>NC_142684.1:120014000-120711000 GCF_056320005.1 Nelumbo lutea
GAATTCTGGTCCGATTTAGGGTTTCAAAAAAACCCACATTACATGTACCTCAGGTCTCACCCTGACAGCTGAGACAAGCCACCCCAACCAACTTGGCGGCACATCAGTGTCAGCCTTGGCAGGATAAATCTCCCCAGATCTATCCAATGGCTATGAAGATTCTAAACTAACACAAGTCTCATATGTGTCCAGTTTAAGGGTATTACACAGAAACACACCATAATAACATGAATCAAATATGTAATTTATTCATTTACAATAAATGTCATAATGTACATCATTTTGATTGGAGCTAAGGGCATACACAGTCTAACATGAACTTTCTCCATCTGAGATATAATGTTTTTGGAGAGAGTCGTAGATGACATTGTTTACACTAGTGATGCTTGTGCAACCGCTTTGATCATTGTTGTTCGACCTGCCTGGGATAGCATAGATGCTTTCCATACCGATAGCTTTTCCCTCAATTTGTCTAACAATTCCCTGTAAGCATGATACTTCTCCTTATCAATCCACAATCTTGATCACAAGTATTTATCATTTATATTCATTTGTTTCATATCAAACAATTGAAGTATGTATTTACTCTTCTTTTGGCATTCGAGCCTATAATCACAAGTTTCTCGCAAGCATACAAGCATACTAGCATTTCTAGCCTGTAATCACTCGTCATTCCAACCTATAATATGCATGGGAGCAATGAAACTTTTGCCCATAATATTTGGGCAATCTATCTGAATAATTTCTCCTCTTTCAATCAACAACCAATCGACTTCTAGTCTATCCAATCTTCTTAGACCTCTCTGCTATTGCTGTCTAGCCAACAATTGTTTCAACTCTTTTAATTCTATATTTAACCAACATCTAGCCTAAAGTTCTTCTTTGTGACAAGGTACCAATTGTTCAACGAAGAGCCTGGTCCACAAGTACTTACAAATCCAATGCTCAAAGTTTGTCTTTGTTTTCTCGAATTGTTCCATTGGTCACTAAGGTGGTGTTCGATAGCGTATATATATCGCAGATGGGACTGTTTTGGTCCTGTCCATAGTAAGATATAGCGTTCTGCTATGTATGGACAGTCCCCGTCCACAAAAATAGCGTGAATAGGGACAGGCCACACCCCAATTTATCATCCGTAGTATTTTCTCGTGGATGGTCCACACCATGGTGTGGACAGTTTGTGGGAAGGTTTCAGTGTAACGCACCTACATTAGATTGGTTCAATTACTCTTACTTTATTTGATCTTTTAATAATTTTTAATATTTTATCAATAAAATAATAATTTTTAATGTTAATTCTAGCACAAGTCCGACGGTTCTCCTTCTCAACTCTTTTTTCATTATTTAAATATTAATTTTTTAATTATTTTTATCAATAAAATAATATTTAAAATATTAATTTTTTATTTTTAATATTTAAAATAATATTTTTAATTATTTAAAAAATGCAACTGTTGTCTACATATCGATGCCTTTTTTTCAATTTATTTATCACATAAAATGCAAAAATTAGACATTTATGATCGACTATGTAGATCTCCCATAAAATGTATATGAGATATATGGAATCAAAAAGTGTGGTGTGGACCAGTCCACAACACACCTACATAACGCTACCGCGGGTGTGGACTGGTCTGATCCACACAATCTATCCATAATTCAGAACAACTATAGACTGGTGTAGTGTGAATTAGTCCCTACCATAGGGTGTGGTGTGGACCAATCCACACCCACCAATTTATTACAGAACACCCCCTAAGTTATTTTTTACCTGCATGAAACTACTGAGATGGAATGCCAGACACTGTAATAACCTTGAAACAAGGAGATACCTTAAAAGGTTGTGTAGGACCCAAAACTTGGATATTCTATTCTTGTCTAAAACTAAATTAAATGATTTAAGAAGTGTAGCTCTGAAAAATAAGTTGAGCTACCCTCTCTTCTCCTATCAACCAGCACAAGGGAAATCTTGGGGTTTACTCTATTGCTGGAAGTATGTTAAGCTTAAGCAT
This sequence comes from Nelumbo lutea, assembly GCF_056320005.1. Classification (NCBI taxonomy): domain Eukaryota; kingdom Viridiplantae; phylum Streptophyta; class Magnoliopsida; order Proteales; family Nelumbonaceae; genus Nelumbo; species Nelumbo lutea. The sequence continues at coordinate 120,016,013 of NC_142684.1, forward strand.
CTTGCATCAAAATGATAGGCTCATCTTTTGTGAAGTACAAAATAAATAAACTCAGCAGCCTTGGTTCTTGTGTTTTGTGTATGGTCATCCAAATAAATCAAAGAGGAAGGAACCGTGGTTGTCTCTAGAAAGTATGATGTTCCTCAAAGAGGCCAATTAGGTTATATTTGGAGACTTTAATGACATTATAAACCATAGGAACTATGAGGGCCAAAGGTCTCAATTACACTACCCCCAAGATATCTGTCTCACTTCATTGAGACCTTTAACCTTAAGGAACTTGAATCCAGTGGCCCTTACTTTACATGGTCGAATAACCAAGCTGTTCACACAGAGTCATTAATGGCTAAATAGGTAAGTGGTTTCGGTGATGCACTAGTTAAAAAACTATTGAGAACAAAACAAACTCAAAAACCATAAAATGTGACAAAGGAAGTCAATCCATTGTTGCTTTACTGTTAGCAATTAGCATTAACTAATTTAGAGCTAAACAATATGGTACAAAGAGAACGAATGGCGTATGCCCACTTGGTATATTACCTTCAAGACATGGGTTAGTTCAATGTAGTAGTACTTTTGATAGACTGAATGAACTAATACAACTGAGAATCAAGCCATTCATTTGTGTGTTAGGTGGTGCCACATTCCACATGCAGCCTACATAGGTCGAATTACACGGGTTCCATGGCATTTTGTACCATTTTACTAGCAAGTCAACGACAAGCCCACCGATTGGATTTATAGAACAGTTATTTTAGCGTCATCGGTACGCAACATTGCCTCTCCAATTACAACACAGTTTCACTTCACTTTCGTCTCATCGTCAAGTCCACTTCATCCCCTTTAGCATCATCGCCCGCTTACAGGAGTCACCCCCACTTGCATATCTCAAAAAATCACCACTTATTGCCTAGAGAACTCTTGTGAGCGTCCATATCGTTGTCTCTTGCCTAATCACATTCAATATTCATACCTATGATGTTCATTGCTCTCACTCTTCTTCTGAATACCTAATCACCACTTGTGTTCCTTTAATCCGACATCGGAGTTGCAATATTAATTAATTATGATCAAGGATTAAAACATTGACATGATATGTTCCATATGGGGCGTATTATAATTAATACAGGATATATTATGATTCCAGGTGTATTCTGTTAGTCATGTATATCAATCTGATATGTCACGTATTGATGTTGTCAATACCCAATTTTTGTTCGGTTCATCGCTTAAACCCCCAATTTACCTTAAACACCTGATGAGACCCTCCCAATTTCTTTGAAATACCCAAAAATACAAAAATCCCAACTTTTAGCACCAAAGCCCCCTAAATCGATTGTTAAACCCATTCGATACCAATCCGGTGGCCCAGATCAACTCCTGTCTACACTTTGACCCTCAGATCAGACACCACTATCAGACTCAAGACCTCTCAAAATACCTATCCATAAAATTTGAGCTCAAGATTCCTTTGTTTACCCCTTCATCAAGCAAAGATTCTATTTCAATGCCTCTCGTTAGCCTGAACACTCAAAACCCATATTCCCTTGATCTTAACACATCTGAGTCGATCAAACTACTTTGAATACATCAAAACACTTTCTCATGAAGTTTTAACCCGAGATTCCCTCATTTGTCCCTTCATCAAATCAAGATTCCATTTTGGATCATCATGTTGACCTAAATTCTTACTATCACAAACCTCTAAGACTAATCAGACATCATCAACAGTTATCCAAGCTCTGAACCAGTCCGGTTAATCGCCAATTTTTTATAAGTTAATAAAAAACGGAATCGATTCTTGGATTTTTCAAAAATTTTGAAGCGAAACCGAACCAATCGATTCAGTTAACCGCATTTTGAGTTTCGGTTTTTCGATTTTCATGGACACCCTACCAAGATCCACTGTTCATTGACTCATTCCGATTCGAAGCAAAACCGAAGCGGTGGTGAACCAGCGGCAACCCCTCCCAGCCATTCTCTCCCATCTCTTTCTCTCTCTTTTTTCTCTTTCCCTCTCTCTTATTCTTCTTCTTCTCCTCTACGTCGTTTTCTGTCTCCCTTTCTTTCCACCCGCCGCTGCAAATCGAACTAGCGGCGGCGGAACTCCCGTATCTCCACTCAAATCTGGCAAAAGCCCCATCATTTCAGACCATTACCTCTCCCAGATTCGTTCCTCCCAACCTATCGCCGCAACCCTGTTTTCGTCCGCCTTTGAACAGATCCGACCCCCATTAGCAGCAACTGGATTAGGCATTGTGCAAAACCCACATCGACGACCGGTTAGCCACTACCGTCGTCTCCTTAACGAATACAGAGATCGATAGTAGTGCCTTCATCTTCAATCTTTGGGACATATTATACCGTCCGTGGAACTCGAATCCGAAGAGCTTTCTTGGCACAAATCTCTGGTGCCATCCTCGTCGTTATTATCTGAAGACTAGCAATCTGTGCTAGAAGGTCAAGCGAAATCCCTCAGTTCCGTCGATTCGTTTCAGGCCGACATACTTCAGGTAGACTCTCGAGTTTTTCTTTATAATTTGATTTCTCTCTTCTATTATTATTTCTAGATTTTGTTGTTTAGAATATAGGAGGAGAAGGAAGGCCGACGGAGCCGATGATAACGTTCCACCGAACCAGCTCCAGTAAGCTCTGGATTCTCACTCAACTTCGTTACAATTTTTCTTCCTGCGTTGTGATCATTTTGTGGGTTTGCTCTAAATCTGCTAACTATTTAGGAACTTGAATCATTGCCGATAAATTAGGTTCTAGCTGGGGTTAATGCTAATGAAAAATCTTAATTTGTTATCTGCCCTGTCTTTCCGGTATCTCTCTAATGTTGGATCTGTCGGTTAGTTTAGATTGTAATTTCTCTGTGCTTCTAGTTATTTGAATATGCAGAGTATTTGTTTGATCCTCGGGGGGATGAGTAATGTTGTAGGGTTAGACTACAAAGGGGTGCGCTGGTTGCAGAAAAGAAAATAGATTAAAAAAAATAAAAAAATAGTAAATAATAATAATAAAGGCAAAAAATTAAAAATAAATAAATAAAAGGAAAAGTGATTATCAAGATCAGTAAGAACGGGTCTGTTCAGCAAAACTGGTTGTTTAGGTTGATAGATCAGAATTACTTTGTGAGGGGAGGGAAGCTATAAGGAAAAAATACGTTTATGAAAAATAATATAAAAATAAAAAAAATCGAAAATTTTTAAAAGATTCTAAAAAATTAGAAATTAGAAAAATTAGAAAAAAGTGTGAAGATAAAAATGGGTTTTCATAAGAAAATAACATAAACAAATAATAAAAATTGAATAAGGAAAAAGAAATAAAATGAAATTATTGTTTTCTTGTAATGGTTTATGCATAATTTTGTTTAGCTTTATTGTTTATTAATTGTTCATAGTTAGTGACTGAATTGATTGCCTTAGCTTATTTTTATTTAGTATAACATGTGGGCCTCACCTATTGGACTCGAGAGAGGGGTGTCTAACCCTTTTCCTCTCCCATTTGATTCTTATCCATATTGGTTTAGGCAATGCCTCGGGTTTTATATCCACTATAATGCGAAACAATTATTAACACCATTCTCGAAGTTCTCATCACCTCCATTTCCTTAACTTGATGGGTGACAATTCCATTCCTAGCCTAAATGAGTTGTTTCCCAACACTCACAAACCGAAGACTACACTAGGGAATTCTTGGACATAGGTGGGGCCCGTTTGGCTTAATTACCATTTTTGTATATATTGCATGTTTCTTTGCTAGAATAATAATTACTTACCTCTTGATGTTTATCTGATAGTTCTTCATTGCTTTATTTCTACTATTTCTTTATCTGCTTATATACACTCCACATCATCTTGCATTAGATTCTAGAATCTCATGTTCTATTAGGAGAGTGTCAGAAGCCTAAGCCACGGGACCTAAGTACCTGTTGGCCGAACTAATGATTCTCAACTAGCCACCAACCTAAAAAGCCCATTCGTCCAATGGGTGGAGGTTTGAAGGCTAACAACCTTGTTAGAGCCATTTGAGTCTAGGTGCCAATCCTCCCCTCATGCTTCACACTCCATGTGTTAGCCTAGTCATTTAGGATATCAACCACCCAATGCATACCCATTGTGGGTCCCACATCAAAATAATAACAAAATAAAAAATATATAAACAAAACAAAAAATAGAAAAATGTCAAGAGTCCAATAAAAATAAAATAGAAATAGAACAATAAGATAAAATACATATAAACTATAAAAATGAATAAATTCAATAATAATAATAATAATAATAATAATAATAATAATAATAATAATAATAATGATGATGATGAGGATAATAAATGGTAAAATATAAAAATTATAAAAAATTTTGAAGCAAAAGTGATAGGGAGGTTAGTTAAGCACAAATGCACACACCAGAGAAGAAAAATTAAAAAAAAAAATCAAATCTCCAAAAAAAGTTAATCAAAGAAATAGAAAATATAGAAAAAGAGGTAAAATAAAAAAGTAAAAAGAAAAGAAAAAGTAAAAAATATATATAAAATAATTAACAATCAAATAACAGGTCAGAAAAAATAATAATAACAAACCCAAAAATCTAAAGAGAGAAAAACAAAAAGGGAGTTTTTAAAGAAGAAAAAGAAAAATATAAAAAAATGTGAAGAAAACAATAAACAAAATAAAACAAAAATAAATTCTAAAAGATTCAAAAATAATGTAAAGTGTCAAAAATAATTAATAAACACAAAAAAATATAGTATAGAAATTGAAAATAAAAAAATATATAAAAAATTATTACAAATATATGAAAAATAAAAAAATATATACAATAAGAAATTCAAAAAAAATACAAAAATACAAAAGGAATAGAAATAAAAAATGAAAGGGAAAAAATAATATCTAAAAATGTAAAGAAAACAAAAGGTGAAAAAGTAAAAAATTATAATAGTAGAAAATTAAAAAAAAAACCTAAAAAGTCCAAAAATAAAGTGTCAAAAATAATAAACAAAACCAAGAAAAAGCAAATAATATGTAAATGATAAAGAAAAAATAAAACATAAAATATGTAAAATAATCAAAATTCCCCAAAAAAATTAAAATTAATTAAAAATCAAATAAAAAGTCAAAAACATTGATGAAATAAAAAAAAAGATACAAGTACACAAAAAAAAAAGAAAAATAGATATAATAATTGAAAAATAAATAAATAAAATATACAGATATATGAAAAATCAAAACAAAAATGGAAATACTGACAAAATAAAAAAAAAAGAAAGAGAAAAAAAAGAGAAAGAAAATTTAATCATAGCACAAATATATTAAAAAATAATAAAATAATAAAATAATAAACGAAGTAAAAAAATCAAATATTCAAAAAAAAAACTATAGAGCAAATTCATAACATATATATATAATAAATATCTAAATAAATTAAGAAAAGAAGAAAATTGAAGAAAAAGAAACCAAATCATTTGAATAGGAAAGATTAACTATATTTCTTTTGCTTAATTAATTAAAAGACAAGAAAAGACAATTATAGCAAAAAATAAAAAAGTAAAAAAAAACAATCAAATCAATCAAAAATAAAAATAATAAATAATAAATCCAAAAGTAAAAAATATAGAAATTTAAAAACCAGATCAAGTCAATCAATAAATAAATATCCAAAAAAATATAATATATAACTAAAAATTAAATAGTAAAAAAATCATGAGAAAGTTATAAAAATAACAAAAAATGATAAAAAAATAAATGAAGAAAAAGAAATTGAAAGAAGAAGAAATTTGAAAAGAGGAATTAAAAAAAAAAAAAGGACAACAAGGAAAGGAAAAGAAAAAATCCAAAGAAGAGGGAAATATCAAGGAAATAATAATAAAATGAAATAAAATAAATGATAAAAAATAAAAATGAAGTACAAAAAAAAATCAAGGCTAAAGGGGGTAAAAGTGTAAGGAATAAATAAAAATAAAAAATTCCAAAAAATCATAAAAATTAAAAAGAGAGAAAATGAGTGAATGAGAGCATAATAAAGAAGGAATGGGTTGCTAACTAAGTTATGTTGACAAGAGAACACCATTGGGAATCTTAAACCTTTAACCCGTCACGTAGTAACTCGATTGGTTGCCCGAGCCATGGCGAAAGACTCAGTCAAGAATGATCCTGCAATCACTTCCTCATCTATAGGTTTGCTATTTCTGTGAATTCAAACATACTAGCCTCAGTTCCATACATTGAGTATCTCAAACTTCAAGAGCAGTTAGAGGATGTAATAGCCCAGTTCGTGGCCTTCTACGAAGAGCATACCCAATCAGAACTGCCTCCTCCCCCCTCAGCAAGTCCAAGTACTCAATGACCAATATCAGGAACCTCCCCTGCTTTCACACCTCAACCACCTTCCCATCTTTCTCATGTACTTCATTTCCCACATTTGTCACACCTAATACTACCTTTACACCCCCTCCTTTCGCATTCACTACTTCGTCACATCAACCCCCACCCCAATCAGCCTTTAACTTTACATAACAGTCCTATTGTCAACCTCCATATCAACCAACTTTCAACTTTCTGGAGCAGTCATATCCCGGCCCCCTCCGACCCTATTTAGCAAAGATGACCCCAAGTCCACTACACCACACCCTCCATTCCAAACCCCCCTAAAGGATGATATGGAGAGATTAAAAGAAAAAATGAGACAAGTGAAGGGAGTGCATAATTTGAGAATCACAAACTTTGAGGAACTATGTTTGTACCCATATGCCAAGTTGCCCGAGAAGTTCAAAATACCCAATTTTGAGAATTATGATGGAAAATGTTGTCTCGGACTCACTTAAAAGTCTTTTGTGGGGATATTTTAGTATGGTTCTAATGAAAAGATTTTGATCCAAACGTTTCAAAAAAGCTTGACTAAAAGTGTTGGAATGTAGTTTGTCGATCTCAAAGAAGAGAAAAAAAAATCATGGAAAAGAGTATCTGAAGCATTCTTAGATTATTTTTCTTACAACTTGGAATTAGTTACAGATCAAATAAATCTTTGAGTCCATGGCTCAGAATCCTAGGGAAGCTTTCCTAGATTATGGTTATAGGTGGCGCAAAATAGCATCCAAATTGCGTTACCCCATGCCCAAAGAAGAAATGGTTAGGCTTTTTGTCAAGACATTGATACTCTGTTGGTTGCACAACCACTTAAGGATTTCGGCTATGTAGTGAATGGAGTTGTTAGAATTGAATAATCTCTTCAACACGGCCGGATTAATTCACTAATGATCAGAGTAGGGGTAACCATCGAGATAGGGGATCAATGCTCTCTACCCTATCTCTAACCATCGAGAGTCTCATTTTGTTAATACATTTAATTTGCTCTCCTCTATTTTGCCATTCCAAGGCATTTTGAACTACGTCCAGCTCGATCCCTTTCAAAGGGATACATACAGCAGCCCATCACATGGGTCCAGTCACTCACATAAATAGGGGTGGATTTGAGCCGAATACTTGGTTATTTGAGCTACAAATTAAATAAACTTTTATTAAAATTAATATTTACATGCAAACAAAAAAACAACATACATTTATTTTCAACATCTCCAACTACAAATTAGAAAGAACAATATTCAAAATTGGTATTTTATAAATCAATGGAATAAATAATTTATAAAATCCACATATATATCAAAAATGATTTTTTTAATTTAAAAATTTATACAAATAAAATATTAATAATAGAATAATTATTTTTAAGAGTAATAATAGAATATTTATTTTAATACTTAAATTTTTTAAATTTGCACATTATATATATTTTAATTTGCACTAAATAACAATGTATTTATTATTTATAAAAATAAAAATATTTACAAAGTATTTGAAAATATAATATAAATTGAATCTATCAAATCCATTACTCTACATTTTATATATTTTTTTTAATTTTAAAATTTTATAAAATAAAATATTAATAATGGAACAATTATTTTAGTAATTAAAATTTATGAATTTTCATATGATATGCATCTTCAAAAATTTAATAGATTTGATATATTTTAAGTTATGATTATATATTTTTATAAATTATTGATTGATATTTTAATTTATGTTTTATAATAACATATTTATTGTTTACAAAAAATATTGTTTATTAAACATTTGAGAATTAATTTTTTAGTTGAATTTTTTGTTAATGTCAAAAAATAAAATAAAAAAATAAAAAAAATGATATAATAATTCAAATATGGTAGTTGCAAATGCTTTATGCCTTACACTTTAATAGATAATAAAATAATATTGGATTTTTGCATATATTAATTTTTTAAATTCTATATAATATGTGCCTTGGACTCTTGATTGATGCGTTATTAATAAAATTGTATAATATTTATATGTCTTGCTATATATATATATATATCATTGAAATATACAATTCATATGTATTTATACATTATTTATAGTTGTTTTGACATTAAACTTAATGCTACTAGTATATTTATGAAATTTGTATGCATTTTCTTAACGTATTCAAGCATTTTCATATTTTTTCATCTGTATCATGCATTTCCCAAGCGTATTTGTTTCTGTATCTGTATCCTTATCCATATCCAAGTTGTTTGATACAATACCTGATACCAATCTTTAATCCTTGATTATCGTCGAATGATTTCGATCGAGAGAATAAGAAGAAAAGAAGATGAGTAAATTAAAATGGAATAAATGGACACTAGACGTTAGATTATGTATTTGTGTTATATATAATTAATTATCCCCTAGGCTGTTCTTGGTTGCAATGCAAATAAATTTGCACTGATGCAAAACCATGGAAGTACAAATGATATGAGTGTAAATTCCCTTACAAAGTAAAACAAGAATGTGCATTTTTACATTTGCACTCCCGTGCATTTGCACTAGTATAAATAAAATTCCACTACAACCAAACAGTCTTATTGAAAAAAAAATAATAATAATATTAATACCAACATGACAACAGTGCTATAACAGAGACAGGATCTGCTTCTCACATGCACATCTTACCATACATTGGGAATGTCTCCCTTACTTATTAATTATTATTCACGGGAGAATTCCCAATGCATGGTGGATATGCCTGTGAGGCACCCATTTGTGAGAATCAAATCCCACTTCGCTATAATACACCAATCAGATGTTACCAATAGTACGCGTACGATTCAATGATGGCACCTCACAGTATCTAGAGCTCCAAGTCCAAACCCATCCGATCAAATCCTACAACTTACATCCGAATTATTTGATTGGTTAATGTTGAAATAATAATGCCAATAAGAAGAAGAAAAAGGAGGGAAAAAAAAAGCAGCAGCAAGAGAGAATCATGTTACACTTGTTTTGTCCACATTTAAAAAGGCAGAGAAGATCAATAGACCCTTAACTTGTCTCTCGCCCACCCCACATGTGCTCTCTCTCTCTCTCATGGACCAGGAAAAGGAAAGGCTTATAAGACCATGATGCAATTATCTGGTTTCTTCGGCATAAATATTGGTGGTCGACAAAAGTTCCATCTACCTCTGAAAAAATCTCATAGAAATTGATGGTTTAAGGTACTTATCTCTAAATCAGATTGCAATTCCTAAATTCTAACTCAATCCATTTAAATCGCCTAACCGTTTCATATAATAGGCTGACATGAGCATGATATTTGGGTGGGTCATGGATGGATTATGGTTGAATTGGGTTATAGTGAGTGTGGGTTGTGTTTGTGTCAAGCCCATTGAGACTGAACGTAGATTGGTATTAAATGGGTTGTTGGGTTAAATGGGTGGGTTATAGCTTAATACACCCAGCCCACTTAAAACCCACCCAATTGCCAATTTGCCACCCATGGACTCGTGGATGGTCGATGGACAAAAGTTATACAAGCGTCTGATATTTTTCCTAGTTTGGGCCCTAACCATTTATATTTCTTATCATCCATCCAGTATGCCCAAGTCTCCAGGGTCGTCAGCTAAAACTCAGTACTATGATCCCAGAACCCAAACAGTCTTTCTTTTCAGCTCAGGAAGTTTGTCTGATGGCCTTCATTAAATGATGAAAAGATACAGGCTCAACATCAAAGTCGGAGACGAGATGAAACGAAAACATTTTAATTTTATGGCTTAATACACAATTAAGGGCTCTTTTGGTTTATAGTCAGAATCGGAATCGGAATCGGAATCAGAATGATTTATTCCCATAATTTATTTGGTTCATATAAGAATGAGAATGAAATTCCATTCTCTCAAATGGGGGATGCCGTTCTAGAAAGAATGAAAATGTGATTCCAATTCCACCCTAATTCCAGATCCCTATTTCTAAGAACCAAACGGGACCTAATATCATTTTGGCTAAATAACGCATAATCTATTTATATGCATGATATATAAATAAAACCAGGAATTATATATGGATTATGTAGCCAAACAGTAGTGATGTAAAATCTAGGAATATGTATAATTAAACACAATTTCTGAATCATCTGATCGTGGATTCAAATGTGAAGACGGAGGGGTTTTGGTTGGTTCTGGGCATAAAAGGTCAATTCCTACCGAGATTCTAGGAAGGTTGCTCCCCTTATTACAGTAGTGAGGACTAAGACAAGAATATATAACTGTTGTATGATAGAGATGTGGTATGCAAGTTGTTTTAATCCCTCAGGCTTTGTTGGCTTTTACTATAAAAGATGTTACATCTGTAAAATTTCTGTTATATACTTTTCTCTTTTGTGGCCAAAATTTTGTTATTTGTCTCTTGCATGGAAACAAATACGAGTTGAGATCACCTGCCAATAAAACATGTTCCAACATCATTTGACATTGTATATTTCATTCAGGGTGGAGCTAGAAAATTTTCATAAGAGGGGGGGGGAGGCAAAACCCAAGGTGAATAGGGGAGGGTCATAGGGGGGCCAACCCATTGGGGCAAGGAGTGGGGGAAGGGGGAAATGTACATGGAACAGTGTATCGCAAGTGGGGACTTTTGGGACCTGGGGGGGGGGGGGGCATGGCTCCCTGGGGTCCCCCTTGGCCCCGCCCCTGATCTCATACATGATAGGTCCCAGTTTCATAATGAGATGTGTGATGTCACAGATCAAATCAATAGGGTGTTGGAATGTGTTTTATTGGCAAGAAATCCCAACTCAACACAAATACAGATCACTTGCCAATAAAACCTGTTCTAACACCCTACCAACATCATCTGACATCGTGCATCTCATAGATGATAGATCCCACTTTATGATGGTCCCAATTTCATAATGAGATGTGTGATATTAAAAGAAGTTGGTAAAGTATTGAAATGTGTTTTATTGGCAGGAGATATCAATTCCACGGCCTGTGGATTTGGGGATATTTTTCATTTTAATAAATCATTCCTTTTTTATTTATAACAATTTTTATAGTGCCCTTGAAAAACCCACGTGGGACTCCAGTATATTTAACTTTACATGTGAGTTGTAATTTGTATCCTCCTTGCCTTTTCGCAACATGAACGTTTGTGGTGAAAGGAATTTTAACCCAATTTTAAGTCGTCAATGGATTAAGCAGCATCTGAATTTGAATTCAAATCCTATCCTACTCACTGTGAATAGTATCTATATACATAGAATCCATTAATCAATCCCTCCTCTACGCTCTACCCACACACAATTAAAAAGAAGAAAAAAAAACCACCCTAGAAAATTCAGAAAACCTTTATTGTTGTAAGTTGTAGGCATGGGACTAAAACAAAGGAAACTTGCTCTTGTTAACATCATATCAAGCACATGGACATCTCGAGCGTGTCGGTTCTCCCATACTTACCACGCAACAAGACGACACAGAAAGCTGCATTATGACACTGCAAGAAAGACAGAGGGATCCGAATGACAAACACATCAATGAAAAGTCAAGAATGGACCATATATAAAGTAAACTCTATCAAAACTCCAAAATCACGTTAAAAGAAACCCTTGCTATAAGTACATGAAAGGTCATTATCTACGCCTACTCCAGAAACTAAATCAGCTTACTTTATCCCATTGTTTTTCATACAAGTCCGAAATGAATAACATCCCTTTGATATTAACTGGTTTCAGTAGAAAAATAAGGTAAAAAATGTAATAGTTTTATACAGGGTTCAAAGTATAGATAGGTGTCGTATTTTACTATGCGTATACTATCGTATCGGCATGGAAGGTGATATTTTAAACCTTGGTTTTATAAAACTAGTAGCTTGTTTGCAGCCTAAAAGGGCTCTGGATGTTCCCCACTGGCCACTCTATGCACCCTTCATTGCTTGTACAATTATTTGAGGTCACATTTGCTTCTTTGCTTGTTGATTATACTATGTATATACTTATATATTAATTTTTGTTTTTAATGTATGATAGGATCAGTATTCAGAATTTACTATCCTATTAATTATAAAATATTACTTTGTAAGCATTTGTTTAGTCATGATCATTTATGAAACCGCCCCCACCTGCATATATGGTATAGTATATTAATTTTAAATACATTTTTTTTTGTAATTTTGTTCATACAGATCAATTAAGTTTTTTGTTTTTTAAAATATAAATCTATACTACTTATATTATAAAAGTGTGATTGGGTCTTATTTTCTGAAATTTTTATTGGACAAAATTTACACTTGATCTTGAGCTATCATAGGAGAAAATTTGTATTTTAATAAAAAAAAAGCTTTAATTGAGACGGTAAACCAAATGAACAACATTTATGGATAGAAAATTTTAAACCCCATCTATACTACTATTAAAAGTGTGAAATTTTTTGTTTGACTAAAATATCCCAAATTTTTAATTTGGTCCCTCTCATTGTAAGGATAGAAATGTAATTTGAATAACCATATTTTTTTTCATTCAAATCCCTCTCTTTAAGTCTTATATTTAAGGTATGCAATAACTCCCAATAACATACATTGGATCCTATTATTGAAACCTGTTTTTGAATTTAGTCTCTCCAATTATGAGGGCATAAAATGTATTTTGAACTACTACGTTTCTATTCATTCAATTCCATCTCATTAAGTCTTACATTTAGTGTATCAACTCCCATTTTTCATTAACTCTTATATTAATTGACCATATTAGAAAAAATAAGCGTGCCAAAAAACAATTGTTTTATTGATGATAGAAATGAAAAAAAAAACAAATTTAAAATCAATTCAAAATTTTCCTATTTAATAGCAAGTTAACAATTCAACCTTTTAGATTAAATGTGTAAACCCTTGATGTCATAATTAAATAATAATAATAATAATAAATGATGAAAACAAACAAAAGTATAAAAAAATAAAAAAAATGTAGAAGACATTTGAACACATCTCTAATATCGTATGTTTATCATATTAACAAAAATAAATGTGACAAAAAAGGCCATGAATGCCTTGTAAAAACCCGGCCTGGCCCATAGTGTATTTTTTTAATCAGTTGCAAGTTAAAACTAACTCATTTTGCATGGTAATGCCACTTCCTTTTATGACAATAGCCACATATCTCAATATATTTAATTATTTATTTTAAAACAAACTTTGCGTAATTGAAGACGGGTGCTGTTTCTACTTATTTTGGTTTGATCCATAGAAATTTGCGTACAACTATTATTTGAGGTTGTTTATAGTTGAAACAGCCATATATAGATCTTAAAAATGCATGTGGGGGAAACTCTTTGTAGAAACACCAAGTTGATGCTGTTTCTACTAATCATTCTAGCTGAAGTTACTCTCATATACGATGCTACGTACCAATGCATATATAATATATATATATATATATATATATTGCTTACTAATTTGTGGTATCAACCCAAAACGTTTCGGGTAGAATCAGCAATGGTACCGCACAATCCAAATAAATATGTAGAATTACATACACTGTTGGTACCACAAAATTCTTGGATTTTGTTAGAGAGAAAGGAGCAAGCAGTTTAGGGTTACGAAACTACAAATTCAGGTCCCCTTCCAAATCCAATAGTCCTTATTTTTATTTTCTATTTGAAGCCTACCGTTCAGATAGTCTAATAAATTAATAAATATTCCAAATTAGATATTCCACAGGGAGATGAAAGAAGTAATATATGAAATCTTGCTATAATAAAATGATAAAATAATAGAATCCAACCTAATTGCTCTGAACCAAACTTGGTGCATCACGTGGACGAAATAGTATTGTTGTTACTTCATTTTCATTTTCCCCATATACAACTAGTACTACAACCCTTGCATAGGCCACGGCCTGCTGCAGTGCAGATGTATTGACATCAGCTCCGGCCGTGCAATTGGACCATGAATGTCACATTCATTCACTGAAAATTGATCAATAACGATCGATATTGTAAGTAATTTGTATATTAACGATCTTACTACAATACTTCAATCAATTGTCACACCATCTTATTAATAATAAAATATTTCAAACATTTTCGATTCTTATTGATTCACTTACCAGAAGAGAATAATCATACAGAGCAGAAGATTTTAGAACAGAAATCCAGGATTACAGGCCCACCTAATATAAAATTTCTTTCCCTTATTGTGTCTATTTCCATCACCATCCTCCGTGGTTTAACAATCAATTGAAGGGTATGGTCATAAGGAGGTGGTAGATTTTCACCGCCAACTGGGTTTCCCACCAAAGTCCAGACCCAGACCCAGCTTGATTGATAAGAGCCCTTCAATGTCGTCTGTTTCCCCAGTTTTTTCTTCATTGTTGTCACTTGTCATTATTATTATTACTATTACTACAAGTACTACCGGTGAGCTCACTTGCCCGTCTTACTTGGAGAATCCAATCTGTTCTCATCAACACCAATACCATCACCACTGAACATGTTGCTTGTGCCATAAGTAGGCCCATCCACAGGCCCAATAAACCCTTATCCATTACAAAGCCCATTAGTACTGCTGCGGGCATTCCCACCACATAGAAGGAGCCGAGGTTTATGGTGGCTGCCAACGATGGCCTCGCGCTACCTCTCAAAACTCCACAACCAGTAGTTTGTGGGCAGTTCCCTAGCTCGCATAGTCCCAATACCGGCATCACCGTCGCAGTTAACGATATTATGAGTTGGTCGGTTGTGAATGCTCGTCCCCAGGCGTCTCGCATCGTTGTGGTGAAAGACATGGCCATGAAGCCAGTTATTATAGCACAAGACAGCGCCACTCGAGTTGATAGCTTTGCTCGGTCAGGGCGGTTGGCGCCCAACTCGTTTCCAACCCTCGTGGACACGGCTAGACTGAGCGCTGAAGGGAAAATGTAGACGAAGGAGGTTGTTTGAATTAGAATGCCCATGGTAGCCACTGACTCCGCAGCGTTTGAAAGTAGGCCAGAGAATATTATCATGAGCTCGTACCACCACCATTCCAAGCAGACGGAGACACAACTTGGGATGGCTAGACTGAGAATCGGTGACCATTCACGGAAGCAGTCGACTGACCAACCTGGCCATGACTTGCGGTGGTTAGCAGACAAGTACAAGTAGAGCAGAAGGGTTGACAGGAGGTTGAGGTCTGTCAATGCCACTGCCATGGCGATCCCGCGAATGCCGAGGTCGAAGTGGTAGACGAGCAAGTAATTGATGGGTGCGTGCAGTGCTAGAGAGAAGCCGGCGCTGAGCATGAGAGGGAGAGTAATTTTCTGGGTCCTTAAGTAAATCTTGAGAGGGTTAATAACGGATTGAAACAGGAGGTCAGGGAGCAAGAAGGCCAGGTAAGTAGACGCAACGGAGGCAATAGTCGGGTCTTGGCCACAGTAGAGTAGGATGGGCTCGACCTTGAGCCACAAGAGCGAGATGGGTAGGCAGATCATGGCGAGAATGATTATGGTGCGTTGCAGTGCCAGACCCATGAGAGGCCATTGCTTGGCACCACAGGCTTGAGAAGAGACGGCCTCCATGCCCATTGCCAGGCCAGAAAGGAGCGAGTAGCCTGTGATGTTGGCCAAGCCAATCGAGAGAGATCCACCTGCTAAAACTTCTTTGCCTAGTCTTCCCATGAAAAGCATCGATATCGCGGACTTACCATAGAGAAGTAGACCTGTGATGATCATGGGAAAGGCGATCGTGTAAAGCTGTCTAATCTCTTCAACAACCTGCGGAAAGAAGATGTAGATCAAGAGGAGACATGCATCTTTATTATTATTTTTTGTTTTTTATGTTGAGACCCATGAAAGCTATCAGAGCCAAAGCAGACAAAGAAAACTGAAGGCATGATAGTACTGACCTCTGATGGGGTAGGGTGCCACCTTTGTTGAGGGTCTTGCTCTCTTGAAAAATCTGTGTATATCTTTAGAGGAGATGAAGGTTCAAAGTAATAATCTTCCATGTTTACAAACAAAAAAATATATATATAGTTCTCTCTCTCTCTCTCTCTCTCTCTCTGCTGGTTCTTTTGTTTAATTTATGGCTTCATTTTCCGGTGTACATGATAAGCAAGCTTGAATTTCGGAAGAACACAGAAAAAGAGAAATGTGATGAGCTCGGCAGTGAGTTGTCATAATCACTCCGGATCAGGTGGCAGAATAAGAACATTCGATCACTTTTCTCCCTCTTCCTCTTCTTCTTTCTGCTGAACTATCTCTGTGAATGTATTATGTTTCTTATCTTCTAATTCTTCTTTCTCTCTCTCTCAAACTTATAGACAGTGTGCGAGCTGTGTGGTGTTTGATATAATGACTGCCTTGTTGGGACAAGGTGGGAAATGCGGACGGATGAGTGTAGGAGGATGAGGAGGAGCGTAGAGGAGGCTGGGTGAGGAGAGTGAGCGATGATGTCATGATGCGTATATCTCTTCAATTTACTCTCCTCTGATGGACCATCCCGTCCCATTGGCGTTGGCCCTGCCCTTACCTTAGTGCGTTACTGCCAAACCCCCTGCAAACTCCAGAGAGGGAGAGGGAGAGATGGTCAGTTGTCATCGTATCTGGGTGGAAAATGCTCTCAATACACGGTGGAGATGTTCTGTAGTACGTTGTCGGGGGCTAATTTGAACTCACCACCCCCACCATCACTCAAAAATTAAAAACGTTCCACAACAGCTTTTACCATTTACGCACTTGTGTGCGACCTCAGAGTCACCACTTAATGGGTGGGCCCACCCTCGTAAGATCTTGCCCCAGTTTATCAGCCATCGGATCTTGTCTCCATTCCTTTGGAGAGTCAAATAGAAGAATGGTCACGATTCGAACGAATGAGAAAGCCCTCGTTTAAATCCATACCGCTAACATGACGGAGAGGCCGAGAGGGAGAAACACTGAAAATTAATTAATTATCATTATATACATCAGATGGCTAGAGCTGGAATAGTTGAGCTAATAGTAATACATCCATCGATGATGATGATTAAGCGTCCAATTCCAATGTCAACCGGTTACCACCATCTGATTGGCATTTGTTGCATCCAAATATTTTAACAACGATTGGATGAAAGACGGTGGATGACAAAACCAATGAAAAATCAAAATGTACTCAAGAAGTCTAGTCTATTAATTCTGCTGCTGTTACTACTTACAGTAGTAATAGGAGAAGAAGAAGGTAGCGTAATTACAGCTCACATTTCTACACGTGGAGGAATGATATGGTTGATCCAAAGACTAGATTAGATGGAAGGCCCTATGCTATGTATATGTAGTTCTCTCTGCATGGGACTTTCCTCAACTTTGTAATAGCT
This sequence comes from Nelumbo lutea, assembly GCF_056320005.1. Taxonomy (NCBI): domain Eukaryota; kingdom Viridiplantae; phylum Streptophyta; class Magnoliopsida; order Proteales; family Nelumbonaceae; genus Nelumbo; species Nelumbo lutea. Next base: position 120,033,666 of record NC_142684.1, read on the forward strand.
GTCAAAATTTAATTCCAATTGAAAGATAAAAAAAACGGACATAAAAAGGGCTTATTTTGGAAACCAAGCATAGGCTTTTTTTGGCTGAAACTATTTCCTTTCTGGGTAGTTTGGACTTTGGACTTCTCCCAAGGATCCTACTGGCAAATAGTAATAATAATTCAAAGAATGCTTTATATATTAATGTACACTGACTGGACCTAATGATGAGAAAAAAAAATAGAGAGAGAGAATTTGGAGCAGCAGGGGAAAAAAAATAGTAAGAAGCATTAAAAAAAAAAGAAATAACTAAAAGCAATACTTGGGTGGATTTGGAAGGAAGTTTAGATAGCCACTAGATTAACGGTACCCACAGAAATAAGGTTAAGTGAGCTCTTGGCTCAAACCTTATGTTCTGTTTTAAAGGCCCGCTTGGTTTATGATCAAAATCGGAATAAGAACCGAAATCCATTGATTTTAGAATCTGAACCATTTCTTCTTTCCCTTATTTAATTTAAATAGGAATTAAAAGCAAATTTCATAAGATATGCATGATTTCCAAAAGAATGAGCATTAAGCAGTTGTTTGGCATCGTTGTCGTTTCTTGAAATAACAGTGCCACATAGGAAAAAACGGTGGTCTAGGAAATAGTCATCTGTTTGGAACCGTTTCTTCATAGAAAACGGTCCTCTAAGACATGCCTTTCCGATTTTTAAGGTATGGCTTGGAGCAACGCCAAATTTGGCATTTCATAGAATTGCAGCTCGTTGCTGCCAACAGAGATGTGGCATTGAATAATAGGTAGAAGTGCAGAAAACGTTTCCTTAAGGCTACCAAACAGAAAAAAGTAGTTGTTGTTCCAGGAAACGTCCTACCTAGCAGCAATGACTACAAACAAAAGCGATGCTTCCAACCCACACATCAGCAGCACCGTTTTCTCAACTGCAACATCAATACAAACATATACCAAGTAAATTAGAAATAGGTTTGGGGGGTTTTCAAGTCATCTATCTTTTTTTCTCTCTCTCTCTCTAGCAACCATTCCCTCAAATGAAAGAATGTCATTCTGCCAGAAATGAAAATCGGAATTTCCTTTCATACAACCAAACGGTTAGAATCAGAATAGGCCATATTTTAACTCCGATTCCAAACCCCTATTCTTGTGACCCAAACAGACCCCCTTAATTCATTTATATCCAAGCACTTGCCATTTTGCTTTGCCGAAGTAATGAACAGTGAAGAGGAGACAAAAGGATATCCAAAGTGATTGTGAAAAAGGATGTCCAAAAACATTCAAGAAAACTTACTCTTTCTGATGGCTTATTACATTCAAGAAAGCCCCATCGTCATCATCGCAAAGAGATTGTGAAAAAGGTTAGCTAGGACCACCCTCGTTTATTCCTAATCTGCTATGTTTCCTATTTCAGATATTAACACCATACTACCATGGGCGCCTAAAGGCTAAAATCAAGGATATCTCATCTTCTTTGATATATCAGACAACTCTACACTTACAGTCGTACTAGAAATTTGAAATTTCAGACATCCCCCTTTGAATGTATAAACGAAACTCAGGCACATTACATATTAATTATATTATTATATAGAATTCTCCCCTGTCCCCTTTCTTCCCTTCTTTCAGACAGGATCCATCCTTTATTACACTTTTTCTTTTCTTTTTACCCTTGAGAGAGAGAGAAGAATGTGTTGGTTGTGATTTGTGAACCTTGAGTATGCGGTAATTGCTGCAAATGGGCAAGCATCGGCAACGAAGTTTCACGTGCAGATGCCTTCACTAAAACCAAACAGGACTCAATTTACTGCCACCGGCCGGTTCAGTTCTGGGGACCATTCAAATATTGATGGATTCATTCAACACTAGCCATGTACCAAGACGGGAATACAATAAGGTGTTTGACCTATGACCGATGATTCCCATACTAATATAAGAAACCAACTTGGTCATGCATCCTGCCAACACCTGGCCATACAAGTGATTTCTTTTCTCATTTCTTTTATCTTCTTTAATGGTATTGGGCCTCTTCCCCATATTTATGAGTTGAATATCCAGTATTCCTGACTCTCAAATATATAAAATTACACAATCATATATATATATATATATTCTTGTTTGTAATATTTGGACATTCATTTTAGATATCCTTCTCACCTGCAAATACATCCATAGATGAGCCTACTCTATATAACAAGCTCTGTTAAGTGTGCTAGTGGCCATTCTTTTATCAATTCTGAAGGCCTAGTGTCAATATATGTCCACTTTCTTCTTTCAACTTTGCTTGTGTCAATAATATTTTTGGTGATGATGAAGTACATATGATGACATCAGTTTTAATTATGTAGCAATGCTATCTATGTTAGTGCCATACCTATACCTATGCAATTATTATTGAGACTGGTTTCTAGAAAAAATAATATTTATAAAAAACAATTTAAAGTTGCAGTTTTACTTTTGAGCAATTAATATAAAGGGTAAATTTGAAAAATAAATCAATTTAAAAAAGAAAAGTGAAAAAGAGAGTGAAAGGGTTTGGCTAGCAATTCATATGAAGAGAAATTTTAAAAAATAAACATTTTAGTGAAAAATAACTGCATGGGTATTTTGGACATTTTCATGCCTCTCTTTAGAAGATTTTAGTAAAAGGATTCTACTTGCAACTATCTCACAAAGTTCAAGGGAGGTAATTGCAACTATCAAACTTCAGGGGAGGTTTTTACAGCAATCAAAATGTTTAGGGGAGGTTTCAGTAATTTACCCTAATTACAAAAATAAAATTGTATGCATATGTGTATAGAGCTGTAAAACGGGCCATGCTGGCCCACGGGCCATCCCAGGCTGTGCCTCCCTCCCCTATGATATTTTGGGATGTCGGCCCGGCACGGCCCACAACCCAAGCCCATGCGGGCCCATGTCGTGCCATGGACCGAGTTGTTCTACGGGTTGAGCCTTGGGCTAGGCCAAGCCGGGACCGGGCCAAAGCTATGAAAGGTTTAGTTAAAAAATTGAAAAAAAAAAACTTAAATTTTTTATTTTATATGAATTTTGATATATACAATTGTTTATATATACAATAATTAAACAAAATAGTATAATAAAATTGAAAATAATTATTTATTTTATTAATATATGATATACTATATATTATTATATAATTATAATATATAGAATATTATATATATATATATATATATATATATATATATATTATTTATATAAATATATATATGGGTCAAGTCAACATGCGGGCCGTGGGTGGCACGACACGCACAATTGTGACGTGTCGTGCCAGCCCACGGACCTGAAACCCTTGGCCCAACACGGCTCATACAATCGTGTCGTGCCTAGCACGACCCGCATACCATCATGTCGGGTCATGGGTGGCATGGCCCACATACCATCGTGCCAGGCAACAGGCAACATGACCTCTATATGTGTAAAACAAGAGAATGCTTTAATTGCTCCTTTTTTTCATTCTTTCCAATAATAAAATTTTAGAATGACCAAAAATGGGTAGAAATGAGTAGAATGAGAATGTTTCTATGGATTAAATGCTTTTTTTCCAAAAGAGTTCTCTTGTTTTACAAGAATGAGAATAAATTTTGAACCTCTTTGGCTATAAATTTCATTTTCATTCATTTTTTTATGGAAGTAATTAGCACTTATTTAAAACTAAATAAAAAAATAGTTTGTTGAAATGAGAAGGCACTTGTGCAAATGAAGAAAAGAGCTTTGAATTTCAAAAGGATAAATTGCTAAAACCTCCCCTGATATTTTTTGGTTGTTGTTGAAACCTCCCCTGAAGTTTGGTAGTTGCAATCACCTCGCATGAACTTTCTGGCAAAGTTGCGTGTAATTGATGTCCAAAATACCCATGCAGTTATTTTTTATCAAAATGCTTATTTTCCAAATTTTCTCTTCATATGAATCATTCGCCCAAACCCTTCAAATCTCTTTTCTGAAATTGATTTATTTTCCAAATTTTTCCTTCATATCAATCATTCAAAGGCAAGGTTGCATGGGTATTTTGGGCATTTTATGTCTATTTTTAGAAGATTCTAATAAAAAGAGTCTACTTGCAATTGTATCAAAATTCATGGGAGATAATTGCAATTATCAAACTTTAGGGTAGGTTTTAGCAATTTATTATATATCCATTTCAAAATAGAAATAGAATCTAAATTTTATAAAATTAAAAATACAATTAATAGAATGAAGAATTACAAAATGTCTAATAATTTCATCAAATTGATAATACTATATTCAACAAAGAGAATATATTAATAAAACCATAAAATATAGTAAAACATCATAAAATCGTGCCTCATATTTTTATTTTCATTTTTCTCAAAGAAACCTTATATCAGCGGTCATGACTAGTGGTCAATATCTATCATAACAAATTGCCTTCATATCAATCATTCAAAGGCAAGGTGATGTTTGGTTTAACTCAACTTTCATGCCATGAACTCATTTTTCATTTTAAAATAAATGAATAAGGCAAATGAATAAGAATTGAAAAAATGAAGCGCATAGCAGCAAACCAAACATCACCTTAAATGTCCATCCATGTGAGCTGTCAGGCAATCCACAATGCAAGCTTACAGGAAGATAATAACATTGCAATGCAACTTGGAGTTGATTAATTATGGAATGCTTGTCCATACTTCCAGTAGACATCCATAGTTTACTGGCACCAGCAAATTACATGCATAATGGATGGATGGCACCACCAGAAGCAAATTGAAGTAATGTAGCCCTGTCAAATCTATTAAAAAAAGAATCGTAGGTGATCGATTAACCCCAGTCAAGCATGTTTTACATTTGGGCTGTGTTTGGCTTGAAAGAAAAAATGTATAGGTTTCCCGTTTCCCTACCTTTTCTTCCAAACCAAATACAGCCTTAATTTCTACTCAGAGATAGTGATGCTCCTCAAATTCAAAGCTTATAATCTATACGATTAGTGACTCAAGGCAAAAGAGAAACACAAATTCAGCCCACGAGGAGCAGTAGTGTTGAATGTGAGTATTATTAGATGGCTACGAAGTTGCACTATTGCAGAAAAGACTGACTTGTCAGATGGCTAAGAAGAATCAAGAAAGCATGCATCATCTCTGATCTGTTATTCTCAGGCACAATGGATTTGGATGCATTTAACTAACAACTTCAGACACCATTCCTCAATAATTAATTATTTGGCTGAGCAAGCGAGCAGCTAAGAAGCAGCAAATTTAGAAGAAGACGGTGAGTCCCACATAATGTACACACATCCACAGTGCATTCGATGCTGTACTCAATACAGAATTGACCAATCAGTATGCTTAGAATTTTACCAAAAATATAAAAATAATATGCTTAGAATTGTTCCTATATATATGCAACAAGCACCATAAAACTAATGAACTTCAATTTGTTCTGCTAATATTTCTAAAACCCTATATTCCTCCCTTTCTTTTCTATTGGCTGTTTCTTTTTCATTTTACTTTTTATTCATGTTGAAAATACATACTCAAATATAGGGTTCCTGTATGATATGGGAAAGATATGATATCTGAAAGATCTCTGATCAGTCAATTGGAATCAAAAACTTTATAACCAATTAGGTGTTATTCATCAAAATTCATGGGTGGGTTTTGATTGGTCAAAACTCTTTCCATACCATATCTTCCCCGCATCTTAGATTTTTCCTCAAGGGAATATAAACATCGCCCCATTTGGATATCAAAAATGCCAGGCTTTTCACCATATGGGCGATGATGGATCTGCACTCATGGGCTCATGACCCATGTATACACCTTGATCATCAGACCTATGTGAATAGGATCCGTAGCCCTGGGTTTCCTCAGATCATGTATTCATATGTATCCAGAGAGACCGAACCAGTCCCCCACAACGTCCCACAAAACATCCCCTCCATGTATTGGGAACATCTTCCGATGATATACCAGGAATGATGATGTTATCATCAGGAGATGTTCCCAATACACTATGGGATGTGTTGTGGGACGTTGTGGGGGGCTGTGGGGGGGCTGATTTGAACTCGTATCTTCATAACCAAAAGTCACCAAGTACAGTCAGGCCACAACTTGTAAGGCAGTAACACAATAGGGTAGCCCGCTAGGAAGCCAGAGATAGGCTTCCCTGACCTGATGGGATCGGGGATGGAGATTGCCTAGTGGGGACAGGGATTAATAATGATACCCAACCGGGGATAGGGAGTGAATTCCCCACCCCATCCTGATCCTGATTATTTGTGTGTATATTATATATATATATATTTATATATTAAAATATATTTAAAAGTTTTTCCTTATTTTAATTAAATCTATTTTTTTAAATTAATTTAAAAATTTTGGAGATTCAAAGTCGGGATTGAGGTCAGGGAGGGGGATTTGTTTCAAAATTGATATCAGAGATGAGGAGTATGATCCCCACCCCATTAGCATTCCTACGGGTAGCTCGTCCCCCCCTCCCCCCTTTTGTTGTTCTTTGGGGGGTAGCTGGTAGGGGTGGGCAAATGGGTAAGGTTCTACATAGAACCCAATGGAACCGACCTTGAATCAGCCTTGAACCAACCCTACCCAATCTGTTATAGGGTAGGGTCTGGTTCCAAATTTTTGGAATCAACCCCTACCTAGGTTGGTTCTAGGGTCTAGAGGTTTACCCTACCCGAACCGACCTGATGAACTGGCCTTGGTTGGCCTTGGTGGAATCAACTTTGGAACTAAACTTGCATTGAAATAAAGCTCAAAATATTTTTAAGAATGTAAAGATTTAGACACAAAATCTCATGGTTAAAAAAGCCACAATCTCACTTGACCATTAAGTTACTTAAGTGATTTGATCATTTGTTTTCACTTTAATATTTGAAAGGCAATACCAACAAAATTTAAATTATAATGACAATTTTTGAATCATACATTAATATATTATGATAATCTACATATTAAATTATTCAATTTAATCAATAAAGATAATATAAATTTTAAACTATATATTATCATTATTGAAAATTAAGTTTTTAAACTACATGTTTCATTTTTTCTAAGAGGGAGAGTAAAGAAGGAATGGGTTCCACAGGTAGACCTTGAAATCGCCAAGGCTAGACCCGACCTTCACTTGGGTAGGTTCTAGTTCCAAAAACTTGGAGGTCGGTTCCAAGTTCTACCATAGAACCGAACCAAACCAACCCATGCTCACCCCTAGTAGATAGTAGCTACTACTACAAGTTAATCCCTAGGAATGACAATGGGGTGAAGCAGGGTTGGGTTTTGCATGCCCCGTCCCCGACCCCAAACTTAAATGCACTACCCGGGTTTTACTTCACCCTCAAGTTTGTTTGTTCTCCACATGGCTTTTCCTATAACTTAACTTGTGGGCCCTTTTTCCTATGTAATCACTATCAGGAGAATAATTTAACCCTAAAAATAGGAAGTTAGGTGGTGATGGGCCTGATACCCAACCAATAGATCTACTCGTCACTAGGGGTGCTCACAGTTCGGTTAACTGAATCGTGGGCCTATTTTTGAAACTGAATCGGTCCTATCAATTTTTAGGAAATTGATAACTGAAACCAAACGGAAGCCAATCGATTAATCGATTGACCAATTCGGTTAACCGTCGATTCGATTCGTTGATTTTAAATAATAAATAATATATCATATATTATATGTTCATATATAATGCATATTTATTAATTTATAATATACATAAATAAATATATATAATATAGAAATATATGTATACCAGTCAGTTTGGTTAACTACTGGCTTTTTGTATTGGTTAATTGAAACCGAACTGATACCTTTGGCTTTTTAAAAATACCGAACCGACCTATTTAGTTAACCGAATTTCTAGTTTGGTTTCAGTCAATTTTTCAGCTCGTCACCACCATATCCTAAAGACGGAACTCGGATTTCCTACCCACTTTCTCTACCTGCACCCTATCCACAGTGCATTGCAGCCACACATCTCACAATACAAAATGGCAATGTGTGGCTGCAATTCAAGGCGGGTAGAGTGTGAGTAGAGAGTGGTGGGCAGGAAATCCAGTTACACTGAGACATGCTTCAAGTTTTATGATGATAAGTTTAATCACATTTAATGAAATTAGGCAAGGTTAAATGCATCGAGAAGATCTGAGCCATCTAACACCTTTAGTTTGATAATAGCTCAATGGCTGAATTGAATGGCTTATTGTTTTGTAGTAGATAATATAAATAGCAAATTAATCGGGTATATAGTAATTACACCTCAAATGGTTGAACCACTTAGAACCTCCTTCATTACTAATTCACTAAAAAAAGAGAAAGTAGTAAGTCATTCAATTCGACCATTGTCACCACCCAATTTTTGCTCAGTCCTCTTACCATACCTCTTCGTACCCTCCTCTTAGACCCTAGAAACTTGGAAACATAACCAAATCAACTTGAGACTTTTCAAAACCCTAAACTACCCTCATTTGACACAATCCACAGGATGAATAAGAACCTTGAGATCAACATCAACGTCCGATTAGACACCATCCATATACTTTGAAAACTATAACTTAATTACACATTAGTTTAATGACTAAACTCCAAAGATCCACCATTCATCACGCCAATTCCCTTCCTAATAGCCCTGATCTATGCAATATTCAAATTCCAACTCCTCTAAAATCAAATCCAACATATCCATCACATCAAGATCATTAGGAAACAATCAACTAGCAAATCCCAACACAAAACTACGATAACCAACCACAAAAACATCAAGATCTCATTCTAATGGCCCTGAATGATTACCAAGGTCAACCATATCTTTCTCAGATCAGAACCATCCACTTGACTCCTCACCCTAATCCATGCCCACCTACCAAATTGTAGCTCAAAAATCCCCTATTTGACCTCCATCAAGCCTAGATCCTATTTTAGCAAATCTCATTAATTAGAGCTTATCATCCGTCATCCTAACTTCGTATGACCAATCAGACCTTACTACTATGTTCAGAGACCCAAAAAACCTCAACATGTCAAATTTCACGACTAAGCACCTCCATTTGACTGTTAAAAATGTAAGATTCCATTTCAGGCCATTTCGTTGATTAGAAAACCATAAGCTAAGACCATGATCTGAATTAAATCAGTAAATTTACACCTCTGATCAAAGATCTATCACTTCCATTAGATTTAAGACATTCAAAAATGCCAACCCACCAAATAAAGATTTTATTTCAATAAATCCCATCGATCAGAACTTGTCATCCATAGATCCCAAACATCTCGACCCTATTTGTCCGATTAGACCTCACCACTGTGTTCAAAGACCCAAAAAAACCCAACATGCCAAATTTTTTGACCAGATTCATCTTTTTGATCGCCAAACTAGAAATATACCATTTCGACCTACAAAATTAAATGGCCACATCATCCGTTCCAACCTGAAGCCTCAAAAGGGTAATAACTGATGTCAGACCCATTCTTGACTCATTAGAACACTTGGACCAATGAAACAGAGCCTAATAAAACCAAAAACCCCAAAAATCCCAAGATATCCCTAGTTAAAACTAAGAAAAGACAAAATAACATTTAAAATTTCATCAAATTTACTTTTTCTGTCACTGATAACCTCAAATACTAGACTATGATAGATACGTCTCAAGCTCCCATTGGACGCACAAAACCCATGAAAACCACCCCCCAAATCAAAGAAAACGTTTCACTAAATAGGAAAGCTTGACTGGGCATTTATTTCTTTAAAGAATCTTTGCCTATTTGTGTGAAAAAACTCTATTGAATCCTAGACACTGTAGCAAAACGAATTCAGACTTGACCCCCCTCCCTTTCTCTATAAATACTAATCTAATTTGAGCTCAAAAGAAAGAGAAGATGAAGGAAACCTAAAGGAAGCCCCCATAGAGAGAGAGGGGAAAAGAGAAAGTGATAGAAAACTAAAAATGTAGAGACCTAAAGGAGAAGAGGAGAAAAGAGCATTTTTTCCAACCTTTGTAATCACAAAGTCCTTGAAGATCAAATTTCAAATCCGCCCATCTATTTTCAACTATGAGATTTGAAACCAAAAAATGCACCATCCATTCTAGTATCTCATTCAAGCTTCTTTCAAGTTGTTTCCACTACTAGAAAACTCCCATCAATGTACATACGAAAGGCAAGTCTTTCATTTTAACTTTTAAACCTGATTTTGTAATCTTTGTTTTTTTATTTTTATTTTTTATTTTTGTTTTTCTGTTTGTTTGAAGTTTTAAAATGTTGGAGAACCATCATTTTCAATTTCTTCTTGACTGAGATTAGAAGTAGAGAGGTGAGGGTCTTAGGGAAATCAATACCTAAGACCCAACAACATCACTTCAAAATCGGTCTTAGGAGAAGTTGAAAACATGTTCATCTATATTTAAGAAATTCCTACAATTATTTTTATTTTTCTCTGAAAGAAATTGAGCCTGAACAACTCCCGTATTAGGCTGTTATATCAACATGGAGAGGGGCGCATTTTCCATGGAGGACAAAGTCACTATCAAAGACTTAAGTCGAGTTTTTCAAATCTAAAAATGATGGCTCATTTCTTCTAAAAATTGGTGGTGACTCCATCTTTTTGGGCCGGCCATGAGCTTTCCAGAGCTCTGAGCCACTCAAGTTATTACCAAATGACAATAAAATGTGCAAAGCATGGGTGGATGTATTCCATATGAAACTTTGGAGTCCTTTTCAAAATTCTGAGATTTGGGATACTTTTTTGTTCGGACTTTTGAATATAACTAGTAAATGTGCATGATCATTTGCACATGGAAATTTTAGATAATAACAATTATAATAGTAATAATAATATCAAAGTTGTGTGAAGACATTTTCTAATATTTGAATGCTTTATCGTTTTGTAATAGATAATATAAATAGCAAAATGGTCGAGAATATAGTAATCACAACTCAAATGGCATAACCACTCAAGAACCTCCTTCATTACTTATTCACTAAAAGACAAAGTAATAAGTCATGGGTGGATGTATTCCATATGAAAATTTGGAGTTTTTTTTTTCAAATTAGGATTTGGGGTACTTTTTTGTTAGGACTTTTGGATGTAACTAGTAAATGTGCACAAGTATTGTATGTGGCAATTTTAGATAAAAGTAATTGTAATAACAATAATAATATAAAAAATGTGTCTATTTTTTAATTTCTTTTATAATATTTTATATCTCTACCTAATTTTAAATTTTATTATTAAATTATGACACTTATTTTTGTATAATATGATGAATGTATGATATTAGAGATGTCTCTGAATTTTTCTATAAATTGTTTCTGCTTTTTTATAGCTTTTAGTATTTCTATCTATTTTTTATTTTTTATTATTTAATTGTGACATCATGGGTTAACCTAGACTATTGAATTCTTAAACTATTCCCCTAATGGAAAACATTTTCCTTTTTGAGACAATTTCAAAATTTGTATTCCATTTCCACCAACCATAAAATTAATTCTTATTCATCACATTACTTTTTCTTAATATGATGGTTATATAATATTGCAAATATCAAAATTTCTACTAAATTTCTCTATTTTTTCTTTTTTTTAATTTTTATTATTCTATTATAACAAGGGTTGGTCCACTTGGTTTTAAATTTTGTATTCCATTATATCATTAATAAAAATAATTCTTGTTTATCACACTTATCTTTTCTAATATGAATTAATATATAATATTAGATATGTGTCTACAATTTTCTATTTTATGTAATTTTTTTTATTTTTTCTATTTTTAAATATTATTTAGCTATGACATCATGGGTTGTCCAATGACCGAATAGTTGAACCATTGACCCAACATTTAGGGAGGAAAATGGCTTCATTTATAAATCAATTTTAAATTGTATCTCAATTTCCATCATTAATAAAAATACATTTTATTTATCATACCTATTTTTGTTTAATATGACAACTATATAATTTTAGAGATGTGCTTAAATTTTTTTAAATTTTTTTATTTATGTATTTTTATGTATTTTTTAATTTTTAGTATTTAATCATGGCATCGTGGATTCACGTATTTAACCCAAACAGTAGAACTACTTACTTGCCACTTAGAAAAATCGGTTTAGTTTTTACTTTATTTTAAAAACATAAGTTTTACACTATTAAATATTAATGTTAGTGATCATAAATGTTAATTAATGAAATTTAATGATGATAAATAAAATACCATAAGTATATTCAATGAGAAAATAATAGTTAATGCCTTAAATATATAACTTAATAAGAGAATGAAATGCACTAAAAAGTAATATCCAAATTACAATTTATGCACTCACAATAGAGAGTGAACATATTCAAAATGAGAGGTATTTTAATTCAAAATTTCAAAAAAAACCATGGGGAGCTATTCACACTTTTATAGTATTATAGGTAGATGTTACAAAAAATCAATAAAAATACTATGAAAATATTGATAAAAACAATTAATCTTATAAAAAATTGTGACCTATATTTTGAAATTGTGAAGAAAAAAAATCAATGAAAAAGTGTCCACAATGGCTAAAATGTCAGAATGACTATTATCATAATTTCCTAGAGAAGTGGTCTAGTGAAGGGATACAACACAACCTGAGCTTTCGACAACGCCACGAGTACAACCTATTACCTATCCAAAAGAAAATCCAAATTTTGCAATAGTATCTTGAAGTAGGACAAGTTTTCTCAACAAAAAAAAAAAAACAATAATAATACCATTGTTTTAACACCCATACAACTTCTAGCTAGAAACCATATAACTCATTGCATTTCTTTCTCATGCTCCTAACTAGAAACCATACAACTCAACAAGGTTAATTTGGTTCCACACATTGACTTATTTTATTATATAAATTTATAGTACTGAGAAACATGAGATGAATAGCCAGTAGGTGAAGGTCTGTATGAGAAGAGAGCATAGACATTGTCTTAAGAGATGCTTGAACCCTTCGAACTACCAACTTGTACCTAGTCTTGGTTGATTCTTGAACATTTTTATAAGGTTGAAATAATCAGTGCAAAACCACTTGCAGATGTTCAAATTAAAAAGATATCTATGTTATGGTTTAACAATGCTTCCCTTAGATTTATATATTAATCTAAGTTTTCCCTATTTTTTAGTGCTCGGATTTATATTTTTTATTCTCAAAATTCAAATGATAAGTGTAGAGCTAAAGAGAGTTAGTTGAGGGCTATTTTTGTACTTTTGCTTTCTTTCTTGTACAGCAATTTGTGTATACAAAGGGTAGATTTGCCCTTCTACCTTTTATTATTATAAATATCTTTCTTTAGGGTGTCGACAGTCACTTTTGACAACCCTCTCACTCTCTTTCTCTCTCTCTCTATAACATGGTATTAGAACAGGTCATGATCCGATCTGCATAAAGTTCCATTTCAATTTGTGTTTTTACTGTTCTCTTGGGGTCTCCCTTGGGAAGACCATGAGTGCCCTTCAATCCCTTTTCTAGGGCTTATTCGACTAGAACTGTACAGACCAATTTCCTAGACTGTTGCGCCATCAAAAAGCTTTTTCTCCTTGGATAGCCTTGTAGAAACATAAGATCAGCTTGAAAATTTAGATCTAATGCCGCTCGGAAGAGATCTATTGATTCACTTTGGTTTGGTTTGGATCAGCTTTGATCTGGAACAGTTTTAATCTACTTCTGGGTTCAGCTGACCATTATAGTTTCCTTTTCTGGACAACAACTGAAAGATACTTCTCTCTACCTTCTTGCGGGTATTATTTCTCTTCCACATGTGTCCTTCGGCCTCCAATTTGTAGGCATATTGATAAAACAATAACTTGGACTTGACATATATTTCTCATGGACAAACTGATGCTTATTTCTAGGCATCAAGGGGAGTGTAGAGATAACGAAAGTTAACCGAGGGCTATTTTTATACTTTTACTTTCTTTCTTGTACAGTAATTTGTGTTGTACACTATCTTTTATATAATAAGGACAGATTTATCCTTTTACCTTTTATTAATATAAATATCTTTCTTTAAAGGTGTCGACAGTCACTTTTGACACACCCACCAAAGTGTCTCTCTCTCTCACACAATATGAAACAGGTAGTGAGCCCACTCAATTGTGAACTACTAGCCCATCTTTCCCATCTTTCTATTGGTAGCAGAAGTATTATGTCAGCATACGAGTCAAAATGTATATATGTCAATAAAAAGCCCCAAACTCAAGTAATGGAAGCCGACAATCTACGGCAGCCCAGTACATTTGATTGAGTCTAGACAAAATATGACTCTATCCTTGACTCAAATACCAAAATGTTCAACCCTTGAGAACTGAGACTCCTATTGCTGCAAGCCTATTAATAGAAAATCGGTTGTTCTATGAATCCTACAGATGAGTGTAATGAGGATTCGTCATGTAATATCAACCTCCCCAATCTGGCATCATGCAAATGGATCGGATCATGACTCGAACCGAACTCAAATCTGATCCTACTTTCTCATATTCAAGTTTCCCCTATTGGATTTTTAGATAGGATCGAAATGGATAGTTGGATCTGGTTCATGTTCGGACCAGATTCAGATCTCCTTATTCAATCCAAAAGAATCTGATATTTTGTTAAATTTTAAAGAAAATAAATTGGATTGGATTGAGCTCGGATATCCCATGTCCTTAACGGATTCAAATTCAAATCGAACTTTTTGAGATTCGATCAGATCTTCAAACGGGATCAGATATGAAATTTATATTAGGGCAAATTTCTTAAACTACCCCTAATGTTTAGTTAATTGGCAAATTGTACCCTTACTATGTAATTATTGTCTTAAACCACCCCTACTATTTCTAACAAATGACTAGCTCTACCATAGTCATTAGCATCCATTGATATTCTGTTAAAATCTATACACATGTGAAACCATGTGACATAATTTTTTAAAACCCAATATTACCCTTTGTCAAAACTAAATAAAATTTTTTATATTATTTATAATTTATTCTTAAAACTCACTAAAAACAAAACTCTGAAACATCAAAATAAACAAAGTTGTCAAAGCACATTTCATATTCTGAGTTTTTCTCTATTTTTTCCTCCTTCTCTTGTAGGGTTTTCAATTAATAAACAAAGACCCTGTTTGGCAAGTCTTTCTAAAAGATCTTTTGGGCTTTTAAAAGCTTGGTAGTCCAAAAATGGTCTTTCTCTGTTTGGCTACTGAAAGCCCTTAGACCAAAAGACAAGATATGAAAAAAAGACACTAAAAACCCAAAGTGGTCTAAATTTGAAAAGCTCCAACCAAAGCTTTTCATCTAAATTTGAGAAGATTCCCAATACACTTGACAAAAATTGGGAAAATGATTGGTTGAACCTCCCTTCATTCTCCATTTCGATTGACAAGAGAAACTCTACTTCCAGCATTGACATTTTTGCACAAGTGAACTAACAATTTACACCTATCTATGATTATGAATGCGGGGAATATTGTATTTGTTTGTGCGCATACAATTCCAAAATGATTTGGAGTAGGACAAAAGCAAGCCCTAAATGGATATTACAGGCTCTCTTGAACTGACATTACATACATCATTCATGGACAAAGAAATGCCCAAGATGGACTGTTTTGCACAAATGAATGTGCAAATGGGACACACGTGTTATTTTGCACAAATGATATGTGGGGCCCACAAGTGCTAAATGTACATTTGGATATGTCAATGGGTCTGCCACAAGACATTTGATAGGTGCATTTTTATTTAAATGTTCAACATTTGTTTGTTGGGACATAGTTTTCAAAACCAGACTGGACCAGACGGTCAAACCGAAAATTCAAAAATCGGTCAGGTGATCGATTTCATTTTTCTCCAAAACCGGATTTTTGCCAAAAACCGTTGATTTTGGTCAGCAAACCGCTGACCCGAGCAGTTAACTGTTCGAACCGGGAACCGGACCCCTAACCAGTTTGTTCTCCGAGTCAGTTTTAAAAACCTTGTGTTGGGCTATATATGCTTACCAAACAGTATTTCAGTCTTTTTAGCTTTAAAGAAGATCTATTAAAAAAATTGCAACCAAACAATCTTTGGTCTTTAAAGATCTACCCATGAAAGCTCATCAGTCTTTTAAGGTCTTCAGCTTTTGGAAGATCTTCTTAAAAAGACTTGCCAAATGCCTCCAAAGTCAGCCAAGGATTCTAGTCGACAATGGACGGTTTGGTATTTTAACTCACCTAAAATCAACAATATCACCACACCAAATAAAGAAATTGAAAAAATAGAGTTTGTGGGTCGTACGACAATTGTGTGATGACCAGCTTCTTAATCGAGTCTATGCGTCAATGTAGTTCAAATGGATTCAGATCGATAATCATTCCATCGTCCTCACTCTCAAGCGGATTTTTTATCAGAGTCTAGGCATCTATCACCTATTTTTTTACAAAAATCAAGAAGAGATTTTCTTGTTCAACACTCTAAGGGAGAAAAGACAGATTGCCTTGAAGAACGGAGGAGAACAAATCACATGAGTGAATAGCTCAGAGAACCATAGACAATAGAGTTGGTGGGTCGCACTCACACGGTAATTGTTCATACTTTAGACCATGTCAGGGCGGGACTAGTGAAATGCTTTCCATAGCAAAGAGAGGAAGATGTAATCGGACCACCGCCACTCATTGAAAAGGACTTAACGGCATGTTCTTTGAAGATCCATCAATTATGGCCTCACCTGCTAGCTCCCACCAGCCTATCGACCCTTGGGTTGTTCGTATTTCTTCTCAAAGCTCAAGATTACTGATGTGGTAGATTCCCGACGTTGCTGCTGGTATTTCTTCTCAAAGCTCGAGATTTGTGAAGTGACAAATTCCTGGCATTACTGCTACCAAAGTTCCATGCTAGTAGCGATGAAATGATCAGTACACGATCCTCCGTCTAAATTCAAGCTTCTTTCCCTTACTACTACCACCCTCACTATCTTGTCCTTCAAATTCATAAATGATCATCAATATACGGTCCTCTAATATAAGTTGCAGCTCTAGGCCCAAGCTCACCTTAGCAACCATGTAAAACTATGCCAATGATGCCTCCTCCATCTTCTTCTAGCGATATCTTAGAGGAAAACTAGAGAAAAGAAATTGCAACAGCGCTAGTGGTCATGCCCCAACTTGGCCAATGCCGTTTAGATTCAGCCTTAATGGCACTGCTGATGTCAGTGCCAGCACTAGAAGCGACATAAGAATAACATGAAGAAGAGAGAAACAAGCGTAGAGGCAATAAGCGGAAGATAGGCGAACATGGGATTGAGGGAAAGAGAGGAAGAGGAAGAAGAAAAGAAAAACCAAAACGGGGAGGAGCTGAGTTTAAATTTGCAGGGAAGGGAATGAGAGAGAACAAAAGGGAAGAAAAAGGAGAAAGAGTGAAAAAGGCAGAGGTGGAGGGGGTTATCACATCACTGCTTGTCTCATTCAGAGAGGAGGGACTACCGGAGATCTAGCATCACCGTTCCTCTCTTTTAGTTCACGTTGTAAGTAGGAGGGTGGGGAGAATGAATAGTAGTGAGGAAGAGACCAAGGGAAAAAGGGACATTTTCATCATTTTTGTTACGATTTACAGACGACGACAATTGTCAAAGATAGTAGGGGTGGTTTAAGACAATAGTTAAACAGTAAAGGTACAATTTGTCAATTAGTTAAATAGTAAGGGGAGTTTAAAAAAAAATTGCCCTTTATATTATCGGGTAAGATTCGGATATACCTTAATTCAAATCCGATCTGTTCCATTATTGCATTCCTATCTCCATAAGTAGGGTTGTCAATTGGACCACATTTGGTCCAATCTGATCCAACATAGATCCATTTAGGTGTGTAAAGGAATTAAGCCTTTCATGAGATATTCAAGCTTAGCTTGTGAAAAGCTCGATTCGACTTGGTCTAAAACCGAGCTTCGGGCTGAATTCGAGCCTGTAGGGATAACTTATTAGTGTGTGTGGGGTTAACCCCACACTTTATTTTTACTACTTATTTTTATATTTTAGTTATGGTAGTTGGGCCGGTTGGGCCTTGTTTGTTTCCCTTTTATTTTAAGTAAGGGTATTAGAGTAACTCCACCCCTTGTAAAGTTATAAATATAAATAAGAATAAGTGGGCAGCTAGTATGATCTATCCACACCCTTTCTTTCTCTCCTTCTCTTCTTCTCTTTTCTCTTCTCTTTTATTCGTGACCTTGCTTTCTTTTTTCTTACTAAATTTATATCAGAAAACAACCAGTTTCTGATTTATCTTTATCCAAGTTCGTATTAGAGCCGAGTTAGGATAGATTAGGGTTCTCATGTGAACCTAATCCAATCGGTAGCATGAGAACTTTCTAAGTTTGGGAATTTTGTTCATCGCCTGATTCCTGGAGGATCATTGGAGTCTTGAGTTGTTGCCCAAGGGACTACATTACCTTTGGAGATTGCCCGATGACCAAGAAGGATCAGAGAAATTAGGTAAGTGCAAGTTTAGGGTTTAAATTAGAGAATTGAAGGTGGTGATCAACTTCTTTTAAAAAATAACCTTTTTTTTTTACTAAGACCGACCTTGAATAAGAGCAGTTTAAACCTCTCTAGAAGCAGCAGTTAACAGTTTTCTGTCTCCCTTGCTCGTTTCTTTAGGGTTTTTGATAGATCTTTGTTTTCCCTATCAATTTTCCTAGTTTTTTCAGAACTCCACAATCAGTACTCCCAGGATTGTTCTTTGATTGTGGTTGATTATTGGACAATTATAGTTGACTGTAAATGGTTCCTGGGTGATGATTCTTGGCTGAGAAGTGATTTCCTAGTTGTGTTTCTTGACTGTGGATGATTTCTAAATGAGAAGTCCTCACTGTGAGTGATTTCTGGGTGGCTGATTTCAATCAACTAAGTTCCTTTTTGCTTAAAAGGAGGAGTTCAAGTTTCTTTTGTTTGAAGTAGTGGCTGTTAACATCACATATAAAATGGAGAAGGTTGGAAGTGAATTAAAGATTCAAGGGGAAGGTCTTTTAGGGGCTGGAAGCATGATCAAAAGTTCTTTTCAGATTACTACTATTAGGTTCGATGGAACCAAGTACTTGGAATGGGCTCAATCATCCATGATGGCTATTAGAGGTAGAGACAAATTAGGCTATGTGACTAGGGATCTAAAGAAGCCAGCTAAGGAAGACACATCACATGCAAAATAGGTTCAAGAGAACTATTTGGTGATGACATGGTTGTGCAATTCAATGCAGCCTCACATTAGCCGTAATTATTTATGGGCAAAAACAACTAAGGAAATTTGGGATAATATGAAAAAAACCTACTCCCAACCCCTTAATGTTGCTAAGGCTTATGAACTATAGTGTGAAGTGAATAATCTTAAGTAGGGGAAAATCCCATCTCTGTTTAGTTTGCTACTTTAAAATCTGTGGCATAAAATTGACCATTTGGAGACAGTTAAGTGGGAGAGTCAAAGAGATGTAACAATTTATAGCAAGCTGATTGAAACAAACGGAGTATTGGAGTTCCTAGTTGGTCTAAATTCAAAATTTGACATTATAAGACAGCAACTACTTACCAAGGAAAGTGTGACATTATCTTAAGCCTATTCACTAGCACAATGAAGAGAGTAGGAGAAAGGTGATGTTACAATTTCAGCCCATGGAATCAGCCTTAGCAGCAACAAAACAAAAGTTTGAGAGAGATAGGGAAAAGGAAATGAAGAAGATAAAAATAAGGTTTTGGTGATCATTGTAAGAAGTCGAAACATACTATGGACACTTGTTGGAAGTTGTACCCTCATCTTGTTCTAGTTAGAAATAAGAAGGGAAATGCTAATGTGGTAGTTACTACAGACAGTGCATCCACTTCTAGCACAAGGACCACATCCTTAGATGCCTTAACTATTGTTCGGGCTACCTTGCACAATTAGAGAGTGAAGTCGATATCTCAGGGTCATCATCTCAGCCTTCAGCTACTACTTTTGCTAATCCTATTTCAGCCTTTGCTCACTCAGGTGCAAGAACTACAACATATCATACTTCAATCCCAAGTAACACTAGAACTTTCTGGGTAATAAATTCAAGTGCTTCTGACCATATGACTGGTTTATCCACCTTGTTTACCATCTATTGTTTATCCTCTGGCAGGGACAAAGTATCTATTGCTAATGACTCTCTTATACCTATTTTTTGTAAGGGGGACGTCAGACTATCTAATGTCATCTCTCTGTCCTCAGCTTTACATGCCCCTAAGTTTAGTGCTTACTTTCAGTTAGTAGTATTACTAAGAATCAAAACTAATCAATAACATTTTTTTTCTAATCATTGTGTTTTTCAGGATCTGGAAACGATGAAGGTGATTGGGATTGGTCGTGAGACGAATGGAGTTTACCTGCTTGAACATCTACAAGGGAAGGAGAGTGAAGTTGGGAGTTTGTTTTTTTCTCAGTCTTTGGGTCAAATTATGCTTTGGCATAACAGATTAGGTCATTTATTTTTTGGGTATTTGAAAAGTCTGTTTCAAAATTTGTTTGAGTCAATCCAAGTGTCTAATTTAAGGTGTAAAAGTTGTGAACTTGCAAAACATTATAGATCAACTTATTCTTTGAGCAATAAAAGAAGTAATCTTCCTTTTAAAATTATGCATACAGATGTTTAGGGGCCATATCATATTCCTGCTGTAGGGGGGTACAGATACTTCTTATTGTTTGTTGATGATTATACCCATTTCTCATGAATCTACCTTATGCATTCTCGATATGAGGTCACTTCTCTAACCCAGGCTTTCCATTAGATGGTATTAACCCAATTTGAAATCAACATCAAAAATCTTATATCTGATAATGCCAAAGAGTACTTTGCAAAACCCTTGGCATTATATCTCCTAGATTATGGAGTTATTCATCAGAACACTTGTCCCCATACACCTCAACAAAATGGGGTTGCTGAGAGAAAAAATAAACATATCTTAGAGGTAGCCAGAACCATCATGCTCAACTCTAATGATCCCATACGCTTCTAGGGGGATGCAATCCATATTGTTGTTTACCTTATCAACCAAATTCCTTCACGGGTTCTAGACATAAAAACACCATTCAACCTTCTATATCCAAACATGAAAACACCAAGTGAAGGACTTGGGGGAATTGCACTGTTTCTTAGGAATTGAGGTAGCTTGATCTAAGTATGGCATTTTTATATCTCAAAGAAAATATGTCCTTGACTTATTGGAAGAAACTAGAAATTAAGAATAAAGACTGATGACACACCCATTGAGTTGAACCATAAAATAAGTGCAAAAGGTGGAGAACTTCTTGAGGTCAAGGCTATGTATCAAAGGTTAGTTGGAAAACTTCTTTATCTTTGCCTAATACAACAATATATTTCATATACTGTCAATGTTGTTAGTCAATACATGCATTCTCCTAGGACCACTCACCTTCTTGACAACATATTTCCATTGCAAGAAGGTGAGTGGTCCTAGGAAAAATTAACCTAATACAACTAGAAAAAAAAAATCAATCATCTGAAATATAATATCCTGTCCACTCACTAATCTCAAGGTTCCTCCTGCAACAATTTATACAAGCAAATCAGTACATCTCAAGAATTATAATTCATACACTTAACTTGTAATATTAAATAAGAAAAAGTAGAGATCTAACTACATCTACTTAAGATTAAAAAATAAGCATTGGAACTACATGAAAGTCATAATACCAACAGGATGATCCACTTTAGATCTAATGGATGGCTTGCAATGCAGGAAAGCTGGATGAGACCCACCTCACCTTCATAGGTAGAAAAGATGGTGAAAAAAAAGGAAAATCTCCTTTCAAGTGGTCTGGGAACACCATTTCTGAACTTTTTTTACAATTGAAGTGGCTGAAGCTAAAGCTAAGCAGATTTCTATAACCTATCTAATGCACTCATCCAAATAGATTAAGAGCTAGTAATATCTATCACTAGATGAACCTATTCAATCCATCAATTCAAAGAGTTTGAGGATTGGTTAGTTCTATCAAACATGTACCATTCATTCATATATATTAGCATAACCTGTCCAATGAAAAAACTTAATAGGAAAGTTGTGTTTTAACAACTCATTAATTGTTACTAGCATAACCTGTATCATTCACACTAACATGAAATACAAGAAAATCTAATGAGATTAAATAGAATAAGCAAATATGGACCAGATGAGTCCATTACAGATGAACTGAAATGAAAGATGACATTTTATCCTATCTAAAAGAAGTAGAGATGACATTTTATCCCCTTTTAACTATCTTTAACAGTTACCTTCCAAATTCATAAATTGATTATGAGATTTTAATAGTTACCACCAAGCATTTATAGGATCATGGATTCAGTTCTAGCAACATTTGAAAATGGAAAACTCAGATCAAAACATAAGCTCATATATAGGGGTGAAATGGATCAGATCATGATCCGATCCGATCCTATTTTGTCGAATTTGGATATCCCATGTTGGATTTTCAGAATAGATCAAGTCAAATAATTCGGATCCCCCTATCCGACCCAAAAGGATCTGATCCAATCATGCATGCATACATATGTATATTTATATTGCATACATGTATTTTTTGTTTCTATTGCATATGCATGTTTATATTGCATTTTTGTAATTTTTAGTTTTTATTTTTTTATAAAAATACATGCATATATATGATGGAAATAGTAAAAAAAATACTTGTATTTTTTGTTTTTCTTTATATAAACTGTTATGTTTTTTCTTTTAATAATTTATTAAATTTCTCAGAAATTAAATCGAACCATATCTGATTCAGATACATCTGACATCCTTAACAAATTCGGATTCGAATAGACATTTGTGAGATCCAGTCGGATCTTCAGGTCAGATTTATGATTTGTATTATTAGATTGGATTCAGATATACCCTATTTGAATCAGAATCTGATTGGATCGGATTCAGATTAATTAATTAATTAAAAAATTAATGTCCTAACAAGAAATATAAACTTAAGCAGATAAGCTACAAAATCTATAAAAAAAAACAAATTTAAAGCAATTAAAAAAAGAACAATTAGATACGGTTAAATCCTCAACTGCTAGAATAATCAGAGTACTAGTAAAATCAAAGTTTATGAATATATCATATTACTAGTAATAAACGAATCTGACCCTATTGTACAATTTCTGGGTTCGTATATTAAGTCTCAATTATAATAGAGTTGGGATCACTTTGGTTGTTCACCTGAATGAGCGAAGGAAGAGCCTGCCTCCTTGTTTCAGTCAATGCTTTCAACTATAACCAGAAAACAAAAACATGGATCGGTAGAAACCCTAAAATTACTAAAACAGAGGAAGATATAGATTAATAGAAGAGAGAGAGAGAGAGAGAGAGAGAGAGAGAGAGATCCGGTCAAAAAGAGTCACCTGAAAGAATGCCGCTGGAGAGAGAGAGAGAGAGGACTCAGAGGAGGGAGGGAGAGAGCCGCTGGAAAGAGAAAAGGAGAGTGCTTCCGAAGAGAGAGAGAGAGAGAGAGAGTTGGAGCGCTGAGTGTGGAGAGAACTTGGAACTTGGAAGTATGAAGTTTGAATGACAAGAGAGTCACGGACCTGGACTGGATGGCTGGACTTTGGACAAATCGGACTTGTCCAATTCCAGTCTGTTACTTGTATTGGACTATTGGTCCATTATGTTTGGATGGGTTTGATTCAATGCAATCTCTTGGACCGTTCAGTCCGTTCAAATCATATTCGATCCAAATGGGGTCCAACCCAAATTCGACCCATTGACACCCCTATCCACAATCCACTAGATGTATCTCTGTCTTCATGCATCCTACCACGATTTGGGAACTTCCTGCTTATCTAAATCCATTGATAATCATACATTCAAATTGTCTGACATCTGGCCAGATTCCACAACAATATTGGTATCAGCAGATAATAGTCAAAATAACCAAAAAGCTTCATCATGTACATAGACCATGGAAGGAAGCTTTAAATTATGAAGTAGTCAATGGCATTAATTGCATTTTGCTTTATCCAACTATTAGCCAAAATGTGGAGTTAAATATATTGTTAGAATCATTATTGGATAAATGATTATAAATTAGAACAACGGAAAGGACCGTTTATCCCTGATTTAATTCAAACATACAAATTTATTACAAAAATAGTTAATGTAGACTAAAGGATGCCACCAAGGTGTTGTCATTATACAGTAGTAGTAGTAGTTTAGCACAATAACCAAAAAAAAGTTAGACAAAAGAATAATGCAATCATACAACTAAAGATTATCTGTATAACATTATGCACAACTATAGAAAAAGTAAAAGTTCAGAAGAGTAGCACCTAAACTGGTAGAGCATTTAATTTAACCAGGACAGTTTTGTCATTGGAAAGAGAACATGCTCGTGTCTCAGCGCCCAGTGATAAAAGCACCACAAGATCAGATAATCAGACTTCAAATCAGGTTAACTCCCAAAATGGCCTTATTAGAAACATATCCATGAAAATGGCTTCTTTGCCTGTTTTGGGGGAGAAATCCTCACAAAATCTCAGAAATCTGCAATAACCATGTGTCATGTTGATTGACATCAAAACAAGTTAGCACAAATAAAACACTAAACTTACATGAATGGGCATCTCAGCTATGGCAATCCCACTGCTTTCCTCAATGCTTTTCAAGGTCACCACTTCACCCCCAACAACCATGTTAATTACAATTCCATCTGTACATATTCTACAATATCAACATGTGAACCCCATGAATACCTAAATATTATTACTCTGAATAGAAAATACCTGCTGCCAAACAGGTTGTCATGCGCCTCAAATATGTTTCCTGCAAACAACTACTAAAGATGAAAACACTAATATAGACCAAGATGTAAATGATGTTAAAGAAGCATACTGCCTTAATGACATGGATGTCACAAATTACAGTTGTAAGTGATATGAGAAATCACCTCTTCCTAGGATTTGGCCTTGTTATCAAACAAACTATTATTCCTTTCCTCCCAAACACCCCAAAGCACAGAATGCAGCACTATTCCAGTAAACCATCCTCTCCTATCAAGGCCTTTGCCTTGCCACTGTTGGAGAAAGTCCAATAGATGATCGAGAGCAACCAGCTGTAACCAACTAGCTGAAGAAAGTGGTTCCAAACATTTCTAGTTTCCTGGCAGTGGATGAATAAGCGATCAGCTGATTCCTCTTCATGAATAAGGATAGGGTGCGAACATTGGGAGAAATATATATCTACCAACGCTCCTTTTCAAGCAATCACAGGTGTTTATTCATTGCAAACAGGCTTCCCAAGTGAAGAAACAAACTCTTGAGGGGGAGTGGCCTCACCAGACCTTGAACAGGAAAAAACAGTCCTGTTCTCATGCAACCAAAGCCTTGAAGAAAGACTTATAAGCAAACTTTCCAATTGGGTGAGGTTTCCATACACAAGTGTCAGGGAAAAGGGGGGACAGATAGACCTCTTTAAGAGTTTGGAGAAACTCAGCTAACTCACTGATCTCCAAGTCCCTTAAGGATCTTCTAAGGCTTAAGTTTAAGTTGCTCTCAGTGAAAGAAGAGGGGAGGCACTAGGAAATGGTTGCTTCTTTATTTAGGGTAAGGTTGAACAGTCTAGCGTAGGAGGCTGGCATAGTAGAAATGCCCCACCACAGGTTGGTCCAAAACTTTATTCTGTTGCCATTTCCCACTTTAAATCTTATGAAGGGAATAAAGCTTCTATAAGTGGAGATAATACCTTTCCTAAGATTGGAGGAATTTATCTGGTTCAAATGAAGATTGATATCCCAACCATTTGTGTTCAACCCATACTTTCTGGTGATAACAGCGACCCAAAGCAGTGATTTAAAAGGTGCACCTGAGGCACACCTAGGTGCCCAACCAAACAAGTCCATGTTAGGGTCTAAAATTCTTAATTATCACACAAAAAAATAATGATTTTATAATTTTAATTGCCTTTTAAATGGAGCGGCTAGAACCTGTTGAAAGAGTGTTATCTAAGTGTTGATGTAATGTAATATGTTAAATTTGTACCCGAAAGCAATACTTTGTTGCTAGTAGCCGACTACTTCACACAGAGATGTCTTAGTAGTCAACAGTCAACTACTATCAATATACTGTTCTTAGTAGTCGACTACTATCAGTATACTATTCCTAGTAGTCAATTACCAGGACACTTGTAATTTTTCTCTTTTGTTTTTGATCGCCCTAGTATATAATAGAATGGCTGGCACCGCCAGCATATCTTTTTGCCTCTCTTGCATCTTTTCTTCTCTTCTTCTCTTCTCCTCTTCCCTTCCTTTCACATTCTTCTCTTCTCCTCTCTTCTTTTTCACATGGTATCAGAGCAGGAAATGTAAGGTCTAGTAGGGTTCCCTCTCACAGTCAATCTATCTAGGGTTTCTTTTGGAAGGTTGATATTCACTGCTACAGGGGATCGGACCAGTTTTTTAGTCTGCTTTCTTGGTGATTAGTAATGGTCTTTGACTATCACAACTACTATGACAGGTGAACAATGAGGTGTGTATCCCTCTAGTGGATCGAATCCAAGAGGGAATGTTGTGACAGAAATATTTCTGGGTTAGTGATTGATGCTGTGAAGAGTTTAATAGTGGTATCATAAGTGATTTTGTGAGCTGTGAAGGTGTTCAAGTTGGTAGAATATAGTGGTAATCTTCTTGTTTCTTAGAAATCTAAGTTAGGATGGAGATGAAATCAAGTGTTATTCCCCCATAGCCTTTATGTTAACCACTATCAAGTTAAGTGGAAGTACAAACTATGCTGTTTGGGCAAAATCTATAGAAGTGTCACTCACGGCAGTTGGGAAATTGAAATATATTACTGATAATCCGAAATATTCTGAGCGGTTACAAGAGGACTCTCAAATCAAAACTTTGCTGTGTGTAGAGAACACTGCTGTGGGCCCCACTGCAGTGATCCCCACTGTGTTCGTAGGACAGCATGTGTAGTTATTTGTTTCACTTATAGTAGTGTCAGTTTGAGTCAGTTTGTTAATTCAGTTGTTATTTATTTCAGCTTTTATTTACTTTATTTATTATGTAAGTACTAAGGGCAGATATGTCCTTTCCATTATGTACTAAACATAACCTATAAATAATAAGAAAGTGGCGGCGGCAGATCTGTTAGAATCTGTCCCTCCTTTCAACCACTTGTGTTCTCCTGTTTCTCTTATATTCTCTCTCCTTTCTCTCACTTTTCTTCTGTTTTGTAAACCTAAAACCTATTAGGATTCAAGACTGATTACAGTCTTGATCTTCTACTTGGTATCAAAGCCTATCTAGGGCTTCTCATGTGTGTCTAGTCCAGCCGACCACATGAGGACTAGCTAGGGCTGGAAGCTTTGAAGGAGTATTCGGTGGCTGAATCTTGGAGATTACCAGGAGAGGTTCGCAGCAGTTGAAGACTTGTCACGGCTTGCAGAGAGTTGGTAATCAGGAAGAAGCAACGAAGGTTAGGGTTCAGGTAACCCTGGAAGACAGTAAACCGAAGTACATAAGTTTTTTTTATTGAGTTTCAAAGACTGCAATCAATCGAGATAGGTTGGACCTATCTAGAAGGAGGGGTCAAACTGTGTTCAAGTTTGTTTCTAGGGTTTGACTGTTGGGCCGAACCCCCCCCCCTCAGAGGTGATTAGTTTTTAGGGTTTCATATTGTCCTACGACAAGTCCCACTTGTGCGGACTACTTGGAGAGTACAGCTGAGCACTTATTTCAGACCTACAATTGAAACCCTAATTTTGCTTTCGCAACAGTGGGCCCCACAGTAGTGATTTCAGAAAATAGCATCTCAGATTGACAGGCAGCCTGGTACTGTGCATGCCGATTGATTTCATATCAGATTTGAGTTGATTCCTTGCATATACTGTGATAGGCGATTGATTTCAGATCAGATTTCGAATCAGATCAGATTTGTGTTGGTTTCGGATCAGATTTCAGACTTGCTTGTTTGACTCTGTTTTCTGGTATAGTGGCTCTAACAGTTTGTAGCCACTGAATCTTGATCAAAGATGGAGTTTAAGGGTCAGGGAGAAAGTAGTTTTGGAAACCACAGTTATGGTAGTGTATCTGAAACCGGGTTTCAGATTACAACTATGAGATTTGATGGGTCAAATTATTTGGAGTGGGCTCAATCAGCCATGATGGCTATTGGAGGAAGGGGAAAACTGGGTTACCTCTTGGGAGATGTGAAAGAACCTTCCAAGGAGGACCCAACATACACCAAGTGGATTCAAGAGAACTATTTGGTTATGGCATGATTGTGTAATTCTATGCAACCACATATCAGCCGAAATTACTTGTGGGCAAAGACAGCCAAAGAGATATGGGATGTTGTGAAAGAAACCTATTCCCAACCCCTTAATGTTGCTAGAGCCTATGTGATGTGAACAGCCTTAAACAAGGAGAGAAGCCAGTTCCTGTCTACTTCTCTACCTTGAAATCCTTGTGGCATGAGATTGACCATCTAAAGACCCTTGAGTGGGAGAGTCCCAAAGATGCACAGACTCATAGAAAACAAGTTGAGACAAATAGGGTGTTTGAGTTTTTAGCTGGTTTGAATTCAGAATATGACATTGTGCGACAACAGATATTGACAAGAGATAGTGTGACCCTTTCTCAAGCATACTCCCTGGTGCATAGTGAAGAGACCAGGAGGAAAGTCATGATGCAGCCTCAGCCCTCTTTCCCAGCCTTGACAGCTATTAAACCTAAGCCAGGGGGTGACTTAGAAAGGGACCGGAAGAAGGAAGATAAACGGGATCTGGTATGTGAACATTGCAAGAAACCCAAGCACACAAAAGATACTTTTTAGAAGCTACATCCTCACTTGGTCCCAACAAACTCATGTGGCCATGAACACTGATTCAGCATCCTCATCAGGCACATCCCTAGAGACTTTAGCTGCTGTTCGGGCTGCCCTCATACAGTTGGAAAATGAAGTTGGGAGTTCAGCTTAGCCATCTCAGTCACCATCAGCTCCTGCCACATCTACATTTGCACATTCAGGTACTCGAGCCTCAGCTTACCATGCTTCAGCTCCAGGTAATACTGACCACTGTTGGGTAATAGATTCAGGTGCATCTGACCATATGACTAGCGCTTGCCATCTTTGTTCACTTCTTATCACTTGTCCTTTGGCCAAGATAGAGTATCCATTGCTGATGGCTCTCTTGTTCCCATTTCGGGCAAGGGGGACATCAAGCTATTGGATACTATCTCTTTATCTTCTGTCCTGCATGTTCCTAAGCTTGATACTAACCTGCTTTCAGTTAGTAGTATTACCAAACACATGAACTGTTCAGTAACCTTTTTCCCTGACCGATGTGTTTTTCAGGACTTGGAGACGAGGAAGGTGATTGGGACTGGCCGTGAGACGAATGGGATCTATCTGCTTGGAGAGAGTTCTCGTCGGGAGGAGTCAGTGGATAAGAAGTCTTTCGTTTCCCAGTCTGTGAGTTCGGTTATGCTTTGGCATAACCGATTAGGTCATTTGTCTTTTAAGTCTTTGAAGAGTCTGTTTCCTGCTTTATTTGAGTCTGTTGAGTTATCAAAGTTGAGGTGTGAGAGTTGTGAGTTTGCCAAACATTGTAGAACCTCTTATTCTTTAAGTAATAAAACGAGTAATTCCTCTTTTGATATTGTGCATACTGATGTTTGGGGGCCATATCATATCTCTTCTATGGGCGGGTACAGATATTGTCTACTATTTGTTGATGACCATACCCGTTTTTCTTGGGTCTATCTTATGCGTTCTCGAGATGAGGTTCCTGCTCTGACCCAAAACTTCCATCAGATGGTTCTCACTCAGTTTGGGACCAAAATCAAAGTCCTTAGATCTGATAATGCAAAGGAATACTTTGCTCAACCATTGACCTCCTACGTTCTTAGCCATGGAGTTATTCACCAGAACACTTGCCCTTATACACCACAGCAGAACAGCGTTGCCAAAAGGAAGAATAGGCATATCTTGGAGGTGGCTAGAAGCATTATGTTTACCTCCAATGTACCTATTCGCTTCTGGGGTGATGCTATCCTCACGGCAGTTTATCTCATTAATCAAGCTCCTTCCCGGGTTCTTGAAATGAGAACCCCCTTTTCCCTTCTATACCCAGACGAGGAGTTGTTCATTGTTCCCCTTAAAACCTTTGGTTGTACTTGTTTCGTTCAGCTTCTCGGGACTCATCATTCCAAGTTTGAACCTAAGGCCTCCAAATGCATTTTCCTTGGTTATGCACAAACTCAAAAGGGTATTGTTGCTATGATCCGGTTTCAGGGAAACGGTTCGTCTCCATGGATGTCACCTTCTTTGAGGAGACACCCTATTATCCTAGGGTTTCTCCTCAGGGAGAGAGCAGTGAGAGTGGGGCTGTTTTGAGTTTCTTTCCTCAAGGGGAGAGTAGTGAGAGTGGAAATGGGGCTGGTAGAAGTGGGGTTGTTTTGAGTGGGGTTGTTCCTTTGCCTATTCCACTGGATAATGAAGGTTGTAGTGGTGAGGGTGGTCAGAGGGAGCCGGAGTTAAGAGTCTATCACAGGCGATGCAGGCAGGTTGATCCTAGTCATTGGCAGTCCCGGCCAGCTCCAGTTCCTTCTGCGGCTCCAGATCCAGAGCCTACTGAGATACCTCTCACTGTTGCCACTTCCCCTCTTGTGGATGACCTTGATCTCCCTATTGCCATTCGCAAAGGGAAACAACATTGCACCACTTCTACAGCTCACAGCATCTCACAGTTCTTATCCTATGATCGTTTGTCTCCATCTTACCGGTCCTATCTCACTTCCATTGCCGATGTCCCCATTCCAAGAACAGTGCAAGAAGCCTTATCAGTTCCAAAATGGAAAGATGCAATGCAAGTCGAAATGGATGCCCTATTGAAGAATAATACTTGGGCACTGGTTGACCCACCAAAAGGAAAGAAACCGGTGGGATGCAGATGGGTGTTCACTGTGAAGCATAATGCTGATGGCTCTATTGAAAGGTACAAAGCTCGGCTGATTGCAAAGGGGTTCACTCAAACTTATGGTATAGACTACTTGGAGACCTTTGCCCCAGTAGCCAAGATGACCACCATCCGAGTTCTGTCATCCCTTGCAGCAAATCATTCTTGGCCCCTGTTTCAAATGGATGTTAAAAATGCCTTTCTAAATGGAGACTTACAGGAAGAGGTTTACATGCAGTTGCCTCCTGGATTCTATGATACAGAGACAAGTAAAAAGGTTTTCCAACTAAACAAGGCATTGTATGGTTTGAAACAGTCACCTAGAGCCTGGTTTGATAGGTTCAAATTAGCCCTTGGAAGTTTGGTTATGTACAGGCCCAGTCAGATCATACACTATTCATCAAGAGGGTGGAGTCCTCTCTGACACTACTTGCAGCATATGTTGATGATATTATGGTGACAGGAAATGATAGTCATGAGATTGAGTCCCTCAAACAGCTCCATCAAGAGTTTGAGGTGAAAGATTTTGGTGCACTACGGTACTTTTTGGGTATTGAGGTTGCGAGATCCAAGCAGGGGATTTTTATCTCTCAGAGAAAATATGTTCTAGATCTGTTGGCGGAAACTGGAAAGTTGGGTGTAAAGTCGACTGATACACCCATCGAACAAAATCACAAGATTAGTGCAGAGGGCGGGGAGCCTCTTGAAGACAAAGTTATGTTCCAACGGTTGGTTGGAAAGCTCCTATATCTTTGCCTCACTCGGCCGGATATCAGCTATGCAATTAGTGTTGTTAGCCAGAACATGCACTCCCCTAGAACTTTTCATCTTCTTGCGGCAGAGAGAATATTAACATACTTGAAGAGATGCCCGGGTAGAGGTATACTGCTCAAGAACAATAATCACATGAGGGTGGAAGTCTATACAGATGCCGATTGGGCTGGAAGTGTTGATGACAGAAGGTCTACCTCTGGGTGCCCTTGTGGGAGGTAACCTTGTCTCTTTGAAGAGTAAGAAGCAGAGTGTTGTTTCCCACTCCAGTGCTGAAGCGGAATACAGGTCA
This sequence comes from Nelumbo lutea, assembly GCF_056320005.1. NCBI lineage: Eukaryota > Viridiplantae > Streptophyta > Magnoliopsida > Proteales > Nelumbonaceae > Nelumbo > Nelumbo lutea. The sequence continues at coordinate 120,065,655 of NC_142684.1, forward strand.
ATGGCTAATGGAGTGGCTGAAATCTTATGGCTGAGGTCACTACTTGAAGAGTTGGGTATTAACTATGAAAAGCCCTTAATGTCGTATTGCGATAATCAGGCAGCTATTAATATAGCCCACAACCCAGTACAGCATGACAGAACTAAACATATCGAAGTTGATCGACATTTTGTGTGAGAAAGGGTCACATCACAAGAAGTGTGTCTTCCGTACATCACATCTAATATGCAGCTCATGGATATCGTCACCAAGGCTATACCAAGGAAGAAGTTAGAGACAGACCTATCCAAGTTGGGAATGATAGATATCTACTCCCAACTTGAGGGGGAGTGTAGAGAACACTGATGTGGGCCCCACTGCAGTGGTCCCCACTGTGTTCGTAGGACGGCATGTGTAATTATTTGTTTCAGTTATAGTAGTGTCAGTTTGAGTCAGTTTGTTAATTCAGTTGTTATTTATTTACTTTATTTATTATGTAAGTACTAAGGGCAGATGTGTCTTTTCCATTATGTACTAAACATAACCTATAAATAATAAGAAAGTGGTGGCGGCAGATCTGTTAGAATCTGTCCCTCCTTTCAACCACTTGTGTTCTCCTGTTTCTCTTCTATTCTCTCTCCTTTCTCTCACTTTTCTTCTGTTTTGTAAACCTAAAACCTATTAGGATTCTTCTACTCTGTGGAACTCCATGGAAACAAAAATCAGCTGCACCCTTATTTTTCTTGATACTTCAAAACAGTTTTGGGAATAAGTGAAGAGGATGTATTCAGGAAGCAATAATATCACCCGAATATATCAGTTTTTCAGTCATTTTTAAGCTTACAACAGGGGGATAAGTCTCTTGAGGAGTATATTCTGATATGATGAGTTTATGTTAGGAGCTGAATATATACCTAACCTGTCACCAATGATATTACAGTGATGGAGAAGCAGAGAAAAGAACTATATGTAGCAAAGTTTCTCTCAGGAATCAAACCTGAGTATGAATCAGTGAGAGCTCAGATTTTGGGCAGCCTGGAGCTACCTGATTTAGAGGATGTATTTTCTAGACAGTAGAGAGCCAAACTATCTGAATCCACCTCTCCATCTGATCGAGCAGCACTCGTCGTATCTAGGAGTGGTGGACGAGGTCAAGGTACTTATGGAGGAGGCTGCGGGAATGGTGGTCGTGGACCTCCAGGGTGTCCAAGTGGTAAGAGGTGGTAATAGTAGTAGTAGTAGTAGTGGTAGTGGTAGTGGTAGTGATGGTGGTGGTGGTGGTGGTAGTAGTAGTAGTAGTAGTAGAGGTGCACATGGGTTGAAAGGACATACAATTGGTTATTGCAGACACTTGTATGGGATTCGTTTTTGTTCACATTGCCATCGTGAGGGGCATACGGTGGAGTCCACTGAGTTAGCATCAGTATTCAGCGAACAGGATGGATCTGTTGAGTTGTGGTTCAGAAGAGCCTCTACTTCTTTGAGACCCTCGTATGCTGAACCATTACAAGTAAGGTCTTCTCATTCAAGATAATCGGTAGATTGATTCATCAGAACCACCTCGTCCTCCTCCTGGCATTATATATGCTACCTATGAAACTCCTATAATAGATACGCCACCTTTAGACTATCACGCAGCCCAGAGGGGTAACCCCTCAGTGAAATCTTATGAACCGGCTGAAGAAGATTTTGAGATAAATATCTTGGAAATTGAAGAAGAATTCCAAATAGATAAAGACATAAGGTTAGACTTTAATTCACAACCAATAAAGAAAAAATGGTTCTTTGAAAACTTCTCTAAAAATGAGAGAGAATGTACCCAAGAACTATGGTAAGAAGATATGCTAGAAGTAAGAAAATATTCCCTTATGGGATTGGTTTATGTTAGAATAATGTTAAAATAACTTAGTTGCAGATGTTAGGGCCTGTTTGTCTAATTAAAGTGTTTTTTTATTTCGTTTTTTCTTTCTGTTATGTCTGTTATTGTACTCAGGGGCACAAGGGTCTTTTCCCTCATCATTTCTGCCGCCCTATATATATTAAAATAAAGGTTGGCGCCGCCAGCACTGTTACATTGCAAAACCCTTCTTTCTTCCCTCCTCTCTTCTCTTCTCTTCTCCTCTTCTCTTCTCTTCTCTTCCTCTTATTTCTGACCGGCTACACTGTCAAGATGGTATCAAAGCGGGAATACTGATTAAAGAGAGTAGATCAATCAACCCAAAGAACAGATCGAACAGACTAGCAGAACCTGGGCGGAACAGAAATCTGATTCTAGACTAAAAAAAAAAAAAAAAATAGCTACAACTGGTACAGTTCTCCCTGTTTTTCTCTTCTTTACCCTCCTTAGTCATGTGCCGAGTGAAAACCCTATGAGTCTGGGCGGCTGAATGCTGTCGAACCTGTGTAACCCCTGTTTTTTTGGATCGTTTAATCCTGTTCATGTGCTAAGACAACTGTAGGTCAAGGATGACCTGTCTTCTCAAGGGTTTGAGTTGACTATAAGTAAGAAGGATCTCTCCTACTGATTAGTGGCTGTTAGACATTATGGAATTCTGGTAGGTTGGGAATGTTAAAACTATACAGGTCTGAAATCTGCCGAATATTACCTCTGTTTTGTCTGGAATTTGGTACTGTTTGTGCTCAACCTGGTTGTTAAACCCAAGTGTGTGGGTGTGAACTGCGTGGAGCATTGTTTTGTGGAGTAAGGAGGGGTCCTAAATCCGGTGTTTGGGACTGATTAACTGCTTGAACATGTCGACTGATAATTCTGCTACTTCAGAGATTTCAGGGAGCCACAATGGAGTGAGTGGGGGAATGGATATGAGCTTTCCCATGGCTGTTATTCCCTTTGATGGTCTGAATTACCTTGAGTGGTCTAGGGGAATAAAACTCTACATCACTGCTAGGGGGAAAATAGGATACATCAATGGGAGAGTGAAGGAACCGAAGTATGTAAGTGTTGAGCATGATAGGTGGAACCAAGAGAACAGTATGGTGATGTCTTGGCTCTTGGTTTCAATGCTACCACAAGTAAGGAAGACTTTTATGTGAGCTGAAACTGCTTGTGAGATATGGGAACAAGCGAAGTCCACCTATTCAGAGAAGAGACACTATGCCAAGATATATCAACTACAAACTGAATCCTCTACTTGCAAGCAGGGGGAGAGGAGTCTCTCAACGTACTATTCCGATTTGACATCAATATGGAAAGAACTTGATCACTATCAGAATGTGAATTGGAAGTGTGATGAAGATGCAAAGGCCTATGAGTCACTTGTATCACAGCAACGAGTGTTAGCCTTCCTCCTAGGGCTGAATCCGTCATATGAGTCCATTAGGGTGCAGATCTTGGGTAGTAAAGACTTGCCATCAGTCCAGGAGGTGTATGCCTTGGTGCAATCAAAAGAAATCAGAATAAATGTGATGAATGGTGTAGAAGGGGAGTCAGTTGCCCTAGCTGTCCAGGGAAATTCAGATACAAATGTCGGAGGTGGCTTTAAAAGGAGTGACACTCAGAAAAAATCAGATGATAAGAGCAAGCTTTGGTGCATTCACTGCCAGAAGACACAACACACGAAAGATACATGTTGGGATCTCCATGGAAAACCTAAATGGGCATAGGATTTGGGAAAGAAGTCAGCACCTGATCAGGGCAAGAAACCAGGCCAGCAGAATCAAAAAAGGTATAACTCAACTAATACGGCATCGATAGAGACTAGTCCTTCAGTAACTCAAGAGAGACATCCCAGTTCTGACCCCAAGGAAGATACTATCAACTCCTTCCGTGAACATTTGGAATTGTATGGTAGGACTCTCCGCCAGATGGATTCTGGGCTTACTCCTTCTACCTCATTTGCGTCTACATCAGGTAATGCCACAGCCTTCCATGTGTCATCTCATACTACTAATTCTCCTTGGATTATTGACTCTGAAGCCTCAAATCACATGAGCAGTAAGTCAAATTTGTTTCAGACATATAACCTTCTCTCTGGGAGAGATAAGGTAAGATTGGATGATGGTTCTTTTTCTATCATAGTTGGCCGAGGCACCATACCTCTCCCACTTGGCCTTACTCTTCCTAATGTACTACACGTTCCGAAATTACCTATTAATTTGTTGTCCATTAGTAGTCTTACTCACTCTTTGAACTGCTCAGTCACTTTTTTTCCGTCTTCATGTGTGTTTCAGAATTTGACCTCGGGGAAGACGATTGGTAGAGGAAGCATGGTGGATGGTCTCTACGTGTTAGAAAATAATGCTGGTCTAGTGGCGGCAGAGTCCACAAGTTCGTCAAGTGAGAGTCAGGCCTATTTATGGCATAGTCGTTTAGGTCACCTTTCTTTTGAGTCGTTAAAAGTTATGTTCCCAAAGTTGTTTGAGTCCTTGTCAATGAGTTAGCTACAATGTCAAACTTGTCAGTTGAGTAAGCATTGTAGAAGTTCTTTACCTTTACGAAATAAAAGATCTGAATTTCCATTTCATATTGTTTATTCTGATGTTTGGAGCCCTGTTACTCTACCTACTGCGGCTGGCTATAAGTATTTTGTTACTTTGATTGATGATTATTCTAGATACACTTGGGTTTACCCAATGCAATCTCGAGATGAAGTGCCACAAATTGTGAAAGATTTTCAATGCATGGTGTTCACTCAGTTCCAAACGGAAATCCATATCTTCCAGTCGGACAATGCAAAGGAATATTTCCATATTTATCTTACAAAGTTCTTTGCTTCGAGTGGGTCACTTCAGCGAAGCTCTTGTGCAAGGACACCCCAACAAAATGGTGTGGCTGAACGGAAAAACCGTCACCTTCTCGAAGTTGCTCGTGGCTTGCTGATTCATATGAATGTGCCAAAACAGTTCTGGATGGATGCAGTCTCGTGTACGACATATCTCATCAATCGTATGCCCTCTCGGCTACTAGAGTATAAGGCCCCACATCAGCTCTTGTTCCCTACAGCCCCACTGTCCACCATTCCAATGCGTGTTTTTGGGTGTCGTTGCTTTGTCCATAACCTGTCCCCTACTCGTGGTAAGCTTGATCCTCGGGCTATCCCTTGTGTTTTTCTTGGTTACCCTTTATCTCAAAAGGGGTATCGTTGCTATGATCCCATTGCCCGCAAGTACTATGTTTCCATTGATGTCTCATTCTTTGAAAGTCAACCGTTTTTCTCGGTTTCTCCTCAGGGGGAGAGTAGGGTTGAGGAGAAACAGGCAACGAATCAAATTCAATTACCTCATTTACCCGATCCTCCTCCATTCCGGGTTTTTCATTGTCGCCATAAGAGCCAGCAAAGTTCAAGAGCCGTGGAGCCAGACACTATGCAACCAACATCATCGGATTCACCCAAGGTAGATCCGTCTCTTCAGCCAGGTACACTTGCTCCCATTGATATATCTGCTCTTTTAAATGTTGATTCCCCTGTCACAAATGATCTTGATATTCCTATTGCTAAGAGAAAGGGTGTTCGATCTTGTACCACTAATCATCATATCTCTAATTTTGTGTCCTATGAGCATGTTTCGCCTTCGTACCGTGCCTTTCTCTCTTCTGTGGATAGTGTCCCCATTCCTAAGACTGTGGCAAAAGCTTTGTCAAAACCTGAATGGACAGATGCAATGCAAGAAGAAATTGATGCATTACACAAAAATGGTACTTGGGAGTTGGTAGACCTTCCTGAAGGGAAGGAACTAGTGGGTGCAAGTGGGTGTTCATAGTGAAACACAAGGCTGATGGAACTGTTGAAAGGTACAAGGCTAGACTGGTAGCAAGAGGCTTCACACAGGTATATGGAGTGGACTATGCAGAGACTTTTGCTCCAGTAGCCAAGATGAACTCTATCCGGATTCTCCTTTCCTTGGCAATAAATCTTGACTGGGATCTTCACCAATTGGACATCAAGAATGCCTTCTTGAATGGTGACTTGGAAGAGGAAGTGTACATGACCCAACCCCCAGGGTTCTGTGCCAAAGGCAATGAGCAAAAGGTATGCATGTTAAAAAAATCCCTATATGGGTTGAAACAATCACCTCGGACTTGGTTTAGTAAGTTCCATTTAGCAGTCCAACAGATGGGATTCAAACAATGCCAATCAGATCATACTCTGTTTGTGAAAAGAGGTGAAGGTAAAATTGCAGCTCTTATTGTGTATGTGGATGACATAGTGATCACAGGAGATTGGGAGGCTGAAATCCAGAGACTAAAAAAATTCTTAGCCACTAAATTTGAGGTGAAGGATCTAGGCCCCTTACGATACTTTCTTGGAATTGAAGTTGCCCGCACTCACAAGGGCATCTTTATTTCCCAACAGAAGTATGTACTAGATCTACTAGAAGATACAAGCAAGTTGGGGGTAAAACCATTTGATTCACCTATTGAACCTAATCACCATCTGGGAGACAATCAGGGAGAGTTTTTGAAAGATGTAAAGATGTTTCGGAGACTCGTGGGGAGACTTTTGTATTTGTCTATGACCAGGCTTGATATTGCCTATGCAGTGGGTGTCCTCAGTCAATTCATGCACAGCCCTAGGACACCTCACTTTGAGGCTGCAAAGAGGATCTTGAGTTATCTCAAGAAGTTTCCCGGAGCTGGTTTGTTGTTCCAGAAACACAGTCACTTAAAAGTAGAAGTATATACTGATGCAGATTGGGAAGGAGCAGTCAATGACCAAAAGTCTACCAGTGGGTATTGTGCCTTTGTAGGAGGAAACCTTGACACATGGAGAAGCAAAAAACAAAGTGTGGTTAATGTTCATTTTTCTCATCAAAAAAAATATTGCAGTTAATCCAGTTCTGCATGACAGGACGAAACACATTGAAGCGGACAAGCATTTCATCAAAGAGAAACTTGAAAGTGGAGAAGTGTGTACACCATATGTCAACCCAGAAGAACAACTTGCAGATATCTTCACCAAAGGTCTCCATCATGTGCGGCACAAAGATTTGTGTAACATGTTGGGCATGATTGACATCTATGCTCCAACTTGAGGGGGAGTATTAGAATAATTTTAAAATAACTTAGTTGCAAATGTTAGGGCCTGTTTGGCTAATTAAAGTGTTTTATATTTCGTTTTTCTTTCTGTTATGTCTGTTATTGTACTCAGGGGCACAAGGGTATTTTCCCTTGTTATTTCTGCCGCCCTATATATATTAAAATAAAGGCTAGCGCCGCCAGCACTGTTACATTGCAAAACCCTTCTTTCTTCCCTCCTCTCTTCTCTTCTCTTCTCCTCTTCTCTTCTCTTCTCTTCTCTTCCTCTTATCTCTGACCGGCCACACTATCAAGAGTTTACAAGGAAAAAATAATTCAAACACATAAAACCACCAGTAGAGAAATTAGAGCTTTGTGTGACAGAAAAATTATCTAGAGCATGGAAAATTATTTCTACAGGTAAAATTGTAGAATCATTACATCCGCCTCTAGAAGCCATTAAAATAGGCAAAGAACTGATAGTTAGCCCTATTAAAAATTCTAATATAATAAAAGAATCTGAAACAATAATACCTGAACACTATTCTCAAATAACAGAACAAAATAATTACACTAATATATGCCTAAATATCTTAGGAAAACATACTAGTAGGATAGAAAACATTATTAAATTCATTAGAAAACTCTAAACAGAGAACAGTAATCAAAAAAGAAAGACCTATGGGAAAAAGGAGAAATAACTAAATTCTCCAAAATAGAGAAAATAGAAAAGGCATCTAATTCGCACTCAGTAAATTTATTGAGTGAAGGATCTGAAATCGAATTGGACTCAGAAAAAGAATTTCAAGAAAATCCCTTAATAGAGCTAAATAAGCTCTCATACAAAAGTAAGAAGCCCTATTATCCTAGGCATATGCCAATAGACTTATTCTTTGAAGAACCAGTTAAACCACAGATTAGTTATGATGGGAATACCTTTTACGAATGGAATCTAAATGGAAAATCTGAATACCAGATTCATGAGATGGTTCATCATATGACTATGTATGCTAGTGCCAATAACTTGGCAGGAAATGAAGAAAATGTAATAGCCACGGTAATAATTGATTCCTTCATCGGACAACTTAAAGATGGCGGCTCCATTACCTAACCCAAGAAGAAAGGGATTATATCCCTAATTCTGTAAAAAAGATGAAGACGGTGAAATGGTCTTAAGTCAAGGCCAACCCATTCAGGATGCGTTAACTACTTTAGTCTTAAATATATTGAATCATTTCATAGGAAACTCTAATGATATGATGGAGAGAATAAGCGAACAACTTATTAATCTTAGATGTAAAACACTATCTGATTTTAGATGGTATAAAGATATTTTTTTTTCCAAAGTACATAGATTAACCACCCCTAGACAAGATTACTGGAATGATCAATTCATTCCAGGTCTCCCTCCATTGTTTGCAAAAAAGGTTAGGAACTACCTTAGGCATCTAGGTGGTGGTAGATTGTTATACCCTCACTATACATTTGGGTATTTAGTACAAGTAGCAAAACAAGTAGGCTTAGACCTATGCAATGATTTGCGCCTTAAAAGGCAAATTAAGAAAAAAAAATCTGACTCTAAAAAAGAGTTAGGAGATTTTTGTTACCAGTTTGGAGTAGCTCCCGAACCAACCAGCTCTAGACCAATGCACAGGAAAAAATAACCAAAGTTCTACAAGAAAAAATATGAAAAAGGAGCAAAGAAATCAAAGTATTCTAAAAAGAAGAAAGAATACAAAACCCCTACATGCTTCAAATGTGGAAAAAATGGACACTATGCTAATAAATGTTTTAAAAACTCAAAGAAAATTAATGAGTTAGAAGAATCTAAAAGGGAAGAAGAGGTAACTTCAGAAAGAGAATCTTCTACCTCTTCGGCAACCCACTATAATGACATAGTCTACACTTGTAAAAATGAAATGAGCACAGAAGAAGAATCAAAAAGTGTTAATATGCTTTCATTAGATGAAAAACACCTTCTAGAAATTCTAGAAGAAATTTCTGATCAAGAAACGAGAAAAAAGCATTTGCTCAAAGCAATGCAAAATAAGGAAAATGATAAAAAACAATAATCTAAAAGATTGTTTACAGTAGAAAATATAATCTCGTATGACTAAATTATGAAGAAAGCTTGGGTCAGTACCTCGCAACCTCCCACTCTAATAGACCTTAAGCAAGAGGTCAATGATCTTAAGAAGGAAGTCAAGATACTGAAGTCTAGAGTTGAACAACTAGAATCTTATAGGTATTTGACAGATCAATCTGAGAAGACGTCAAAAGTAGAACCTGCAGATATCATAGGGGAAGAAGAAGAAGAATTTATATACTATATTGAAGAAGTTAAGTATCAAAATGGTATTCAAAGGTAACTATTCGAATTAAGGATTTTAGCTTTTCAGCCATACCCTTAATTGATTCAGGGACAGACATAAATTGTATCAGGGAAGGAATTATACCTTCCAAATACTTTGAGAAAACTTCTCAACAGGTGAATGCTATTGATGGAAGAAAACTAGGGATCAAATACAAAATTCCTATGGCTCATATCTATAACCAAGGAACTTGCCTGAAAACCACATTCCTAATGGTCAAGGACTTACGACGAGATGTCATCTCAGGAACACCATTCTTATTGACAATTCTACCCTGTCAAATAGACTCCACAGGAATTACCACTACCATAGGAGAAATCTCAATCACCTATAAATTCTGTCAAAAACCCAAACTTACTACAATAAATACTCTAAAAGAGAGTTTAAAAGGTAAAGTTAAATTTATCTCTAAATTACAGACAGAGATAAAAGAAAAACAATTGGTTAAATCACTTATTGACCCAAAAACCTAATTGGAAATTGAGAATTTCCAATCAAAAGTAGAAAACGAAATATGTGCCAAAACTCCTAGTGCATTTTGGCGTAGAAAGAAGCATATGGTGGAACTCCCTTATGAAGAAGGATTTAGTGAAGCTAAAATCTCCACTAAGGCCAGATCCATTCAAATGAATAGAAGATTATTAGAAATTTGTAAAAAAGAAACCCAGGAGTTATTAGCTAAACATCTAATTAGGCCAAGCAAATCCCCTTGGAGTTGCCTAGCATTTTATGTAGAAAATGCTGCAAAAATTGAAAGAGGAGTACCAAGGTTGATAATAAACTATAAGCCATTAAACAAAACCTTAAGATGGATTAGGTATCATATTCCTAATAAACAGGACTTAGTAAATCGATTATACGATGTAGAAATATTCTCCAAATTTGACCTTGTTGAAGATTAATTAGTTTTATGATGTTTTTCTGAGTAGATGTTTTATGTTAGTTGTTAGATAGGAGGTGGGGACCATAGTAATTATGTGAGTCCAAATTTTATTATGTTTCTTGAGTGTTATATATGTTGTTTTATGTTTTGCCGCCCTATAAGGGCATAGTTGTTTTTGTACTGTTCTATTATTTTAGTATAAATAATAAGTGAAGGGGGCGGCCAGAATATAGCTCTCTTTTCTTTCAACTTCTCTTCTTCTCCTTCTCTCTCCTTCTCTCTTCCTTCTCTCTTCAAGAAACTACTTTCTTTCATATTTTTTAATTCAGCAGATTTCTACTTGGTATCAGAGCCAGGTTAGGGTTTCTTGAAGCATTCTCATGCAGCCCTAGATCATCCGACTGCATGAAGTAGTAAAGGGCTGATCGATCTGCTATAGATTGCCCAGTTCTTGGAGTTTTTGTGGGATCTAGACATCAGGAAGGTGATCTACTGTTCGGCATCAAAATCAGAAAGAACCGGAGTACGGGGAAGAGTCCCAGAAAAGTTGGACTCTTTGTTTTTGATCTGATCTTGAGCGCCCAGGTATTGTTAGTTTTCTTTTGATTTTCTGAAGATGGCAGTTTGGTTTCTGAAATTTTCTAGGCCTCCCAGAGTGATCGATTCACTTTTCTCTCTGTTGGGAGGCGTGGGGAGGAGAGAGATTTCCCTCTAGCTAGGGTTTTCTTCTTCCAGAAGGGTTGGTTTCTGTGTGTGGTATTAAATTATTTTTTGAAGGTCTCCAATCTATTTTTTTCTTACTGTTAAATTTTTTGAAGTAAAATGGAGAGTTGGAATACCGAGATGAAATCTACCGGTACTGTGGTACTAGATGTTGGAGGTAGTAGTGATATTTTTGGGTCTGGGATCATTACTACAGTAAAACTTGATGGTACAAATTATTTGGAGTGGGCACAATCAGCTAAGATGGCTATTGGTGCCCGTAGAAAATTAAGGTATCTCATTGGGGAGGAGAAGAAACCTGATACAAACTCTTCCCGATGGGTGCAAGAGAATTACATAGTAATGTCTTGGTTGTGTAATTCTATGTTACCTCATATTGCAAAAAATTTCCTATGGGCTAATACTACTAAGGAGATTTGAGATGGAGTGACTGAAACCTACTCTCAGAAGCAAAATGAAGCCAGAGCCTATCAGTTTAGAAATCAGGTGATAAGTATGAAACAGGGAGAAAACCTCTTGCTATGTATTTCTCCATGCTCAAAACCCTATGGCAGGAAATAGATCACTTAGAAATTGTGGTATAGGAAAGTGTAAATGATGAAGCAACTTATCACAAACTGGTAGAGAGGAATAGGGTTTCTGAGTTCTTAGCAGGGCTGAACCCCGAATTTGACATTGCTAGGCAGCATATTCTTTCTATGAAGGGTGTGACACTTTTTCAGGCCTATGCTTTTGTCTCTGAAGAGGAGAGTAGGAGGAATGTAATGCTGAGACAGCTTGGGATTGACCAGTCGGCTATGGTTGGTACAACAAAACCCAAGCCGAATGGAGATAAGGGGAGTAGTGAGACTATAAGGGAAGATAAGGACTTGGTGTGTGATTATTGCAAGAAGCCTAAGCATACCAGGGACACTTGTTGGAAGATTCATCCAAATCTTATTCCTACTCGGGTAAAAAACAAGAAGGGAAATGTAAATGTAGCCACTACAAGAGACTCTTCAGCCCCTCTCTCCCAAACTGATTGGGAATCCATTGCAGTAGAAGCAATGAGAATAGAATTGGAGAGGTTTGGACAGCTTATGAGTAAGAAAGATTCACCTAGCTCTAGCCTTCCAGATGGACAGCTGAATGTAGGAGCCAACTACACCACTTCCTTTGCACAAACAAGTAGTTCGTTCACATATGCCCATTGCTAGGAAGGGGACAGTTAGAGTGACCAATGATATAACTCTATCCTCTGTTTTACATGTCCCTAGACTTCATACCAACCTATTGTCTGTTAGTTTTTTTGACAAAAAAATTGAATTGTTTTGTGACATTTCTTCCTGGTAATTGTGTTTTGCAGGATCTTGAGTCAAAGAAGATGATTGGGAGTGGTCATGAGGTGAATGGAGTCTAACTTCTGGATGAGATTCCACGACATCTAGCGTCTGTCTCTGGTTCTTTAACACCTCCTATATGAACTTTCACGTCCACTTCGGATCCTCCTCCTTCATAAACAATCTCATCCAGGTGCCTCTCCCTCTTTCTATCACTGCAATCACATCTTCTTGGATGTTAGGCCATAGTTCCAATTCGAAGGTCTTTGAAATGATTACTACAACTCATCTCAGAAGCTTCTCCATAGAGAATCCTTATGTCTTCCTTAATGCAAAATTATTAAAGAGTGCTTCTCTCCCCTTACCTAAGGCACAATGAATGATCAATCATTCTTCTACCAAATAGCTCAACTTTCAGAAAGCTACCAAGCATATCATATAATATACCAAAACAACCATATTGTATATTGATGTAAAAATATATAGGGATTGCTAACACTCCAACTCTCAATGTAAGTTTAGCTTTGTCTCCATTTTCATTTGACTAAGGTTCATTTGATAACAGCCGAAGTGGCTGAACTGAAAGCTTATTGCTTTGTCTTTTAGTGAATAACATTTTAAGGAAGTTGTGGGCTCCTTATTCCTTAATGACTGAAGCTGAAGTTCAGAAAATACCCTTGGCACTACTTGACCTGCAGAGTGAAGTCAATGCTGGAGATCCTTCTCTCTTCCAAAGATCCTATTCACCGTGTTTAGATTCATTTGTTTATCAATTTAGCAAATTTTCTAATAAACCTTACTAATGGAAGAAGTTTTCACTTTTCAGTAATACATTACCTAGAGGAGTGGGTAAAAGAAATTTCCACCCAAGATCTAATAGTTGTTCCATTCACATTCTACATAAAGTTCATCTTGTTGTGATAGGAATAAACTTCCTTTAGCCCAAGGAATTTGATTATACAATGTAAAACCAAGTAAAGTGAAAAATATCAACTTCCTTCTCTCGAACAAAGTGTATCCTTTTGTCTATTGTCATAAAAGAGCATCATACCCTGCATTGCTCTCCCTCTAAAGTCCTTTGGCTTATAATAGAATTAAAAGAAGCTCATTAAATTGGTCAAGCAAAATATGGTTAAATAGTTGCATGTATGCATACATGCACCAAGTTAACAAGACCAATAACAAGTGTTTTAAGTACAGAGACAGAGAATCAAATCAAGCAGCCAAAAGTTCAGATACAAAATCTATCAAATATCCCTAAGCATCCTTTTCCAATTGCCTAGTGTTGAGTGACAAATAATGCTGCCCCAGGTTGATTCAGAATTCAATGGTTATATGGTTGGAATTAGTTCACCGACATGAGATACAAGCAATGAGAAGTGCACAAGTTGGCAATCATTGTAACAGCCATACAAATGTACACATGCACAAATGTGTAGGGTAGGGAACTTTGTCACTAACTACAAAATAAGAAAGATAATGATCCGGAGAGATTTGGAATTTGGAGGATCAAGGATAGTAACATCTCTTTGCTGGGAAAATGGCTGTGATGATTCCTTAATAAGAACATCAGTTTGCAGTACTGTACTATAAGAAATATTTATGGTTATAATGACAATAGCTTAAAAATGCAGACATCTAGGCTATCAGGAAGGACAAAAATCTCCTTTCTCATGAAAATCCATCACATCTGTATCTCATAATGACAAAAATCCTTTTCATGACAAAAATCCTTGTATCTCATCCTTTTCATAACTATAAGGAATATTTATGGTTATAATGACAAACATCCTTTTCATCAGATATGACTCAGACAGAGAAAGGAGGACAGGTTTTGATTCAACTTGTATATCCTCCTCCAGGTTTTGGGATTTTGTTTTTATCAGCAGTTTTGGGAAATATTTTTTCAAGGAAGAAAGGATGCTAGAGCTTTTTTGTAGGCAGCTCATAGTCAAGGTATCCAAAATTGTAATCATTTTCCCTTCACAAAAACTAACCTATTACTGATTCAGCTTGTCTCTCATCCTCCAGGTTTCAGGAAGTATTTGTTCAAAAAAGGAAGGATGGTAGACCTTTTTGGTAGGCAGCTCATAGTTTATCAAAACACGAGCAGAAATTGGTGACTCCCCTGAAGCAAGAAGAGGCAGGCATGCATCCGTCACAACTACCACATGCGACTTGTTCTCTTGGTTCCCAGTTTCAATGTCTTCTTCGGGATTAGCAATATTTTGGTTCCACTCCATGACTGCTTCACAGAATTTGTCAAATACTGAAATGCGCTCAGCTTCAGCAAGATCACTGTACTGAAATGCATACAACGTGTTCACATCAGATACCACCCAAAAAAATCAATAACTAAAAAATAATGCAAGGAAACAGGATAAAAATTTTGACCAGATTTTCTGAAATCAGCAAGGTAAATCTCATTAAAGAAACTGGAAAGTAGTACTTTTTATCATTAAAAAGGTCCTGCTAGTCTTCTTTACATCATATGGCATGCCATGAAAAGCACTCAGAAGAAAGAATATGCACTTTCTAAGTGGAATGCCTATCAAAATCACAAATGAATTCTCCAGTAGCAAAGAAGTAAAGGAAAATGCACTGCAAGGATAGAAAACAATAAAAATCAAAATAGTTACTTGGTGAGTATGCCAACCCATGCTCTTGTGGCATTGATCAAGATGACTAATCTCAATGTACTCAAGCATGAATTCTAGTATCACTGTTCACTAGCATTTCCCCTTCTTTTTGGTGCAAAAGCAGGGATTGATGTTAGGACATTTCAGTGTTGAACAACCCAAAGAGGATAATCATATCATTAAGCTTCAGTTAGATGCTTCCATATGATGACCCTTTTTTTGGTAATCATATGATGACCTATAGACTTCAATTAAAGTATCAAATGAGCACTACTAGGTTTAGTATATAACAGTTAGAAGGCTTCTGTAACGTGCTCAAGAAACAACCACCAAAGCATCTTAACTATGATGAAACTTCGGGAATGTTGAAAACTAGTCCCTCGAACTCTCGCATTAACACTTTAAATAGATAGAAGTATTCACTTGAAGCCCATGCACAGTGTCCTGACAGCATCATTTTACCCCCTCCCCCCAAATAATTAAGTATGTTGAATGATTTCTGCACAGTTAAGCACCCGCCATTGGAGTGGCATCATAACCAAGAACAAGGCCCCTAAAATAGTTCAAATGGATGACATGATGAAGATGGAACCCTTACAATCATTTCTATTCTAGAAGAACCAGACACAAGTTCATCCATCATCTAAACATAGCAAAAAATACAAAAATTTTCAAAAGATAAGGAAAGAATAGCTTTTCAAAAACAAAAAGGAACAAATACCAGTGAAGTCAAAGAAATGTAGGGGAGGTTGGAGACAGCTGAGCAGACAGCGTCAAGTTCATCTCTTGAGCTGCAACAGAGCACCATAGGTAAGGATGAACGTCGGCCCGCCACCCCCAACAGATCTACCAAAGTCTCCTGCCAAAATTTTGATTTAGAAAAAAAACGATAATATTAAAGAATTACGAAACTCAATACTGGTTTTAATTAAAGTAAAATACAAACGGATATAAAGAAATTAAGAGAAATGAAGGAGAAGACACTACGCACCATTTTGAATTGAATTCTGTCGACGGCGACATAGTAGTGCCGTGGTTGACTGTCACAAAACCTTGCAGTGTTATTTTTATGGGGGAAGAATAATTTCATATGAGAACGAAAAAAAAAAATCAAAAAGAAAATGAAGAAAGACCACCGTCCATTCAAACAATAATAATACCTTAAATGGAGTGCAGATGGAGAGGAAGATGAAGATGGTGATTCAACTGCATCTATCGCCATCCTCCTCACGAGACAACAAAAGCTTTCGTCATTTCTCTTTAACTTATCACAACTTCTTAAAATGTCTAAAACTCACCATATTACTAATTTGACATTAAATAGATTAACAAGTGTTAATATGTTATCATTTTAACTTTCATAGAAAAATATAAAATATATACAAAATAAATTAACGGGTGTTAATATATTACCATTTTAATATTTAGATATAAAAAAAGGAAAAAGTTCAAAAAATATTTTTAAATATAAAATACATAAAACATAAAAATTATAAAAAATATAAAAATTGCAAACAAAATAAAAATTATTTTCAAATTATAGAAACTATAGAAATTGAAAAACAAAATCAGAAAATAAAAAATGTAAAAAAAACACCAAAAATTATAGAAAAACACAGAAATCGTCAATAAATAACAAAAATATAGGAAAGTTTATAGATCATAAAAAATAAAAAAATGTAAAAAAACAAAAATTATAAAAAAACATTGGAAATTATAACAAAACACTAAAAATGAAAAAAAAAACAAGAAATTTGAAAACCGAAAAGGCCATTTTTCCTCTAACTCACCATTCAAGGGCAATTTGGTCATAAAAATTGTTATTTATACTAACATGGACACCTCTGTTAAGAAGCATTAACGGTGCATCAACGGAAGGTGAGTTTTAGAAAATAAAAACTTACTGACATGGTGAGTTTTAGACATTTTGACAAGTTGTGGAGAGTTTAAGAGAATTGTTGAAAACTCAAAGTGAGATTTAGACAATTTCCCATAAATTAATAATCAAAATTTGTTGTTAATTAACTAAAATATTGAAAGTTATTGTTAATATCTAAAACTTTAATAATTTTATTTTTCATTTAATGTTGATTTACTTAAAATAATCATTGTTAATTTAATATGATAAATATTTTTTAATAAATTTAGTTTTATTAATAATTTGTAGTAATTTTAATAATTGTTTTATTTTTATTATTTTTAAATGAAATTTTGATTCATTTTAAATAAATAAAAATAATTACCAAATCTAATATTTTTATTAATTTCACTAATAATTAACAATTATATAGGAATGACAACAGGGTGGGTTCAAGGCAAGACACCCCATCCCTATCCCTACCCCATATTCAAGACACTCTACCCCATCCCTATCCCTACCCCACCTCGTCCCTAGTGTCAGGTGAGTTTAGGGCAAAGCAACCACTCTTCAATGTTGGGCGAATTCAAGGGCAAGGCATCCCACTCCTCATCAAGGATGGGGAATCCTCGAATTTCCCTACCCTGTCCCTAGTATTGGGCAAGTTCAAGTAAAGGTGTAAATTGAGTTGTGCTGGGCTGGCACGACACGACCTACATGCAGCCCGCACAAAGTGTGAGCCATGTCGTGCTGGCCCACGAGGCATCCTCGGCTATGCCTCCCTCCCCTGGGATAATTTGGGGGGTCAATTTGGAATGACCGACGGCCTAAGCCCATACGGGCCCGTGTCGTGCCATGGACCGAGCTGGTCCATGAGTCGAGCCTTGGGCCAAGCCAGGTCGCAGACCGGTCCAAGCTATGAGAGGTCTGTTTAAAAAAATAAAAAAGATGTTTCAATTTTATTCCATATGTTTTTTTTTTTATGTATACAATTGTTTATATATTCAATTAGACCTATTCATGGGCCAGGTAGCCCAACGGCCCAATCTGGCCTAACCTGTTATTTTTTAGGCTTGGACAAAATTTCAAGGCCGTGCGGTTGAGCTTGGGCTTTCTCAAATAAGCATGGCTCGATACTATTACATTTTATAAGAGTATACTGAAAATAAGACATTTTGTGTATAGATCGGGCTTCAGACTCAAGCTCGAGCTTCGAGCTTTATACAAGGGTTGGGCTCGGGCTCAATATTTAGGTCCGATGGTCGGACTTGGGCTTGCACATTTTCTGTTGATAAAGAGGCCAATGTTAATTATAAAAATATAACTTTTACAAATTAAAATTTTTATTTAATTCTAGTCTAGTATAAAAAATATATATATATATATATATATATATATATAAATTAATAATATTTACCATATATGCATATAACTTCCAAGTTGAGCTTATTAGGGTTGTTTAACTTGGGCCCTCTCCACTAAAGTCATCATTGGACTATAAAAGTTTGATACCCAATTAGACTTCGAATTTGATTATCCTTCAAAATGTATATGCATGGTGCATATTTCAGCTAGAGCTAACTCAAAAGAAAATAATTGCTTGAGCGTGCAAATTTATAGTTCCAATTGGGTTAGCTTAAGTTATAAACAATTTGATACTTTTTCTTATTAATTATTAAAAAATTGTTAGCTATTAAAATATTATTATTATTAAATTGATGTATTTATTTAAAATATAGTAATTTCTAGAAATGATCATATTTTCAAAAATTTTGCTAATTTCTTGGCTAAAACAAATTAAATGTAATTCTCTACTATTTCTAGCTTAAATTATAATTAGTGTTAATTACAGTTTAAAAATAACTATTTTTTATTATATTACAATTAATAATTAAAATACATTATTTTTTCATTACTATTAAATATTTTTTGCAATAACATACAATTAATTTAATTTTTTCATTATTTTTAGCATTTTAATTAAGCTTTAGGTTTTTTCAGAATTATTGGATTTTTAATTAATTTTTTGTGTTTTTTCATTATCATTCAACAATTTTTGCATATGAGTATTTTTCAACAATTTTCAGAATTTATTTTTGCATATTAGTCACTACAAAATTAATTTGCATTTGCTTTCAATAAAGATAAATTAAATAACTAAATAAATACCATAGTTAATAGAAAATACAACTAATTTTCAATATTTTTCAATAATTTATGGCTAGGGTATTTTTTTAATAATAAAATGCTACTAACTATACTTTTAAATTATTTTTAGTAAATACTCTTATTAATATAAAGTTTTGTTAATTTTTAATATTTTTTAATTAATTTTTATATCTTAATTATGTTTAAGTTTTTTAGAATTTTCCAGATTTTTAGTTAATTGTTGGTACTTTTCATTATTATTTAGTAATTTTTGCAATAAAATATTGTGAATAAAGCAGGTTATGCATTTTAGATTTTCTTCAATTTTTATCATTTTTAATGAGTTTATTATGCACAATAAAGGTCTCAACTCATAAAAATTATTAATTAATTAAAAATGCATTAATACAAAGTTATCTAATAATATTATTAAAACTATCAATTAATATTTTTATATTTAATTTTTTTAATTAATTGTTGGTATTTTTTTCATTATTATTCAGTAATTTTTGCAAAAAAATATTGTTAATAAAATGGGTTCTGCATTTTAAATTTTTATTAATTTTTATCATTTTTAATGAGTTCATTATGCAAAACAAAGGTCTCAACTCATAAGTTATCTTACAATATTATTAAAACTTTTAATTAATATTTTTATATTTAAATTTCTTTTTTTTATTAGCATTTATTAAGTTTGATTTTAAGTGGAATTAAAACATATTTTTAATATTTACTAATTTTTGTTAATATTTATTTTTAGTGAAAGTTTAGTGGATTTTTAAATTAATGTTTTTGATTGTTTAACCTTAACCTATTTATATTATTATTATTCTCTCTCTATTTATCTATATCTCTCTCTTAAATGTCTTTTTTAAATGTAATAATAACATGCATTAAAATAAAAAGCCTCGTAAAATCCAAAAGTCTCTCTCTAATAGTGTGCAACTTTATTAATCTAATCAAGATAAGCAATGATTACTGTTTTATATTTTTAAAACAAAAGAAAATAAGAAAAAATGAAGAAAATAGATAAATAGCTTCTCTCGAAGGAAAGACATGCTAACAAAAAAGGATGAGCGTCCATCGTCCAACACCTTGATTTTACATTTCCAATTCTACCCCTCCCTGATTTCATATTTCCAATATATTTTCAATCCTATCCCCTCTTAAAATGTTGATTTTATATTTCCAATTCTACCCCTTCCCTGATTTCATAGGCATCCATCGTCCAACACCCTGATTTTACATTTCCAACTCTACCCCTCCCCGATTTCATATTTCCAATCCTATCCCCTCTTAACCATTAATAAAAACAAGGATGGCGACAATGTTCTGTCAAAAAGCTTGCTTTTTTACTTTCCATTTTTACCCTTTATCATGTTTCTTATTTTAAACCTTTATTTTCACTTTCCATTTTTACCCTTTGTTATGTTTTTTATGTTTCCAATTTTATTTAACTAACACTTAACACTTGTAATTGGACAATCTCTATATCCCAAAGCACCTACTTAATTAATGAAACTCTTCATTAATTAGAGCTAACATGTGTAAGTATGGGATGGTTTGCCCAAACCATGAATTTGAATTGAATGGAAGAATAGATTTTTTCAACTTCTCTTTTCATTAGGGAACAATCAGATGATTAAATGAAGCTTTTTTTTCTCCCTATTTTCTCAAATGTCTCTCTTAACGTAATAAGTTGTATTGGATCAAGACATGCTCTTAGGTTCATTATGCGTCTGTTTGGAACCGCTGTTGTTGCTCTAGAAAACGGTGGCACATCAGTGCCAAGTAGGAAAAAAACGGTGCTCCGGGAAACAACCATCTATTTGGAACCGCTTTTCCATAGAAAAAGGTGCTCCAAGCCATGCCTTGGAAATCAAGAAGGCATGGCTTAGAGCAATGCCAAATTTGGCATTTCCTGGAGCTGCATCTCGTTGCTGCCATAGGGCAATGATGTGGTAGTGAATAATGGGTAGAAGTGCAGAAAACGATTCCTGGAGCATTGGTACCAAACAAAAAAAGTTGTTGTTGCTCTAGGAAACATCCTACCTAGCAGCAACAATTCCAAACAAAAAAAGGGCATCGTTTTTTGTCTAGAATGCATTTTGTTGGCAGAAAATCCAGATTCTTCTATATAAATCGAATGGATGTTCAATTTGAATCTGAATATAAATGAATCAAGAGTAACCTATATCCTAATGCTAAGCATTAGATATGCAAATAACAGCCCCACCATTGGTGAGTAGAACGGCAAGAGCCAAAAGGCCAAATGTCATCATTCACACATGAAGCGAAGACATAAATCCTAAAACCCCAATTCTCTCCTTTAAATCCTTCTCTGCATAGTGTATATATTATCCACTCCTCCTACTTTATAGTAGGAAGGAGGAAGCAGAAATGGCATCTCTCTTATCCTATGCACCTTTTTTCCTCAAAAAGAATAAAACAATATAAATTACAAAAAAAACAAAGAAATACGCAAAAAAAATACAAAATATAGAAAATCATAAAAATTTCTATACCATACTAAAAAATGAGAATGTTGTCTGCATTTATAAAAATGAGGATGGTGACAACTTTTCGTGAAAAAGCCTGATTTTCACTTTCCATTTTTACCCTTTTTAGTTTTCTGATTTTATTTAATTAATGGTTAACACTTGTAATTGGATAAAACAAATAAAATAATAATAGTTTTTTTTTCCAATTTTATTTAGTTAACGGCTCACGGTTGTAACAAATAAAATAATAATAAAACCGCTATGGAACCTACTCCTCTCTCCCCTCTTAGGCCTTATTTGATCTTCTCCCTAATAGGGTTGTAATCGGATTAGATTTTGATTGGATGTAGCAAAATCCGCATCCGATTTAAATATTAAGAACCTACATTCAAATTTGATCAAAAATTCGATTGGATTTAGAGACTTAGATTTGAATTTGAATCCTAACAAACTCATATCGGATTAGGATTTAATCCGGCTCCACTTTAAATTCTATAAAATACCAGTAAAATTAAAAAAAAAATTATTTTTCAACTTTTATATATAATAAATTAATATAAATATAACATACTAAATTTATTATATATAAATTCATATATAATATAATATTTAAATTATTTTGTTTTATAATTTTTAATATAATTATATAGAATTTATATGTTAAAATTATTAAATATTATAATATAATCACATTCAAATTTTAATCAAATCATATTGGGTCAAATCCAAATCCGATTTGATTATTAATTGGATGTAGATTGTAACATCCAAATCTGATCCGATTACATAAATACGTAATCTGAATCCAAGATAATCAGATTGGATGTCAAATTAGGCCTTGGATTTTCGGGTACCATTGACAGGCCTACTCCCGTCAGGCCTACTTGACGAACCTCTTCATTGAATAGAGCCAACATGTGCCAAGTATCAGATGGTTTACCCAAAACCCACGAATTCAAATTGAAGGGAGGAATGAATTTTTTCGACCTCTCTATTTTCATCATCGAACAATCAATTAAATGATTGAATGAAGCCTTTTTTTGGTTTTCTCCCTATTTTTTTTAGGTATTTTTTCCCATTTCCCCTCTATTTCGATTATCTCCGTTAACATAATAAGTTGTATTGGATCAAGAAATCCTTTTAGGTTTATTATATTGATTTGTTTTAGGGTGTTTTTTTCTCGACGATCATCAGGCTAGTCCAATAATCTAACACCCTACCAACGTAATGCCGTAGGGGTTTGGTACTTGGTAGGGTCGTAAGGGTTTGGAATGTATTTTCTTGGCAGGAGATCCAGACTCTTCTACAAAAATCAGATGGATGTTCAATTCAAATCCAATTATAAACGAATAAAGTTCAATCTATATCTAAACACTAGCCATTGGATATGCAAATAACAGCTCCACCATTGACGAACAGAACGACATGAGGCAAAATGCCAAATATTATCATTCACACATGAAGCGAATAAATAAATTCTAAAACCCCAGTTCTCTCCTTTAAACCCCTCTCTGTATAGTGTATATCTTATCCATTCCCCCTACTTCACAATAGGAAGGAGGAAATAGAAATGGTCTCTTTATCCTATGCACCTTTCTCCTCAAAATAAAGAAAACTATATAAATAATAAAAAAAAAAACAAAGAAATACACAAGCATTTATATAAAAAATAGAAAATCATAAAAATTTCTATACCATGTATATCTTATATGGTGCAATTGGTTTGGTCAAAACACTAATTTTACTTTCCAACTTTACCCTCAACTTTCTATTTTTCCCCTTATATATATGTTATTGCAAAATAATTATGAAAAAACACATAAAATGAAGAAAATAATATAAATTATAAAAAACAAAGAAATAGATAGAAAATTTATAAAAAATATAAAAGCATAAAAATTGAAGAAAATAACATAAATTACAAATATGTATACACACACACCACACACACACACACACACACACTAGTAAGGATGCACGCACGTGGCAATTCTAGATGATCATAATGAGTAATAATATATCCAAAGTATTCTATAAACTTTTATGTTTTTTTGTTTTTATGTTTTACATTTTTTATTATTAATCAGATGCAAATTACAAAATCCAAATATGATTACATAAACACCTCATCCAAATATGTGATCATCGGATTGAGTTGTAAAGTTTCAAGTATCATTGACAAGCCACCTGTTTGTTAGGGATGCAAATGGATTGGATCATATTCTAATCAGGGTATATTCGAATGTGATCCAATACTATTAACAACATATCCAATCGCGTCTTATAAACATGGATTTGAATACGAATCCTATGAGGAAGCTGGATATTTGGATTTGATCCATTCCAATTTAAATTAAAAAATAATAATATTAAAAGAAAATAAAAATATATATAACAATTTAAATAAAGAAAACAAAGAAATACAAGTATCTTTTCAACTATTTTCATCGCATATATACATTTTTTATAAAAAATAAATAATATAACAAATTTACAAAAATTCAGTACAAATAATAATTTGATTACATAAATATGTCTAATTTTCTACATTTTTTGTAATTTTTTATATTTACTTATATTTTAAAAATTTTATTACCTAACTATGACTTTGTAGATTGATCAATTTGATTTGGATGGTTAAATTGCTTAAGATAAAGAATGATTTTGTTTTTGAGTCAACTTTAAAATGTGTGGATTTATACTCTTAAAAATATTGACATAGATCTATATAGTAGCATTTATTAGTGAAAAATAACTTAAAAATATAGAATTTAATAAGAGAAAATAGGATTTAATACCTTAAGTATAAGACTGAATTAGAGGAGATTAAATGAGGTGGAAAGTAATAATTGAAGTTACATTTTCAACCCTTACAATTAGAGGTGGATTAAATACACAAATATGGGAATTTTAGTAGCCATTAAAGCTATAATAAAGTGACTTTTATACCCTTTCTAAAATACAGAAATATAGGGAAATTTTAGCCTAAAAAAACTTCCATACTACATTCACACTTTTATATATAATATAGATAAATAAAAAATAAGGAAAAAGTAAATTACAAAGACCCTCGTGCTATGGACAACCCCTATACTTTAATTTGCGATAAAGATATATGTTGCAAAAATACCCCATGACCGTTAAATAAGACGACAAAGGCATTAGATTACCAAAATACTCCATTAGACTTTCTCTATTTTCTTTTTTTTTTTGTCATTTTCTATTCAAACTTAAAACAGACCCAAACTTTCTCTTATTTTGCATGAATTGATGCATTTCTCGTTCTCAAAGAGAGAGAGAGAGAGAGAGAGAGAGAGAGAGAGAGAGAGGAGGAGGAGGAGGAGGAGGAGGAGGAGGAGGAGGAGGAAAAGAAGCATTGATCATATTGGGTTAAAGATGATCGTCATGGGAGAAATTACGACCATTTTCCTGTCGGATTCCTGGAGAGCAGGAGACAGAACTTGGTAAAGATGCACTAAAAAAAAGACCGTCCCATAAATCAAAAAATAGTTGTTATAGTCTAGTCAAGTGTATCTTTCAGGAAAACAAAGGCTCCTATTTATCAAATGGCTTGTTTTTTCCTTCCTTTCTACAACTATTATCCCACAATGGGCTTCATATCTTCCAAACCATTGGTGTCTATTTTTTAATAGAAATGATAAAGTGTGTATGACAATTTAGAGTTTAGAAATATTGGCGTTTCCTAAAGGATTACTGTAAAGAAGAAGAAACAATTTGATTACAACAAAACTTATCAAGACCGAAACTTCAAAGATAAAACCCACCTCATAACACCACAATATTGAGATGTCCGTTGTCCAAATGTATTGATTGACTTACGTGGTACTAGTTCTCAATTGGCAGCTTTCCTAACTTGCCACTTTATTTGTCAGACCTCAGCGACAACGTAAGTCTAGGGACTCTAGTCTAAGAGCCTAGGTTCATAGAGAGCGAGAGCGACTGGAAGTTAGTTCACTTCCACATAAGATTTTCTGACCTGAAAATGGTGTCTGGTGCAATTATTGCTTGAACCCAGAAATTGATGTTGTACTATCAAGAGGAAGATGGTACAAATTGTTACTAGGGCTAGGGTGGGGGTTAGTGGCTTGAAGGTGTATAGTTGGGAGAATGGCATGTGGGTTCTTGTCATAACGGAAGGATTGGATTAATGAAGAATGATCTCTAGGATCTTCTATCTTCACTTTCTCTCTCTTTGGTGGAAACCTTGTTGCTTGTTTTAATAGTAAACATTGTTGCTATAAAAGAATTTGGATAACCGCCCAAGAAATCTTCAAGCTTAGGTTATCCTCTCCCTAGATTAGTTATCACAGCCATGGAATTATCATACCTCCAATGTCGAATCAACCCAAGGTAAAAGAGGTTTAGATTGTAACATCTCATAGAAAATGGGGCATAAAAGCAAAAAAAGAATAATAGGTTCAAACATCTATAACACATGGAATAAAATAGTGTTTGTATAGCTCGTTAAGAAGCATAAGGGTAGTTTGAGCATTTAGAAAAATTTAAACAATCAGATGAGAATCTTTTTCGAAGTTATTGGTGGAATACCAATAGAGGGGGATCTTTGTCAAACAACTAAAGTTCAAGGGGGTCTTTTTCAGAAACTAAAGTACATGGGGTCTTTGTCACTAACCCCATAATACAAGGGGTCTTTATAATTTACCCCAAAAAAATCTGGTACTCCCTTATCGGACCATGCTCGATTGGAAAAGTAAGACCACAGGAGAGGCATAGTTTGTTTTCTCGCTCCAAAAATGCCTTATGCTAGTTTTTAGACACGTCATCCACCTAATCCAAACCTAAACTCTTCCTTTCTTAGTTCCTACAATCTTATCCCATGTGTTCACAACTAAAAGCCTAGAAATGCCTTCCACCTCCAACATCACCCTCAATCCAACATTCAACTGATTAGCGGTGGTGATAGATCTTGATGGCATTTGGCAATCAGCACCAGAGCATTTCACAAGTGTTTCATTTCTACTGTTGTGGAAGTTATGACACACATCAGGAAATAAATGGAATCAACCTAAAAAGTGCCTGGAAAGGCATTTTATGAAGAAGCACTTTTTCACGTTTCTTGAATCGCCCCATTGACTCAAGAACATTAATCTACATGGATCCTACTGACATCTGAGTTTGCAATTAGTCACGTCAAGTTAAAAGTGTTATGATGGATCACATCTCATCGTAAATACATCAACTCTCCTAAAACCCATCGAGAGGTTTTTTCTCCCTCTTCCTCCTCATTTCTCTTCTTATTGTTGTGAAGATCACCGACCTCCCTGACCCTGATCTATAAGAAGGAAATCCAAGCATTTTCTTTTTGTAAGTTCGTTACCACATGACTTGTTTCTAGTTTGAATATTTCAAATGCCAACCCCTCATAATACTAACATTTAGGTTTTCTTCTTGCAGCCAACACTACCATTCCCTGTCGTTTCTACCACTAGTTGAAGGTCTCCTTCAAACAAGGTAACCATTGTTGAATTCCTATGAAATTTCCCCTATTTGTTGTTTTGTTTTTAACCATTCAAACTCTTACATGGTACTACTACCATTGTTTCCCAACCGTCAATGATTAGAGGATACATAATAATGGATTTTTTTTGTCTTTTAGATTTAACCGAACACACTTGCATATGTATTATCTTGTTATGTTTTATTTCTTTACATTAACATATGATACAAAATAAATCATTAACAAAGATGCCTTTGTTATGTTTGTTTTAACAATAACAGAGGATACATCTTACTCCATTAACAAAGAATTGAGGCTTTGTAGTTACAGATCCATCAATTTAGGTTCTTAGTTAGTTTATGACTCCTAGACAGTCATAAGACCTCTATACAGTCTTTAACAGAGGATGTTTCTATTATGTAGTTATAGATTCATCAATTCATGTTCTTAGTCAGATTATGACTCCCTAGGCAATTACAAGACTTCAAGATAATTTATTAATAGTTAATCTAACCTAGGTTTGTAGTTGCTTTCTGTCGACATTCCTTTATGGATTGGGATTGCAAATGGATTGAGGTTATATGCTTTTGGGACTTTGAATCGCCACTCTTGGAATTTATCAAACCCAGTTTCTGCTTTCAAATAAAGCCTAATGAGAATGTGTAAGTTTAGATTTTGAATGTGTTTATATAAGTTTTGTTATAGAGCCATCTTCAGCTATTAGCAATGATTATAATTTATCATTTGTATGACTCAACTAGTGAATATAGTAACTCTTTTCTTTTTTACCTCAATTAACTTGTTAGTTATTTGAATTGTTTGGATTGAACCCATTCTAGATAGAAGGCTCTACCTAACCAATTGTAGAATCTAAACCTAAAGAACCATCACTTATACAATCTGAACCTAAAGAACTACCCAATTGTAGAATTTGAGCCTAAGCTTAAGTCACCATTTACATAATTTGTACCTAAAGAACAACCATTTGTAGAATATGTACATCTGTACAATTTAAGAATCTGAACCTAAAGAACTACCCAATTTGTAGAATCTATACATTTGTACAGTTTAAGAATCTAAACCTAAAGAACCTATTGAACGAATATTTGTAGAATCTTGTGTAATTATAAGAATATCTAGTTTTGGAGAAAGACTTATGGTTTGAATTATAATCCTTTGCCTTTGAATGACTTTGAATTATTTATAGATGCCAAACTTGAGTCATGTTTTGAATGCCCTAATTGACAATAAAAACAAAGAATTGATTAAGTGTTAATGAGCGCCACCACCTATCATCTACTACAACTTTGCATGTGATATAGGTTGACCGATTATTGCATGGCCCAATGATTATTTTGAGAACACCTAAATCTGTTTTCTATGTAACTGTACTTACTATTTTTATGTTAGATTATGCTAGATGATTACTATATGATGTCACCACTATAGTGGAAGGTTTCCCATTGTGTATAGATGGGAGTAGGATCGCCATGTTAAGTTGATCAGCCGTAGTATTTTCTTATTAGTTGTCTAATGATGTACTATTTGGTAGGATGCTTACATCAACTGGGATTAATATTGAGTGCAAGATGAATGTGGAAAGTGCAATTTGGATGGATGCCAAAGAGAAAACCCTCATTGATCTAATGACGAAAATGACCAAGGATAACAATAGGACAACTTTAAGTTTCAACAATGAAGGGTGGGAATACAATCAAGAAAATCTCAATAAGATTCATCACAAGAACTATTTGCACACTCAATTCAAGAATAAGTACAATGCTCTAAGGAGGAGGAGGAGCAAATATAATACTTTGCTTTCCCATACAAGGTTTGCAATTGACCATGAGACTAAAAATCCCACTGTAAATGAGGATGTATGGGCTACTATGTATCAATTAATTATATGGGCATATCAATATATTTGGTGTTAAAAAATATGATTACATAAATGAAGTTAATTTCAATTTAAATAAACTATGCATACTTATGGATGAGCTTGGAGTTTAGAACCAAGAACTATAATTACTAGGAAGAGTTGGAATTTATAGCCACTGGTGAAAAATGCATATAGTGCCACACAAATACCATCTGATGAAGATGAGAAGGTGCCTGAAACATAGCTAGTTGCTCAAGTTTATGGTTCCAAAACTCCTCTAACTGTCGAGTCTGAGGTAGAGGAAGATGATTTGTTGGGTACTCAGGGTGATTGCCACACTAGGGTTAATAGTGTGCTAAATGCAAAAAAAGAAGAGAAAGACTACTAAATCATCTACCTCTGATGTTGCACTATCAATTTGGGTTGAAGCTAGTAAGATTAAAAATGAGGTTTAAAAGCTGAAGTTGGAGAAGAAAATGCTTGCCATGAAAGCTAGAGAGGGATCACCAGATGAAGCAAATAGAGAGAAGCAAAGCATCAGTAGATGCATTTCAATATTGAATGACATATATGCAATCCACAATCTCCATTCACAATGTTATCTATATGCAACAAAACTATTCAAGGAAGATATTTGGAAATTTATGTTAATTGGCATGTGAAATGAGCTTAGGCTCACTTGGTTGCAAAGTCTAGGTGGAAATGCTGTGTAAGAAAATTGACATTTGGGGTAGTTTTGTTTTTTTTTTTTTGTCTAACACCCCCTAATCATTGATGCTTGTGAGTGCATATCTTCTTTTTGTTTTCTAATGTGATGTTATATGATGATACAATGATGGGTACATATGTGTGGACGACTGAAAGCATGTTGATATATATTTTTTTTGGTATACAAATGAAACTTTCTTGTTGTTGGTTGGATAACTCTATATATGTAAATGCATTTTCTTTGAATGTGTATTGGATAGTAGGTATTGAAACTATATATATGTTTTTAATATTTGTATGCCGAATAGGGTGAAGCATGTTTTCTAAATCTTCAGATTCATTAAATGTTGTACTACAGGTTTACATTCAACCCAACATCCTATAGATTGACATCAAGGATTGTCGACATAGGTGTATGACATCAACATTGAGAAGGCAAGACTATGCATGGGAAGAGATTTTGAATGACTTGGAACAACCTAATCGATGTTACGATTTATTTAGAATGGAGTGCCATGCTTTTAAAAATTATGCAAATATATTGAGATGTAAAGGGTTGTTAAAAAATACATGTGATATAAAGGTTAAGGAATCTTTGGCTTACTTCTTGTTGACCATTGGCAATAATGTAAGGAATTGAATCATGGTCGAGCGCTTTCAGCATTCATCATGGGCTATTAATACACATTTTAGGAAGGATGTAAATGCTATATATAGATTGAGAGGGGAATTCTTAGCTTCACTATCATTTACTGAAACACTTGCACATATCAAAGGATCAGAGAGATACTTCTCATACTTTAAGGTAATAGTTGGGTATTATTAGAAAAAAAATTGTTATATTCCTTATCACTACTATGCTTACACCGATTATTTCCACTAGATATGATTTGAATTCCAGTAACTCCATAAAATTTTGGGAACAAACTTGGGTGGGGAGTGCCCCTCTAATGGATCAGTTTCCTTCTTTGTTTGCTCTTTCTGATTTGAAAAATGAGCCAATCTCATCTTTTACCACCCCGTCCTCTTCCATTTCTAGGATTGGGTGGAATTTGGGTCTAAGAAGGGATTTGAGGGATTCAGACTTTGACACTATTTTGAGCCTTATTGCAACTCTTGATAACGTTATCTTAGACCCCACTAGGGCGGACTCTAGAATAATTGTGCTTCTTTCTTCAAAGTCTTA
Organism: Nelumbo lutea; assembly: GCF_056320005.1. Taxonomy (NCBI): domain Eukaryota; kingdom Viridiplantae; phylum Streptophyta; class Magnoliopsida; order Proteales; family Nelumbonaceae; genus Nelumbo; species Nelumbo lutea. The sequence goes on from NC_142684.1 coordinate 120,096,302, forward strand.
AGTCAGTCCATCAATCCTACCTTTCCTCCTTTTCCTGTTGATGAGGTTTGGTGCAGAGCAATACCACCTAGGGTTGGTAGTTTTTGTTGGGAAGCCTATCTGGAAAAAATCAACACTGGTGATTTACTCCAAAAGAAGAGACCCAATACTTGTTTGTCACCTCAGTGGTGTGTTCTCTATGAAGCGGATGGGGAGACTAGTTTTCACTACTGGTGTCTTGCCATTTTGCGAGGTCAATTTGGGAATGGGCTTTGTCCCTTTTTTGTTGTTGCTGGAACCCCCCATCAGACTTGCAAGGCCTTTTTTCCCCTACTTTTTTCAAGTGGCGGATAAAAAGGGGAAGGACAATGTGGAGAGAACTAAGGGCTGCAGTATGTTGGACACTTTGGGTAGAAAGAAACTCCAGGATATTCTCAGAAGCTCAGAGAGGAGTAGCAGATCTGAGGGCTATCATTCATATTAGGGCGGTATAGTGGCTGAAACCTTTGGAGCTTTTCACAGATTACACTGTGGATGACATGTTGAGGAAGTGGGGTGAAATTGCAAGTTGCACACATACTAAGTAATGAGTGTGGCTTGAACCCCTCCACCTAATGGATTCGTGAAACTAAACTTTGATAGGTGTAGCAGGGGAAATCTAGGACAATCGGGGATTGGAGGTGTTTTTAGGGATGAAAATGGGGTCATTTCTACCATGTTCTCAGGCCCAATTGGAGTGGGTGACTCCCTTAGAGCTGAGATCTTTGCAATTATGGAAGGAGTCCAAAAAGCAAAGGAGTTGAACATCAGGAAACTCTTAAATGAAAGGGATTCAGAGATGGTGATAGGGTGGCTGCTTAAAGATCACAATGGCTTATGGAAGTACAACAACGAGAGGAGGAAATTCAAGTGGCTGGTGCGGGAGATGGAAGTTAAGATACGTTGGGTTAAAAGATCGGCTAATTCCCTAGCTTATGGTTTAGCTAAACAAGGGGTAGAAAGGGATTCACTTTTTTGGGTTAAACTATAACTTTAGTGTGTTTTCTTTCTTTTCTCTTTCTTTTTTTCTTTTCTTGAGGTTCTTCGTTGCTCTTGGAAGATAAGCGTGTTTGTCTTCCTTTTGTAAATCTTCTTTTGATGAATTAATGAAAGTGTTATTGATAAAAAAAATGATTTCCACTAGATAAGATTGTATTGGTGCAATCAATGAAATGCATGTTAATGCATATGTGCCCATTGAGGATCAAGTCCCACCATATAAAGGAAGGAAAAAAGTTTGCGCATTGAATGTATTAGTCGCATGTTCCTTTGACATGCAATTTACATTTGTGCTCACTTGGTATGAAGGTTCAACAGATGATTCAAGATTACTTGCTAAAGCCATCACCATTCCTAACTTGAAGTTCCCAATGCTTCCACTAAGTTTAGTTTAGGGTTAATTTATAATTAGTTTAATTAAGTTAATACTTTTCACATTATTATTTAGTTAGCGTTCATGCAATTACATATAAATATTACCTTGTAAACTCTAGGTTTGCTAGTGCCCCTAAGTTTCTCATTCCTTATCCCCGTGAGCATTATCATTTGAGCAAGTTTTGGCATTGGGTTGGTAGATTTAGGAAAAAGGAGGATTTATTCAACTTCGTCCATTCCTCATTGATGAATGTCATCAAGCGTTGCTTTGCGGAATTGAAGGGAAAGTTTTTCATCTGAAAGAATATGTCACCTTATGAATTACGACTTTAGTGGTACATATTGGCAGCCTATTTTATCACTTACAATTTCATCAAAAGAAAGCACAACACAATTCTGAATTAGAGAGATGGGAGGTTAATAACCTGATGGAAAGTTTGAATGATTATATTTTTTATGATGAAGCAGATGAAACATAGTACCACGGAGATGTCTACCCTACGAGAGAATATTGACAATGCCTTGTGGTAGGATTACCAGCATTGCTGTTGGCATTAGTTTTTCACATGTTTTATGTGTCTAAATGCTATTGGATTTGGAATTTTTGTCTTTATTTTTGTTGCTTGAGAAAGTTTGAACTCCTTTTAGTGAATAAACGTTGTAATGACTATTACTATTAGTAGTTTAGTTGCATGTGGACCATCAAGGTTTAAGTATTCTTAAATTCCATGAGAACTCTATCATGGTTTTACAACATATGTGCACATTGACATATACATGATGCTTAAATTCCCAAGGGTTCTCGTTTGACACAATAAGCTACATTCCATCATAGGTTTCCTCATGGTCATGTGAAAAAGGCAGGAACCATGTCTGGCCATCATGTTTGGTTGTGCGCTTAATTGCCCTTGAGGAACTGTACCACAACTTCCTCAAGTCTCAGGTTTAAGACAATTCTTAGGGTTCATCGTAGGTTTAAGATAACCTTCTGCGCTTGTCGCATGCTTGGGATAGCTTTTTGAGCTCGTCGCATGTATATATGTGGTTCTGTTTTGATATCTTCGTCATAATTACGACAATGGAGGACTACGTGTACTTACAATTAGCCCCCTGTTTATTGGAAAGGGTATTCTTATCAATATGAATTTTTGCAGTTAGTATGTTTTGCAATTCAGTGTTTTGGAAAAGGAGGAATTGATATCCATCGATTGCGATTTTGTGACTACAGCTAGGCAGAGGGAGTTAGCGATCTTTGCGTTTTGTCTGGTTACTAGGAGTAGCTGATGTCTGTTCCTCAAGACTAGATATCGCATGGCAATGGGGTTTTGTGGCAATGAGAGCACATAATGGAATGATTTATTGGGTTGTGCGCTTGTTTTATAACCCATTGATTGGTGATAGGGACTTGAATGGATCCTTGCCTACTTTTATTCATTATGAGAGTATAAAATTTTTGTTATGTTGGGTTTTTGTTGCATTGAACTTTGGACTTTGAAGTTGTCATTGAGGGGACGATTGTGAGTGATATCTTAGAAGGGATATTGTTGGTGCTTTTGTTTAATGGTGCATCAAATAGGGGAGGTACAATTCATCACTTCTCATATTGTTTATTAGCTCCCCCACTTCTAGATAGAAGATATTCTATCAAGGAGCATTGGAAAAAGGTATTATGTTGAGAAATCAACAACCTTGTTTTTGGATAGAAGGCATTGAGTCGAGGAGCGGATGATAAGGGCTTGTGTTATGTTGATTTTTAGTCCCCCCTATTTCTTGATAGGAAGCATTTTTATCAAGTGAAAAGTGGAGTGATTATGCCATGGTTTTTAATTTTCAGCCCCCCTATCTTGATAGAATGCTTTATATCGAGAAGCATTATTTATGAGTTCAACTAAACACGTTGTTTGTACAACCCCCTGTGTCTTGATAGGATGCCTTCTATTGAGAAAACATTCACATGTGAAACTAGGGGTATGTTGTTTTCTACATTCTTGGTTCGGGTTTAGGAGGCAGAGTGTCCAGCCTCCCATAATCCTTGAGCTACTTATCACTTGTCCGAATCATTGTGAGTGGGAGGCAGATTGTTCACGGATACATGGGGTTGTATGTCCAACGACAATTTATTTTGTCATGGCTACGGGGGGCGTGGCGCTTCGTTTAGGTCAATTTTGTAGGTGCCCCCCCTTAGGGGCATTAACATAATTATATGGCGTTTCCTATTTCTTATCGATTGGTAGGAAGTGACTAAGCGGTCATGTTACCCGATTGTGCGGCATTGTCCCAATTCTCAATACATGTTGGGGTTCTATTTTAAAAGGACGTTTAGGAGGGAGTTTTCTTTTTTCCTAAAGTTTTCTTATGAGCTGAGAGTCTCGTTTGCACAACCTTCATTCCTTGTTGTGAGTATTGCGCTTGTTTGTGCTCTTCTCTCTGTTATGGTATGTTAAGGGTTTCTTGTTTTGGTTTGAATGGCTCATTGCTAGCAAAAGAAGGTAGTGAAAGATGTATGTTCACTTTTTTATTTCATACACAAGGTGGATATGGTCGAGCTATTGTCCAAATGTGAGGTTGCCAAAGTGTTCGATCTTGGTAAGGGTTTCTGGCCAAACAAGTTTTTGTATCTATATGGCCGGTAAAAGTATAAATGGTGTATAAGTGCATTGAACCTAAGATGGGGGAAACACATTGGTGTATTGTAGGCTTCTTTGAGATGTTAGCCTATTGAGATTGGTGAGTTGTTTCATGAAACCTTCTAGGGTGGGACAACGTTGATTTCATGGAGCCTCTTTTGGCACAATGGTGTTGTCGGACACATATGTTTGTTAGTTCCTTTGGCAAGTTTGGAGTGACAATGGAGAATGTCATTGCCTTGCTGGCTTTGCCTCTGGTAGGTACTGTGTCTATACACCATCTACAGTATGCTAAAAGTATTCCTAGCAAGATCATAGTTGTCCACAAAGAGTTGGTGGTAGAGATAGATATGTTCCAGGATAAAATAGATGCCACTTCCATTCATGATAAGATGCCTCTTGATGGTTGTATTAGGCACTGGTTTGAATGTCGGGGTATAGATGATTTCATGGTGAGGAATATGAACAACCAGCGTCACTTGTATATGTTCAACATTTACATTACTTCCAAATTCTTGTTTCCTGGTAGCCCTGATTATGATTTTGAGATGTCCTAGTGTCGCTTACCTTTCCTGTCGTTGGTTGGCACTGACTACCATTGGCATCAATGTTTCTTTGGTTCATATATGAGGAGATGGACGATACCATTCATTAAGTGATGGACCCCAACTACAAGCGGAGGTTGTTTATGAAGAGGTGAGAGATTTATCATATGGATGGCCAAACCCTACAGGAAGATTGGGCGGAATTTCAAAAATTTCTTTCTCCCGTCTGAGAATCGCATTCCCTATTTTAGAAAAACTACATTTTCAATGATTAATCTTGAACCAAAACAGGACCAGATCTGACACCAAAAGGGAGGAGAGGGATATACCTGATACGAAATAGTAGTAACTCTCAATGACACAAAGTGTGATGACACGGAAGGGATAGGATATCCATCACATGGATGCCCAAAGAATCTGAACCAAAAGGGAGTAGGAGAGGATTATACCTGATACAGAGAAACTGTCTCTTTCAATGGAGGTGTTCACGCCCAAGAAATGATCCAAAATCTGCTCCCACTGAAAATGGCGCAGTGCAAGATGGAGCAGAATCAACAATGTTCTTCAAAAGAACTTGACCCTTCGCAAGAATCAATTGGATGGCTTGTGAGTACAACTCAAATCAATCTTTTCCCCAAAAGATTGATATCAAGATCAGATCTTGATTTCTCCCAAGAACTAGAGATCGAATTGTTGGAGGTGGCGGCTGCAGGAAAGAGGTGGCAAGAGAGTATTCGCAGGGTGCAGAATTCTCTCTTCTTGTGATTTCAGCTTTGAAGACAAGAGTGTAATGGTTGTATGTCTAAAGGTTGCCGCCCCCTCCTCCTTTTATAATCTTAAAGGGATCAGCTCCTAATCCCATTAGGAGTTGCTGATCCAAATCATATTTGGATTAGAAGTCCCTTTAAGTGATAAGGGATCTTATCTTATCTGCAGATCAGATCAGCCATCTCCTAATCTAATTAGGAGGCTTCCAGAAGCCCCCTCCTCCTTTTATAATCTTAAAGGGATCAGCTCCTAATCCCATTAGGAGTTGCTGATCCAAATCATATTTGGATTAGAAGTCCCTTTAAATGATAAGGGATAACTCTTATCTTATCTGCAGATCGGATCAGCCATCTCCTAATCTAATTAGGAGGCTTCCAGATCTAAATCTTATTTAGATCTTGGACTCTCTAAGTGGATAGGGTCTAGGCCCAATCCTATCAGCTGATCCATCTTAGAATTCGCCCCTTTTAATTGACTAATCAAATCAGCCCAGTTCGAAATGGGCTTAAGGCCCATTTAAGGTTATGTACTCACTTAGCCTTCCAAATTGATGCCCAGTTGGGCTTCCTTGTATGGTGTGGGACCCAAACATTGATCTACACATCAACCACATGGGTTCAGCCCAGCCTTTGTTACAAGGCCTGGCCGAATACACTGTTATGGACAGTGCACCCCCTGAAACCCATCTCATGGGCTCTATGGGCCCAACACTTACCCTAAGTGGTCCCTGGGCCAAGTCACCTTGTAACACCCAGGGACTGTGGGCAAATGGAAGATTATCCCATCGGGTATTATCCTCAATGGTCTTACACTTAACCTCTCAGCCCATAATGATCACACACTGCTCGATAAGAGAGGACCTCTCCCTCAGCTACAAGGAACAGTGTTGCACCCTTTGCTTAAATGGATTTTAGGAATTAAAACATTTTGCAAATCATTTCAAAACCATAATATATATACTTTTATATCTCATATAAAATATATTTTACAAAACAAATCTCAATGATTGAAATCGGTTGCCGGCAGTCTTGGTTTCCATCAATGAGAGTGCATCCCCGATCATTACCTTTGTCCGACAAAGGGGCTGATCCTGTCACTATGATCACCCACTTAGATGAATTCTTAGACTGTCCCAACATACCCAGGTTTTGACCCCCGCTAAGGATCTCACTGATTGGTATATCAAAGACAACCCAATCCGACACCTAGTGCAGTATCATAATCGAGTCTATGGGTCGAGTGTAACTTTCCAGTTTTGTCCATCAATCTCCAAGGTCCAAGGCAATACTGGAAATCTGCTCTAGTTCAAAGATTCAATTAATCGTACACTGTATGTGCCTAGGATCTCACCCTAACAGCTGAGACAAGCCACCCCAATCGACTTGGTGGCACCACAGTGTCAGTCTTGTCAGGATAGGTCTCCCCAGACCGACCCTCTGATTGTGAACATTCTAAACTAACAAGAGTCTCATTAAGTGTTCAGTTTAAGGGTATTACACAGAAACATGCCAGGGGAACATCAATCAAATATGCACTTTTATTCATTTACAATAAACTCATAAAGTATATCATCTTTGATTGAAGGTAAGGGCATACAAAACTGTCCAACAGCTGACGCTTTGTCTCGGTTAGCCAGCACCAGCGACATCACCATGAGAACTGTGTACATAGAAAAGCTACCTTGGCCTAGCATTCTCGAGGGAGCAGAGGAGGTCGCTCTCGTAATTCAAGCAGAGCCGAGCTGGATTGACCTGCTCACGAGCTTCCTACTACACGAGACCCTCCCCGTAGACCGCAATGCCGCCAGAAGGGTAGAGCGTCAGGTGGCCAAATATGTCATAATAAATGAACGGTTGTACCAAAGATCCTATACGCTCCCCTACATCTGCTGCCTGCGACCTACCGAAGCCGAGCTTGTACTTCGTGACACTCATGAGGGTCTGTGCGGTGGACACTTGGGAGGCAGGGCCCTCGCCCAAAAAGCACTACGACAGGGGTACTATTAGCCAACAATGAAAGCAAACGCCATCGAACTCGTCAGAAAATGTGACAAATCCAGAAGCATGCCAATATCCACCATCAGCCCACTACCGACCTCGAGTATCTCACCAGCCCGTGGCCTTTTGCACAATGGGGCATCGACATACTTGGACCATTCCCACCAGCGACAGTCCAGAGGAAATTCTTAGTAGTAGCAGTGGATTACTTCACCAAGTGGGTAGAAGTTGATCCTCTTGTAACAATCACAACCTGAAACGTCCAAAACTTCTTTTGGAAGAACATTGTGTGCCACTTCAGGTTACCTCGGGTACTAATTTCTGACAATGGCAAGCAGTTCGAGGACATCAAATTCCAAAACTGGTGCCAAGATATGGGGATACGACAGAATTTCACTTCGGTTGCACACCCTCAAGCATAGGTCACGAACAGAACCATCCTCCGCGGACTGAAGGCATGTTTGGACCGAGCTAAAGGATTGTGGGCAGACGAGCTACCCAGTGTTCTATGGGCTTATCGAACCACAGAGAAAACTGCCAAAGGAGAGACTCCCTTCAACCTCACCTATAGCACCGAAGTAGTTATCCCGGCAGAGATCGAAGTACCTATGCTGCGACTGGAAGCATACAATGACAAGACAAATGAAGATGAGGTACGTACCAACCTCGATCTACTCGATGAAGTAAGGGACCTCATGTACATCAGGACCACAGCTTACCAGCAAAGAGTAGTTCGGTACTATAACGCCATGGTTAAGAAGCGAAACCTCCGCGTCAGTGACCTAGTCCTCCGTAAAGTTATGGTACCTGAGCCTGGCGTTGGCAAGGTCGGGTATAATTGGGAAGGACCTTACCGAGTGAAATGAGTGCTTGGGGAGGGAACATATGAGCTCAAGGCCCTCGAAGGGAAACAAGTACCTCGGGCATGGAATATTATCAACTTAAGACAATATTAACTGTAACAACTGAGTAGACCACGAGTCACATCCAGAGCCTAAGGGACAAAATGCCAAGCTAACGTGACCTCGACGCAATAAGACCTAGTCATCTCCATAGCATGGGAAAACTTCAAGGGCATACTATGTCACCCCCCTAGCTTACGGGCTAAAACACTGAGCTAACTAAGACCTTGACATCAAGAAAGACTTAGCCACTTCAGTGATGAAGGTAAAGTATGAAACATCAGAGGCGTAAACAGCTTTAAACCCCATGAAACATAGTTTGTCCCACTGCGTTGGTTGAACTAAGGAATAACCGACAAGTGTATGGTTCGGGCACACATGGTAATCACTTCACCGTGCACTATAGAGATGCCTTAAATGATTAAGGGATAGTTTGGGATAACGATTATCGAGAAGACCTACTTCGGGTATGTAGCTCTAATAGCTCGGGTGTTGAGATCGGCTTAGCAAAAATAAAGAGAGCACATCATACTAGGAGCAAAAAAGAAGAAATTTCATTACCATTAAAAAGAGAGAGAGAGAGAGAGAGAGAGAGAGAGAGAGAGAGAAAGGAAAATAGTAAATGACAAAGCAATAACTGAGCTAAAGAGCTCGGAAAAGTCTGATAGAGTGAAAGGGCATAACCGCCCAACAAAAGATCTTTTCAAGACCGGGTTTATGGCACCTGGGAGCCACCAGAAGTCCAGACAAATGCCGCCTAAGCCTCGGGGATCCGCCTCCTCATCCTCGTCTTCTAGAGAGTCAGGCTCCTCTTCCTCTGCCTAGTCCGCCGTCTTGGGAGATAGACCTTTCATGGTGATGCCGTCGAGGTTGAGCCCGGAGAATTTCTTTCGGACCAACCACCGACAAATCTTAAACCCAGAGCGGTACGAACTCAAGCCATATTCTGCCTGGAGGTCATGATATTCCTGGGAATCTTTGAAGTCTCAGACTGCCTTCTCTCGCTCGGCCTCCACCATGTTGTCAAAGTTCCGAGTTTGATCCAATAGAGTGGACTCCAAATCCTAAACCTGTTGGCGAAGGAGCTCCCTCTCCGCTGCCACCCTTGACAACTCCTCCTTGTAACGCATGCTCTCTTCAGAAAGCCTGTCAATTTGTGCGTCCTAGTCATGGACGAGCAGCTCTTGGGACTCGCTCCCCTTGCGACTATGAAAGAGCTCGCCCTGAAGCTTCTGAAGGTTGACCTTCTGGTTATCAGCATCGCAGGAGTGGACGTGCGTCTGGAGGGCCATGGCGTGTATGGCAGTGTTTACCTACCAACTAGAGACAGGAGTTAAAAGACAACAAAAAAGGAAAGGAGGGCAAAGGAAGATAGAAGGACCACTTACCACCATATAGTGAGAAGTAGTGAGCACGGCAAGATCCCCAGGCTCCATCTCCCCCACTTAGCGACCTCCTCGTTGCATATCACTCTCAGGCTCCTCCTGCGAGCCACGACGAAGTCGTTTACGCCCTCCCAGTTCCCCACTAGGAGCTGCGGATAGCGAAACGACCGAGAGGAATCCGAAGGGGGTACCTCTTGCTACGGGAGCTCACCCTCCTTGAGGCTAGCCTCGTCAGCACCCCCTTCGGATGGAGGCGGCAGGACTTCGAGCGGCAAAGAGGTGAAACCCGACTCGACTGACCCAAACTCAATACCCCCGGAGGGGGGAGTCTAGTTGAGGCGCAACCTCTTTACTTTGCGCCTCTAGTTGCTTGACAGAATGCAGCGCGAATCAACACCTGACATGATGGCTGCCAAGAAGAAACCGTAAAGTGTCAGTTCGGTAAGAACGAAGTACATGTATATACATAACATTGTGACAAGGTACTACGCGACCTAAAGAGGCAACCTACCCAGGTTCAGGCCGGCCTACACAAGCTTCTCCCCGATCAAGTAATCCGAACAGAGGAAGCCAACTGATGCCCATGACAGCATTGTTTTTTGAGTGTCGGGGTCCAGCTCGACCCCGGAGTCATGGATGGCGCCCCTCCAAGAACTAGGGAAGGGCCACCCCTTAGGGTTATGAACCAAAAAATAATCCCACTTTCAGGTGGGAATTTTATTCGAAAGCTCGTATAAGAGCTTATAGCCACGACGGGGAGAGAGGTAGTAGAGACGCATCTCCGGTGGAGCCCTGGGAGTGGCATTCTTTATACAAAGGATAACAGAAAAAATGTCGAGTTTCAAGGGAAGACAGTATTCACAACATAAGGATATAGTCCCAACTAGACCTATTCATGGGCCGGGTGGCCCGACGGGCCGGCCCGGCCCGACCCGACCCCCGAACGAGCTTGAATAGGTTTTTTGGCCCGTAGGCTTAACCTCGGGCTAAAAAGCCTGGCCCGTATAAAATTTGAGCCAGGCTCGGGCTTTGCCAAAATAGCCTGGCCTGAGCCCGGCCCAGCCCGACCTATAGTTAATCCTAATTAAACCCGGCCCAACTTGTAGTTAAACCTAAGTAAAAACCCTATGTGATGTCTATTTGAATAAATTTTTTGATTTGTGGTCATTGGTTCACTTGTAGGCCCATTGTTCCTTTAAATAGGGGAAAACATTTAAATTAAAATAGAAAATGTCAAAAAATTTTGAATTTCTTTTATTAGGTTGGGCTTTGGGCTCGAGCTCGGGCTTCGGGCTTTTTATCAGGGTCGGGCTCGGGCCCAAGTTGTAGGCCCGTTGGTCGGGCCTAACAATTTTCTGTTAATAAAGGGCCAAAGCCCGGCCCGAGCCCGACCCGACCCGGCCCATGAGCAGATCTAGTCCCAACCATGTTCCGAATGGCATTGGGATGAAGCTGATCGATGGTGACGTTAAAATGGTTTAGCACCTCCACTATCAAGAGGTGCAAGGGAGATGTAGGCCAGCCTCGAGCTGCTCTTGGTAGATGACAATCTCATTGGGACCATGCTCCCATGGAAAACTACCAGTGGGAAGACAGTAGATGAGATCCCTGGGAAGGTGGAAATAGCTAATTAGAGACCTAAGTCTCCCCTCTATCACGGAGGAAGGGCCGAAAGTATCGGGCTCCCTTCCCCGGTAAGTGGAGGCTCCATCACCGGAGCTCTCCCGGGCCCCCGGGGCCTATTCCCAAGCTCCCCCTGAGCTCGAGGGAGCATCATTATCCCGATCACCATCCAATGACGAGTGTAGTATGGGTACCCAGACATGATTGATAATAATCGAGACTCACCGAAATGGATGGGACGAAGTGAACTGAGGAACTCGAGTAGACTTGACAGATGCGCGACCTCAGAATCCGAAGACAGTAGGATGGCATGAGGGAAAATGAGACCCAGAGGGCCCTTCTATTTATAACCTCCATGCCTCCGATTCAACGGCCCAGATTAAGGCAGATTCGGCGGTTCACAGGTGTACTGACCGCACGCCTTCTGAAAACCGAAAAGCGATTGGCTGCACGTCTCCCGTGATTGAGGTAATGACGGCTGCATGACATCCGGAGTTAAGAGCCACTACAACACGTTTTTGGAATTCGAAAAGTCAGAAAATCTCATGATTCCCACGAATGCATTTAATGTGAGTAGTCAATCAAGTTTGAATTTTGGTCAAACCAGTCCATCATACTTCGTGAACTCCTTGCGCTAAGGCAACTAAGGCAATGCTCTCAGCCTAAGGAGTGGGGGGCAATTGATGGAGGATGATTTGGCCCGACCTACGAAATGATGAGACATGGACTTGACTCAGCGCGAGCAACAACTCAGCATCATAGCCTGATAAGGGCTAAGCAACGAGCCTATAAAGCAGCTCGATGTATTGTAGCTCGCTGAAGAAGGAGCTCGCTACAACCCGAGCTACCCCGAAGGGGATACTCCGAGGCTACCTTAGCTCGCGAGCTAGGGAAACGATTTCACTCAAGCCCCTAAGCAGATAAGTCATTAGAAGGGAAACCCTCAAGTATTCCTAAGCAAGCTACAAAATAGCTCGCAAGTGAGCAGCGCGAGCATTTCTCTAGATGCTTTTATCTGACAGACCGTACCGATCAAACTGCGGCATGTCCCTTGACTGACGGCGCAGTCCCTATCCTTTCAACAATCTACTCCCATGTCTCTCAACAGGCAGAGGCATGCATGCCCTTTGGATACGTGTCACCCATCCAAGCAAGGGGTACGTCACAATGGCCACCTGCGCAGCCCTGGCAGGTAACGGCTGTGGCAAGGACCCAGTGGCGGTTACGCCCGATCTGACAAGAACGCCCCTATAAAAGCCCTTGAGGCAGAAGGGAAAATGATCTTCAGACTTTTGAATACTTTCGCACTCTCATACTCTAACTGAATACATCTTTGCTCGCGAGGTAATCTCTCGAGCACAGTGATAAAGCGCTACCTACACTCTTAGCTTTCGCACTCTTCTTTTCTCTTTCCCCTGTGTTCTGGCTTAAGCATCGGAGTACTCCCACCGGATAAACCCCCGAGAATCCTTCTTTTTCATCTTCTCAGGTGTCGTTTGTTACTAGTAAGGAACCAGTCCACAGCCAGCAAGAGTGCCCGGATCGTGCCGCATCAATATTGTTTCATTAACTGTAAATGGATCTGGCTGTATTCCGTACTGTGCCGAATTAGGAATCGTGATTCCCCATACCAACTCTGGTGAACCCCCTAATATCGACCCAGCTTTCATGTTCCATTCGTTCCTTCTATATGCTAGATGTAGTGCTTTTTCAGTTTCCAATTTTTATTTCAAATGTTGGAATTTAGTTTGTTTTTGGGAATAAATTTTTCCCGTTGGTTTAGTAGTCTTGAATTGAATCAAAGAAGTTTGCATCATACTTGATGAATGTCAAATGGAGTCTAGAGTTTGTTTTCGTTTGTTAGTTTATTTTGATTTTTTTTTTTTTTGAATGGTGATTTGCTCCGTTACTGTTATTGGTGTTGATTTAAACCCAAGACTCTTTTGGACATCTCTTCCAAGGTTCATGGAAATTTTGTATGTTGACTTCTTCATCCTATGCTATCTGAATCATTCCTGTATGTCATAAGCTGATTGTTGCAATGGGTGTACATCTTTAATCTGTGATGTTCGGTTTCAGTACATGTTATTATCTCGGTATGTGAATGACCTGATTGCTGAACCTGGTTTCCTTAAAAAAAAAAAAAAAAAAAACAATTTAGAGCAGGACCCATTCTGGACTGTTAGAAACTGCATTCTGGATGCTAGGAAGCATTCAGCATTGATCCTTGGTATAAAGTTTTAGGGAACAGGCTTTCATTCTCGAATGAGTAGGTTCCATAAAAATGAAGACTGATGTAAGGAAAAAGCAAAAAGGAAGGGAGTAATTTTTTTTTCATATCAGAATGAAAGGGAGCAAAACAGTTGTGAAATAGCCAAATCTGCAAAATAAATGATACAAGATTATTTTAAAAAAAGAGGAGCAAATAAAAAAAAAAAAAAAAGATACATGAATGCAAGTTGGTGGTAATAGGTTTACCCGGTTAGGTTGTTAAGTAGATAGGATGTGTTATCGGGTTGAGGAAAGTCAGTAAAAAAAAGGGGGAAGAATAAGCCAATAAATAATTGGTAATAAAATAAAAAAAAAAGATATAAAAAAGGGATAAATATTTGGAGTACACCATCTTTTGTGTTAGCTTTTCTTTATGTTCTTTTTACATTTATTTAATTAATTGCATTTTATGCTTGTTGGTATACCATGTGGGGCCCACCTATTGAACCCGGGAAAGCCTAACCCCTTCCCTCTCTCATCCAAGTTTTACCCGAACTATTAGTCGGTGCCTCGGGCTTTAGAATCACTAATAAAGCAAAAACACTCTCCGATGTAAATCCCGAAGAGGCCCATCACCTCCCCTTCAATTACTTGATGGGTGGCAACTCATTTCCAGCCTAAGTGACAAGTGAGCTCACATTCGTGTTTGTTGCTTTCTTTAATTTGGCTAAATGAGGGGGTGTCCTCTTTATTTGTTGCCTTTTGATAACCGGTTCTTGGATCTCTAGTAGAGGATTGTGTAGCTTTCAGATTGTGTCTTCTAAGTATAATTGCTTAGCATTTGTCATTGACGTTGACTCTTTGAGGTGTCTATCTGTGACAATCGGTTCCTTGCTCTGATGGGCGATGGGTCGCTTGTACTGCCAATTGGCTAGCTTGCTCCGACGAGCTCCTTGGTGCGGTCATGGTGATTGGAACATGATATCCTGGTGTGATTTGGGCTCCCATTGATTGTGGTACAATAGCGCAATAGGAAGCCCCCTATTCAATGTTAAGGTTGAGGGAACATAATGATATTGTGGTGTGATTTGGTTATTTGTTGTGATTGTTCTATCATAGCATGCTGATAGTTAGTTTGGTAATAATGATATCATGGGTCATGCCGCATATAGTTATGTTGATATCAAGGGTCATATCATGCGGGCATGTAGCCTTGTAGTTTAACAATCAACTAAAATAGGCAAAGATAGGCTAAGTCCCTTACGCTTGAGATTGGTTACCTGTGGCTTTGTTAGAGTTTTTGAGTGTATGGGGTTACCAGAGGATTGTGATTAGTGTTTAGGTTTGCTAGGGAGATAAGATGAGTGCCTAGGGTCTCCAGGGCCTTCCTGGGGTTGTCAGGCCCTTCCTAGGGTTTCCAGGGAATTGAGATGTGACCCTGGGTTACCAGAGCCTTCTTGGGGTTGCCAAGGAATTGAGATGTGCATCTGGGGTTGCTAGGGCCTTCCTGGGGTTGCCAGGGAATTGAAATGTGCACTTGGAGTTGCCAAGGAATTGAGATGTGCACCTAGGGTTACCAAGGCCTTCCTAAGGTTGCTAGGGAATTGCGATTTGTGCCTGGGGTTGCCAGGGAATTGAGATGTGTCTAGGGTTGCTAAGGCCTTCTTGGGGTTGCCAGGGAATTGAGATGTGTGTATGGGGTTTTGGGATTGTCAGGGAATTGAAATATGCGCCTAGGGTTGCTAGGGAATTGAAATGTGCACCTAGAGTTGTTAGGGCCTTCTTGGGGTTGCTAGGGAAACGAGATATCTGCCTAGGGTTTCCAAGGCCTTCCTAGGGTTACTAGGGAATTGAGATATGCACCTAGGGTTGCCAAGGAATTGAGTTGAAAGCTTGTTCGGGCGTCGTGCAGGGAAACACAAAATACGTTAGTTGTACATGGCAAATAAATTTGCTTAGAAAATATCATTAATGAAAATCATGTTACTTATAAACAAAAGACACTTATTTACAAAATTTGTTAAGCACGAACTCTGAATGATTAAATGAGCATTTCATTAATAGACAATGACATAATCGGTACATCATTATTCATTGTACAATTTTAGTCATTGGCCATTCATGATTTTGTCCTGTTCATCTGTTTGTGGGTTCTGTAATATGTAGTATCTGGTCAAATTGGCTTATTTTATGACATACGGTCCAACCCAGTTGGGTGCAAACTTACCGGGTGATTTTCCTGGTCATATATGTAGGGTTGTCTTTAACACTTTGTCTCCTTCCTTGAACCTCCAGAACTTAACTAATTTATTGAAGTTCGACGCCATGAGTTGTGTAGGCAGGGGAAGGCTACATTGGGGGATGGTCTCTTTGAAGAACAGAGAAAGATCGAGAATTGAAGCGAGTGTGGATTTCAGGCTAGGGTGCAAGATTTTTAATGGTAGAGTTAAGGGTCAAAGGCAAAGAGTGCTTGATTGCTGAATAACTTCCAATCTGAAGAGGTTCTCTATTTATGGGGGAGAAATCCTAAAAGGTAGGAGATAAAGATGTTCATCTTCTGTTAGGAAAGGGATATTGTTTTTGCTATCAATCATTAAGTGCACCACTGGGGTTTCGCGACGTGTCTCGTGAGGATCTTCCTGAGGATTAGCTTTCCTTTCACTCAAGAGCCCTCATTACTCACCTGTGCTACCACTTTTTGCATGCCTTACTTAATTGACATGGCGCTAGTGATGTGACCGCTTGACGGGTGGCATCTTATTAACCCTACATGGCATCTTGTCGCATTCCTTAACGAGTCGTGGGTTTATCACATGTCTGAGCATGTGCAGGTCTTGTTGCGGGTTCGGGCTACGAGTGGGTTCGTCGAGACCATGCGTAGAGCTACGGGTTTGTCGCAGTTCTACGATGCACGCTATGGGTTCATCACAGGCCTGTGTTGCATCATGAGTTCATCACATAAAGAAAGTTGACTATAGGTTGTTTACATGCATCCATGTGGTATCAATACAATGTTTGATGTTCTATGAGGGTCTGGATGAACACTATATACCTACAAGTTGTTTATATTTTATCTATTTCTGAAGGCACTTCTCTATGTTTTTTTCTTCAAACTTTAGGCCGTTGTAGAGTAATTAGTCAATTTTGTCTATCTAGAAGTGTTTCCCCATCGCGTAGGCTACTCTAGCAGAAGTTGTTTGTATTTCTACTGGTAGGACGACTTCTTGGCCATAGACTAAGGTGTAAGGAGTTTCTTGAGTACTTTTTTGAAGTGATGTTTGATATGCCCAGAGCATGACAGATAGCTTGTTGGCCTAGTCTTTTTTATTTTCGGCCACCATTTTGCTTAGCAACTTTAACAAGGCTTTGTTGGTTGCTTCGGCTTGCCTATTCCCTTATGGGTAATATGTCATCAAAGTTCCTAGTTGTGCCCCATATTGTCAGAGGAGATCGCGGACTTCCTAATTCTTGATTGACAACCTATTGTCTGTTAAAATTCTCATCGACACTCTGAAGCGGTGAACAACAATACGTTGCCTTAGGATGTTGGCAATGTTTTCAGCACAAATCCTTCTCAATGGTATTGCTTCTGCCTATTTGGTGAAATAATCTATGTCTACCATGATGAAGTAGTATCCCTTGGAAGGTGGGTGGATTTTGCCTATCAGGTTTACTCCCCAAGTATGGAAAGGCTAGAGTGCGATTATAGGGTGAAGTTCAATGATTGATCGCTGAATCCGTTGGCCATGTACCTAGCATGTGTGGCACCTGCATGCATGTTTCTGTGTGTCCTCTAAAATGGTTGGCCAGTGGAAGCCAAGATGCGAGATGTGGTTGTGTAGGGCCATTTTCCCCTGGTGGGTGGCTCGCTCGGAACTGTGTTACTTCTAGTATCTCTTCTATCTCTTCTCTAGTTAAGCATTGCAGGGGTTGCCCCGTGTAAGATTTATTGTACAGCAGCCCATCTTGTAGGTAAAAGCTTTTGATTCTGGTAAGGAGTTTCTTCCTAGATGGGGGATCCATGGGCAGGGTTCTGTCTCTAAGGTATGCTATACAAGATGTATACACTTATCGTAGTCATGCTGCATCTTGGTTGCATCTTTCTTAATCTCATGCCAATGATAGCACATTCTTTGTAGTCTCCTACACAAGAAAGTGGTTATACCGCCACATTAAGCTTCATGGTCCTCTTTAAATTCTATCGAGGCTTCTGTCAGTCCTAGGCATCTTTCTCTAACCTTGTTTCCATCTTGTGATATAGCACCCCATTCACTAACTAGTATCGCAACAATACCTTATTATCATGCATCATAGAGGAGGGGTTCTTTAACTTTTCCAATATTACTAGCCTCTAGTCGCCTTGCCCTACCTTATCCTTGGACTCAATCCAATGTGCTAACCTCACTATCTATGGTTCACTTTGCATTTAGATAGTTATGGTGATGGGTTTCTCACTTGCTTGTTTTTGGAGTATATGGTAGCTAGAGCATCTACGTATTTGTTTTTCTCTTTGTTATGGTATTCATAGCCTACTTCTAGGTCCTTTGTCAAGTTTTGGATCAGTTTTCTATATGGGAGTATCGATACCTCTTTTTAAGTGGTTTCCCCTCCCATCTGAGTGATCACTAGTTTAAAATCCCTAATCACTCTTACTTTCTTTGCCCCAAAATCTCTTGCAACTACCAATCCTAATGCGAGTACTTCATACTCTATGATGTTATGGGAATAGGGTACTATATCTTGAAGGAATAGACTACAGTTTGTCTGATTGGGGAAGTCAATGTGACTCCCACCCCTGTCGAGGAATTGGTGCAGATGTCGTTGAAGATGAGGGCCCATTTGGCGCTTTCTATTACTGCAATGAGAGGAAGTTCACCGGATATTTCTTTATAAATGTGAAACTCATCACTAGAAGGGAAGGCTGCTAAGAGGTCTGCTATAGCTTGGTATTTAATGGCCTTTGGCTGGGTATATTCAATGTTACACTCGCTCAACTGCATTATCCATTTAACCAGCTTTCCTAATAGTGGAGGTCTATCGATGAAGTATCGGATCGGGTCGCTTTTCTCTATTAGGACCACCTTCTACCTTATTATGTACTGTCTAAACTTCTGAGCGGCAAAGACTAATGTTAGGCATTGTTATTCCATGTGGGAGTAGTTCTTTTCTACTAGTTTGAGTGTTTTACTAGTATAGTAAATGGGGCATTCTTGTTTACCTTCATTTTCTTGGGCAAGCAGGCATCCTACAACTTCTGAGATGAACGCGATATATAGTTTGAACTCTTGGCCACTCTTTGAGGGAGACATGGTTGGTGCTTTTGCTAGGGTTTGGTTTAATTGATTGAAGGCATGTTAGTATTGCGATGACCATTTGAATTCTATAGACTTCTTTGTTAGCTTTAAGAGAAGGGATGCGGTGGGTACTAAGACTTGGAATGAACCTTTTGAGGTAGGACACTTTTCCTAAGAATGTATTGAGCTATGATTCATTATTTGGGGGGATGAAGGTAGAGAATTGCTTTCACTTTTCCTTCATCAGGACAGATCCCTGTTTGGTCGACCCTATACCCTAAAAACTTTCCTAATCGCACTCTGAATGTGCATTTTAAAGGGTTCAGCTTCAAGTTAAAGGCTCTACACCTCGTGAATACCTTTTTTAGGACTTTTGCATAATTTTCTCTTTTCTTGGCTTTTACTATGATCATCCACATAACACTCGATCTCTTTGTGCATCATATCATGAAAGATGCTCGTCATGGCCCTCTGGTAAGTTGCCCCAGCATTTTTCAAGCTAAAAGGCATCATCTTGTAATAAAAATTTCCTATGGATGTCTTGAATGTCGTATATCGGGTGTTTATAGGATCCATATAAATCTAGTTGTAACCATTATATGCATCTAGGAAAAAGAAGAGTTCATTCCCTAGTGTGACATTTATTAGGATATCCATATTAAGTAGAGGGAATTCGTCCTTCGGGCATGCCTTATTTAAATCCCGAAAGTTGACACAACACTTAAGGTATATGTAGAAAGGGGGTCAGGCTCTGGGTGTGTATAAGTTGGTGGTCCAAAGATGGATGGGGTACTAATCTTAACTAGCCATTCTTCTTTTTTACTAGTACAATCTTCACCAACCACTGTGGGTGTGCAATGGGTTTGATGAAGTCTACTTTTAGAGGTCGTTCTACTTCTTTGATTTTTAGAGCCATTTTATGGCTTGAAGATGCACTAAGGCTATTTTATGGGCCTATGCTTGACTAAGTCTATGTTTAAGGGAGTGCTTGACTAAGGTTATGTTTAACCCTGGCATCTGATCGTACAATTACTCAAAGACATCCTAAAACTCTGTCAATCGTAGAGAAAGTTTTAGTACAATGCCTAATAATGTCTCTACTTTGTAAGGATAATAGTTTTGATACCTTTCATTATCTCAACAAGTTTCATTCTGTCCTCTTGGTGTAATTTGGCCAAAATGAACAATAGCCTATTGCCTGCCTTCCCGACAGCCATGTCGATTTCCTCTAATGGTTCTTTTACCATGCTATTTGAGTCTTGCATATGCTTTGGACGTTGACTTAGTTATTTAATTGTGTTTGTATCTTTTTTATGCAACAGATTATGTACCTTATGTGTCACTGGCTAACACCAGAGTGGTGTATTCTCTTGTAGTGACATGGCCACCGCGATGTCACTATATGATAATTCAAGGAATGTGTTTCTAACAAAATGTTTCTGATGGAGTAGAGAAGATTCATAATGTATTCATTGATAATCAATTAATTACAATGGTTATATATTAAAAAAAAACAGTATGGTCATACCTTTGCGGTTGATTTCTTTGCGATGGGGACACTGCTTTCCTCATACTTGTCAATGATTGTGAAATAGTTTTTCCCGTCTTCATCAGTCATTCACATACAGCATGACTATTTCCTTCATTTGGTGATCGTTGGGGCCTTGCTTGCTTGTTCGGGCAAATATATCACTTCCACATTTGCTACTCGTGTCTCTCCATCCTCGACGAGCTCAGTGTAGTAAATCACATTCTATAGGTGGGATTCTGATTTCTCAAATGGGACACGAGTTGTTGGAATCCAAATTGTTCTTCTTCTATGCTTGGCTTTGATGCATTGATGATAGGTGGACAGTACCAGCGCCAGGTTGTGTATCAGTGGTTGTCTGATGAGGGCATGGTAAGTGGTCTTCCCCGAAATTACTTAGAATTCTTGCTTTATGAAGAAAGACCCAATGACGACCGAAAGCATGAGGGAGCCTTCGGTGGTAGATGCATTACCGTTGAAGTATGTGACTTCCATGGACAAGCCTTTGACCATGTCCTCCTTTACATTCATTAGTTTTAAGGTGTGCACCAAATGAGGTTTACAGAGCTACCTTGATCGATTAGCGAACATCACATTCGTAGCCCCCTATCCTAGCTGTTATGTACAAGGGTCAGTTGTGGTGGGGGTCAATGGTGAGCATGTCTTGCATCATGAACTCAATGTTTAGATTGTCAATGTGATGTAGCTCCAATGGCTTTTTGAAGCCTTCTACTAGATTCCTAATGGCGAGTCTACGGACTGCATTGCTTGCCCCTTGTTTACTAAAAATTACTAGAGATTGGCACTTTGCTCAAAGCGTTGGACTAGCATAATTGTGTTGGTGTTGTCAAGAGTTGGCATGCCTATGACATTGATGCTTCCCCCTTGTGGATGTGCGAGGAGGGGGCCAGTCTCTTCTAGTGGTAGTTGCACCACCTTGGTTTGTGTCGGTCTTTCTTGGGGTTAATCCCAAGAAGTGGTGGCAGTAGGTTGATAATACAGTCATCCACTAGATTGTTCATGATCATGATTACGCCACTCTTACTGTAGGAAAATGGTGGCCAGAGGGAGTGGTGATAATGAAGAATTATTCTGTCGACTTTGGCCACTACCACGATAATATGGTCCTTGATTAGGTCACCTAGCGCAACGAGGTTTGCAATCGACAGCATATGCTTTGCTCTGGTGTATGACAACCCTTGTGTAACAGGATGTGCTTCAAGAGTGGTAATAGTTTGTGTAGTCCTTTTGGAACACTTCTAGAGCTACCTAAAGGTCTCTATTTCGATGTTTTCGACGCCGATCCTATAAGCCGAGTGCATCCCATGTATACACTACTTCATGAAGCTTTTGTCTGTTGCATGTTCTTTAAAAGTTGAGTGAGCCAGCTTGTTGCATGTTCTTTAAAAGTTGAGTGAGCCAGCTTTTGGAAGCACATGACGTAGGTTTGAAGGTCTTTCCCAGCATTTTGTTCCATGTTGCGAAGATCGGCCATCACCAATTTCCACTCAAGGGTGAACCATTTGGACAGGAATTTCTTTGTAAGTTCTACCCAAGAGTCTATACTTTCGATTGTCAGGTTAACAAACCAAGAATAGGTTGAGCTAGTTAACGATTTGGAAAATTCTTTGACCTTCAAATCATCATCCAATGTGAACGCTCCCAAGGTGTCCTTGAATTTGTTGACATGTTCTTGTGGACTTCCCTTCTGACCATGGTTTTCAAAACTGGACCAGACCGGTCAGTCAGATCGAAAAAATCGGGAACCAATCAGGTGACCAATTCCATTTTACCCCAGGATCATTTTTCCCCCAAAACTATTGATTGGTTAGAAATCTGCTACCCAGGCGATTGAACCATTCGAACCGTGAAACGGTTTAGCTGATTTTTATTTTTTTTGTCAAAACGGGCAATTCATTCGATTCAAACGGTTAAACCATTCAACTGAAGAACCAGACCCCTGATTGGTTCATTGTCTAGGTCAGTTTTAAAAACCATGCTACAGGGCCTTTTTGCAGCGATGCATAGCCGTAGTGTAGGGTTTGTATAAAATCCAATTGGAGTAAAGTTTTTGGAGTGTGAGCATTGACTAGGTCCTGTTCTAGCTTTCCTTTATCAAGACCTAAACATATTCTCTTATCTCCATTTGGCTAATAGGTGCTTGGACTATTGTATTACTTCGTGCAGTTGTACGAGCCTACTCAACGGCAAAGAGATGTGTTTTCTAGGCTATGTCAAGCACAACCGAATGATTGACTCCCAACGGGTGTTGTTCAGATGCTTAGAAAATCAAGACCCTAGGGCGGCCAGGAGGTATTGATGCAAAAGGGCTAGTAGGGGTGAATGGGGAGTGCTTGGGTGTAGCTGCCTTTATGCAATAGGATTTCAATGTCTACTTGGTCGTTGGTTTCCTAAGGGGCATGATCCTCGAGTTCTGCATCAGTGTTCTCATGGTCATTGTGCTACTCCTCAAAAATGAGTGGGGTTGATTCTAAGGGCAGCCATTCTTCGTAATCAAGGGATAAACCAGGGATTCTAATGTATGGTGAGGCGAGGTAGGGTGGTATCTTGAAGGACGAAGAAAGATTGGGATTAAGATCACAAAGGAAGATGATGGGTATGCTTTCGCTTGTTGGGAGTTCCAACAGAGTCGAGCAGTAAAAGAATGTGTGTTCCAAAAAGGGCTCAATTCCTATTAAGAAAGGTAATTCTTATCTTTATGCCGATTATCAAGGAAATGCAATTGGGGTTTCGCCACGTATCCAGCGAGATCCTATAAGGGAAAATTTTCATTTTTCCCAAGGATTATTGTCTAGCACGTGTAGGCTACATCCCATTGTAGGTTTCCTCATGGCTATGTGGCAAAGGTGGGACTTAGGTCTAACTGACGTGTTTGGTTATGCGTTCGATTGCCCTCGAGGTGCTGCATCATGGTTTCCTCAAGTCTCAGGTTTAAGATAGCCTTTTGAGCTCATCACATGCTTGGGATGGCTTTCTAAGCTCATCGCGAGTATATATGTGGTTTTGTTATGACATCTTCGTCTACATGTACTTACACATGGCAGACATGGGAGACATGGAATGACCCAAGAAGATAGACCTCGTCATGTTGCGCTCAACAAGAATACATGGTAGATCTTGTGCATAGGAATACTAACTTCAATGTCCTTGGGGTTTGTAGAGATGAGGATTGACATTCTCTATTTCCTTGAAAAGAATGGCACTAAAGTATATAAAAGAAAAATCACTTAAAATGTTGCACAATATTAATTCTTTTTAGCAATCAAATTCATAACCATAACAATACATCTATTTCTATTAATTAAAAAGAGAGTTACTATTGCAGCGGAATAAAACCATGATCACTAAATGCATTAAGAGAAACCAGATGAAAATCAAAATTACCAATCACTATATATAGTTCTGAATCCTTAATCCGATCAAAAGCCACTTCACACTCCAGCCAGATAACCCAAAGCGCCCCTTGAATCCTCCTCAAGGATTATTAATAGGTTACATTTATTAACTATACCCCTGCATTGTAGGGGTTGGAGAAGTGAAATTATTGTATAGAAAAAAAGAAGTTGAGAAGTTATTTTTTCAGTGAAGGTATCTTAGAAGAAAAGTTACTTAAAATAAACTAAAATTTGTATCCAATTTATTTTGCTAACACTGATTCCCTGAATGCATCTCTACTTAAATTGATCCAGCAGCATGCAACATGCAACAGAGGAAAACACCAAACTTCAGCTTTCCATTACTCTATCATCTTCCTGGTTAAAGTTCTAATTTCAAATGAAGGGGCCTTCTTTTGGAACTGGGATACTACAAAGGTGATAAGCATTGGTGAAACTGAAGCACCATTAGTTAAAAAACAAGAACAGCTACAACCATCAACAGCACAACCGAGCAGATCAATGCCTGGAACCATGTCAGAATTAGATTAAAAAGCCAAGGTGATTAAAAGTTAGCCCCAATGTCCAGGGTATGTAAATACTTCACATTTTTGGTGAAGGGATCCACATTTTTATATTATTATTTATATTTTTTAATGAGATTAACTTATATGAAATTGGTAAAAACTAATTTTGAAACAAATAATTCTTACAATTTCAATAGTTTCTAATAATTCAGTCATAACTAAAAATAATTTACTGTTAGTTATTACAAATAATATAATGATAATTGTTGTTGTAAATTTTACAGATTTTTTAAAATTTTAAAATAATTCCTGAATAACAAAATTACTATAATACTAGAATTTCCATAATTATCAAATTACAAATGCAACAAAAAATATTTTAAAAATTACTCTTATTATTTTTTATTTATCAATATTTTTTATCATTGCAATAAATTAATGATAAGTGTGGTAAACTGAAATAATTATCACAAATTTTTGTTAATTTAATAATTTTCACAAATAATAGTTATGGATAATTCACAACATAAAAATATATATGATTATGGATAAATTCCTTAGAGACAAAGGGCTTTTAAATAACCAGAACAGAAGCAGAACATATGCAATATGGATTAAATAACCAAGGAGTAGAAATTAGGGTAAACTTAATTGGAGACTAAGAGATATCTCTTATGATCAACGAAACTAAGAGATACTCTTTTGATCAGCGAAACTAAGAAATATCTTTTGCCTTGGTGGTGGTTCCTCATCAGTGAAGAAGCACCGGCCAAAATAAACCTAGCATGTTTCATTCATCCAATCTTAAAAGATGTGTAGTTTGTTAATCATGATGCCAGATAAGACTTATATAAGAATGCAGTGAATTGTAATCAACCAAAAAATAAAAATAAAAACGAAAGCAAAACAGCACCCTGATATAGACACCTCGGATAGCTAGTAATGACAATCAAGGGGGAAAATGAAGAGGAGAGGAGAGCCAGAACAAACATAAGCAGAGTAAAGCTTACCAACATGGTTGAGCTTTTTTAATTTGTTGCACACTTGCAGGACAATTTCTCCCGACTGGTATTAACCATGTTGATTCATACTAGAAGTCTAGTTGCCCATGCATTGTAGATCAAACATTTAAAGTTCCTACCTAATTCATAAGAAAAGAACTACTCATGAATGTTCTGCTTAACTTTAAAATCGAAACACTCGTAACACCGGTAAAAAAAAAAAAGAAACAAAAATAATCTCAAGAATATCAGCGACATTGACAAATGAGAATTACCTACTTAACAGTCACTGACAAATGAGAATTACCTACTTAACAGTCACGAGAGTTCACATTTTCACAAAAAAAAAAAAAAAAAGAAGAAAAGAAAAGAAAAGAAGACAATAAAATTTGATCCTTGAAAGCACCGCTTAGTCACAAGTTTCAAAGTAAAAACTTCCATTGAGAGATCAAAGACCAAAATGATTCAATATCACCAATAGATCGTACAAAATTCTAAGAAATTGCTTGTAATTGATTGTACAAAATTCACTGGCATAACCTTGATGGTGACAACCTCCACAAATGCTTCCTTGGATTTTTCTTGCCCTAGGTAGAACCTATTTTCTCTCTTCCCAAATTGACCATAGGATGGGCATCCTTCTCATTTAGGACTAAATCAAAGTGCTTATCTTTCCTGGTGTTGCCAACCATAAAGAGAAGCATACTCTAGGTAGAACAAAAGAAAGGCAGTTTTTTATTCCAAGCAATGCATGCTAATCGGGGTTAAAAATCAAAGTCCGGGCCTATGGGAAAAATATTTAGTGGTAAGAGACCTAATGATTGGGTTTGGGGCAACCAATTTCTAGTATCAAGGGTAGATGGAGAATAAAAACATCCCTAGGACTGTTGATAAGAGAGACAAATTCCTCTATCTTGGAATTCGTACGAACATGTTTAAATGTAAATGACAGTCCAAACCATTGTCATCATGAAATAGGAAGCCAAAAATTATAGCATCCTTATGCAAGGTGAACTGAAATATGCATGGGAAAGAGGAGCTCAAACTGTAGTTGCAAAAATGGTGTGAGTTGAAGTTACTATCCCACCTGTTTGTGTTCATCCTAAATTTCTTGTAGATAATGGATGTCCAAAGGTTTGACTGCTCCTCGCACATAGATATCCAATCCTAATAAGGTCTCTTTTTCTCCTCCATTCCATAAAAAATTTCTAATAAAGTTGTTCAATATGGTCCCTCAACTTATTAGGATTCTGGAACACTAAAAGATAGTAAACCAGGAGATTTACCTAAGCATAAGTCTTCCTCATTTAGTGTTTAGAGATGTACTTCCTCTTCCACATTGCTAACCATTTCTGACATTTTCCAACTACTTAATATCAATAAGGCAAGAATTGTGGGTTTGCACCCAAGGTCCCAAAAATTCTAATTGGATATTTCTCCACCCTACACCCCAAATTGTTTTTTTTTTTTTTTTTAAATTTCTTTGCCCAGATCTTGTATTCACAACCACAGCTTCTACTACTTTTTCAAAAAACCATGAATATAAAAAGTTACCCCTTCCCCGTTTTACTTTTCTTTCTATAACTTCAAAAAGGATGAAATAAACAATAGTAATAGTTAATTTTTTGATAAGTATCAATTGTAATAACTAATAACCCCTCTAGAACTACAATTGTCTTATGATGTATCTTCTTTTTTGATATGGATGTATCGGTTAGGTGAAATCTCTTCATCGTTGGACTATAATTCTTTATTTTTTATTTTCAAGTATTTCTCAAAATTCTAAAATTTAATGCCCAAACTAGTGATTCAAATCTAGTGGCAGTAGGAAGGCTGGCGGCATGGAAAACTTATATTTCTAAATAATCTGTAGAACTTTCCTGGGGCCATTAATACCCATGACAGGTTTGGTCCCTTCTTGAGATTACTATCTTTGAATGTTGGCAACTAACATCTCATAACTACAGAGAGTAAATAATATGTACCCTTCAAGTATTAAGAACCACCGACCAACCATAACACAAGCAGTGCTAACAATGTAGTTGAAAGTTCCCAAAAGTTTTCTAGAGCCAATGTATTAATCTCTGTTGGGGGAAATTAATGGATTCCCTAAATAGATTTATAGTTTTCCTAAGAACTTCAATATAACATATCTTGCACATCCATAAACAAACAAACAATTTTTATAGAAAAAAACACAAATAACAAGTGTTCTTAGGAACCAAACACTGGAATTAAAACGATGCCAACATGGAACAAAGTACAATTAAAATGAAATGTTGCATGATGCCATTTGGATGCAATTGAAGATGCTAAAACAAAAACTAATAGATGAGATTATCCAAACTTGAAATTACCCGGTCAGTGTCGATGATGTCTCACCGTATTCTTCTGATTGTCATGTTCTGCTTCATCTACAGGTCCTTGTATTCTACAACTCCCTTTCAAGACTGGTGTAATCTGAAAAGAAGGTTAAATTCACCATTAATTATCCTCTTCTATTCCGTGACCACAACAACTTCAAGACAACTAAATACCAATGATAAAATACAATTACTGAATCACCAAAAGGAGACCATGTCTCTGAACATAATGCTGTCGTGGTTGAAAAGCAGAATGTTTCACAAATACTGAAGCGATGATTAATTTAGCATGCACATTATTCAGAAGTAAATCAGTAACGCTCCAACCAATATACTGAAAACCAAAAGATTTAATTCCCAGATTAATCAAAAACCCTAAACAAAGTGATACAAAAAGCCAATAAATTCTATAAAACGCATCTTAAATAAGCAGACTTTCTCCAACACGGAAAACCCCAAACTGTCTAACGGAATTGTCACAGATCAGAAGCCCAATATTTAGCTCCTCTCCCAAGAATCCATGGTGAGAGAGACGAGACGAGAGAGAGAAGAAAGAGAGAAAGAAACGCTATATGAGAAAGAGAAAGAAGAGAGACTGAGAGAAAGAGAGGCAGGTAGCGGGAAGACAGAGTGAGGAGAAACACCACATGGAAACGTGTCGTGTCACTCGGACACGTAACTTTCATGCAAAGGGATGCTCTATATACTCTGTTTGCATGAAACGCCATAGGAACACGCTCGGACTTGCTCTGTTTTACACAACTTTCACTCGGACACATATCGTGTTGTGGACAAAGACTTTGTTTTACACGTATAAAACAAAATTGGTCGATTTAAACACAAAAACACCAAAATAGTACATATAAAATAACACGTAACGAAAGGGGAGAACATCCCAATCGTATTAATATATATATATATAAAAGATGTTATTTGAAAGATAAGTTTACTTAAAAATAAAATAAAATTTTAAAATATAAACGATATTTTAAATATATTTTGATATATATATTATCATGTATATAAATGAAATAATATATATTTAAAATGAATAATATTTACTATATGTTGGGGCGATGACTTCATTCCTCATCTTCAACCCCAACCTTTCTCGGTGATCCTTATTAATCCTCATCTCCGTCCCTACCCCACAAAAGCAATTCCCATCCCCAATCCATCGGATCCGAAAACTTAAGTACTCAATGGGGACGGAGAAAATTGCCATCCCTACTCATGCCTAGGCCTATATTAGCACAAAAAACTACAAGGACTAGGCATGAACCCAACACTTCAACTGTGGCCTAAGCCCCACATGGCTCAAATGCATTCATATTATTTAAACATACTTATAGTACATATAATATAAGATATTTCAAATTATAAAAAAAAAATGTATAAAATAAATTTTATATACATATTATATGGCATATAATATGAAAAATTACATGCATGAATTATTTTATACATAAAACTCATGGGCTTGGATTTAAGCTTGACCCTATTCAGGCATAGGCTATTTGCCTTTATTACAATTGCTAAGCCTATGTCATGCCCATGTAGGACTAGGTATGGGCTTATGTTTTTGGCTTGAATAGGGTCAGGCTTAAATCCAAGCCTATGAATTTTATGTATAAAATGGTACATACATATAATATTTTATATTACATGTCATATAATATTTTATATTACATGTCATATAATATGTATACAAAAATTATTTCATACAGTTTACAACATAAAAAAAATATTATATTATATGTATTATAAGTATGTATTGAAGGAAGGGGAAACCCATCATATGGATGGCTGAACCATGTAGGATGGTAGGGCAAAATTTCAAAATTTTATTTTACCCTTTTGGTAATCGCATCCCTAATTTTAGAAAAACTGTATTTTTCAATGATCGTTCTTACATCGAACCGGACTAGATCTGAAACCAAAAGAAAGGGACAAGAATACCATATATGGATTTCACACGAATAGTTCCCAAAGTGGGTGTTCACACCCAAAGAGGGTACCAAAACTAGCTTCCACTGAAGATGACGCAGTTTAGGGTGAAACCGATTCAACAACGCAGTCCTTCAACAAGAAATGCAATCCAACAACTTGGATCGAGCAAGGAAGATGAGCACAAAATTAATATGATTTTTCTTACAAAATCATAAGTGAGAATTGATCTCTATCAGTCCAAGAATTGGAGAATAAATTGAGTTTGGGCAACATGAGCAGAGAGAGAAAACTGAGGGCATAAAAGGTGATCTCTTGAGCAATTTGCCCTCCTCTATTTATAAGCCTTAAAGAACAACTCTCCTAATCTATTAGGAGATTCCTAATCCAAATCTTTATTTGGATCTGGATTCTTTAAGTGATAAGAGTTATTCTCTTATCCCATTGTAGATCTAAGCCAATATCCATACCCATATTCGCCTAAGCCACATGACTGCTTAAGCTGTCATGTGACTTCTTAATTAATCCAATTAATTATGGGCTTTAGGCTCATTAAGCAAGTGGCTCACGTCCCCTTTTAGTTACTGACCAATTTGGCTATTTTTGTATGGTATGAGACCCCAACAATGACCTCACATAAGCCCATATGGGTTCAACTCAACTTCCGTGAAAAAGCCTGACCGAATACCCTATCAAACACAGAGAACCCTTGAGTCCATCGGTGATGGAGACATGGTGCATGTCTCTGGATATGTGGAAAATCACATAGGTGCATGAAGTCAAGTGTTTCAGTTGCAAAACCCCACCACTTTCTATAAATGATCATATCCACCCATCCAATGAACTTTCCCTTTGGCCTCTATCAAACAAGATTCATTACCATTTTAGGCTAAACCTTTATGTCTAGTAAGTGCTGATCCGTCATAACATGAACCCCAATGTACCATGAAAGAGTCTTCCATTTTAGGATAGGCCTCTTCCACATCGGTCTATGACGCCCCTATCATCTCATGAAGCAATCCAACAAATTGGACTAACAAAATGGATAGCTCAATTTTATGGTGCATCTCCACCCACCTCACGCCTTCATGCTAATGACATAAAACCTTTAGAGAATTCATCATATGATATTTCTCTATCACTTGCACTTATATTAGTCTGGAGAGAACAAGTAAAATAGACCCTAGGTCTGATTTAGGTCATACCAAACTCCCACTGACTTTCATAAAGTCAAATTCTAATGGACCCAAAACGGGCTAGGGTTCCGTAAGGTTCCTATTGGGGAGGAAATTGACCAAGGGGGCCATTGAAAAGGGAGATCATTCAATGATCGGAGGGCACCATGGCAATGATGTGCATTCAGTCATGGTGTTCACAGAGAGCCACATACGATTAAACATGGGCCAAGCACTTATAGTCCATATATGAATCACATTCAGTACATCACAAGTAGTCACATAATCATAAATTGATCCAATCAATTAATGACTTGTAAAACTCTAATTAATTTAAGTTAACACACAATTAGCCCATTAAGGCCCATGAATTATCATATAATATCATCTAGGTATATGGGTTAAACTGCAAATAGGAGTCTGATCCATATAGTAGTTGGGTTGTTGTTGCTTTAACTTAACATAAATTAGGTTTTACAAGGGATGGCCAAATTGTATCATGTGATGGGCATTAAACCCTTGGCCCATAACTGAATTTGAATCACCTAAGATGTGACCCATGGGGCTGAGATCAGACCCCATTGAACCATGGGTTCGGTCCAAATAGTTTAGACCAAACTAAGTCAATTCGGCTTAGGGTTTGGTGTCCAAAACATGATTCAATTCTCAAGATTTCGATCTAAAATTATTAATAGCTGATTATTGACAATTAATCACATCACAAATAAACAATTTAGGGCTGCAAGTGTAATGGTCCAAATCTTATTCGAACGAACTGCAAACCTGCAAGAAACTGTTAATCACAGATTGCATAATTTTTCAGCAAAATTTCTTCTTCTCATTCGCGCGCTCCAGTAAGTCTTCCAATGTAAAAAAATGGATTTTTATTAATTACATCAGAATAAATCTTAATACATTTTATCTAAAAATAAATTATTTACAGACCAATGATCAAATAAATAAATAGTAGGGTTCGCAAATCTTAGTGCCAATAAAGAATTCGATCTCCATCACACCAACAACCCAAAAATTCAAGAAATAATAATAGAAAAATTCTAAAAAAATCCAATGTAAAATAAAATTAATTTCAGATCAAATTGCCCAAAACTGAGAACCAGATTCTTAGTAAACTGCAAACTGCGCAAATCAAGTAGAACAGTTCTACCAATTTCGGTTTAATTTTAGATCTAATTTAATTTTGGTCCCAGGATCGGAACCTGGCTCTAATACCATTGAAGGAAGAGGAAATTCATCATATGTATGGCTAAACCATACTGGATGGTAGGGTGAATTTTCAAAAATTTATTTTACCTTTCTAGGAATCGTATTCCCTATTTTAGAAAAATTGTATTTTTCAATGATCGTTCTAGCATTAAAGCTAGACCAGATCTGAAATCAAAAGAAAGGGAGAAGAATACTGGATATGGATTCCACACGTATAGTTCCCAAAGTGGGTGTTCATGCCCAAAGAGAGTACCGAAACTAGCTTCCACTGAAGATGGCGCAACTTAGGTTGAAGCCGGTTCAGCAACATAGTCCTTCAGCAAGAACTATAATCCAATAGTTTGTATCGGGCAAGGGAGGTGAACTCAAAATTATTTTGATTTTTCTTGCAAAATTAGAAGTGAGAACTAATATCTATCAGTCCAAGAACTGGAGAACGAACTAGGTTTGTATGGCGGCAAGAACAGAAGGAGAGAGAGAGTTGAGAGTAGTGTGATCTAGAGTAGTTTTCCCTCCTCTATTTATAAGCCTTAAATATTAGCTCTCCTAATCGAATTAGGAGCTTCCTAATCCAAATCTTTATTTGGATTTGGACTCTTTAAGTGGATAAGACTTATCTCCTTATCTTAAAGGTTTATCCAAACCCATATTCACCCAAGTCAAATGGCTACTTAAACTATCATGTGACTTCTTAATTAATCCAATTAATTAAGCGGCTCACATCCCTAATTAGTTGTTGGCCAATTTGGTTCTCTTTGTATGGCATGGGACCCAACAATGACTTCACATAGCCCAACTTCTGTGAAAAAACTTGGTTAATTTCACTGTCAAGCACAATGAACCCTTGAGTCAATTAGTATGGGCTCTTAATTGGCCCAACATTTACATTAAATGATCTTTGAATCCAGCCATCCTATGAAGGCCCAAGGACAATGAACTTAAGTGAGATATAGCCCATCAGGTGAAACAGCTCTAAATGGTCTCTTACACTTAACCTCTTAGCCCTTAATGATCAAACACTACCTGACAGGGAAGGACCTCTCCCTTGGCTGCAAGGTGCAGTGTTGCACTCTCTACTAAGATGGATCCTAGGAATTAAAACCTTTTGCAAACATTTTTTCTTAAAACATAATATATGTATATATATATATATTGCAAAACAAATCTCGAACACGTTTGAAATCGACTACCGGTAGTTTTGGTTTCCATCAAAGAGAGTGCAGTCCTAATCATTCACTTTGTCCGACAAAGGGGTTGATCATATCACTATGATCACCCAGTCGAGTGAATTCTCTGACTACCCCAACATACCCAGGTTTTGACCCCTAAAGGATCTCACTGATTGGCATATCAAAAACAACCCAATCTGACACCTAGTGTAATACCATAATCGAGTCTAGGGGTTAGGTGTAACTTTCCAATTTTTCCCACCAATCTCTAAGGTTCAGGGCATAATTGGAAAATGGTTCAGGTTCAGTGTTTCAAAAAAACACACAGTACATGTACTTCAGGTCTAACCCTGGCAGTGGAGACAAGCTACCCCAACTTACTTGTTAACACATTAGTGTTAGCCTTGGCAGGATAAACTTCCCCAAGTCTATCCAATGGCTGAGAACATTATAAATTAACACGAGTCTCATAAGTGTCCAGTTTAAGAGTATTTACACAGAAACACAACAAATATAACATAAATCAATTATGTACTTTTATTCATTTACAATAAATGGATATGTACATCAATCTAATTGTAGCTAAGGGCATACATTGTCTAACATAAAAATTATATGTCTTATAATATGTATATAAAAATTATTTTATACAGTTTATAACATAAAAAATATCTTATATTATATGTATTATAAGTATGCATAAATAATATAAATATGTTCAAGCCATGTGGGGCTTGAGCTAGGCTTGAAGTGTTGGGCCCAAGCCTAGTCCTTGTAGTTTGTTGTGCTAATACAGGACTAGGCACAAGTAGGGATGGCAATTTTCCCAATTCTCGTCGGGTACTTGACTTCTCCGATGGGGATTGCTTTGTCGAGGCAGGAATATATATATATATATATTATTTTATTTATATACATGATAATATTTATCAAAATATCATTTTATATTTTAAAATTTTCTTTTATTTTAAGTAAATTTATTTTTCAAAAAATAATGTTAATTAAAAAATTAAAGGATTTGGGGACGAAGGAAAACTTTTAACCCTGATAAGGATTAGGGTCATAGGCAAGGATTTATTTGATAATCTAGCTTGATGCCATTCCTAGGCATGGGCCACTAAAAAGTGACAATGATCACTCCTATAACTAAGTGAATTTTAAATTAATTAATATTGTTTTTAAATTAACTAATCTATTTAATTTAATTTTACTTAAAATTTTGATAATTCATGTTATATTATTAATTACTTAAATTTATTAAATTATTTAAGTTTAATTAATTAAGTTATAGTTAATTATACTAGTAGAAAGGGCCCTTGCGTTGCATGGGCAAGTGGAAGGTAAAATATTTTCTAAAAATTGAATTGTATTAGATAAGGGAGGGATAAATAAAATACCCACACTACCCAGCCCAATACCAAATAACATGTTCACTAAAAGTCTACAACACCCAACAAAATGCAACAACCCAAACGCCTAATCTATAAGGCACACAACTCCCATAACTCGCCTAGTCTATTAACAACTTACACAAACTGCTCCCACCATCAAATCTATGGGACCTACCTACGTCACACACCTGCCCAACTCATAATCGGTAGCCCATGGGACCTACCTGAAGGAAGGGGAAATCCATCATATGGATGACCGAACCATGCTGAATGGTAGGGTGAAATTTCAAAAATTTATTTTACCTTTCCGGGAATCGTATTCCATATTTTAAAAAAATCGTATTTTTCAAGGATCGTTCTTGCACCAAAACTGGACCAGATCTAAAATAAAAAGAAAGGGAGAAGAATACCTAATACGGATTCCACATGTGTAGTTCCCAAAGAGGGTACCAAAACCAGCTTCCACTAAATATGGCACAGCTTAGGTTGAAGCCGGTTCAACAACGTAGTCTTTCTGCAAGAACTGTAATCCAACAGCTTGGATCAAGCAAGGGAGGTGAGCTTGAAATTATTCTGATTTTTCTTGCAAAAATAGAAGTGAGAAATGATCTCTATCAGTCCAATAACTAGAGAACGAACTGGGTTTGTATGGTGGCAAGAGTAGAAGGAGAGGGAGAGCTGAGAGCTGAGAGCAGTGTGATCAGGAGCAATTCACCCTCCTCTATTTATAAGCCTTAAAGATCAACTCTACTAATCAAATTAGGAGCTTCCTAATCCAAATCTTTATTTGGATTTGGACTCTTTAAGTGGA
Source organism: Nelumbo lutea (assembly GCF_056320005.1). Classification (NCBI taxonomy): domain Eukaryota; kingdom Viridiplantae; phylum Streptophyta; class Magnoliopsida; order Proteales; family Nelumbonaceae; genus Nelumbo; species Nelumbo lutea. The sequence continues at coordinate 120,131,577 of NC_142684.1, forward strand.
TAAGATTTTTCCTCTTATCATAAAGGCTGATCCAAACCCATATTCGCCCAAGTCACATGACTAATGACCTCATATAAGCTCATATGGGTTCAGCCCAACTTCTGTGAAAAAATATGGTCGAATTCACTCACAAGCACAGTAAACCCCTGAGTCCATCAGGGCTCTTAGTGGGCCCAACATTTACATTAAATGGTCATTGAGTCCAACCATCCTATAAAGGCCCAAGGACAATGAACTTAAGTGAGATATAGCCCATCAGGTAAAACAACCCTAAATAGTCTCTTACACTTAACCTCTCAGCCCTTAATGATCAAACACTTCCTGATAGGGAATGACCTCTCCCCTGGCTGCAAAGTGCAGTGTTGTACTCTCTGCTCGGATGGATCCTAGGAATTTAAACCAAGATTGCTGGCAGTTTTGCTTTCCATTTGAGAGATTGCAATCCTGATCATTCACTTTGTTTGACAAAGGGGCTGATCCTGTCACTATGATCACCCACTCGAGTGAATTCTCCAACTACTCCAACATACCCAGGTTTTGACCCCCAAAGGATCTCACTGATTGGCATATCAAAGATAACCTAATCCGACACCTAGTGTAGTACCATAATCGAGTCTAGGGGTTAGGTGTAACTTTCCAGTTTTTCCCTCCAGTCTCTAAGGTCTATGGCATAACTGGAAAATGATCTAAGTTCAATGTTTCAAACAAACACACACTACATGTGTTTCGAGTCTAACCCTAGCAGCTGAGACAAGCTACCCCAACCTACTTGGTAACACATTAATGTCAATCTTGGTAGGATAAACTTCCCCAAGTCTATCCAACGACTAAGAACATTCTAAACTAACATGAGTCTCATAAGTGTCAAGTTTAAGGGTAATTACACAGAAACACACAAAATATAACATGAATCAATTATGTACTTTTATTCATTTACAATAAATGGATATGTACATCAATCTGATTGGAGCTAAGGGCATACATTGTCTAACACTACCTACATGATACACACCGTTCAGTGCAAATCTTATAGCCCAAAGAATGATGCACTAGTGTCGGAAACCGGTGAAATTCACGAACGACAAGATGGAGAACAAACTTGATATTGACAATCCTCCCCCGACTAAATAGATGATCACTAGTTGTCACCTGCAACAAATGAACAATTAGGAATGACAAAATTAGAGGAAGAGACACTTTAGGATTCCCCTGGAATAGTAAACCCAACCATTAAGAACAAGAAACCCCAAGAAACAATTTATGATTCCTCATGGGAACCAAAACCCTAAATATTCTCCACACCAGAATTTCAACAATAGCAGAAATCATAGGAATATTGGATAGTGGCAGAATTTAGGATTCCTTGTGAAAATTAGAATAAAAGGGAACCATTGAAAAGGACTTCATATATATGCACTTATACCGAGGTTGCTTCAGCGCATTTTACACGCTCGAAGGGCTTTCTATATGAGATACCATTTACTAGAAAGAGAAGATGGGACCATACACCTATTTTATTGTTGGGATATATATATATATATATATATATACATGAATACTTTGTTTATAGATAAAATTATTATCATATTATGCTTTCATTAATAATATAGTTAATAAATGTAACCTATTAATAGCCCTTGATTTGATTATATGGCTGCGTTTGTTTGGGGTGGAAATTGAACCAAGGTCAACTTTATACCCAATTCAATTTTATAAGTTGCAACCCGAACCTGTCCAACTTGCACACCTACATTAAATCACAACTCTGACAAGATCTCAAAAAATGGAATTTATGAGAAGTTTCTTCCAAAGATGTAAGTGTAAATGGATTTCTGATCTTCTTGAGTGAATGTTCCACAAATGGAAGAGAAATTGACGCTGAGAAGAGCTAAACTTCAGTACCTTTAATGGTGAATTTAAAAAGGTGTACATGCAGACAGCCATTATGAGATTTATGAATTTAAAAACAACTTTGCCAAGAGAAAGCAGAGCCAAGGTAAAGAAGCTGAGAGAAGGCAGTTAGTAATGCCAACAAATGAGAACAATCAGCAATTAAAATACTTGATTTACAAAAGACAAAAAAAAATTAAGACAATTGGAACTGCACATGTGCAAGTACTGAGAGTAGAGAGGCCTACGTGTGACCGTGTGAGCTGTGCTTTGAGGCCTTTGGCCTCCACACACACCTCTTTCTTATATAGATATAGATTAGGGGTGCAAGTCATATACCCAATTGGCAGAATTTACACTATATTGAGTCCAAGCTTCCAGGACTGGCCCATTCAAATTAAAAAAAAAAAAAAAAAAAAGTTGCAACCCGAACCTGTCCAACTTGCACACCTACATTAAATCACAACTCTGACAAGATCAAAAAATGGAATTTATGAGAAGTTTCTTCCAAATTGGAATCATGTAAAATTCAGTACAACTTATTACTCTTCAAACATCCTCCCCCCCCCCCCCCCCCCCGCCACACACACACACACACAAACCCCAACAAATTTATTATTACCTTGCCAACCACCAAACCAACAATTCATAAAGAGAAAGAATATAGACCGATGGAAGTTATCATACATAGAGTTCTCACCAATCTATACAATACAAACAAATTTTTCTTATCCATCTGAGCACTTGGATGACTCTTTAGCCAAAACCTTGCAACACAGAAGTAGAAACCAGAAACAACACACAATGATGAAAAGCTACATGGCATTTGATGCATGCCCCTTCTTCCTTGACAAAAACATGACGACCCGTGGTAATATTGCTTTCTTCTTCTTCTTCTCAAACTTCGCTTCTGGAGAAGTATCATGTTCAAAGATATTTTTTGGGGCAACCTCCCTTGGACTTGAGTCATTTTCCACAGGAATGGTGTCATCTAGTTTGTTGTCAAAGCTCTTTGGTTCTTCACCATCCTCAGAGCTCCTCATTGGGCCTCTAGTGGGATTTATGACCCCTTCACCAGTATCACTAGCCTTTCGCCGCTCTTCATGCTCAGCCCTCCATTTCCTCAACTCTTGCTCTATACCTAGCTTCCCTTCCCTTGCCTTTTTGTTCCTTTCTTTTGCAATGTTCAAAGCATCCTTTCTTGCAGCCAACTCTCTACTCACTTCTTCCAACTTTTCCAAGCTTCTCAACTCAGACTGCTTAGCTACTTCTATTTGAGAGATGGCAGCTGCCAACCTCACATTGGCATGCTCCTCAGCCTCCTGGGCATGTTTACTAAGCTCATGGAATTCCTCCAGAGAGAGTGTGACTCCAGCAGTGCTATTGTCACCAATAGTACTTTGAGCCGATTCACTCTCCAGCAATGCTTTGACTGCTGCCAATGCCAATTTCTCTGATTCCCTGGCAGCCTCTATCTCTTTTTTAGTTGCATGTATTCTACTCTCCATGGTACTTGCACAAGCCTTGACTTGCTCTGCTTCTTCCTTTGCTCTTCTCAGTTCTTCATGGGCTAATTGAGCAAGTGCTTTGGCCTGATCTGCCTCATGAGCAGCTTGCTGTAGCAGCTTGGGCAGTTCCACCATTTTCTCCTTGGCTTCCTTCTCCTTCATCTGCACTATAGATACTTCTGACTGAGTTCTATTCAACTCCGCTTCAATAGATGCAACTGCCACATATGCCATTCCTTCTCTCTGTCTAATTGAGGCAAGTGCTGATTTTTCTGCTTCAAGCTCTGACTTAAGTGACACCGCTGCAACCCTCAGACAATTTACTTCTGCTGTTGCTTTCTCGATACCGAGATTGATCTCTTCAAGCTCCTTAGCTGAAGCAATTGTTAATTGTGGATCTATATGAGCTTTCGTATTTGGCTCTTTTGTCTCACTTTTTAGCTTTCCTTCTTCTTCACTGGCTTCTTGGTTCAACTTTGCTTCCATGTAAGTTGCTAATTCAGCTTTTAGATTGAGTAGCAAGGCTGATGCAGTATCTAGTTTTAATTTGAGATCCTTCGCAGAGAGAAGTTGCTCATTTAGACTTTGTAGTTCCTCTTCTGCCTGCTTGACTTCTTTTTCCCATGTGATAGAATCCTGCTCTCTGGCCAAAGTTGCTTCAATTCTGTTCTCCTCTGCTTCTAAATGTGCAGCCTGTTCATATTCTAGTGATTCTTTTGTTGCAATCAGTTCTAGAGTCAGATTTTCCACTGTCTTGTCAATTTCCTTGGATGCAGAAACAGCCTCCTCAGCTTTCTTTACAGCAATGTCCTTTTCAGTAACCAAAGATGCATACTCCCCACTTAGTGCTTCCAACTCATCTTTCACAAATTTCAGCTCTGTTACTGCAGCTATGTACCTGGATTTTGCTACATCAAGCTGTTGCTTTTCTGCAGAATTTGTCTCATTTACAATCCCTTGTTCCATTTCTTCCAACCTGAGCTTCACAAGTTCATGATCCTGTTTTGCCTGCTTCTCTTCAATTTGTGCTCTCTCTAGGTTCAACTTCAATTCTTCTATTAGTCTCTTGGTACTGTCCAGTTCCTTTAGTATTTGAGTCTTTGCACCTTCAGCGGCATCTGACTGTTTCTTATATTCAGGAATCTCTTCTTTTGCTTTCTCCAGATCTTGTTCTACATTCTTTTTCTCCTATTATACCAAAGAAAAGAAACTTAATGGTCAGGAAGCCCAAAGGAAATCAAATGGATCGAAAATTAAATTCTGATCCCTTTGTCAATTTTTATGCAATGTTTTGTAGACAAATGGATTGAAAATTCCACGTTTTAGTTAAAAGAAATAGGAATGTTTGGAGTAGTAGCTCAGATACATGGCATGAGAGTTTGTCTTACAATTAATCAAATACAGCTTGATACAATCTGGCTGGGAGAAAAGATAAAATTGGTATGTTAGTTTTTTGTGTGAAGCAGAAATATCTAAGAATCTGTTTCATCCATCTCTCTAATAAAATTGAAAAACAAAAGGACAAGTAACAATAGGAGCTGTGTCATAACCAAGATAGTTTTCCTTTCTGTTACAAGTCAATCCAAATGATTTAATTAATGAAGAAGAAAATGTTCGAAAAGTGCCAAGAATCCAGGAAAAATTCGGAAATTTTTCAGCACTGAAGCAGGATTATTATCAATACCAATAATAAGGATCATGAAACGATTACAATGAAATGATAAACAAAAATGAAGATAAAGAAATATCTTACCTCAACAGTCTGGCTTCTACGGGATTTCCAATTGACGAGTCTTCCAAACTTGGAAACAGCTTCTTTAACTGATTCAAAAGGTGCTGCAGTATCAACAAGACTTCTGTGTACATCCTCTTTTACATGTTGAGAAATGCCACTGAGTTGTAGGTTCTTATTGGAAATGCTTGAAACCTCCATTTGGGGCAGAAGAAACTCCTCTAGTGGAACAACATTATCACTAATTTCAGAGGTTCTTACTTCACCAGATCCGTTAGATGGTAATGCTATATCACTAACTTCAACAGCAACAATATTATCAGTGGCAATTCCATCAGATTGCTTTGTAGTATCAGTTGGTTGTGCTTCCAATACATTAGATGAATGAGGTGATGGAATAACTTCCAATGACTCTTGTTCCATTTCCTTAACTCCAGGCTGTAACTTTTCCAGGTTCTCCATTTTAAGTGCATCATGGTCGAGTACCAGGACATTAGAAGCATCTTGTATGATTGAAACTCCAGAGCCTTCTACAACAATGCTCTGTTGGTCAGTCACTACGTTTTCATTAGGGAGTGCATGAATTGGAACTTCAGAATCGGCAAGAGCATTTTCTTGAGTTGATGAAGAAGTAGATGAAGAAGATTCAGGATAAAAATTTCCTTCCGAATTTTTCTTTTCCTCCATACCACGCAAGTGCTAAGAGTTTCAAGTAGGTATCTGGAATCTAAAGACAATAATGGCACCATTTTAGTATATACCAAACTTAATAAAACTTCATGCCAACTCAATGTCAGTGCTTACAGTTTCTTTTTGAAACTCATTTTCATTCTCTTCAAAAAGAAAGGCAATTCAACACTTCCACTTCATTTCTTTAAGAATATTATGATCACAAAACACATGCTTAAACAAGGTGGGGCAACAAGTGTCTACTCTGACATCAAACTAAAAAATGGCCATAACACAATGCTGGTCCTGAATCAGGAGTGGGGAGGGGTAGTGAGCAAAGTGAAAATGGTCATGAAACAAATGAGGTGCAAACTGTCCGAAACACATTGATGAGCAGACAACACAATCCCCCAGATTTATGACAGTGGTTCAAATTCTATTACTATGTGCAATGAATGGAATTCTATCTCATCCGGTTTTGCCGAAGATTATTTGTTTCTTTAGGAATTACACACAACATGATCAAATTCTTTTGGGATGGTTGCAACGAGGGAAATTCCAAGGAGGCGACAGATTCAAGAGCTGCATTGAGACGCCCTGTGGGTTATCAACATAAAATGTTATTTGTCCCCATTACCTTAAAATTATGCTTAATTAATCTATTCCTTACTGATATCCGGGTTTCTTTTTCACTTTGCTCACCAGACCTTTCCTGTCCCTCTTTTGAACATTGTTGCTCTTAATTTTTTTCTTTCATAATTTCATCTTAACATTGCTTTCTTCCTCCACTCTTGTTGACATAACTAATAAGATTGTAGTTGGATTATGGAGGATCTAAGGAGCATATTTGAAATCCATGTTTTTTTTTTTTTTTTGGAAATCCACCAAAGTAGTGGAAAACTCTGCTCAAAATCCAGAAGTTTTCTAATTCTCCATAGCACCATCTTTGGAGCCAAACTGTTAAATCTGGATATTTTGGAATTTGGGGAGTAAAATCCATCTGCATTTACAATTCTTCAGAAATCCTAACACATAGGATGAGATATGAGTTTTCTGCAAAATGACTAAATGTCAATCAAAGAAAACATTACAAAAAAATAAGCATATTCAGTGCATTCTTTGCCTTCTAAATTGTCTCAGGATAAGACAATATATCATCATCATCATCATCATCTAAGCCTTGTTGGCAAGGTTTAAAATGTCAATGTCGATGGAAATGTCGCTTACCAAAATATAGGACATATGTCGGAAATGTCGAGGGGAAATATTGTAAAAATTAGAGACATTGTGGAAATATGCAATGATATTTTGTAAAATGACAAAATAAGCATTAATACATATTTCTAGACTATTATCTTATTCCCAACCATTATATAAAGCTAAGAAACTAAGATCAAAAACAAATTAGTAAATGACTATTTACTGATTTATTATGCATTTTGATGTTTTTACAAGGTTATCCGATATTTTCTTTTCTTATTTTTAATTCTGATTTATTATAAATTCAAATATATTTATTTCACACTAGTAAATAGAAATACATTTATTCTGATTTTTAAATATTAAAGTTAAAATACATTGTGCTTTATTATAAATTTAATAAACCGATTCTCCTTTTTGTAGTATTAACTATTAAGATTATGATAAATTCTGATTTCTTATAAAATTAATTATTATGATTTTTAATACTAAATTTATAATAAATTATGATTTATTATAACATTTAATAAATTTATTCTCATTTTTATATTAAATTTAGAATATGATTTATTATAAAATTTAATAAACATTTTCTGATTTTAATAAATATTTTAAAAATACTAACTAGTTAATATTTTATTACTTGAAAAATATTTTATGTTTTATATTATAAAGTAATTAATTTATTCTTTTGTTTTTATTTTTTGTTAACTATTTTTTATAAATATTGTATGTGAAATATTAAATAGAAATTATTAATGGAATAATTTATATTAATATACTGTATTATATTAATATAATATACTAATATATTATATTATTAATGTACATTAGTCAACATCCTGTCGACATAATAGGAACAACCGTCTTTGTTTTTTGTTATTTGGACCAATTTGGTCGACATTTTCGAAATATAAGGAAATGTCGACCGAAATAATGTAATTTTTATATTACCATCCATTTTCATGTCGGTAAGCCTTGACATCGACATATGTCAGGCGACATTAGCGAAATTTCACGACATTCAAAACCAGGCTTGTTGGTTACATGAACCCTATTTTGTCATTCTATTCTGTTTAGTGCCATATTCATTCTTAAATTATGAGCCATTAAATAATTTCTTACTACTTGAACCCATGTCCTTTTTGGTCTGCCCCTAGCTCATTGTGAGAGCTTACAAGAGGCTATTTGAATCACTAACAAAAGAACTATAATAACATCAAATATGACCAATTTCCTCTTCCTGTGGCTTAGCTCAATTCCTTTGATTTCTCTTTTTCATTTTGTATTTTCAGATTTTACTTTGATATCAGATTAAGAAGGCTATTGCTTTGGTGTGATGTCAAAATCTTAGGCTGGCAACCATGAGAAAATGGGTTTATGTCTGAGAGTGGCCATTTTGTGCTAAAAATCCAGAGGTTATGTCTGGATGTAAGGATTAACTTACATCCAGTGAAATATCATTTCAAATAAACTAGGCAAGTGTATAAAGAGAAGAAGAAGAAGAAGCAGTTTTCTTGCTCACATTCTATCATGCTTGTATTACAGTAATACCATATAATCGGTTTAAGGTAATGAGATTTTAATACAACTTTTTCGATCATTAAAAAAATTATTAATTTATTTTTCACTTAAATGATGAATTCTCATTTTATATCTCTATCCATCTAATAGACATAGGTATAAAAGTTTATGTGTATGTATGCCAATATGTAAATATGCTGCTAATGATTTAAACTAACTGGCATTTGGCCTTTCTCCGCTCTATTAAAACTTCATCTCAGTAATCTACCCAATAATATGGATCTTTTAATAAAATTTAACTTTTCTGCATGTATATGTCTAGCATATTTCTTTTTATTTTCCTGAAATTGTGGACATCCTAATGATTAAAATAGCAAAGTATTTATGATATTTCTGTTGGTGTTCTTCTACCTAATAGGATGAAACAGGGGTTTATAAGAATTTTCTTCAGATAACAAATAAGAAACAGGGGTTTATAAGAAAATAGAAACAAAATTGACATGCATGTCTTTTATATAGTTGAGAGAAAAATCAAAATGCACTTTATTTGAATTTCGGCAGAAATACTTCTATTTGGAAGATCTTTGTTTGCAGTCCAGTGATTTTTCACTTACACATCTATAACTAAATTAGAGTTACCCAAAATTAATGAATTTCAGCAGAATATTTTGGTGGATAACAAAGAAGATAAAATGGATGTGGAAACTACCCAAAACCAATCCTTACAACGGAAACTCTTTCAAAGGCTCAATTCACTTGATCAAGAAGCCTCTAAGGTCTCTGGAATGTCCACCACAACCAAGCTAACCAAGGTCTGAATTTCAGCATGCAACATAAAAAGAAACACGTGTATATTTTGGTTTATTTTCCTTAACTTCTGAACCCTTTCCAGTTCATGGTTTTTTTATCATGTTATTTATTTTGAAGTTGGGTTTTGCCTTTTGAGATCATTAACAGTTTCTGAGCTGCTTTTCTTTCTTGCTTTGGTCTGACATGTAGCATCTATGGCTGCTGCAATGAAGTTCTTCCCATACCTCAACACATTTACACTTGAACTCATGGCTTGTCTGTTGTTAAACCAGATATTTTTCAAATCAGGTCCACTTGCTCCTCAACACTTTATTTGAAATTAAATCTCCACACACACACACACACACACACACATATAATATTATACATTCAAGAGAAAATAATGGAAATGCAAATTATTTGATTCAGTCTGAGTAAGAAGATCTTAGCTCACATTCTACATCCATGCACCATACAAGTAGTTAATACATAAGCAAAGTTTTATTATTTGATTTAGTATTAATTTTACCTCTAGAATGCAAAGATGATAATTTGCAAGGCTAGATTCAAAACTTTCCACTCAAGTAGCAATACTGGGGCTCTTAGTCCTGCTGCAATCTAAGGATACCTGTAAATAACAATGACCCATTCTAGTGAAAATATAATACTGCTGGAACGTTGGAAGGAATAGATGAATAGATGGACAAAGTATCATACCTTAGGATGTAACTCATCTTGATCCATCCCTCAACCTGCCATTTGATTTGAACCACTTCCTTGTGTAAAATGAGGAATGAGCAGGAATTATGAACTGTGGTTGTGCTGGAACTTGTGCTGCTACACCTGATAAATACAAGCAGCATGCCTGATTATGAACTTTGAATGATCTCAACTGTCCTCTCCACTTCCAATCTTAGATACTTAGTTGTTTGTCTTTAGCAAAGCATCAAGCAGCTAAGCCTCCAAAATGTTGTGAAAATAGGGTTTTCTTGCTAAGTTCTCAATGATCTATATTTAAGAATTTTAATTGAAGGTTTAATCTGTTTTTGCAGGGCTACTAGGAGATGCGTACGCCTCTCAGAAGTCAGAAATTAACGCACCAGCAGAAATTTGAGGCCTAAGACTGTCTCCCATAGAAGAGACTGTTGAGGCTAGGCTAATTGGCCCTGCCTCCTTGTGGCATATGCTCTTCTCGCCTCACAGCCGTTCAAAAAACATGGTTGCCACTGCTGAAATTTGAACATATAACTGGTTTCCCATTCAGATGTTACAAATAAAATTTTGTGGGAAGCATACATTATAAGCTTCTTAAAGAACAAATCAAATCCCTAGCATTATCTACTGAAAATATATAAGACATTCTACAAACTAGTTGCCAATACCAGAGAAGACACTAATTTTATAGGGTGAAAGGACACAAATTTGATGAAGGCTGCAGGATGAGAAACTTCTGAAACTCAACAGCTAGATAACAATCTTAAAAATCATAATCAACATGCAGGGAGGGCTGGGAGGCTTTAGCATAGGACAGTATTTTAAATTTTGTTAAATTTAAAATCTGAAAAAGACTACTTTTTCAAATGTTAAACTTTGTTCATCTAATAACTCAGTGTGAGCTGCCTTACCCCACCAGTCCCAAGCCCAGATAAAGGAGGGTTGTGTCAGGTAGGTAGCCGACACTAAACACTCATCACAGATTCTGATTTATCTTTTCGTACTCATGCTAGGTGTTCCTTGATACTGATCAGAAGGGAATTGCAAAACAAGACTTACGTAACCTACCCCATATGGTTGAGAAAGGCTACCTATCACTCTCCTATTGAGAACTCATGAATCTAGCAAATGACAAACCCCAGTTCACAGAGAACATCAAAGGAGAATCCAGACAGTGATATTCCTGATAGGAAGTGGTAACACTAGCTAGTTATGTATAATTGCACATCTTCATATGTTGGTAACCAACCAATATATAATACAACGATAACTTTGAGCTAGAAGGCTGAATAAATCTACAAAAGAAAAAGGATGGTGTACCATAAAACCCCTTTTGAAGCTTACAGGGTATCTGTTCTCAAGAACCACTCACAATTCCACCATACCAAACTTTACTGCAACAGACAATCTCCTGAGTCAATTCCACTAACTTCTTCTAGACCACCTCTCTCAATCATGTTATACCACTCAAAAATAAAGCCTCCAACTTCTAATTTTACTTGTGCTTCAAAAAACTATCTTTTTACTCAGAATTAACAGATATTCTAGTGGTTTCACAAGGTCCCAAAAAGCTTTAGCCATTGCTTGATCTCAAAAAGGCAACATTCCTTAGATTGGAAGGGGGAAGAATCACAACTTCATCACAATTACTATAAAGAAAAAAGCTTATCAGAACAAGAAATTTAACGAGCAAGAAGTTTCTCAAAATATATTCATGGATTAATCATCAATATAACAAAGAGAAAATCATTATTGAGCTCTGTATATCATATACAATTTTAAGTAGGTTGTGCACCGTTTTCCAAGTTCATAAACTAAAAGGAGACTACAAACAAGGGCCTTTGATAAAATTGCTCAAAATGTAAGGAAATCAACAGCGATAAAAGCAGATTGAATAAAGCTTAATAGGGATTCTAAATCAGATACCAATTAAGAATTTAATAGACAATAGAGTTTCTCGAATCAAACATGAACTAGTTCTCACATCTGAGACCAAAAGAGGTAATCTTTACAAAACAGAGAGACATAGAACCACAAAACTTCATACAACTCTCTTCCTTTTAGCCACGGATAGAGAAAAACCCAAAATCTGATCCAAGCATCTAAATTCCCCATTTCCCTTATACAATAAACCTGTAGTTATTTCTTGTTGCTGCTTTCACCTTTCATATCTCCTCCTCCAGCTGCAGCCTGTGCTGCTTTCTTCACTGTCTTCTCTTGCAGCACCTTTGCATCCTTGAATAAGAACAAATTGGGGAAAAAAGCAACTTGGCACATAGAGTTGAATCCCTCTAATCATATTCCACTTGGTTTTGATTTTATGTGTATACAACCAGACAGGGTGACTGGGTGAGTGCTTAGTGGCCACAGCAAAGCAACTTGGCTACTTATTAGGATGGATTTGGCCATTTGGCACATACCACTAACATGCATTTCAGCTCGAATTACAAGAGGAAACTCTGATATATGATAGACCATAAACTTGATATATGAACAATGGAATTAAACCCATGCAAAATCCATAACTTCACATACAAGAGGAAGTTTTTGATCCAAATGATAGTTCTGTTGTTGTTCTTATGTTAAATATTTCCTGTCTTTTTTTAGGCTCCATTCATTTGGAACTCAAACGTGGGGAGTGAAACTTTATTTTGTCCAGTTTTTAGTCACTAGAACCTTTGACACAGATTTGATGGTTGCCACTGGGACTTTGGACATATTGTGCTGGACAAAAGGTTTTGCAGATTCCAATGAATCTAAGAACTTTGAAGAATTATGAAGAAGAGATTTGAGTTGAAAGAGATGTTTAGAGATGTAGGTTATGATAAAAAGTCAAGCATGTACTTAAATTTACGATTTGCCCCTATTAGATTTGCATCAATCCATCCTAAAAACAGGACTCTTAAGTCATAACCTGAAAGGTTCTCAGCCTCATTAGCACTTCTTAGGCCAATAGGGTCATTGTATGACATGGTTGGCCAATTGGGTTTATATATGAGTTATTTACTCAGTGGAATCAAGATCAATCTTTCCCTGCCAGACAAGAGATGCATGCAAGATAAAACACAGAAACCAAAGAAGGTAAAAAGGGCAAAATGCAAGACACAGATAGCAGCATGGAGTTTTGAAAGTGTTTGTCTCCATCTGTACAACAAGAATCATCTTAATAGGGGCATTTTGCAACATAGACAACAATATTAATGATATAAAAGAATAAACCCGAGCATTCAAGGCTCAATCTCTACTCCACAAAGAAAAGCCACTGTATTGTCCATCTGTTATCTTAATCTCTTTCTTAATTTTCATGGGAGTATATAATTAGCATTGGATTAAAACTCCTCATATTCAAAGATCTTAGTATAGACTTCAGCAATTAAAAGAAAACATGCTTAGATGTCTTGCCTGCCTCATTTGATTTCTGTACAGCTTCCTAATTTTTGGGCAATGAGTATTTTAACCTAAGCAAACAAAACAGGATAAAGCCTGAAAAAAAAATTAAACCAGAATTTGCACAGGCATATTTCCCACTAAGACGTTCCAATTGCCATTACATGGTTAGGCCAGATTTAAATGGATGATCATTTATGGAGGTGTGGGACATGCTATGGCATCCACAATCAACTGAAAGATGTAATATCCTTGTGTATGCTTATGATAAGTTACCTAGGCTATTTCCAAAATCCAAACTATAGAAATTATTGAATGCTTTGATTGGATTGGAGAAACTGAAGCCAGCAATTCAACAGAATACTGAAAAACTGAATAAGAAAATATGAATCAAGTAACTAGGGTTCATCAAAATGATGTTTTTCATTCTTTAGTTTAGTGACCTCCTGTCAACAAGATTCCAACAAATTATGAAATCACAAAGGTATAAGTAGAGCTCTCATAGATCTGCACTTGATTTTTTTATGCTTCTGGAGTGGAACTAAAGTATATTAGAATGGTAAAGATCTCATTCACTTTTTATATTAGAACTAACTCATTGCTAATCTTGCATGGCTTTCTTAATTTTTGTTTCTTTCTATATTGCTCCTTGTTTCACAGTGGCAGCTCCATGCTTGTGTAGTTGTTTTGCAAACTGCATGGCAACAGGAAGACCTAGCACCATAGCTTCACCATCAATAAACTACACCGATCCTAACCTAATCCACAATGCACCTTCTTAACTCACATGCCAAGCCTAAACTCTTTATTTGGAGGATCAATGAGAGAGAAACCAGCACTAACTGATTTACCCCATTTTTAAACAATAGTTGCAAAGAATGGTGCAAATGTCGATGCTAAGCAGCAGTTCTAATTTATTTTCTCTCAAACACCATAAGTTCTGCCTACTCTCAAAACGAATAGACAGCAAAGCAAGATTCCTATAGCCAACCCAAGATTAATTAAGATAAGACCTAGTTGAGTTTAGTTCTCTGATGAACCTTCTGAACTCTCAACATGACCAAAAAGACAGCATTGCCTATCTTTTTGTATCTGTCAAAATGGACTCTAAAAGGTATATACGAGTGCTACTTGTCATCAGGTCCAATTGCTAGTACAAGAGAAACAAGAGGAGGAATGAAGAAGCAAGATTGCATGATTCATACAGGTATGCGTGATTCAGGAGCAATCAACAGTTCAGAAAATCAATCACATAAGAAGTATCTTCCTGAGGAAAAGGGTCATTCTCAAAGGAAAGCACTTTGACCACATTGACTAAGGCTACAATCCATAAATGAAGTGTGCCATGTACCAGGGTCAAAATAATTCTCATAAAACAAAATATTAGGATTTTAAGATGGTTTGTTTTAACTGTCCTCCTTCATGGATGGGGGCCTCTCTGTACTCTTTTTTTTTCAATAATCTGATATAATATAACTTATGCATAACAAATTATAGATAAAATGTTAAGTTAGGCCTCTCTCTAATCAGTTATTGGGTCTTTATGAAGTTATGCCAGTCAATAGCCTCTAAAAGATTGAGCTGTTAAACTTTAAAATACCCCATATGGGTTTAGTTTTGCCATTAGTTAGAACTAGAGACTGAAACTTGACCATGAATGGATAATGTTCTTTGTTCATCTGAATTGTTGATTTACACAACTCTCCCTGTTGAGAAGTATAGTTCTATAATGCTAGAATTTTCTAAATTAAGAAAGAAACCATTATATATTAGACTATAAAAAAAAAAAAAAAAACTCATTTCATTTTTAAATTAATCTCTCTTAGTCGTTGATCCTATTAGGATGACATCTGTGCATATATAACTTTTGTTGGACAGCTTTGAAAGTCCAACTGTCTAACAATGATATCTAGAAGAGTGGCTTTCAACTTTCAATGTTCAATGTGACAGCTTATTTAATTTAGTAGCCCAAATAGGGAACCACTCCTAATTCATAAAGCAAATTCCCTCCTAATTGGCCATACCCTTTACCACTTTAACATAAAAAGGATTTTCTTCTGTGTGCCCACATGAGATTATAACCATCTGATTTTGTTGAACTTTTTAGATGGGGTGAAATATTTGTGAATCTCTTTATATAATGCTCAAATCAGATGGCTAAGGAATCAGTGGTAGCCGCTGCAGCCCAACCATTTATGACTTTTTAAATTCACATCACGATAGATAACAATGCCTCAGATTATTGTGTATCAAGGATGAAAATAAATCAACTTGTCAAGGATGAAACATGTTGAGTTTCACAGTGTAATGGTATGTATATCAGAGTGTCATAGTAATTCAAAACCAAAGCGAATCACAATAGTAAATTAGTAATTGAACAAATCAGAGAAAGAATAATTCAACAAATAAAATAAAATCTGTTTTAATATGAATAACAAGATCAAAGCTGCTTTAATAAACAAATGAAAGCCGAGCAGGATACAGATCAACCTTTCTAGTCAAGACAGAGGATGACTTGCTAACCAAACGAACGGGATCAATTAACAGAGAATTCAAAAATCAGGTATGAAGAGGTGGGTTACTGATAAGAAGGCTTTGTAGAGCACCATTGTTGAGATTGACAGAGCTGAAGAGGCGGGTCCCTTGTCTGAAGATCTGAGACTTAAGAGGTCAATTGCAAAAATCAGGTATGACAAGATGGCAGTTGAGGAAGAGAGGAAGTGGAGACAAGGAGCTAAATCCATTTGGCTTAAAGAGGGGGATAAAAATACAAAGTTCTTTCACAAAATGGCAAATGCTCGTGCTAGGTTCTCTTCAATCAGCAAGCTGGTGTAGGAGGACAGGTGTGGTGAGTCTGGTTCTTCCCTCCGAGCTCCAATTTAATAAATTAAATTAAGAGCAGAAAACCTGGTTAGAGAGACCATTCTCAGAAGAGGAAATTAAGGGTGCAGTAAAGAAGCTAGAAAATGATAAGTCACCGGGTCCTGATGGGTTCTCTAATCTATTCTACTTAAAATGTTGGGATATTGTGAGGAGTGAATCTGATGCAGGTGTTCCAGGCATTTCACACTAACGCCTCCTTTCAGAGAAGTCTGAATGCAACTTTCATCACTCTCATTCCAAAAATTGAGGGGGCCATCAATATAAAGAACTTCAGGCCCATTAGTCTCTTGCATAGTTTCTACAAAATCTTGGCTAAGGTTTTGGCTGAAAGAATGAAGTGTGTGTTAGGTAGTGTTATCTCTTGTAACCAAAGTGCTTTTGTCCCGAGTAGACAGATGGTTGACTCTATTCTCGTTGTCAATGAACTGCTGGAGTCCAGAAGAAGAGAGGGGACCCCAGGTGTTCTATGCAAACTGGATATTGAAAAAGCTTATGATCATGTTAACTGGCACTGCTTGGATCTGGTTTTGGAGAAAATGAATTTTAGGCAGCTTTGGAGAAACTGGATCAGAGTTTGTGTTAAGACTCCTAAGTTCTCAATCTTAGTTAACGGACAATCAACAGGGTTTTTTGGAAGTTCAAGAGGTTTGAGGCAAGGTGACCCTCTCTCTCCCCTTCTCTTCATTTGCGTCATGGAAATTTTATCTCTCTTTAGCAAGAAGGCTGCTGAGAATGGGCTTTGGGAGGGCTTTGCAATTGCTCCAGGAAAAGAAAAAATTAATATTCTTCAATTTGTTGATAACACCTTATGCTTTGTTGATGCTTCTCCAAATCAACTAGAGGTGGTGCTTGGAATTTTGAGTTGGTTTGAGGTGGTGTATGGCCTCAAGGTAAATTTGAGTAAATCTCAGATTATCCCTGTAGATCTTGTTACAAATCTAGAAGTTTGTGCAGAAGTTATTCAGGCTACCCATCTTCCGGTCAAGTACTTGGGGCTCCCTCTTGGAGCTAAATATACTTCCCCTCAGATTTGGAATCCAGTGGTTGAAAGAATGGAGAAGAAATTAGCTTCCTGAAAATCTAAATAGCTTTCTTTCAGTGAGGGAGTGATTTTGATTAAGAGTACTCTTTCTAATCTACCTACTTACTTCCTCTCCCTCTTTCCTATTTCTTCCAAAGTGGCTAACAGATTGGAGTAACTATAGAAAAATTTTCTCTGGAGAGGTTGGGAGGAGGAGAAGAAGGTTCATGCTGTAAACTGGGACCAAGTGTGTCTTCCTAAGGAATTTAGAGGTTGGGAATAAGAAATTTGAAGAAATTCAATTCTGCCTTCATGTGTAAATGGCTTTGGAGATTTGCAAATGAAAGAAATGCTTGGTGGAGAAAGTTGATTGTGGACAAATATGGAGTGGATTGGGGTGATTGGAGATCCAATTCTCCTATTTCAAAAGGGATAAGCTCCATTTGGACAGGTATAATGAAGAACTCTAATTTTTTTGAGGAAGGAATCAGTTACAACGTAGAAAATGGGGAAAGAATTAAATTTTGGAAAGACTCCTGGTGTTCTGAAGTGTGTCTGAAAGATGCCTTTCCTCTCTCGTATCAAATTTCTGTAAATCAGGATTCCTCAGTGGCTGAGAATTTCAATGTGGATGTAACTCTTTCAGTTGGAACCTAACTTGTAGGAGGCGTCTCTTTGGATGGGAAATTGAGGAGTATGCAAATCTGTTGGGCCTGCTCCATAACCAGAGGATTGACCCAAACATGAAGGATGCTTGGAGATGGAAATGGGAAGCTGATGGCAGGTTCTCTGTAAAGTCTATGTTCAGTAAGTTGATAAGTTCAGGTCAGGGAAACTTTCCGGCTAGGCAGATTTGGAACTCAATCGGTCCTTCTAAAGTGAAGTTTTTGTTCTGGACAATGGCTTTAAATAAACATCTATCCAAAGTTAATCTAGTGAAACGTGGCATACAGATTTCGGATATGTCATGTGGCTTGTGTGGTGGGGCAGTAGAAACTACTGATCATCTGGCCTTACATTGCCCAATCTCAAATTATATTTGGAGGCATTTTCTTCAAGCTTTGGAAATTAGCTGGATAATGACAAGTTCTGTGAAGGATCTGCTGTTGTGTTGGCAGATTGAGGGTCTCATCAAGAAAAGGTAACTTGGTTTGGAAGACTATTCCGGCTGCTGTGCTTTGGACTATCTGGATTGAAAGAAATAACAGAATTTTTCAGGGCAAAGCTAAATCTCCAGAGGAAATGGTGCAGAAAGCTGTGGGTAAACTTTTGTCCAGGGTGTCGGCAACGGAGGTGTTTAAAAATCAGAATTTGAGTCTGTTGTTTAGATCTCAGAACTGGATGTATCTGTAATTTGTGGTGGCTCTAGGCAGCCTCTAATGGCCTAGGCTCCTTTGTTCTGGTTCTTGATTTAATAAAATACCTTACCTTTTCCAAAAAAAAAAAACATTTTGCTCAATGGTTTTATTGATACTTATTATAGATGTCAGAAGGAACAAAAAAAAGTTGTATGGTTTGAATGCTTGAATCACTATTTAACTTTTTGAGCTCAGATACGGAACGAGCCACAGAAAATAGAATAGTTCAACTGCTGAGAGAAACACAACGAAGGAGGACTGAAGAAACGAACGAACACGTGAAAAAGTCGATAGTTCATACCAGGTAACCACTGAAATCGCAACAGAAACGGCATACCCCTCCACCTATGTTAATGATCCTCGGTACGTATCTGCAAAATGAAAAACCTAATACACATACATTATAAAACCAAAACAAGAAGAAAAGAAGAAGAAGAGAAATCGGCTGCAATTTTCAGATTCGAACTTACCTCTGCTTGTCGCCTCGTTGCTGGGAATTGGTGAATTTACCCTCTTTTTGCGTTGAACTTGTCGCCTCTCTGTATACACGATTCACCGTTGTTTCCGTTGTTTCTACAGTAGAAAGAAACTCCCAATTGAAGGAGGCTC
Source organism: Nelumbo lutea (assembly GCF_056320005.1). Classification (NCBI taxonomy): domain Eukaryota; kingdom Viridiplantae; phylum Streptophyta; class Magnoliopsida; order Proteales; family Nelumbonaceae; genus Nelumbo; species Nelumbo lutea. The sequence continues at coordinate 120,150,861 of NC_142684.1, forward strand.
TCGATTTTTTTTCCCTCATTTTTACTTTTCTTTTCGAGGGGATTCCGACCGAAATGTAAGGATCCCGTTTCCTCATTTTGGTCATTTTAAATCTCTATTTTTTTGGGAGGATGGTGATTTTAAATCTCACATTTTCCTTTCTTTTCCTCGTCTATGATCAAACCAAGAACATTCGTAATCTTTTGAAATAGGGTTCGACTATGAATGGGTAAGACAAATTTTCATTTTCATTTTTATAAATGGGTGAGACAAAGTTTCCCTTATAGCGCTATACCTTTCTAGGCCTTTAGGCGTTGGCTAAGCGAGTTCAAATCAGCCCCCCACTCACCCGACGTACTGGGAACATTATCATGCGGAGATGTTTTCAATACACTGCGGGGATGTGTTGTGCGACGTTCGGGGGCTGATTTGTTCAAAACGGGTGGGCGCCTTACATGCATATCTAGTGTGCATTCAGAACATCTCCCATGAATAATAATTAATAAATACAGCAAATATTCTCAATGCATGATAGGATGTGTGTATGAGGCACCAGGTGTGAGGAGTATATCCGGTCTTGATTTGCTCTTAATGGTAAGGTCTACTCGGAGATCGGTTTTAGTCAGGGTAAGCCCTTGTTGACACCGTCTCAATAGCCTTTTGCAACCTTGCATCGGGAATATCTTCCCATGAATTGGGATATGTTCCTCATGTAGGGCATCTCACAATGACCTCACAGGCATATTCCATCATGTATTGGGACACCTCTTGTAAATAATAACACATACAGGAGATGTTCCCAATGCATATTGGAATGTGCTTGTGAGGCCGGTGTGAGGCACCATGTGTGAGGAGTAGATTTGGTCTCGAAATAAAGCACATAAGTATGGAGATATTCTCAATGTGACATTGTAAAGGTTGTTCTAACGGGCATTGCCCTAATGGAAGCCAAACTCGTTTCTTGGAGACTTGGGATTGAATCTCGCCTGCACGAGATTGGGTGCTTCAGATCTTTCTACCCACTACTTGTTCCTGCATCGATACCCACCGAACACTGTCGCCATGTATTGGGAACATCTCCATATGAATGGAAAGGAAGATATTCCCAATGCACAACCATTATGTCCAAGTGGGTTGAGATGTAGGAACAAGTAATGGGTAGCATATCCAAGCCTTGGGTTTGGAGGGTTATAGGTTGGGAGATGGGTTATCCTACTAAATTGGCATGTTTTAAATGTTCAAGTATTAAATTGTAGCATTTTAAAATTTGGGGACCAAAGTGGTAGTAGGCCCAAAATATAAGATATTAATTGAAAAATTTCCCCCAATAACTCCAATTTAGCATTGAGATCGTTGAGTGTGATGTGTCTTTTTATCTTTTCTTTTTTCATTTTTTTCCTTTTATATAGGATGTCCAAAAGGGTGTATCCCATGGCACATCCCAACCATGTATTTTTTTTATAGAAATATTGAGGAGCTACACAAGTTGGGGGGTAATTCTTTCTTAATAATGAAAAGAAGAAATCAAATCAGCCCCCCCGGTCAATCACTGGTTCAGAGGGTAGTCGGATATATCCCCGCTGTGCATTAGGAACATCTCCCAATGATGATATACTGTGGGATGTTGTGGGAGGCTGATTTGAAAAGAACAAATCGGCCTAAGCTCTTGCAGGATATAATCTAAACTTATCTCCTACTAGAGAGAATCTTACGAGCAAGTCAATCGGCTGTTTGATTTGCTTCACAAAATGCATGTAGGAGACGTTTGAGCTTAGACAAAGCATCCTAACCGTGTATTAGGAACATCTCCCACTGGCAAGTACTGAGGGTGTTCCCAATACACACTAGTCGCTAATGGAGCGCTAAGACATCCCAACCGTGTATGTAGGATGCGTGTGAAGCTCTGAGGCGTGCCTTGTGGGGCACTGATGTGATGCCGTTTAACAAGCGAAACTTTCAATCACCGGAGAAGAGAGTAATTGAGACTTTTAATCAACCATTTAACGTAGACAATGACTATAAAATTGGTACACTGCATTTAATGCATACTACTTTTAGGTATACTAATGGGGACTTTTATAATTCGTTTTGATGCATAGGCTGTTTTAATTTTTAAATGATAATTACTTACACTTTAAAGGCAGGTGTTTTTTTGGTAATAAGTGGGTATTACTTTATGGGTTGTATACTTGTATTATGCATACTTATAGTTATTTTTTGTATTATAATGATAATTTATTATTCATTTAGGCTGTGTTTGTTTGGGGTGGAAAAGCAAATTTACACCCATGGAAAAATGTAAACCGGTTAGGTGATACATGTAAATTGGAACCGGTTGAAATAAAATATTTACTCCGATTGTGTTTGGTTGTCGATGTGTGAAATTTGATGAAATTTTTGTTGGTGTTTGGAATACACATCGGTGTAAATTTTATATGGATATCTCTTGTGTTAATTTGGACTGGAGTATCTTATTTCCAATGGTTCATAGGATATTTGAATTTGGACTACAATATTTCATAGCCCCTACCCACGTGGGATAAGCATACCACAGGTGCATCCCTCCAATATCTTCACCAAGAGGCCTGGTTTCAGGGGAGCTTTGAACACGCCATAGGCCTGCTAAATCTGGGAGCTTTGAACACGCCATAACAGAGGCAAAAAATTTAGATGCTATTGCATCCAACAGAAAGCTTAGCTCTGCTCATCTTGCAGCCACAATACAGTTCCAACAAGAGCTTCTAAACTGGATTTCAAATTTTTTCAAGTGGATCAGTGAACAGAAGGGTTTTGCTAATTCCTTGAATGGTTGGCTCCTGAAATGTCTTTTCTATGAACTGGAAGTGACTCCTGATGGAATAGTTCCATTTTCTCCTGGTAGAACCGATGCACCCCCTGCTTTTGGAATTTGTTATCAGTGGTCTCAAGCTTTGGAGAAAATCTCAGAGAGGGAGGTGATTGAAGCCATGTGTACTTTTGCCATGAAATGCTCTTCAACTCTCTTATCAAAAATCCTGTGTGCAATGGCTTGAAGTCTGGTATGCAATCCTCTGTAATGTAAAGAAATTGACTTTGAAGTTTGATCCACCACTTACCCAAAGAAATGAATGTACTAATGTAGTCAAAGATGTGATCAGTGGAATCAGTCATAGGATGGTACCAAACTGGCCAACAGCATCTGACTTTACTTATAATAGCTAATGAGTAGATACAAAACCAGACAACAATGTTAGTTACTATGAAGTCGATCGTTTTCTTTTCTTCTTCTTCTTTTTTTTTTTTTTTTTGTTTTTGAATGTGCAAATCATTCAACCATATTCTAGTAGAAAAAAAAAGGAAAGAAATGACTAAATTTTGAGGCTTTCAGAAGAAGAATTGACAAAATTTTGATTTCAACTGTTGGACTATTCATCTGTATTTGATAAGCTTCTATAGATTTCTTGCTAGGCTTCTCTTGAATTTTGCCTTCCTCTGGTTCAGCAGTTATTTGTATCTCCTCTTCCACAATTTCATTCAACTTTTCAGTAGACTTCTCTTTGTTTTCATCAGGTCCAATGACCTGGACCCCAACAACTGTAGATGATTCATTTGCTACTCCTTTTCGAACAAGTTATAGAGCGATCTGTCAAAACAGTAAGCATGAAATCAGTACCAAGTTTGTGCATGTGCCCTTTGCATGATGCTCTCAAGGATCCTATGCAGTCATGATCTGAGTTTGACAAACCCAGTCTTCCATAGGATAAAACCTTGGAATTAGTTCTAAGTCAGTGTCCATTTGGGTTTTCTGATCATACATTCACATACAACAAAAGCTATTCAAGTTGACATTTTCCCAAGTCTAAATGACTAGCAAGAGTTAAGGGAGGGGTTCTCATCCCCACCACACCCCTCATTTAGTCATTTCCATCTCAGTAGCAAACGCCATGGTCCACTCTCCATCATCATCATCCAATCTTATCAACACCTTCCTATGATCAATACCTCTTACCCAGACTTCTAAACTGCCACCACTACTCCCCCTCTGCACAAATCTAGTCAAATCAAACCCAAAAATATTCTAATATATCTCATAAATCCCCTTCTAAATACTATCATAAAAGTGGAAAAGAAACGAATTTATTTTGAATATAGGCATGCGATCAAAATCCCTTAAGAATTCCACTCAAGACATTAGATTAGATACTTCTCCAACTTCAAGTGCTTTCAAGACATTACAGGATGTTCTACCATACACAACTAGAGAAATTATAGAAGATACTCTCAAGCCTCAACTTGCATGAACGTGAAGGAAAGAAAAAAGAACAATACTATAAGATGACTATAAACTGAAATTCCTTTCATTGGGTTAATTTCTTTGTCAAATCTATAGCCTCTTGCTTGTCCTGAGTCCCGAGTCTCCTGACATGGGGTTTTGATTGTTTTAATATCCAAACTAGTTTTTGGAAGGTTTTATCAGGTTTCATCATCAACTTAAAACATTTTCTTGGACCCATTAAGTGAAGCAAATATATATAAATAAATAAAAGAACACCCATGAAGGGAGATTGGCCCAGCCCAGGTGATGACAACTTGGACCATGGAAGTGAGTGTAAATTCTTGATGAGCTTGACGAGTAAACAGATTTGCTACAAAATCCAAAAGGGTATTCCCACTTCCCAGCACATAAATGACCATGAATTTAGAGTTGAGAGATACATATTCCCTTCACAATCACATATACTCTAGTGTGTAGTCCTGTTGAAAGGGGTTTTAGTTCACCTCTTCTGAGTTCTGACCAAGAACAGTAACAGTCATGTTGAAGCAATCTGCCATGTTCTACAAATCTAAACTGGCTTACATTTGAAATCAACTATAGCTATATGAATAGCCAAAACAATACTTGCCTCAGTATTCTTTGAAATTAGGGGCGTCTTTTGATTTTTGTTTTCTCTGAAATGCTGTAATGTAATGACTAAAGACATACCAAAATTGTAAAAAGATGGAAAGAAAAACTCTGATATAGATTCCACTGAAGCAAGCAGGAATACATGAACTATTTGAATTTCTCAACTAATTAAAACCATAAATACAACACTCAATGACCCCGTTGAAACATGTTTTGACGATGTGATTTTATTATATTTTTTTATTTGGTAAAAATCCACTAGTTTAACTTATTGAAATATTCAAATAATACAGTGGCTTTCATACAATAATTTAGGTGAAACAAAATATAGTTCAAAGGCGCAGATCTAAGAAAAATAAGCTGTAGATCTAAGAACTATACAAAAATCGTAGACCATAAGCATAAAGATAAATCAAGAGGAGGGAGAGAGAGGGAGGGAGGGCGTTTGAATCTGTGAGAAAAATGTAAACTTATTAGAACTAGGGCTGTTCTTAAGAAGACCCAACCCGACCAAACTGACCAACCCGGACCTATCCAACCCGAGTCAGTTGGGTTTTCTTCAGCACCAGTCGGTTTCGGGTTGTAAAAAATCATAAACCGATGGTTCGGCCAAACCGAACCGATTTAGTAGTTAGCAGTTAGTTCCTACTTAGTAGTTACAACCTACTTAGTTCCTACTTAACTAAGTTGTCTCCATCCTAGTTACAACCTAAATTTTTAGTCTTGTAGTTAGGAATGACATTAATGGCAAGTATTATAAGACAATTAGACAAGAATATTTTTTGAAAAAGTTTAAAGAAAAGAATCAAATGATCATAGTTTTTATGGTCTTTTACACCAAATAGGCAACCAATTAAGATTAGAATTAGGTGTCATTTTTTACTTATATTATAAGGTTTCTTGAAATATACAAATTTCAGTCTTCTTTCTCTAATACAGTTTGACTTTTTATTTTCTTTATAACTTCTATTCTAACTTGGTCCGCCCCCTACCAATTTCAGTCTTTATTTCTCTAATAGAATTATGTGTTATTTTTTACATCAAATTTCAGTCTTCTTTCTCCAATCTACCAATTTATTACCATGTTAAACTTAGAGCCGAAATTGACCCAAACCAACTCAAACCGACCAGGTTGGTTTTGCTTAACATAGGATCTGTTTCGGTTTCGGTTTCAATTTCAGGTAACCCAACCAAGTCGGGTCGGTTGGAAAAATCTCAATAAGCCGACCCAACCCGACCCATAAACAGCCCTAATTAGAACCAAGTTGCAGATCTGAGAGCGTCTTCTGTGTTTTGAGACGAGGGCATTCAAACCTATGAAAAAAGTGTAAACCGATCGGAACCAAGTTGATCTGAGGGCGTCCTCTGTGTTCTAAGAGATGAGGGCATTCGAACTTGTGAGAAAAAGAGAGTATACTGTGAAAGAGCGAGAGAGGGGGTGAGAGAGCGGGAGAGTGTGAGTGAGAGGGAGAACTAAGAGGGGTGAAAGAGAGAGAGAATGAGTGAGTGAGATTACCGGGTGTTCGACGGAGAAGCAGCGGCATCGGCAAGAGAGTTAGCGGGGTAGACGAAGAACGGAGGAGAGAGACGTGCGAAACAGCCAAGTAGAGTGAGAGGAGTTTACCTCGATGATAGAATAGAACCGATGAATTTTATATTGATAATTTCGATGTATAATTTACATCGATTATCGGTGTAAAAAAAATGAAGGTGGAGTTCTACACTAATTTTCGGTGTAATTTGAATGGGCCAGTCCTGGAAGCTTGGACTCAATATAGTGTAAATTCTGCCAATTGGGTATATGACTTGCACCCCTAATCTATATCTATATAAGAAAGAGGTGTGTGTGGAGGCCAAAGGCCTCAAAGCACAGCTCACACGGTCACACGTAGGCCTCTCTACTCTCAGTACTTGCACATGTGCAATTCCAATTGTCTTAATTTTTTTTTGTCTTTTGTAAATCAAGTATTTTAATTGCTGATTGTTCTCATTTGTTGGCATTACTAACTGCCTTCTCTCAGCTTCTTTACCTTGGCTCTGCTTTCTCTTGGCAAAGTTGTTTTTAAATTCATAAATCTCATAATGGCTGTCTGCATGTACACCTTTTTAAATTCACCATTAAAGGTACTGAAGTTTAGCTCTTCTCAGCGTCAATTTCTCTTCCATTTGTGGAACATTTACTCAAGAAGATCAGAAATCCATTTACACTTGCATCTTTTCTAGGATTTTTCCCAGACCCAATTTTTGGATAGATGTATACTTTCCTGGGATTTTGTGGATCCAATTTGTCAACTCTTTGTAACAACTTGCAGGTTATCGGGTTGTAAGTTTAATGTGGTTGTCAAATCTCTGCAACTTTTCTAGGTTTGGTTTAACATGATTGTCAACTCTCTGCAACCTTTCTAGGGTTTTTCCCAGATGCAATCTGTCAAATATTCCCTCTCTCTCTCTCATGTTTTCTTCATTCTATTCCCTAAAAAATTACTGATTTTGCCTTACTTTTTGGTTCATTTGTTTGCCGATAGGACTTTGGTGCAGCTTCGTATAACCAGGTAGGGCTTCATCTGATCAAGTCCCCCTCTAGGGCATGGGTCTCTCCCTTCCATTGTTATTTCTTCTTTTACATTTTAACTATATTTTAGTAATTTGTTCTTTGAGGGAAGTGGTTCACTTTTTTCATTTATTTTCAGGTATCCTCTTGATTCTGATTATTCTTGTTAATTTTTTCTATTGTTGGAATCCTGAAATTCATATCCATATTGCTGGTTGGTGGGGCTACATTAATGAAAAAAGGAGAATCAAGTGGCTGTGACAAGGTATGGAGGTTAATCTGCAATGGGTGAAAAGAGATGCTAATTCTTTTGCCGATACATTGGCTAAACAGTGGGTGGGAAGGAACCAATTGGTTTGGGCTATGTTGTAAACTTTTGTTTTATTAAGGGAGAGCTAAGAAAGCTTTGTCTCTCCCTTCTTTCTTCGTTGTATTCCTATGTTTTAAATTTAATGAATCCATTTCAGTTATTGATAAAAAAAATCCTCTCTCTTTCTCTCTCTCTCTCTATATATATGTATATGGTTATTTTATGATTTCCTGTTACTATTGGCTGACTATTTTGGGCTCTTTACTTGCTATTATTGACTAATTTTTATTTTGCAAGTGTGTTAGAATCTTAAATTTTTAAGTTAATCTTCATATTGTCTCTTTTTCTTCAAAATTAGTTAAACTGTTCCAGTAATAAGCAGCAATCAATTTCTACTTCCTTCGGTATTGGGGAGATTTGGGCTTTTTCCCGAATCTCTTGAATTTATAGGGCTTTCTCCTGAGTTTAAGAGACAATGTTATGTTATGAACTGACCTGATCCATTGCTATGGTGAGATTGAAGAGGAAGTGTAAATATAATTTTCACTAATAATTGAGGTACTCTTCAAGGGAAAGGTTGGATCAGGTTTAATAATCCTATTCCATTTGTTTATTTATTTATTATTTGTTTTAGCTACAGTAATATTCCGTTGAATCTGGTTCAAGTTTACAGTAGTTTCATGAAATTTCCTGGTTGCGGATGATTTGGTATTAGATCTCCATAAGGCACCTTATACTTGGGTACATCTGAAAACATTTTTTTTTTTTTGTTTTGGTAAATACCCATGCTGAATCCAACCCGGTAAGAGGATCTCAAATCTAAGTTTCTCTCAAATTTGCAGTCAATGGATTGGATTGTTATGGATAATGATTGTGTATCTCTTAATTCCTCAACTAGAGGGTGCCCCGGCAATTTTATTCATCTTGGGTTCTTGGCAGATTTAAAGTTAGTGTTATTTAATTAATTAATTTAACTTAATTGATTAAATATGGTAAATTAATTAATTATTAATTGAACTAATCTAATTAAACATTTAAGTTACATTAGTTCTCTAATTTTAAAATAAATAAGTTTATAATAACATCTTAAAAAATATATAAGTGAAATTAAGTAACTTATGATATGCACTAGGACATTTTTAACAAGTGTATACTCTTGGCGGGGTTCTCCCGGGGGGATGGGAGGGAGTGGTTAAATTCTTGGAGAGAGAGAAGAGAGTGTTTTAAAATATTAGTTGCTTTTGATCCATGGAATTTGATTGAGACGTTAGAAAGACATAGATGAAAAGGCCTGGCTTTGCCCAAAGCTTCAAGGCTTGGTCTTAAGTTTTGTGTTGACTTGGTTTGGGCCTGGCCTTACAAATTTTTAGCCCAAGTTTTGGCCCAATACTTCAGCCCAGCCCGAGCTCACATTAGGCTTGCAAAATATCAAGTCAAGCTTACCAACCTAAGCCCACCTAACTCAAAATTTATGCTTTGGGCCTAGGTGTTTTTTTAAGCCTGGCCTCGGGCTTGAGTTTGCATTAGGCTTGCCTAGATGAAACATAATTAGACGATTTAATTAACTAATTATCTTGATTAATTGAAAAAATATATTAAAACATTTATTATCTTGTAAAAGTTCAAGGAAAGAGTTGTTGAAGATAAATGAAAACTTGAAAATGAAGATAAATGAAAAAAAATAGTATTATAGTGGGAGTGGAGAGAGAGATAGGGTTGTCAATGGGTTAGGTCTAGGTAGAACCAGAACCGACCCAACAAGAATTACTAAGGACTTGGAACCAAATCGGACCCGATATAGTTTGTAATTTTAGATATAGAGCCAAACCGATTGGTTCTCGGGTCAATTATAATACACTTATTGAAAATATTATATATAATATTAATTTATTATATAGATAGATAGATAGATAGATAGATAGCTTGGGTTGGGTCTAAATCAGTTTGTGACTGAGTGGAACCGGCTTCGACTCGATAAGAATTGGGACAATATACTAAGAATTGAAACTGAATTGACCTAGTTTATTCGGATTCATAGAAAGAGAGAAGGGGTGATAAATGAAAAGTAAAGAGAGTAATAACAATTTTGTGATAATATAATAATTATGTGTTGATGGCACTCTTGTAATTACATGAAAATTCAATGTCACATGCACAACTATAAAAGAGGCAATAATTGATTTTAATAGCACTCTTGTAATTAATAAAAAATTCAAGGTGACAAATAATGACATTCTTATAATTATATGAAAATTCAATATCATATGTACAACTAAAAAGATGCAATGATTACTTTCAATGACACTCTATAATTAGTAAAAAAATCTCAAGGTTACAAATAATGGCATTCTTGTAAACTCAAGGATACACATAATGACAATCTTGTAATTAGAAAATTCTCATGAACATCACACGAACCATTTGTGCCAAAATAGAAAAATATTTCACATAAGCCAATATAACCTTTACAGGTTAGGATTCCATTTCAAGGAAAATGGGCACTATCCTTACCCATTTTGCTTTTAGTGTATATATGATGTTTCATAGTACATACCTTTTCTTTCATTATTTTGCAGGGATGGTTAATCTTTTTGTTACAAGTTAGATGCCATCAATCTTTAATTTTGTTATATAGATTATACATATAGATTCCATTTGAACAAGCTATGTAAATTGTAAAGTAGATAAGAAGGACCTATGTTCTTTGATATGTTTTTGTGTCTAAGGGCCATCTGAGTGTAGAGGTGTAAATTGGGCCACGCCGCAACTCGACATGATTGTATGGGCCGTGCTAGGCTTGGGGTTTTAGGTTCATGGGCCAATCTGGCATGGCCCGACAATGTGGTTCGTACTGCTCGTGGCCCATGGGCTAGCACGACTCAGCACGTGACACAACCTAGCACGACCCATATATGTTATATATATATATAATATATCATATGCATTATAATTATATATAATATATAATATATTAATAAAATAAACAATTGTTTTTTATTTTATTATACTATTTTATTTAACTATTGTATATATAAACAATTGTATGCATCAAAGTTCATATTGTTAATAGGCATGCATTTAATTAAAAAAATAAAAAGAAACTTCTGATATGAGCCTAGAAGTCGAATAGAATAGGGCTTCACAGTTTCTATAGAGAGAGAGAGAGCTGCCGCCCTATATGTTTAATTCATAATGAAAAGTAAAATTACAATACTACCCCCATATACAGAGACTTGAGAATAGAGACAAAAAACATTGATTTAAAGAAGAGAAAAGACTAAAATAACCCTAGAACAAAGTTGTATTTTAACACTCCCCCTCAAGTTGGAGCATATATATCATACAACTCCAACTTGTTACAAATATATTTCATCCAAGCACCACACAAGCCTTTGGTAAACAAATCAGCTAGTTGATCTTCAAACTTAACATATGGGGTAATGATTTCTCCATTGACCACATTTTCTCTAACAAAGTGACAATCCACTTCTATGTGTTTGGTCCTCTCATGATACACTGGATTGGAAGATATATGGATGGCTGCCTAGTTGTCACAAAATAGCTTCATGGGGTTAGTGACCGTTATTCCCATCTCTTGCAACAATTGTCTCAACCACACCAACTCGCATGTAGTGTGAGCCATGGCTCTGTACTCGGCCTCAGCATTACTCCTAACCACCACATTCAGCTTCTTGCTTTTTCAAGTAATCAAATTCCCTACAAAAAATGTGTAGTAACCAGTTGTTGATTTCCTATCAGTAACTGACCTTGCCCAATCAGCATTTGTTTATCCTTCCAAGGAAAGATCTCTCCCTTTCTTATACAACAACCCTTTACATGGAGCACCCTTCACATAGCTTAGAACTCTAACAATACCTTCCTAATGGTTTCTCCTTGGGTTTTGCATGAATTGGCTCAATAATCCAACACTAAAGGAAATGTTTGGTCTTGTAATGGTTAAATAAATCAGTTTTCCAACTACTCTCCTATACCGTCCAGGATCAGCTAGGGGTTCCCCCTCACTACCAAACATCTTCACATTTGGATCTATAAGGGTATCCACTGGCTTTTCCCCTAAAAGACCAATTTCTTTCAACAAGTCAAGCACATGCTTTCTTTGTGAGAGAGAGATTCCCCACTTTGACCTTGCTACTTCTATGCCCAAAAAATATTCCTAGAGGTAGTATCTCTATTGAACACTGAATGATCGACCCTACATTGCGTCAACCTAAAACGTTGTACTACACTACTGAATCTCCCAAATTAGGTCCTTGGAGATTGCTTCAACCCATAAATTGCTTTCTTTAACCGACACACCTTACCTTCCTCCCCATGAGCAACGTACCTTGGAGATTGCTCCATATACACCTCCTCCTCTAGGTCATTGTGAAGAAATGCATTTTTAATATCCAACTAGAACAACAACCAATCAAGGTGTGCATCCAAGGAAATAAGCACCTAGACCGAACTCATTTTAACTATAGGTGAAAAATTATCAACATAATCAACACCATAGGTCTGTGTATACCCTTTGGCTACTAAGCGTGTTTTATATCTCTCCACACTATCATCGACAAGATGCTTAACAGTGTAAACCCACCAACAACCAACTGTTTTCTTCCCTAGAGGTCCCAAGTATGATTACATTGAAGAGCATGAAATTACTCATCCATTGCCCTTTTCCATTCTGGAGAGAGAAGAGCATCTTGAAAAGATTTAGGAACAAACATAGACGATAGAAGGGATACAAATTTTCGATAGGATGGAGATAAATGGGAAAATGAAACATAACAAGATATAGGATGTTTAGTACAAGCACACTTACTTTTGCAAAAAACAATGGGAATATCAAAATGAGATGGATCCGTCGACGGAGGAGCTACTAATGGTTGAGATGGAGCTGGATAAAGCTGAAACACAATACCACAAGGGCGGTAAGCATACACTTGATGGGTTGATGGTCACATTGACTCTTGAGCAACAGAAGCATGCACAAATAACTCCTCCATTGGTAAGGGAAGAGAAGGTGGGAATAGAGTATCAAGAGAAGTAGGCTCAATTGAGAGAAAAAAAAAGGAACATTTTTAAAGAAGGCCACATCAGGAATAACAAAGGAGCACCAAAGGGAAGGACTATAGCACTTATATCCTTTCTGGGTTCAAGACTACCCTAAAAAGATACATTTAAGAGGCCCGTTGGTCGGGCTTTTTATCAAGACCGGGCTCGGGCCCAAGTTATAGGCCCGTTGGTCGGGCTGGGCTGGGCTCGGGCTCAGGCCTAGCATATTTCCCTTAATGACAAGTGAAAGCCCGGCCCGACCCATGAACGGGTCTAATCAAAACATTAGTTCACAGTATGTCCTTCCTGTCAACAATAGCTACATTCGTTGATCATTCCTCGACCAACAACATTGACACCATGACCTTTAAAATTTCCATCTCTACCACCCATGTGATTTCCTCTCACACCGTGGTTACTCCATCTACGATAGCTACTTCTATCACGTGAGCCATCTCTACCACCTCTGGTTGTGGTTAGGATCTGTATGTGGACTTGTAACCCTTCTTATTCTAGAGAAAGCTTCTGATAGTGAAGGTATGTTACTACTGTCTAAAATCTAGGCATGCATTGGTTCAAATATAGACCTCAATCCGGAAAGAAAACATGCCACATCCAACTGATTTCTCTATTGTTTTTGCACTTTGAGATCAATCGAAAGTGGTTGATATGAATCCAACTCATTCCGCAAACTCTTCAAGCAAGAATAGTACTCTTCCACACCCCTATCACCTTGTTGTAGTTGAAAATACTCCTGATACAATTGCTAGATTCTAGTTACATTGTCTTGTCCAGAATATAACTGCTTAGCATGTTTTCAAATTTCTTTCGCAGCATCAAAGAACATCAAGTTCACACTGATATGAGGTTCCATACTATTCCAAAGACATATCATAATCTGTGCATTTTCCTGGATCCAATCATTATACCCTACAACTCTTGGCCTAGTTTGTTTTCTTTAAAATATCTTAACTTTCCTCTTGCCGTCAAATTTACCTCTACCGACTTCGCCCATGGTACATTGTTGGTACCATTAAGTTTAACTGACGTCATTTGTACAACCATGAAATCAGGTTATACCATCACACTTGTTTTGTATTCACTGCTAGAACTGCCATCAGTTATTTTTGCACCTCTCCCAAGACGAAGACCTTCTCAACTCAACAACAACACTCAATAGACTTATCTAATGGTTTCGAAACTTCTACAGCATAGTCGTAACTCCTAAACCTGGATCATCAACAAAGGAATTCCTTCTACGAGTCAACTAACCTCACAGTTCACAAAGAACTACCCACCAAACACATCACCCACATACATCAATTAGACAAACTTCACATTCATAGTCCCTCTTCGAACTGTCGAGTAGAGGGGATCTAAAACACCACCAAACAATCAACCAACAAAGCAACTTGAGGCATAGAATCCTCCTAACCTTCTGGGCGATCATTCCTTTTGGGTTCTTCCCTTTCCTTTCTTCTCGTATTAGTAGAAAACTTCAACTGAACCAGTTCTAGGCGTCCTTTACTGATGCAGTTGAGAAAACCAATCAACCTGGCTCTGATACCATGTTATCAGGCCTGTATTTAATTAAATAAATAAAAAGAAACTTCTGATGTGAGCCTAGAAGGGGAAGAGATGGAGAAGAAGAGGAGAAAAAGAAGTCAAACAGAATAGGGCTTCATAGTCTCTATCAAGAGAGAGAATTGCTACCCTGTATGTTTAATTCATAATGAAAAGTAAAATTACAATACTACCCCTGTATATAGAGACTTGAGAATAGAGACAAAAAACACTAATTTAAAGAAGAGAAAATACTAAAATAACCCAAGAATAAAGTTGTATTTTAAGGCAATTAAACAAAAATTTTATTTTTTTTCAATTTTTTTTAAATAAATAGCTTTAGCCAGATCCACGGCTCGACCGGGCCTAAAGTTCAGCCCATGAACCAGCCCGGCCTGTGACACGACACAGATCCAAGATCCAAGAGAAAAAATCACGACCCAGCCCGCACTTTACGCAGGAGCACGACCCGTTTTAGAGTCCATCTTAGTACCACATATGAGCCACCCTCTACCAAAAAGGCATTCTAAACCAAGGAATCCCCCTCCCCTCGTATGTTAGGCTGAGACTAAATAGATATAATTTAATCATTTTATTCTATTTCTCTATTATAAATAAAGAAGCGGGCACTGCCAGCGCATCTTTTTGGCTTCCGATGTTTAATACATTCAATTATTATACTAAATGGTTACAAGCATGCACATACAATGACAATATAAGTTTTCCTTTTCAATCAACCTTTAGCATTTATCACTGACTTATATGTGCACTCAATCTTTACCTCTAAGAGTCCATTTGGTTTGTGGATATGATCAGAATCAAAATCCCCAAGAATTGGAATCAGAACCACTTATTCCTGATGTATGTTTGGTTTATTTCACTTGGAATTGGATTCAGAATGAAATGAAAATTTTAAAATTTATATTGGTCTATTTATTATTTTATTATTATTTTATGAATATATAATTATTATTTTTTAGTGTTTTGTTATTATTACCTTACTAGTATTTAATAATTATTATTTTATTATTTATCTTAAATTTTTGAATATTTTATTAATATATTATTATTATTATTATTTTATTAATACTTTATTGTTTTATTATATTTTATTATTATTTTCTTATTAATTTATTAATAATCTATTATTTTTATTTATTATTTTAAAATTAATTTATTATTAATAATTAATATGTTAATATTTTATTATTACTTTAATTTTATTATACTATTATTTTGTTTGTACTTTGTTACTATTGTTTAATAAATAATATCTCTGCTTTTATTATTACTTTTATTTTATCTTATCTTGTGGATCACACGTGTTTGATGCTAGTTTAACAAAGAAACTAGTAGGAGAGAAAATCCATTACTTGGTGTATTGGTAAAATCTCGGGCTAACAAGTGTGAAAATACGGTTAGAACCATATCTTGTCTACCCCTTCCAAGACCCCAAATATCTAAAATCAACATTGGGTAATGGCCTTTCAAACCAATAACATAGCCCATGCATCTATCTACACGGTACACGGGGGACCAGATGGTCAAAATTTTATTAAATGCATGGGAATAATATGGTGTCTTCAACTTCCTCTATACGAATCCATTGAAGGAGAACACTACAATGACTCCTTATATTCAAATAAATGTATGTGAATCTTTGATGCTCTTAGATTAATTTCAATAAAGTGCGTTTGTATTTTTACAACGTACAATAAGTGTATTGGGCATTTGGATAATTAGGGCCATATTTGGAATCAATGCCATTTCCTAAGGGGTGCTTTTTGAGAAAACGGTGCCGCATTAGCATGTTGTTTTCTTACAAAACGTTTATTTATTTATTTATTTATTTGGGACCATTGTTGTTGTCACATAGTCATTTTTCATTTCCATGTCGACATACTATTGCTAGCAATACTAAAAAGACAAAAAAAAAAACCACAAAAAATGGCATTTTCTCATACCACACCCTAAGAAAATGCTTTTCGAAAAAATACATACATAACCAAACATCAGGGTGGTCAGAAAAATAGATTCCAGATGTGAACACTGATGTGGCACCATTTTTCAAGAAAACGGAAAGCTTCCAAACACCTACTAGTGTAAGCAATGTTTTCAAAATGCCGTTGACCCGAACGGTCAAACTATTCAAGCCATCACCCAATCACCTTTTCAGATCTAATTTCATCAAAACTCGTTCTTTTGCAAAAAAAAAAAGAAAAAAAAGACCAAGTCAACAAATTGTCAACCCAGACAATTGAATTGTCGAACCAAATGACTCGGTTTGCGAGTGACGGTTTGGATTTCGAATGATTTTTTTTGCATTTCAAGTTATAGGCTTAAAATTTTTTAAAATGGCAATTTTGTCCCCACTCCTTGCTTAAGCCCGACCCCTCTTTCCTTTTACTTTTTTGTTTCATTTAGGGTTTTGATGGTGTGCGATCTGGAAGCACCTAGTTGGAAGGTTATCTGGAGACAGGTCAAATAACGAGCTGGTTCGAATTGCAAGAAAACAGATTAGAGAACCCAGGGTGGCTAACCTGGCGAGGTCGCTCTGATGCTTAAGTTAGTATTGTAGTCTTGGTTGCGAGCTGAAAGCTTGACCATATGAGAGCTAGTGAGCAAGTAATCGGGCATACCTGGGTCAAAGGGGTTGATGCCCTTATATAACTAGGCCGTCATGAGCCTCACAAAACCTCTCTGAGATCCTCAGACCAAGCAGTAGGAGTCCGTTCCGCTGAAGAATGTGGATAACGTGCTAGCCGATAAGCCCTATCGCGTCCACCCGAATCGGGCGGGATGAGGATAATACCTACGGTTGCGCAACATGACCTCGGAAGGCTCGGGGATAGTTGAAGAGCTTCTAGAATCTGCTACATATCACCTCGACAAATATGGGCATTCGAGGTACCCTACCCTCGGGGCAATCCAAGGTGACCAATTTGTCGAGGTGGTCGGAACTGCTGAGTCATCATCTGGCTAGCAAGTCGTGTCCATGTGTCCTTTGTTTATCAGGTCGGGCCAAATCACCCCTTAACAATTGCCCCTACTCCCCGTGCTAGGGGTCTCAACCCAGTGTAGGGAGTTCATGATAAGTCCAAGTGGATTTGATCCAAGTTCCCTTCGGTTGGGAGCCTAGTTCAGTGGTCAGATCACGATGACTCATGCGACTCGATTAGGAAAACTAGGTTGCTTGTCGGGAACGCGCATACGTCACGCGGGTTATAAATTCCGCGAATGTCAAAACGCACACTTAACCGATTTTGACCTCAAGAGGCATGTAGCCAGTTTCCACAAGAGCCATTGGATCGCATAGATCTGGACCGTCGAAGTCTGGTCATCATGGCTATAAATAGGAGCCTTGGGGCCCATTTTCTTCCCCACACATCGCGTGCTCGAACCCCTGAGGTCGCGCATCTATCTCCAAGTCAGTGCCACCTACCCTTGTTCTCGAGGTCGCTTTGTTCTTTCTTCGGTCTTAGGTAAGTTGTCTGGTCTTCGTCTCATGCTTGCCTTTTTCATTCATTTTTATCCCGAAATGTCTAGTGTTAGCACCGATAGTCTCTTCGGCACCTCAACTCGAGTTGAAGAGTTGAGTCTTGCCAGGGAAAGTGCTTCGGCTACCAGTTCCGATCCCATTTCGTCTGGGGTGGACGCGTTGAGGCAAGACCGCGAGGTCTTCGAGAAGGAAGCCTCCACCTCACGCCGCTCTTGGGGACCAGATCGCTTTGGTCCTTCTGTCATGACGGCTGAAAGGCTCCAAGCACTGGTTACTCGCTACAAATTCCCCAACGACCATGTGTATAGTATCATTCTAGGAAGATACCCTTGGGACCACGACCATGATGAGGTTGTAGTTTTTGAAGAGCAGCTTGTGGTTGGGCTGCAATTTCCACATCACCCCTTCATCATCGAGGTCATCAAATTCTTTAATATCATCATAGATCAACTCCATCACAATTCCATTCATTCCATTGTAGGTATCATTTTCCTTTTCCACCACTACGGTAGACCTCTGAACCTCGACATCTTTAGCTCGATCTGCTCTATCAATAAAAACTCTGCCTGTGTCCCCCACGAAGAAAAACATAGTTACTACATGTCCCCCCATCCTGGATATAGGGTCTTACAAGGGTTCCTGAACAAGGTCTCGACCTGTAAGCGACGTTACTTCGTAGTTTCTATTGCTGGGGGATGGCTGTTCCTGATACACTGGAGGACGGCCATAAGTGACCCCAGTATACAATTAGATGGGGAGATGTGAGTAGAAATCCACTCTTGGGTGTAGCTTGGTCTGAAAGTAACAGACTTCTTGTCTAAAGAAAAAATTGTAAGAGTTCGACTGAGTCCTCTTGGTAGGTCACCACTTCAGTGCACACACTTTTCTTTCTCTTTAAATTAGTTTTGATTGTCTTGGCTATTCTGATGTGATTTTTTGCAAGGATCATGGAAGACATTCCTACAGTCAAGCTCTTTGGGAGTATGAAGAGGGGGAAGAAAAGAAAAGCCACCCGAAGAGCCCATTCGTGGGATACTGCTACCCAGCCCATCGTTGCCGACACAATCGCTATTGAGAACCCTCCAATCATTGATTTAATTGAAGAGGACTGAGGTAAGGGTTCCTTACCTCACCTACCTGAGGAGACTCTAGTGTTTGAGCCCCAAGCCACTCATGAAGTCAGTTCTTCGGGAGAACGCTTCGAAGCGGCTTTGAGTAAGGAGGTGGTCTTCCCTGAGGAGGTCATTCATCACTCCGAGCTATTGGTTGGTCAGCTCAGGCAAAAGGTGGCCAATCACTGTATGGCGGCATGTATCTGAGCTTGTTTTCTTTTCTCACTCTCCTTGCTTGTTCTCTTTTGATACTTAGAAAAATTTTTTCTTCTCCTCTTTGGCAGGTGAATGCCTTGATTCATTCTCTTGTGCGGCAATCCAGTGTGCACCTGAAGAAGGCCCTAGCAGTCGAGGAGTCCTTCATGAGTGCTCAAGGCGAACTGAATAAGGCCCGTGGTCAAATCCACAAGCTGGAAAAGGACGTGTGAAGTTAAAAGGATTATATTGAGCATCTGATGGAGACTGAGGAGCTGAAGGCCCTTATGGAGGAGCACGAAGCCATTTTTATGGCGTGATCAAGGATGCCGAGAAGGCTACAACAAAGTCTATCATCGAAGCCTACAAGAGTTTGGAGGAGTTTTGAAAGTGGAGGGTGAAAATTGACACGTCGGATACCGGAGGGGCTTCAAACTTTGTAGGTGGTTGACCCAGCGTGAATTCCCTGACCTCAACCTTAGGGCCATTACCACAGCCGGGGTCACCAAGGAAATGCTCGCTGAGGCAAAAAAAGACTCGGACTCCAAGGAGGAGGGGGACGACGACCTCAGTGAGGGAACAATAGAGGATGTCGAGGAAGATGTAACTGCCAAGTACACCATGGAGACCGACCCAGCTAGAAATGCCGAAGGTGGAGACGAGGAGCCCTGTAATGATTGACTTTACTTTACTCTTTTCTTGGACCTCCCGTATATATTTGATGTCCCGAGCATCCGAGCTCAGTTAAATAGTTGTAACTTTCCTTTTCTTTTTTTGTTGAATGTAAATGAACTTCCTTTTGAATGAATGAAATCTTTTGGCTACTCATCTCGTGTGCACAAATTTTGTTTGCCCAAAATTTTTCTAAGTGTGGATTACTCCAAAGCGCCGAAGTGCCGAGCTGGCGAGCTAGGCATAAGTAAGAGTAATCTGATGTCAATGTATGTGGAAGTGAGCAGACACTGTAGGGTATGTGCCCAACCTGTCTACGCACGGGCTACTTCTCACTTGCCCATGCCAAAGAGGCAACTGGGTTTTGTATTGCCCATGCCGAAAAGACTAGGTCTTAGGTTGCCCATGCCAAAGCGACTGGGTCTTATGTGGTGCCAAGATCTTCTGTTAGCTCGCCACCATAACCCTTAGGCCCTGGGAGTGATTTATAGTCCACTCTCCTTATCCTTAACCTTGCCCATGCCGAAGAGGCGTTTGGGCCTCATATGGTGTTCGGTAGTTAGTAAATTTTGTGAACTTCTAATATGCGAGCTCATAGATCAAGATCAGTACTTCGACCTCGGCAGGGATCATGGCCTCCATTCTAGGTGAAGGGTGTTTCACCCGTTGCAATCTTGATGGTTGGTTTATAGACCCAAAGGACACTGGATAGCTCGTTCGCCCACAACCCCTTAGCTCATGCTAAGTGAGCTTTTAGTCCGAGGAAGATAGCCATGTTCGTCACTTTAGCCTATCCATTCATTTGAGGGTGTCCAACCGAAGTAAAATTCTGTTGGATCCCCATTTTGGCGCACCAGTTTTGGAACTTAATGTCTTCGAACTGCCTCCTGTTATCCGAAATTAGCACCTTGGGTAGTCTGAAGTGACACACTATGTTTTTCCAAAAGAAATTATGCACATTCCGAACTGTAACAGTTACTAGCAGCTCAGCCTCCACCCACTTCGTAAAGTAATCTACCACCACGACCAAGAATCTTCTCTGCCTAGTTGTAGGTAGGAATGGTCCGAGGATATCTATCCCCCACTATGCAAAGGGCCACGGGATGGTCAGGAACTTCATAGTGGGCCACGGGTTGATGGAGGATGTTGGCGTGCCTCTGAAAGTTGTCACATCTTTTGACGTGATCAAGTGCATCTGCCTTCATAGTGGGCCAGTAATATCCTTGCCTTAGCGCCTTTTGGTCTAGTGCCCTACTCTCCAAGTGTCCTCCCCAAAGTCCTTCGTGGATGTCGTGGAGTACTCGGTCTGTTTATGAAGGTCACAAGCAACGTAGGTAGGGGAGTGTGAAGGACTTCTTGTACAACCGCCCGTCGTTAAGAATGTACCGCATTCTATCGGTAGGGTCCCGTGGAGCAGATAATCAACGAGCGGGTCAATCCAGCCCGATTCCACTGTCAGCACGGGAGCAACCTCTTTTGCCCTCCCCCCCCGAGAATGCTAGGCCGAGGTAGGTCTTCTATGTATACCGTCCGCATCGTGTTGTCACTAGTACTGGCCAATCAAGATAGAGCATCGGCCTTAGCGTTCTCAAACCTAGGTATCTGCCAGATGAACCAAGAGTGGAAGATCGGCAAGAGTTCTCTCACTTTTGCCAGATAGGCCATCGTAGTCGGGTCTTAAGCTTTGTAGTCACCGTTGACTTGATTCACCACTAGCTGGGAATCACTACACACTATGAGGTGCTTCGCGCCGATTTCCTTGCCAAACTCAAACTGGAAATCAATGCCTCGTACTCTGCCTGATGTTCGATGCCTCGAATCCGAATCGGAGAGCATACTTCAGCTTCACCTTGCTTGATCCGTACAATATTAGTTCAGTGCCGCTTCCTCTCTAATTAAACAATCCATTGACGTGGAGGATCCAGGGCTCCTCTTCCTAGGTCGGTCCTACTCTGACCAATACTGATGCCGCACTGGTTGATGTCTTCGACGTGTTAGCAGGCTCAATTAGTTTAGGGGTTGGCACATTGAACGTACATTCTGCCACAAAATCCGCCAAGACTTGGGCTTTGATCGATGGGCATGGCTCGAACTAAATGTTGTACTCGCTCAGCTCGATAACCCATTTCGTCAACCTACTAGATACCTCGGGCTTTAGTAAAATGTGCTTCAAGGGCTTGTTGGTTAGGACGATGATCGTGTGGGCTTGGAAGCACGGACGTAATTTCCGAGCTACAACTACTAGTGCGTATGCCAGTTTCTCAATGTTGGGGTATCTGGTTTCCGCAGCTTGCAAGACTTTGCTTACATAGTAGACAGGTACAACTTCAACTCGTCACCTTCCTCAGGTCAGGTTAAAACCAGTGCAGTAGTTAAGTATTTTTTCAACTCATCAAACGTGAGCTGGCATTTTCTGGTCCATACAAAGTCTTCGTTCTTTTTAATTACTTTGAAAAAGGGTAGGCACCAACTCGCTGATTTAGACATAAACTGGTTTAGGTCAGCTACCCGACCAGTTAGCCATTGGACTTCCTTTATCTTTTGGGGCAGTCTCATATCTAATATGGCCTTGATTTTGTTCGGGTTGGCCTCGATGCCATGTCGGTTCACTATATAGCCGAGGAATTTGCTTGACGTGACCCCAAAGACACACTTGTTTGGGCTGAGATTCATGCTATATTTTCTTAGAATTTGAAAAACGTAATTTAAATCGTCAATTAAAGAGTTCAAAAACTGGGTCTTCACGACCATGTCATCAACATAACATTCTATTTTATTTCCAATAAGAGGTTCAAAAACCTTGTTTACAAGTCGTTGGAAAGTTGCTCCAGCATTTTTCAATCCAAAGAGCAACACTTTATAATAGTATAGCCCTAGTTCGGTTATAAGCGCGACCTTGTCCTACTCGACTACGTTCATCCTAATCTGGTTGTAGCTAGAGTTGGCATCCATGAAGCCCAGCAACTCGTGCCCCAAGGTCGCATCTACTAGGTAGTCAATTCTAGGGAATGGAAAACAATCCTTCGAGCAGGCTCTATTGAGGTCGGTGTAGTCGACACACATGCACCACTTTCCGTTGGCCTTCTTCACTAGCATAGTGTTGGCCACCCAACTCGAGTATTGGACCTCCTTAACAAAGTATGCTGTAAGAAACTTCCTGTCCTTCTCTGTTAGATAGTATATGCCCTTAGATCCAATCAGAATGATGTACCTTATGACATTTAATGTAAATGAATAAAGTACATGTTTGATTTATGTTATTATGGTGTGTTTCTGTGTAATACCCCTAAATTGGACACATATGAGACTCGTGTTAGTTTATAATCTTCACAGTTGTTGGACAGATCTGGGGAGACTTATCCTGCCAAGGCTGACACTGATGTGCCACCAAGTTGGTTGGGGTGGCTTGTCTCAGCTACCAGGGTGAGACCTAAGGTACATGCAGTGTAAGTTTTCTTGAAACCCTGAACCGGACCAGAATTTCAGTATTACCCTAGACCTTGGAGATAGATGGGCAAAACAGGAATGCTACACTTGACCCCTAAACTTGATTATGATATTGCACTAGGTGTTGGATTCGACTGTCTTTGATATGTCAATCAGTGAGATCCTTAGAGGGGGTCAAAACCTGTGTATGTTGGGACATGGGTGATCATAGTGACTGGATCAGCCCCTTTGTCGGACAAAGTGAATGAACAGGGATGCACTCTCTCTAATGGAAATCAAAGTTGTTGGCACCCGATTTCAACCGTTGAAATTTGTTTTACAAAATATATTTGTATAGAGATATACATATATATTATGGTTTCAAAATTTTTGCAAAAGGTTTTAATTCCTGGGATCGATGTGAGTAGAGAATGCAACATTGTACCTTGCAATTGAGGGAGATGTCCTCTCTTGTCGGGTAGTGTTTGATCATTACGGGCTAAGAGGTTAAGTGTAAGACCATTGAGGGTAATACCTGATGGGTTAATCTTGCATCTGCTTATAGTCCTTGGGTTTTTATAAGGTGGCTTGACCCAATGACCATTTAGTGTAAATGTTGAGCCCATTAAGAGCTCATGGTGATGGACTCAGGGGTTCACTGTCTCCTACAATGAATTTGGCCAGTCCTTGTAACAGAGGCTAGGCTCAACCCATGTAGTTGATGTGTAGATCAATGTTTGGGTCCCACACCATACAAAGATATCCAAATAGGCCGCAATTTGGAGGATAAGTGAGCATATTGACTTAATGGGCCTAAAGCCCAATTCGAACTGGTTTAATTAGATTAATTAAAGATGGGCGATTCTGGGATTTGGATCAACATATAGGATAAGGGATTGTTCCTATTCACTTAGAGAGTCAAGATCCAAATAAAGATTTGGATAAGAAACTCCCAATTAAATTAGGAGGGCTAATTTTTATCTGCAGATAAGATAAGGGATTATCCTTATCTCTTAAAGAGGGTCCAGATCCAAATACAAGATCTGGATTAGGAAACTCATAATGGGATTAGGAGAACCTCTATTTAAGGACATAAATAGAGGAGGAGGGTGAACCCCAATTCATCTCAGATTACTGATAGAAGAGAGAAGACAACATACAGTTAGACTGACACCATCTCCTGCTCTTGCCTTCTCTGGCTATTGCCGCCATTGCCCATTCAATGTCCACCTATAGGAGCGATCAAGAAGGGTTCTTAATATCACCTTTTGGCAGAAAAGGTGATCTAAAGTCGTGCTCTCTTGCCCTCCATCAGATTATTGGTGAAGAATCGGGTTCTTGCTGAAGAGCCATCCTGCTAATTCTGCTCCACCCTACGTTGTGTCATATTCAGTGGGAGCAATCTTTGGTAATCTCCTTGGGTGTGAACACTTTCGTTGGGAGTTATTGTTACTTCGTATCAGGTACATCCCTCTCCTACCTTATGGTTTCAGATCTGGTTCGATTTAGCTTCAAGATTGATCATTGAAAATGCAGTTTTTCTAAAATAGGGAATGTGATTCCCACATGGGAGAGAGAGAAATTCTTGAAACTTCGCCCAACCTGCAAGGTTCGGCCATCCATATGATGGATCTCTCATCCCTTCATCCTTGTCATCTACCCTCCACCAGTCTAGGGCGAGGTTCCATTTTCTTTGTCTAACTGGCCTGACTAAGGGGTTCACATTAAGTTTATAAGTAATTATGCTAGGGTCAAGCCCTTTCGTGATTCCCACTTTGCCCTTCTACGCAGCCACGTAGCACTTTCATGATTCCAGCTGGTCACCTCATACAATCTCTACTCCACAATCTCTCGGGAACTTTATCGCAAGATAGTAGGTGGACACGACTGCACGGAGGGCATCTAAAATGTGCTCGAAGCTCACTAAGTTGGGCCATGTTCCTGCTACAACTAGCATTGTGATCTGTTCAAGGGGCCTGAATACTTCGCTACTAAATCCTACTAGAGATGAGTTTATTGGCTGCATATCACTTTGTTGTAGTTGTAGCTTCTAGAAAACTTCTAGAAAAAAGGATATCCGTAGAACTCCCTAAATCCACCAATACCCGCTTTACCTTGAAGTCGTTGATTACTAGCTTGACAACGAGGGCATCATCGTGCGGATACTGTATCCCACGAGTGTCATCCTTAGTAAAGTAGATGGGCTCTTTGATCCGAGGCCTCTTCGGTGGATTTTCTGCTTCATGTTTGAGCTCTCGAACTAAGGCTTTGCTTGCTACTGTTGTACACCCTACAACAATAGACCTGCCAGTGATCATGTTGATCACTATGTAGATTGGCTTGTCTTCAGGTGGATGTTGTTGTTGTTGTTGTCGGGGCGGTTGGTCATTTCTTCTACTGGACTCTGGAGCATCTCTCCTTTGGCGGCTTGACGATCTCCCGACTCCCTACCATCATGTTGCATGTACTGCTTTAAGTAGCCACAGTAGATCAACTCCTCGATCTCGTCGCACAAGTTCTAGCAGTTTTCAATAGTGTGCCTGAAATCACAATGGAAGTGACAGTAGATGTTCGGGTTTCTGGTCATCGGATCTCCCTGCATCCTAGGTGGCCACTTGAGGTAATTGGTGTCCTTTATTGACATCAATATCTCACCTCACTTCTTATTGAGGGGAGTGTAGGAGGACCTTAAAACGGGGGGTGTCCTAGAACGCCAACCTGACCTAAAACCCCAAGATGGAGACCTACTCTTCTTTCTTGGAGACCTACTTCTCCTTGGTGACTTACTCTTCCTTCATTGTTGCTTACTGTTGCTAGCTTCTTCATTTTTCCTCTTCCTCTTTTCTCCTTGCGGAGCCTCAACCTTGGGGTTAAGCACCTCCTCGGTCTTCATAAAGTGTTCAGCATCGAAGAACTTCTCGTTGGTCTTCGGTGGATACACACCGAGTGCCATGCGAACTCTTTGTGCTAGACTCCTTTTATTGTCATAGTGAGTCGAACAGTTGGTTCAAGGTCTGGTATCTATAAGCATTCAGCATTGAAGCGCGCAATAAAACTTTGGATGGTTTTGTTCTCCCTCTACACCACGTTCAGAATGCTCGCTTGGGACTTCGGACACTTCTTACAAGTGATGAAGTGGGCATTGAAGCAATTGGCGAACTGGGCCCAGGTAGTAATTGAGCTCCGCGCTAAACTCCTGTACCATGTTCTGGCTACTCCTCTGAAAGTAGTAGAAAAGGCGACACACATGCTCACCTCATCTGCCCTAGCAAAGAGCATCTAAGATTGGAATGTATCAACATTATCATTAGGGTTGTACTTCCCATCATAGGTCTCCAGAACTAGGACCTTTAAGTCCTTTGGTCTCGGGGTCGCAAGGATCTCTGATGATAGGGGGAGGGCCGGCTCATCAGAGCTAGAGCCGACTGTGCAGCTATGGAGCTCACTTCCTCCCACACCCTGCTCTGCTCTTAGGTGTTGGGTTGTTTCTAGCAGACTGTCAACGCGACTTGTGGTGACACCGCTTCTTCGTTGCTTCCATGTTGGTGTCATTCACCTCTGTGTGGTCTTGGACTTCAATCCTCGTTCGCTCACGTTCTCGGACACTATCGCTAGGTGGTAGAGGATTCCGGCTTCCCGCTTCTTCGTGGTCACGAACTTGCTGATGGCTATGGTGAGGCTCAGAGGGGACTCGGCATGAGCCCACTCCTTTGGCCCCAAGCTGCTAATGGTCACTTACTTGGGGCTCATTGTTCTCCCTCCGTGAATGTTGTTGCTGATCGGTCCTCATTTGGTGGCTGACCTCGGGCCGCTCATTTTGGTTTTTACCCCCTTGAGGGGGAGGGGTGTGTGTTGACCCTTCGTCCTATCCCAAGGTGGGGTCTGGTTTTGGGGAGGAATTGGAACCTAGGGATTTCCTACACCCCGGGGAGGAAACTGATGCACATTTTGTTGCTAGTTCAGACTTCTATTCAGATTCAGGTTTTGAGCTTGATGCTAGTTTTGGTGCTGCAATGGTGGGAATTGCTGTTGGTACTATTGGTAGAAATAGTATTGTTGAAGCTATTGGAACTCGTGCATTTGATTCATCTGCAGTTGTATGATTCGGATGCTCTGGACTAGTTCATCGAACTACTAGTACCCAACCCCAAGGGGGACCAGAGAGGGCTCCAGCACGGAGAAAGTAGTGCTCACTTGAGGTAGTGAGACGTTTAGCTATTGGGTACTGTAATAAGTCTACTAAGGAGAGATCCCTGAAGCAGTAAGAGGGATAGTGAACTGGCCGATGCAGATCAAAGGGAACTACTGGTTGGTCATGCTCTGGCCTTGTCCCCCCGAGACTATCACATTGGCGCTCTTTCCGGTGTTGCTTGAAGAAGCCATTGAGTAGGAAGTAATTTGGAAGGTAAAAAACTTTAGCTTTTCGAACGTTCCCACAGACGGTGCCAATTGATGGTGCACGATCTAGAAGCTCCTAGCTGGAAGGTTACCCGACAAGGTTGCTCTGATGCTTAAGTTAGTATTGTAGTCTTGGTTATGAGCTTAAAGCTTGAGTATATGAGAGCTATTGAGCAAGTAATCGCGTGTACCTAGGTCAAAGGAGTTGATGCCCTTATATAACTGGGCCACCGTGAGCCTCACGAAACCTCTCTGAGATCCTTGAACCGAGCAATAGGAGTCCATTCCACTCAAGATGGCAGATAACGTGCTGGCTGATAAGCCCCATCGCATCCACTCGAATCGGGTGGGGTGGGGATAAGACCTACTGTTGCACAGCATGACCCCGAAAGGCTCGGGGAAAACTGGGGAGTTTCTAGAATCTGTTACGTGTCACATTGACAAATATGGGCATCCGAGGTACCCTACCCTCGGGGCAATTTGATGTGACCAATCTGCCGAGGTGGTCGGAACTACTAAATTATCATCTAACCGGCAAGTCACGTCCATGTGTCCTCTATTTATCGGGTCTGGCCAAATCACCCCTGATCAGGTTTCAAGTTTTCAAAAGAGGAGCAAAGGTTCAATGGTTCTTGCGGTTGATATTTGAGAAGAAGAAATCAAGTATAAAAAAGAGATTTAACATCGGCGACTCCAATCTAGTGATTAACATTGGCAGCTATAATATATTTTTGAGTTTTTCACTTTAATTAGAAACCTTTTTTTATTCAATTTTATTTGGCATATGGCATCATCCATGTGATCTCAACATTTTCATAAAGCATTTTGAATTTGTAATAGGTTTCTTTGGTGAAGGCAATTTGTAATAAAACAAGAAAATCAAAGCGTTTGATTTTCTTGGCGAGGCCACAAATATCAAAGCGTTTGATTAGAAGAGGGGAGGTGAGGGGTCCTCTCACGCAAAGTTTATCTAAAACAAGAAAATCAAAGCGTTTGATTTGTTGATGTGACCTCACATATAAATGAACACATCTTGGCGAGGCCACATATATAAATGAAAGGCCTTGATTTTGTGTTTTAGCACTACTACGGTCGTAGCAAGAGTGAAGTGACCTTCTATTCCTTCTCTTCTCTTTATGATTAGTTATCTTTAAATTAAAAATATAATAAGTCAAAATAATAAAAAACCTATTCCTATTTTAGTTGTTTCTAATAAAAATCATTATTACTTTTTAGGATGCTTAATTGAACCGTAAGCCTAAATTCTAAATCGGACCAGTAGTATCGGCTTTTGGAAAATTGGTAATCAAAATCGAATCAAAGTTGATGGTGCGCGATCTGACTATTCCATGTTGGAGGATGATTTGGCTTCCAATTGAGCAGCGAGCTAGGTGAATCTGCAAGACAGCGGATCAGAGAATTCAGGGTGGTTAACCCGGCGAGATCGCTCTGATGCTTAAGTTAGTATATTGTGGTGCAAGCTTAAAGCTTTGAGAGTTAGAGAG
Organism: Nelumbo lutea; assembly: GCF_056320005.1. NCBI lineage: Eukaryota > Viridiplantae > Streptophyta > Magnoliopsida > Proteales > Nelumbonaceae > Nelumbo > Nelumbo lutea. The sequence continues at coordinate 120,180,014 of NC_142684.1, forward strand.
CTAGAGAGCTAGAGAGTAGAAAAATCACGCGTACCTTGTGTCATTGGGGTTGGTGCCTTTATATAGTTGAGCTCTCGTGGGTTTTGCGGATCGGTTCCGGGATCTTCGTCTTGAGGGGATCCATTTCCTCTTTAATTGGGGAGTAACGTATCAATTAATAAAGTTTATCAATTATGCCCGATCCGGGCAGGGAGAAGATTAGTCCTGTCGTTAAATTGATGAAGGATGATTTGGTGCGACCTAACGAGAAGGGGACATGTGGACACGACCTGACTAAGGGATGACAACTCAGCCTAGCAAGACTAATTCGCAACATTTGAGCTCGGGTGTTCAGTCACCTAGGCATAGAATCACCTCAGCACAGAGTCACCTCGGCACAGAGTCACCGCGGCACAGAGTCACCTCGACACAGGGTCACCTCGGCATTCAATCCAGTTCTGAATTAAAAAACTGAAGTATCAGCTCGGGGCTGCCGACCCAAACCGCCACGTACCAACTCTGGAAGTTTCTCCAGTAGATCCCGAACCTCACGGGATCGCGCCGCGTAATGGCAGGCCTAATCTTCTCCCCGCCTGGATTGGGTAGAATTGATAAACTTTTTTAATTGATATGTTACTCCCCAATTAAAGCGGAAATGGATCCCCTTAGGATGAATATCCCGGAACTGATCCAAAAAACCCGCAAGAGCTCAACTATATAAAGGCACCAACCCCAATGGCACAAGGTACACGTGATTTTTCTACTCTCTAGCTCTCTATCTCTCTAGCTCACAAAGCTTTCAGCTCGCACCACAATATCCTAACTTAAGCATCGGAGCGACCTTGCCTGGTTAGCCACCCTGGGTTCTCTGATTCACTGTCTTGTAGATTCACCTAGCTCGCTGCTCAATTGGAAGGCAGATCATCCTCCGGTGGGAAGTAGTCAAATCGTACACCATCAAAAGTCGACCAGTTCAGTTAATTGCCAGTTTGGTTCGTCAATTTTTTGGTTTTTTTATTTTTATAAAGCATAGCATAAACAAATATATAAATATATAATAAAAATTAGAAATACATATAAAATATAGTTTTATAAATAATAATAAATATATATAATATAGATAAATATATTATATAACCGATCAATTTGGTTAACCGAAATTTTCGGTTCGATCTCATTGGTACGGTTTGGTTTTTCAGTTTTTCTTGCTCACCCCCAATTAATATATACATAAATATATATTATATAGTTAATGCTTGTTCGATCTAACTTGTAAGATTACTCCAAATAACTCTGTTACCACCAAGTTTGGGGGGAGGGGTGTTAATGCCACCATGGTGTACAAAAGCATACCACCAACATAAAAAAAGGGTAAATTGTTGAAATCTCCACTAAAGTCCCTAGTTGTTGCTGAAACCTCCCTTGAAGTTTGTTAATTGCAATCACTTCCCATGAACTTTCTAACATAGTTACAAAGACCCATTTTGTTAGAATCCTATAAAAAAGACATGAAAATGTCATACTTATGCAATTACTTTTGACTATAATGCTTATTTTTCCAAATTTTCTCTTCATACGAATTGCTAGACTAAACCCTTTCAATCTCTTTTTTGAAATTTTTTTATTTTTTGAACTTTCTCTTCATATCAATCACTTAAATGTATAGATGCAACTTTAAATTCTCTATTTTTTTTTTGTTGTTTATAAAGTTTGTATTGTTTTTTCTATAGAAACCAGCCCTAATAGTTGCATGGGTATTTTGGATTTTTTTGTCTCTTTTTGGAAGATTACGATAAAGGGGGTCTAGTTGCAACTGTGCCAAAAGTTAAGGAGAGGCGATTGCAATTACCAAACTTCAGGGGAGGTTTTAGCAATTTACCCCAAAAAAATAACTTTGGCCATTAATGATAGTGGTCCTGAGTTCTCATGAAACAAAATCTATTAGCATGTGACAATTTGACCAAGGATTAAAGTATCGTATCGAGTATCGTATCAAACAACTTGGATACGGATATGCTTTGGAAATGCATGGATAAGGACAAAAATACGAATATGCTAGGAAAATACACAAAATTTTCATAATACATTAATAATATTAAATTTAAGGTCAAATAACCATAAATTATGTATAAATGCATAGAAAATGCATATTTTAATGGTGTATATGAAAACAAAATTATATTACAATTAATATAATATGACGCATAAATATAATACAATTTTATTGATAATGTATTAATCAAGAGTCCAAAATGCAAAACATATTTTCCTATTATATTTTAATTATTATATCAATTGTTTTTTATTATACTTTTTTTATATTTTTACATTAACAAAGAGGTTAACCAAATATTAAATTCTCTATGTAAATTTAAATATCCATTAATAATTTATAAAATGTATACTCTCAACTTAAAATATATCAAATCTACTAAAATTTATAAGATATATATCATATGCAAATTCATAACTTTTAACTTTTAAAATCATTATTATATTTTTATTCCTATAATTTTTTAATTAAAAATCTTTTTTTTTTGCATAAATGTAGATTAGTTGAGTTGATAGATTCAATTTAAGATTATATTCTTTAATTTTTTGTAAACATTTTTTTTATTTTCTAAATAATAAATATTATTTTATGTAATGTGTGTGTGTCTATATATATATATATATATCGTGTGCAAATTTATAAATTTTAAGTACTAAAATAATTATTCTCTTATTAATGTTATATTTTTTATTTTTTTTTGAGATTCAAATAATGTTTTGATATAAATTTGGATTTGATTTATTATTTATTTTGATTATATTATAAAATACTAATTTTAAATATTACTTTTTAAATTTTTAATTGGAGTTAACTGTAATATGTATTATTTATTTGAATTGCATTTAAGTAATAAAGAAATAAAAGCTATATTCATTTAATAAAGACAAAAGATGGAGTGGTGTAGTGGCTTGCAGGCACGTTCAAATCCTTACAACTTTCTTTTTCAATAGAAGAGTATGCACATGTGCATTCGCATCTCGCATGTAGCGTATTGTTTTATATCGGTCTGTATCAATATGTATCGGCTAATACAATGCGATACGGATTGATACACACCCATATTGGCCCAATACGCATAACTGATTGGACACACCTCTAGTCGTAGCATATCCCATGCCAGACACTAATTTAACTAGGAAAAGGTTTACTCGAGTTATTATTTTATTGGAAAATTCTTATTGAAGTCTTCTTGTAGAAACTTGAAAGGTTGGTTAAGATTGAAATGAAAACTAGTCTTCTACGTATGTACTTGCTTTGTGGGAAGATTTTAGTAGGATGGGAATAGGGATGCAAAATGGATCAGATCATATTCAAATCAGGGTTATCCAAATCCGATCTAACATTGTTAATTGCATATCCGATATGATAGATATGGATCTGAATTTGAAATCGATAGGAAAGTCAGATATTCGGATATGATTCTATCTAATTTGTTTTCTTTATAAATCAATAAATTATTAAAAGAAAATTAAAGCATACCAATTTAAATAAAGTGAAACAAAAAATAAAAGTATTTTCTAATTATTTTCATCATATTAATACATATTTTAAAAAAATAAATAATATATTTATAATAAATAAATAACATATATATGTATTATATATTTATATAAATAAATATATGGCATATATATATTGATCAGATAGGGGTGATCCAAATCTAATCAGATCTGATCCGATTTGAAGATCCAAAATGGGGTGATTCGAATTTGACCAAAAAGGATTGGATATCGGATCAGATTAATGATCTGATCCATTTGCATCCATAGTTGGGAAAGGGAAAATGGGTGGAAAATTTTTCATGTTCCATGTTTGGTTGCGAAAGGGAAAATAGTGGGGAAATAAACCACCGTAACAATTATTAATTAATTAGTAATATTTTTATTATTTAATATTTTACTATTATTAATTACTAATCATTGGTATTTTAATGAAATAATTTTATAATTAATTAATATTGACAACATTTAATTAATTATTAATTAAGAATAAAAAATTAAAATTTTTTTATTAATATTTACTATGAATTAATAATTTTATTTTTATTATTTATTATTTAATTATTTCCATTGAATCATTAATTAGATTAATAATGATATCATTATTTATTTATTCATTAATTATTAGTTAATTAATTACTAACTATTTTTTGTTAATTATTAATTAGTTAATAATTTCTATTATTTATTATTCATTATTAATTAGATATTAATTATTTAAAATTCATAATTATATAATTATTTATTTACATTAATTAACATTTTACACTTTATTAGTTTATAATTTATTATTAATAATATATTTATTAATACCCATGACTTAATTAATAATTTGAATATGATATACTCATAAATTATTAATAAATTAGTTCATTTAATTAAATTACAAATTATAAATAATTAGTTAGTTAGTAAATGAATTTATTATTAAGTATTGCATTGTTAATTATAAAATAATTTTATGATTTTTTATTTTATTTGAATTATTAATTTGATATTAATTAGTTAATTAATTATGAACAATAATTAATATTTTAACTTTTATTAGTTTATACTTTAATATTAATATTTTATTTTTTTTATACTTATGAATTAATTAATAGTTTTAATGTTGTATTCTAAAACATAATTAATTATTAAATTTTTTATTAATTATTTATTCAAAGTTGTTTATTAATTGTTTTAATTAAATTATTTTATTAATATGTTATTAAATAATTAATAATTTATTTATTGGTCATGGATTTAGTATTAACTCTTAGAAATCTATACTATATATAAAAGTGTGGGTGCAGAGTAGAAGCCTTTTTGGACTAAAATGCTACTAAAATGTCCATATTTGTCTATTTAGTTCATTTCTAAAGGTATTAACTCTCATTTTCTTTTATTAAATATTATATTTAAGATATTTTCACTAATAAATGCTACTAATTATATTTACGTCAATATTTTTAACAATATAAGCCCATATATTTTAAAACTGACTCAAATACAAAACCATTCTTTATGCAAGTGGTAATTAAGCAATTCAACCATTCAAATCAAATTGATTAACATATGAATTCATAGTTAGGTAATGAAATTTTAAAAATAGAAATAAATATAGAAAATTACAAAATTGTAGAAAAATTAGACACATTTATGATATTTTTGTTAATCAAATTAAAACAATATTTATAATAAGCAAGAATTATTTTTATTGATAATGAAAATGAAATACACAATTTACAAATGACCCAAAATGAAATTATTTTACTGTTTGGCAAAGATCGATAATTCAACTTTTGGGTCAAATGTGTTAACATTTAATCTTATAAATAAATAATAAAAATTAAAAAAATATAAAAGTACATAAATTTTGCAAAAAAAAGCATTCCGGCACATGTATAATATAATATAATTATCATATTAAACAAAATTGAATACATTTATAATTCTATATTTACATTGCTATTAAAAATATGAATAAGCTATGTTGAACTTTCTTTTGACTAAAATACTCATTTTTTTTAATTAAAATTCTATTTGGTGATGTTTAAATTGTAATTGAACCACTACTTTTCACCTCATTTAATTCACTCTATTTAAATCTTACATTTTTTTGATAAATAAACAAAAAAAAAAGATACACTAAAAAGATAAAACATTACAAAAAGAAGAATCAACCCAAACAGGTAGGCTTGTCAATGATACTTGAAACTTCACAATATGATCCAATCATCACATATTTGGGTGATGTGTTTATGTAATTAGATTTGGATTTTGCAATTTGCATCCGATTAATAATAAAAAAACATAAAAACAAAAATAACAAATACATATTTATAAAAAAAAAAAATTAATATTTATTACTATCATTATCATCATCTAGAATTGTCACATGGAAAGCACGTACACGCATACTAGTACTATAAGAAAGGTGTTTTTCTTGTTTTGGTTAAATAAGTTTCCCATACATTCCCACTTGTTTCCCACCAAAATGGTGGGACTCCACATCCCAAGAATTGGGATTTATAATTCCACCTTTTTTCCATCCCATCTCATGACTCATGACATCCTACAAACCAAACATGGGAAAAGAGGAATATTTCAGAATATTCCATATTTTCCCTTCCCATCCTACAAACCAAACAAGGCCTAAGTTCTATTGTTTGAATTGAATTGTGTAGACAGTCCTGCATACTAACGAGACTGGATATGCTCCTCACACATGGCGCCTCACACTGACTTCACAGGCACATCCCACCGTGCATTGAAAACATCTCTCATACTTATGTGTTATTGTTTACGGGAGATGTTCCCAATGCATGGTGGGATGTGCTCGTAAAGTCATTGTGAGGTGCCCTGTGTGAGGAGCAGATCTCAATTCTATACTAACCATAATAAGCGACATGTTTATGGTCCTATCCCTCGCTCTAATCTACTTTATTGACATAAATTATAGTGAAAAAAGTTTTTTATGTTTTGTAATGTAGACAGAATGGATGGTCCACTGTAAATTGAGTGATTAATTTACGGTCCAATATAAAGGGTGGTATAATAATTATTAAATATGATAATAAATAGTACTTAATAAAATTAATAATTTCTACTTTATTTTGTCCATTGATTTTGTTTTGACAGTATTCTTTTACCCATTGATTTTACTTCTCACCATGCTGCTATGACTTCATGCAAAAACATAAAAATGATTTGGGTACATCACATTTGGGCAATTTAATTTGATATAATCACTCCATGGCATAGTTTAATTTGATATGGCTGCACCACATTTTGCATACTATTATGCCCGTGGGGCTTTTTTTTTTTTTTTTGGAAATAATGGGGCATTGAAGGAAACACGAAGAAGACTTCAATATTTGGGGTAGGGTTGCAAAGGGATGATAGGTAGACACCAAAAAAAAAGGTAAATTACACTGTACTATATGGTCAGTGACAATTACCCCCCCCCCACCCTAAACTTTCACTTCGCGATAAATACCCCTAGTCATTAAATTAAATGATAGAATGCACTAAATTACCAAAATATCCACATGATATTTTCTTATTTTCTTTTCCTTATCATTTTCTCTTAAATCCTAATAAACTCAAAAATACCTTCTTTTTTCTCCAAACAAAACCAACTAAAATAACAAGAAAACCATTTCATTGATACAGAAAAACAAGTTTCTTTAAATTCTCATTTCATTAGTTCGTCGAGATAAATGTTTCTCTTCATCTTAAAATATAAAAAATATCCACTCCTTCCTCCAATAAACCAAAGAAAAAAAGCAAATGGAACTTTAAATTTATATCTATTAGAAAGAAACCTCTACCATTTCATTTGAATATTGAATCCAACCAGAAATTTATATGAATCTATTAAAGCAATTAAGATGGCTTTAATATTATATTTAGAAAACTAACCCAATCATAAGTCATTCAAATAAAGAAGAAAATGGTAGTTTGGGGATTTAAACAATGTAAAACAACTGAATAAGAATATTTTTTCGAATGTAATACAAAATACAAGGTTCAGTTTGGAAAGAGTACAAATACAAATATGTACAATACAAATAATACAAAATACAAGATTTTTCACTCTACATATTTGTATTTATATTCCTTCCAAACTGAGCCAAAGCGAAAATTCATGGGTACTTGTCATCTTACAAATAAACTATATATTAAGATTCTTTTCTTTTTCATGTATTTATCAAATTAATCAAACCCAAAGGGAACCGATCGTAAATCTCTACCATAACCATCCAATCCGGATCTAACCCGAAGACAAATGGTATGAAGGAAATCTCACCTACAAAATCCGATCCTGATTCAGCAAGATTCTCTTTGAAATCTATTTGTTTCTCCCAGACCGACAGCCGTTCAAATTTATGATATAGTGTCGTTTGGGAGGGCCGAAGCGGAGTGGCTTCGTGCTTTTATCAAGTAGGCTATGTTTGGTGAAAAATCCAGAGTGCCATAATCGATGGTTGAAGGTCTGTTCACTTCAGCTTCTTTGAAATTTTGAGTAGTTTATCTAGAGTGCTTCAAAGCATTTGAGTGCATGTTTAAGAAGGGCTGGGCTGAATGTTCAGCTAAGCTGGTTTTCAACTGCTTTGAGGTGCTTTGGACAATCTATCTAAAAAAAGCTAAGGCCCTCCCAAAACGGGCACTAACCAAATGGGTCACATCACATAGTTCAGATCTCTTGCAAGCAAACAAAACTCTGCTTATAAAGCTTCCAGCAGCATATTGGGAATATCTCCCGTGCATTGCATTTATATTAAATTCATTAAAATATGCTCCCAATATGCGTTGGGACTTGGGAGTACTCTCATGCATTTACTGTGTCTGTAGAGTTTTGCTTGCAAAGAATCCCACCATCGAGTTTTCTACATGCTAACTTGTTGCACCAATGCCTTTGATTGGTTGGATGAACCAAGGTTATAAATTTGGAAATTTTTTATTTTGGGGGAATTTGCAAATTTGATGCCATTTATCTATAATTCTATATAACCAACCAAGGGCTGGCTTGGTGGTGTGTTAGCTGATTTGTTCTAATGATGACGTTGAATCAAATCCCACAACTAGCATTTTGGGGAAAAAGGGGTCGGGGAAGCTATTAAGGGTGCATACTGATGTCCATTTTCGCGTTAATTGGGGATAACGCTGCCAACTGATAAGATTCATCACTTCCGCCCGAATCGGACGGGGGAGATAATGCTAGCTGTTACGTGGCATGATCCCGTAAGGTGTTGAATCTGGTGGCGAGATCTTCGGAGTTGCCAAGCAGTGGTCGGTCGGTATTACCTGAGCTAGTGCCCTTTGGATCTGACCTGGTATGAATGCCAAAGTGCCTTGGGACCGAGGTGGTCCTGATGTGATCGTACCCCGAGGTGGACTTGCCCCGAGGTGGTTTTGTTATCCGAGCTTGATTCGTCGCAGACTTGGTGCATCGGACTGATTTGTAATCCTAGTAGGTAGGTTGTGTCCACGTGTCCCCCTATTACTAGGTCAGGCCAAATCACCCTACATTAATTGCCCCCTACTCCCCGATCCAGGGGTCCTGACCCGGTGCGGGGAGTTAATGATGAGCCAAGTGGATTTGGTCCGAGGTCCGGGCAACTAGTCAGATGAATCACGGGTCGGACTTGTTTGGCCACCCGACTCAACTAGGAAAACCCAGGTCGCATCTGGCCTACGTGCGGACGTCACACGATCTATAAATTCTGCGGAAGTCAAAAAATGTGCTAAACCGATTTTCCTAGGAGCCATTGGATTGCTTCGATCTCGACCGTTAGTCTTCGGATATAGCGGCTATAAATAGGGGGTCCGTGACTCATTTTTTTTGCCACAAATTCTGTGATTGAGCTCTCCTGAGGTTGCGTCAGAGTCATTCAGCTCGCCTTCTCTTTGTGTTCCGAGATCATCCTTCTTTTTGGTGAGTTTGTGTTTCCCTTCGTTTGTTTCTCCTTTGTTTTTTAATCATGTCTAGCTCTAGTGAGGTTGAGGGTGCCATGGTTTAATCCGCAGCCCCTGCTGGGGAGGTTAGTCCGTCGCTGGGTGACTCCCCTCTTCAGTCTTTAGAGGAAACTTATGTTCCCGAAGTTGAGCCATCTCGGCTCGGGGAGACCGAGGTTCAGGAAGAGGGTCCATCCTCTAGAACGGAGGCCCCATCTTCTTCATGGGTTTGGGATCCAGATGACTTTTGTCCTTCTACTTTGACCTCGAATAGGCTAATGTACCTAGTAGCTTGCTATCGTCTTCCCGATAGCTTGGTCCTTAGTCTTCCTTTAAGTCAATATCCTTGGGCTCATGATCACCATGAGCTCACAGTCTTTGAGGAGCAGCTCATGGCCGAGCTGTGCTTCCCGCTTCACCCTTTCATTATAGAGGTAGTCAAGTTTTTCAACATCACCATCGACCAACTACACCCGAACTCTATCCGGAATATAGTTGGTACTATCTCCTTGTTCCACACATATAATCGGCCTCTGTTCCAAGATACCTTCAGCTCGATCTGTGCGATCAAGCAAAATTCTGCTTGTCTATGCGGGGATGTCAGACAGAGCTATTATATCTCACCTCGGCCTGGGTTCAAAATTCTACTCGGGTGCCCGAACAAGGTTTCGGCCTGGATGAGGAGGTACTTCATTATCCGAAATCCTGAAGGGTGGTCTTTTCCAACTCACTAGAGGGTGGCTATCAAGGATCTCAGGGTGAGCTTAGATGCAGAAACTAGGGTAGTTATCAACTCGTGGAGGGACCTCAACCTCGAGATGAAAGATTTCTTGGCCGAGGATAAGCTTGTGTGAGCTGGTCTGAGCCCTCCTGGTAGGTTTCCACCTTGGTTTTTTACTTTAAAGTTCTTTTTAGTTCACGGCTATCCTTTGGATCTTACAGTTACCATGCCAGAGGTCGATGCCGAGAGCCTTCTCAAGAGCTCTCAGAAGGGGAAGAAGAGAAAGGCTTCGAAGAAGCTTTGTCAGAAGGTTGACCCTTCTGCTCTTGCCCCATCCGAAGTCCTGGCCGTGGAACCAATCTCTACTGAGCTTCCCGAGGAGGAGGTTTGTCCTCAACTCCCCATAGTGGACCTCGATGACGACTAGGAGGAGGATGCTCAGCCTCATGAATCGGGGAGCACTTCTGTACCCGAGCAGGAAAGCATCCAACATCACAGGCTGGAGAGCGCTTCTGCATCAAGGCCCAAGTCCTCCAAGGAGAGCATAATGACTCTTCGGCTCGGAATGTGCAAGAGCAGGGATGTCGTCTTTCTGATGAGGTTGCGGAGTGGGATGACATGTCTACAGCCATGCTCGGAAGCCGAGCTGCTGGTTATTGCATGGTGGTAAGTATCTTACTTTACATTTTATTTCTTTGTCAACTTCAAATGTACTTACCCCTGTTTTATTTGCTAGGTGAACTCCGCCATTCATTCATTGATGTGTCAGTCCGAGATCCGCTTGAAGCAGGCTCGGGATGCCGAGGAAAAGACACGACAGCTTCATCGCGAACTAGACATAGCTTGGGGCGAGATACTTTGGGCCAAGAATGGAGCTCGAAGCCAGCAGGAGATGATCTTGGTCATGACTAAGGAGAAGAAGAAACAATAGGAACTAATCTCTGCACTAACCAAGGAAAAAATGAAGCAACAGGAGCAAATCTCAGCGTTGGCCGAGGAGAAGGCAAAGCTTCAACGAGAGATCGAGAATCTCAAAGCGACGATCCAGGAGCGGACTAAGATCTTCGAGACCGCCATCCAAGAGGCACAAGCTGAAGAGAGAAGCCACGTCATCGAACGCTTCAAGGGATCCTCAGAGTTCCATGATCTTCAGGTTGAGTATGGATCGAGATCCTATCGTTCCGGGTTCAAACTGTGTTGGTACTTAGTGTGGTAGAAGTTCCCCGACCTTGATCTCGGAGTCATCACTATGTCGGGCCTTACCCCCAAGGTGGCGAAGGCAGCGAACGAAGAGACCAGCTCATCAGAGGAGGAAAGTGACGACGAAGTCGAAGAGGCGGACTCCTCAAGTCAAGAGGACGTGGAAGAGCATATGGAGACCGACCCGCCTGACAGTCCTCATGAGTGATTCTGGCTTTTTCTTCTTTTTGTGTTTTGGATGTATGCCCCGAGGCCACCGAGCTCGGGTTACACTGGAATCTTTGTACCTACACTTTTTATTAATGAAATACAAACTTTTCTAAGCAATCCTTGTGCAAAAAATATTCTAAGTGTAAATGACTCCCAATCTGGGCAACAAGTGTATAGGTTACCTGAATTGTCGAGCTACCGAACTAGACAACAAGCAAGGATAACCAAAGTGAAAATTTATCTAAGTGTTTGTTACCCTGAACTATCTACTTGGACTATTAGTAGGGGCAACTTTACATAATGAACGTCGAGGTGGGCGACATTGCAGGGTATATACCCGACATGTCCGTGCACAGGCTACTTATTTAAATGTCAGTTGTCCCTAACGGGCCCAACTTGTTGATATATGCCGAAGTGGGCTAGACATCATAGTGCTTACACCCGAGTTGTCTACGCTTTAGGCATTAGAAGTAATTTGCCTTTGCGGAAGAGACAACTAGGACTTATATGCCCATGTCGAGGAGGTGACTGGGACTTATATGCCCATGCCGAGAAGGCGACTGGGACTTATATGCTCATGCCGAGGAGGCGACTTGGACTAGTTTGTCCAAGCCGAAGAGGCGACTGGGACTTATATGATATCGGGGTCTTTTATCAACTCGGCACTTTTAGTCCTTGGACATCTGGGAGTGACTCGCAGTCCGCTCTCCAGTTTGACGATCACAGGTAGTATCGCCTTAAATTGTTGATGTTCCACGCTCGAGGTAATTGTTTTTCATCTAAGGTTTCGACCTCATACGTACCTTCCCCGAGTACCCGCTTTACTCGTACATAAGGTTTTGAGCTCAAAACGACCCTGGCGGGTTGAGTGTCTCCCAACCTATTCACTTGCTGCGAGGCGAGAGGAGTGACTTGCCTTTCCCTCCTGTCGTGAGACGAGGCCTGGCTCCCGAGAGGATTTTGGATCTGGGAAGTCTCTCCCTGGCGAGGAGGGTGATTGTTCTGACGGTGAGACTTGTTCTACTGTGTCATCGGATGCCGAGGTGGGATTGGCTATTGATTCTGCTGCATCGGTGGGAACTGCTACTGGTATTGCTACTGGTAGAACTGATGCAAGACCTGCTTCTATTATTGTTGGAATTGCTGGACCTGAATAGTCCAAATGCAATGTACCAGGTCATCAAGCTGATTCTGCCCGACTGCAGGGGGAATCACAGAGGGTTCAGCAAAGGTTGCACCCACCGTAGGAGGGAGTGGGGCATTCACTAGTGCTATGACTCAAGGTATGTTCAATGTTGGAATCCCATCTGCAGAGAGAGGCACACTGAACTGTCCGATACATACGGCTAGGACCTGAGGTTGCCCCCCGGAGATGTTCGTTTCAACATTTTGTCTGGCGTTACCGGAGGATGCCATGGATGCTTTTCGAGGAAAGAGGCTTCTTGTAGCGTTTCCCACAGACGACGCCAAATGATGTAGCACAATCCAGCTGCTCCCAGCTAGAGGTGATATGGCTTCTAGTAGACAACGAACTTAGTTGATCTGCAAAAATCAAATCAGAGAACTCGGGGTTGCTTACCCGATGGGGTCGCTCTGATGCTTAAGTTAGTACTTGGTTGCGACCTGATGATAGCTTAGAATGCAAGAGGGCTAGACAGCAGAGATTACGCATACCTTGCACCCCCGGGGGGTGGAGTCTTTATATAGTAGAGCCTTCGCGGGTTTTGTGGAGCAGTTCCCGGATCCTCGTTATGATGAGGTCTGTTTTTGCGTTAATTGGAGATAATGCTGCCAACTGATAAGATTCATCACTTCTGCCCGAATCGGACAAAGGAGATAATGCTAGCTGTTACGAGGCATGATCTCGTAAGGTGTGGAATCTGGTGGGGAGATCTTCGGGGTTGCCAAGCAGTGGTCGGTTAGTATTACCCGAGCTAGTACCCTTTGGATCTGACCTGGTATGAATGCCGAAGTGCCTTGGGACCGAGGTGGTTCTGATGCGATCGTGCCCCGATGTGAACTTGTCCCGAGGTGGTTTTGTTATCTGAGCTTGATTCATTGCAGACTTGGTGCGTCAGACTAAGTTGTCTTCCTGGTAGGTAGGTCGTGTCCACGTGTCCCCTTATTAGTAGGTCGAGCCAAATCACCCTACATTAGTTTTTATGTAGACTATAAGGCTTTGTTCGCTTTTTGGTAAGTTATTTACCCCAAGTAAATCGAGGTAAGTGCAATTTATCCATGTTCTTTTATTTCTCAAGTAAATAAGACAATGGTCGTTTTAGCCATTAAAAGTCATTATTAAAAAGGGTAATTTTGTTCCATTCAAGTATTAGCACATTTCCCCCCAATGTGGGAAAGTTAGTTACCCACCTAGGAGATGGGGGTAAGTGATACCTAGGGAAAATAATAAGTTTTCCCTAGCCCCACATGAATCTAAAAAAAAAAAATTAAGAACATGATCACATAATGAAAACCAAAATCCCATTGATTGATTCCCCCCTCTCAAAATCCAAAAAAGAATGTATCTTAAGAATTAAATCACATACTTACTAGCATCGTATAGAGTTTCCATTTTTACTCTTTCATATTTGCCTCAATTTAGATGCATAAAAGTTAAATCCAAATCTATACTATATTATAAAGTGATTAGGTCTCATGTCAGCAGCCCTCTCCTTCTCCCTTTCCCCCTTCTATTCTCTCCTTAAACCTCTCTCAATTTTCCCTTGCCCCTTTCTGGCTCTCTCATTTACTCTCTCTCTCTTTTTTCTCTTCTTCCCTACCTATCCCACCCATTAAGTCACGTGGCAAGGGAGATTTGGTTTTATAATATCTAGCCAAGTGGCAGCACTATCCCCTACATACCTTCTCCTAAATTATCTCTAATTAGGCAGGGAGTTTATCTCCTAAACTATCTCTAATATTATTTATCCTCCCCCACCTTTGATCTATATCTATCGAAAGAAAATTTGAATTAAAAATGTTAACAATTTTTTTTAAATATTATAATGAAACTATGTAAACATTTAAAACTAAAAATATATTATTCAAATATTTCAATAACTGAATACTTTAAATAAAAAATATTAAATTAGCTAAATAATTAGATAACATAATGTTGAATATTACATAATAACTTTAAAATAAATAAAAGAACTAAATATTTTACATATTATTTAAATATCTAAATATTTAATATAACTATATTTTAAATAATTAAAATAACGAAATTATGTAATAAATTTAAAAAATTTCTTACAAGTATAAAAGTAATTATAATAGATTTCATAATATTTGAATTAATAATATAACAAAATTATATAATAATAGTATAAATTATAATTTTACATATTACTAAATTCAATAAATAATTAATATTTCAAAATATAAATAATTACATTATTTGAATAACTAAATAATATTTTAAATAACTAATTTTTAAATATGTTAAATATAAAAATTAATAACTAAATCATATTTTCAATATTAATTAAAAATATATTAAACAAGGAAATTATGTAATAACTTTCAAAATAATAATATTTATTAAGAATAATTTTGAAATATTTATCTATTTATTATATATTTTTATTATTGTATATACTAAAGTTAATATTTAGTGTATTTTAGTAATTATTTATTGTATTTGTGATAAATATATGTTTAACAATTATGTATAAATCTTTTTTTTTGTTATTTAAAAAAAATCAATAATTATTGGAGATTAAAATATTATTATTTTACTTTAAAATTTATTTTATTGTACTTATTGGATTTATTATAATTTTGTTATAGTTTATTGAGTAATATTTGTTAGAGGTTAAACTATTATTGGACATTACACTATTTATTGACTAATTTAATATATTTTTGGTATTTATTATATTTTCATAATTATTGTATTCATTGTATATTTATTAATTATTTGTTGCATTTTCATTATAAATTTATTTTCAATAATTGTGTATTTTTGCTATAAATTCTCAATAATAACTGTAGATTAAACTAAATAGACTAGACTATTTATTTAGATAAAATTAGGAGTGTTCATGGGTCATTTTGGATCGGTTGAAGGTTGTTTGGGTAATTAAGCCAACTTGGTTGGGTTGGGGAGTTGGTCACCCGAAACTAGATGTTCATGAGTCAGGTAGCCCAATGGGTTGGCTTGGCTCGGCCCATTCTAATTTGGGCTTGGACAATGTTTTAAGCTCATGGGCTCAGGCTTGGGCTTAAAACATCGGGCTTGACTATTTTTCAGGCCGGGCTCAGGGTTTCCCAAATAAGCCCATCCTAAGCCCTACCCAATAATTTTATATATAGTAAAAAATATAATATATATTAATAATGCATGAAATATATATTATATAATAATAAAATTAGTATTGAAAAAGGTATTATATATTATAATATATAGAAGAATATAAAATATAAAATATATTATTAATAATATAAAATATTTGTCTAGATTGGGCTTCAGGCTTGGGCTCAAGATCTAGGCTTAATGGTCGGGCTGGGCTTGGGCTTTGGCCTGGTCATTTTCTGTTCATAAAGAGGAAAAGCCCAGCCCGAGCCCAACTTAGGTTGTATCAATTTGGTCAATTGACTCAAAAGATTTATAGTGTACAGATCTACTAGAAATCGACCAACCATTAGTAAAAATCGGCCCAACTCGGGTTGTATCAATTTGGTCAATTGACTCAAAAGATTTAAACTTAAAAGTTAATTTTAAATAAAAATTACAACAACATTAATAAAAATAAATAAATATTTTAAATTTATAATATAAAATATTTTAGACTAATACATATGGGAATTTTCCCACTTTCCGTATTAAAAATCATATTTATAATATAAAATATTTTAGACTAATACATTCGAATGAGCAGCCACCATCGATGAAGGTGAACGATGGCTTTTTTCTCTTTCCATAAGACTGAACCCATTTTCATATTCATATGCAAAGGCTGCCATGCAGAAGCAAATGCATAGAGGATGACCATGGTTAGATGAGTGATCTAACTCTACACACAATGCTTATTAATATTGATTATAACTTCTACTTCTACTTAGACTCATAGTGGAGTTGGAGCTACAGGAGAGGAACGGAGACAAAGATGGGTGTAAATGGCATCGACAAAGTGTTCAATGAAAGGTTTGGATTTCTCCTGAAATGGTGAAACCAAGCTCCTAAGTCCCAATAATGAATTTACTATGGTGGGGATTTTGTGCCATTATCCGTTATCTTCCACCTTAATTGGTTTGATCATACATATTACCACACCTGAATCTATACAAAGAGAAAGAAAAAAATGAGTGAAAAGAATGTTATAATCAATATTATTAAGCATTTAGAGTAGACACGTTGAAATCACTACACATTCACCATCTTAGGAACCTTATTTCTCTTCATTTCTCATCTTTAGTTCTATATTTTCAATCCCATCAAGCATCCTTGTTTTACCCACGTATTCATGCCCTAAAATTTGGCAATTGGGGTTTGTTTATCTGTCTTCAGTTCTATTGAATTGAAAACCAATCAAAGTCAAAAGAATAGTCTTTGTGCCTTTTGAGGTTAGTTTTCACTCTTTAGGAATGCTACTGAGCTAATGGCAATGGGGGTTTCCACTCAAAATCGCCCTTCGAAGCCCTATTCATCTTCTCCCATTCATCACTCACCCATTAGGGCAATGCCAGACTCTGTCAATCTATCAATAACTCATAAGGGGTACCCATAGTGTTGTAGACCAAATTAGCTTAGAGTGAGAAATATCCCTGCCCACGACAAAGTGGGAAATATCTTTGTCCATGGCTGTTGAAGTCGATGAAAAAATAGACCCAAAGATTCCCAATGAAGAGGAAGAGGAGGAGTTCTTACACTGAATTCCTACCTTCCATTCCTCTTAGTTGACCTCAAAGGGGAGGCATCGTTACATTTGGACTCGAAAGCCGTGAGTGGTGACAGTGGTGGAGTAAGAGATGAACGTTAACACGGCACCGCTTGTGGGACGAGTTAGTGGGGCATGCCTTTTATTTTTTCCCCTTCCTATGTCAATGTCGATGCCAAAGATTACCAACAACAAGTCAGTCCCTGTCATGTTGGTGTGAGTGGTTGGTTCAACAATAGAACCAGTCTGTCCCAAGAATAGAGTTAGCATCATCTGCCTAAACCGAAAAGGGCATTTTCAACCATAAAAGGGTATATTAGGGATTTTTGAAAAATATAACAATTACGCGATATCATATATGAATGGTTTACGACATAAAGTTAACGGTAAGGGAAGTTTTAGGTAATTATAAAAAACAGTAAGTGTGGTTTAAGACAATAGTTAAATAGTAGGGGTATAGTTTGTCAATTTGTTAAACCATAAGGGTAGTTTAAGAATTTTTCCTTAAAATATATGGGTTTATATTGTTAAAAATATTGGCATATATTTAAGTAGTAGCATTTATTAGTGAAAAATAACTTAACAATATAGGAGTTAATAAGATAAAATGAGATTTAATACCTTAAGTATAAGGCTTAATGAGAGGGGATTAAATGAGGTGGAGAGTAATAATTGAAGCGACATTTCCAACACTTACAATTAAAGATAGATTAAATACACAAATATACACATTTTAGTAGCCATTAAAATTGACATGAAAGTTATAATAAAATGACTTTCATACCATTTCTTAATCAAAGAAATAAAGGGTAATTTTAGTCAAAAAAAAGTTCCACATTGCATTCACACTTTTATATATAGTATAGATTAATTACAGTTAAATACCATAATTAATAAAAAATATTGTTATAAAAAAACATCTAATATTGTTAAGTGATTAAATAAATACTATAATTAATAAAAATATTGTTAATTAATGAATTACTAATTAATTATATCAAAATACCATTAATTAATTAATTGTATTTTTAGAAATATTGTTTATTAATTAAATAAATTAAATAATTAAATAAATACTATAATTAATGATGGTATTTATTTATTTATTTTAGGTATTTTGGTAATTTTGGTAGGCTCGGGGGTATTTTAGTTAATCCAGGTTTAAGGAGCCCAAAACAAATTTCTAATCTAATGGTGGGTATTTTGGGTTAAAAAAATGAAGGGTGGAGATTGGTTTGAGTATATACACTGGTTTTGCATATATGAGCCAATGAAATTGGTCAAAATTGAATCTTTTTATATGAAGGGCAAACAAGGTTTTTTTTATTGGAATTTTATAGGGTGGGGTTTTTAGGCATTTTTGAATTGATTGGTGGGGTAAGATTGGCCTAAATATGCTCGGATTAGGTAGATATAAAAGAGTAGTGATTTAGTTAATTTATTAACTTTAAAATAGAATCTTGGCGTGGAGGGGAAAATGAGGGATTCTTTTTGTTGAAATTTGGTAGGTGGTGTTTTTGAGCATTATAGGTTGATTGGTGGGGCCAAAATGGCCCAACAAAGCTGAGATCGGGCAAAATGGAATCTTAGTGTAATAAAGGGGCAAACAAAGGTATTTTGGGGTGAGTTTTTATGGATAAGGTTTTTAGGGTGTCTAGGATCTTAAGGAAAATTCTGATTGATTTTGGAGGGCCAAAATTATGGAAATTTGGGTCAACAAGAGCATCCGAATTGGAATGTTTGTTCAATGTTGGGGCAAATGGGAGAATTTTAGGTTGAAAATTTATGGATAGATGTTTTTGGTGTGTCTAGGGTTCAATTGTATGGTCTAATTGATTTAGAGGTGTTAGGATCCGGGAGGTTTGGGTTGTAGGTGCTTTAAGCTAATGAGAGGGTTCGAAAGGGAATCTTGGTTTGATAAAAGAATAAACGGAGGGGATCCTTGGGTTGAAATTTCAGGGGTAGATATTTTAGGAAGTCTTTGGTTTGACGACAATGTTCAGGGATTTTTAAGTACTTTGGGATGATCAAAACAGTCTAATTGGGTGTTCGAGGTAAATTGGGGTTTTGACGGCAATTTGAGCAAAAATCAGGTGCTGACAATTGGCCTCTTCAATCATTTGGTGGGGTTTTATTGGTCCATAAATGGTATGATCAAGGGGATTTAAGAAATGAATATCTTGGCCAATGAGATAAGCCCAAATTAAAATCTTAGTGTGATGAAGAGTTAAATGGGGAATATATGTGATGAAATTTGGTGGTAAGGTGTTTATAAGTATCCAAGGCTCTTTAAAATCCCATTAACTCTAATTTAAAATTCAGTTAAAAAGTCCCATGCACCGCATGGATTCTAACTAGTATATACTAAAACACAACAGTCTAGAAATTTTCTCATTTTTTTATATTTTGATTTTTATTCCATGTCATTTTTTAAACAACAAATGAGATGCTTTCCTTCCCCGTAAAAAATTATCTAAAATCTTTCTTTCTTTCTTTCTCTCTCTCTCTCTCTCTCTCTCTCCCCCCCCCCACACGTTCCTAACATAAACAATCTATTCTCTTAAAATTTCTCCTAAACTACCTCCCCCACTTTCTCCTAAATTGTCTATAATTCCTATTTATCATTTCCCTCACTTTTTATTTATATCTATTTAAATAACTAAATATTTTAAATAATAAAATATTTAACATAACTAGATTTTAAATAGTTAAAATAACCAATTTATAAAATAAATTTTAAAAATTTCTTAAAAGTAGAAAAATAATTATAACATAATACTCAAATTAATAATAATTTAATAGTTTACAAAATTCACAAAGAAATTATGTAATAATAGTACAAATTATAATTTTATGGATAATTAAATTTAATAAATAATTAATATTTTAAATTTAAATAATGATATTATTTAAATAACTAAATAATATTGTAAATAACAAATTTCACTTATATCAATTAGTAATTCTAGAAAGTAACTTTTAAAAAATAAAATTTATTAATAATAATTTTAAAATCTTAATATATTTTTATCATATATTTATATATACTAAAGTTAATATTTATTATATTTTTAGTAATTATTTAATGTTATTTTTGTGATAAATATATCAATAATTACATATAAATATACTTTTGTTTTATTGTTTAACAAAAAAATTTCAATAATTATTGGAGATTAAACTATTTATTGACTAATTTATAATATTTTTTAGTAATTATTGTATTTTTATTAGTTATTTATTGTATTTTCATTATCAATATATTTTCAATAATTGTGTATTTTTGCTATAAATTTTCAATAGTTATTAGAGATTAAGCTATTATTTATTATAGACTAGACTATTAAATTAGCTGAAATTAGGAGTGTTCACTGGTTGGTTCATTTCGGTTGTAGATTGTTTGGCTAACTACATCAACCTGGTCTATTTGGAGAGTTGGTCACCTACAACCAACTGACCATTAGTGAAACCGACCAACACGGGTTGCATCAGTTTGGGTCAATTTTCGGTTTGGTAGATTAGTTCAAAAGGTTTAAACTTAAAAAAAAATTAAATTAAAAAAATATAGTGACGTTATAAAAAAATAAAATTTATGATATAAAACTTATATAAAAAATTATATTAAAAAAAATTAAAATATATATATATATATATATATATTATATCGGATTGTTCGATTTTGGTTGGTTTACAAGTGGCTAAAACAGAACTGTTCCAACTTGGTCAAGTTGGAAAATTGTTAAACCAAAGTCGACAGAAAATACTAGAAAACTGATCTGGTTGGGTTGATCGGTTTCATCAGTTTGATGAACAACCCTAGATAAAATTAATTATTATTATTTTTGTATATATTGTAAAAAAAACTTATTAAATATAGTATATAAAATATAAATAATTATTAATTATTTAAAAAATAAAAAATAAAAAGTAATTATATATTCTTATATATTTCCATTGTTTAGCTTTTACTTAAGACTCCGTACATCACACGAATCCCCACTAGTAAAATTTCTAAGTTTTATCACATAAAACTTAAGAATACGCCCCATATAAAATATCGTATCGGAAGACGATCTTTTCTCGTTTGCGAATTTCACCGGTACGAAACTGCTAATAATAGCTGAGTTGGGACTTTCTTTTCTCGTTACCGAACCGGCGAAATAAGAGGGGCGTCCGGTCCGGTCCAACCCTCTTTTATATTGGAGCTCAAAATCAAATATGAAGAATAGAACAACAGAATCCCAACTAAAAGACAAAAAAGTCTCTTCGTATTTTTATTTTCCTCTATTTTCTTTCTCGTGCCCTTCTCCCCCGCCTTTTCCTTTGTCTCTTGCCCGCTCTGGTTAGGGCTTCTCGTTTCACGTCTCACAGTCACAGCCTCACAGCCTCACAGGCTCTGAGGCTCAGTTTAAATTTTAAAGCCGCCATCCGATACTGTACTCCGAAGGAAGTAAGCTTATTACACTATACCTTTTCTTTACATTCATTTACTATTTCTTATCGTTCATTATTCTCTCGCTCGCTGATGCTCTATCGAGGACTAACAGAAACCCTAATAAAACAGACAAACCCACACAGCCCCTGGTAATTTGGTTGTGTTTCTGGATTCATCAGTTTGGCTGTTCATCGCTGCGATCGAGCGTTCGCGGCTCTAGAGCTTGCCGCGTCATTCTTTTAGTGTTAGGGCTTGATCTTGATCGATTTCTTTCTCTTTTCTTATTTCTAAAAGATCTGGTGAAGGAATTTCGTACATTGTCTGCATTTGGGGAGCAATCTAGGGTTTGACTTTGATGCTTTGGGTGAGCTCCGCATCTGCCGAACGGGGGAACGGTTTCGATTCAGGTTTCCGATGGCCAATCCCGGCGTCGGGACTAAGTTCGTCTCTGTGAATCTCAATAAGTCGTATGGGCAGCCTCCAAGTTCTCTGGGAAATGCGGCAACAAGTCGAGTCCGGCCAGGTAGTCATCATGCCGGTGGTGGAATGGTGGTTCTTTCGAAACCTAGGAATTCAATTGCGGGTGCGCAGAAGAGTGGACCCAGGCTTTCAGTTCCTCCCCCCTTGAACTTGCCATCATTGAGGAAGGAGCATGAGCGGTTTGATGCCTTTCTGGCCGGTGGAGGTTCAGCTGGTGTCGGCAGTTCTAGTTCTGGATCCCGACCCACTTCATCTGGTATGGGCTGGACGAAGCCCGCCCCTTCTATTCTTCTAGAGAAAAATGGTTCTGGTGATCACTCCTTACTTGGAACATTGGTAGGTGGGATTGAGGCAATTGGTGGCGGGGATATGCCCTCTTATTCTGCAGACGATGCGTCCAAAGGAAGCAGTGTGTATATGCCGCCCTCTGCTCGGTTGGGGACGGCTGAACCCTCATTGGTTGGTTCTGCCCGTGAACTTACTCCAGTGGAGAAGGCTGTGGTTTTAAGAGGTGAAGATTTTCCTTCCTTACAAACAACATTGCCTGCTGCATCTGGTACTGCTCAGAAGCAGAGAGATATTTTACACGAGAAGCAGATGCAGAAGCATAAGCAGAAAATGAGTGAAGAAACATTGGGTGGGCAGACAGACAGTTCCTATATGAGGCCACAGCTTCACATGCGCCCACAAATGCAGTCTTCCCGTCTTACTGTTGGCAGTGGCTCAAAGAACAATGGTGTGATCCATGGATCAGGTAGTTCCAGCACTGCTGAGCAGCTGCACAAACATGATAAGTGCTTTCCAGGTCCACTACCACTTATTCAATTGAATCATACTTCGGATTGGGCTGACGATGAACGTGATACACGTCATGGTCTCCCAGATCGAGACAAGGACCAATGTTTCTCAAGAAGTGAAGCCTTCCGTGATAGAGAATTTGATATGCACAGGGGTAGTGTGCTGCCACGTGCATCAGTTCATGATTTTTCTGAGGGCCGAGGCCTATGTCAAGATGAAGCTGCAAAGATGTCTTCGAGAGGGGAACCTTATGGCAAAGATGTAAGAACCCCTAGTAGAGAAGATCAAAATGTGAACTCATGGAGAGCTTCCCCACTTCCAAAAGATGGATTTAGTGCTCGTGAAGCTGGAATTGACAGAAATGGTGTTGGTGCCAGGTCATTCACTCTGAACCGGGAAATAAACAAGGAGAATAAATACAATCATCTTCCATTTGGAGACAATGCCCGGGATAGTTTCAGCAGTGGAGTTATGGGAAAGGATTTGAGATTTGGCAGGAAGGATTTGGCTTATGGGCAAGGAGGCAGGCAAAATTTTAGTCATATTGCAGTGCCATTTAGTGGTAGAGGGGGTGAACAGAATGTGCGGGACTGGCATGGTGGTGGTATCTCCAATCGGTATAGAGGTGATATGTTTCAGACCAACTCAATGCCTAAAAATTCATTTTCTTTGGGAGTTAAGGGGCTCCCTGTTAATGATCCAATACTTGATTTTGGTAGAGAAAAGCGTTCCTTCTCAACCAGCAGAAAGCCATATCAAGAGGATCCATTTTTGAAAGATTTTGGTATTGGTCCTGGGTTTGATGTGAGGGATCCTTTCTCTAGTAGTCTTGTTGGGGTGTTTAGGAGGAAGAAGGATATCCACAAACAGACCAATTTCCATGACCCTGTTCGGGAATCTTTTGAGGCAGAACTTGAGAGAGTTCAGAAAATGCAAGAGCAGGAGCGACAGCGCATTGTTGAAGAACAAGCAAGAGCCTTGGAGCAAGCTCGGAAAGAAGAGGAGGAGAGAGAACGGCTTGCTAGGGAAGAAGAAGAAAGACAGAGACGACTTGAAGAAGAAGCCAGAGAGGCTGCTTGGAGAGCAGAGCAGGAGCGGTTGGAAGCTGCCCAAAGGGCTGAAGAGCAAAGGATGGCTAGAGAGGAGGAGAGGCGGAGGATTCTTTTGGAGGAAGAGAGGAGGAAAGAGGCTGCTAAACTAAAGCTATTGGAGTTGGAGGCGAGGATTGCAAGGAGACAAGATGAAGAAGTGAAAAATGACAAGTTTCCTGCTCCTATTGGGGATGGAAGAATGCCAGGAGTGGTTAAAGAAAAAGATGTATCCAGGTCAGCTGATATCGGTGACTGGGAAGATGGTAACAGAATGGTGGAAAGGATAACTACTTCAGCATCTTCTGATTCTTCAAGTCTAAATAGATCATCTGAGATGGGTTCTAGGCCTCAATCTTCTAGAGATGGGAATTCTATCCTTTTGGACAGGGGAAAGCCTCCAGGCTCATGGAGGAGAAATGTATTTGAGAATGAGAACATCTCAAACTTTGTTCTACATGATCAGGAGAATGCTTACCGAAGTCCAAGGAGAGATGCATTTGGTTCTGGGAGATCATATCCTAGGAAAGAGTTCTATGGGGGTCCTGGTGTCATGTCTGCTAGGACATCATCTAGAGGGATATCAGAGCCACACATGTTTGATGATTTCTCTCACCCGAGGGGACACAGATGGAATCTTCCTGGGCATGGGGTCCAATACAGCAGGAACCTAGAGATTGAGCCTGAATTTTATGAGAATCTCACTGACAAGTTCACTGATATGGTATGGAGTCAGGGTCGTTCTCGTGGTAATCCTCATATGCCTTATCCAGAAAGATTGTATCAGAATGAGGTTGAAGGTTTTTCTTCCTTTGGGAGGTCAAGGCATTCAGTAAGACAGCCCCGTGTTCTTCCTCCACCATCACTGGTCTCTATGCACAAAAGTTCCTTTGGAGGTGAATCTGAACATCCTAGTTCATCAGCTTTTCTTGACAGTGAGATGAGTTACCACCATTTACCAAGAAGAAGTGAACCAATTATGCAGAGGGGATATGATGGTAGTTATCAGGAGAAGTTTGAGCAACCTAGGTTTACTGATGCTCGACAAGAGAAGATTGTTTGTGAGGAGCCCAAAGTGGAAAAGACTACCACACCAAGATGCGATTCACAGTCCTCGCTTTCTGTCTCAAGTCCACCCAACTCACCTACTCACCTTTCACATGATGACTTGGATGAGGCTGGGGATTCTCCAGACTTGACAATTGCTGCAAAAGGTGAAGTGAAACCTTTGTCTGACAATGAAAATGTCGCCTCAGTAAAAGAGGATAGAAACATGAATACGATGACAGCCTCTTATTCTGTCTCCCCTGGTGAAGATGAAGAATGGGCTACTGGGAACGACTTGCAAGAGCAAGAAGAGTATGATGAAGAGGAAGATGGTTACCGGGAAGAAGATGAAGTACATGAAGGAGATGATGAGAATATTGAACTGGCTCAGGGGTTTGAAGAGTTGCATTTGGAAGAACATTGTACAATGGCCAAAATGGGCCAGTTAGTCCTAGGCTTCAATGAAGGTGTTGAAGTTGGAATGCCAAGTGAAGATGAGTCAGAAAAAAACTCTGGAAATGGAGAAAATTCAACTAGCATACAACAGGTTTCCATTAGCACTGCGGAAGATACAAGATCTTTAGATGGGTTTGGTAATTCACAGATGCTTCATCCTGAGAATAGCTCAGTTGATATGAGCACGGAAAATTCTTCTATAACAATCCAGGAGTGTGAGAATGCACTTCAAGATGTGGTCCTTCAGCCTGGAAATTCTCCCCATAGTGTGGCAACCACTTCTATTTATCTTCAGGGTAGCATGGATGATTCCAGTTGTTCCAGTTTGTCAGCTCAGCAGCCAGTTGCGTCTTCTGTGCCTTTGCCTTCTCCATCTGTTCAATCGGTCATGTCAAATGTTTCTACTGTTCCAAGTCAGGGTGATGTACCTGTTCAATTACAGTTTGGCCTGTTCTCTGGTCCATCACTGATACCATCTCCAGTTCCAGCCATACAGATTGGTTCTATACAGATGCCACTCCATCTGCATCCTGTTGGACCATCTCATACTCAAATGCACCCTTCACAGCCTCCTATGTTTCAGTTTGGTCAGCTCAGATATACATCTCCTATCTCACAGGGAATCTTGCCATTATCTCCTCAGTCATTGTCATTTGTACAGCCCACTGTTCAGGCCCATTATTCATTGAACCAGAACCAGGGGGGCCTTCTTCATAGCCAAGCTGGTCAATGCACTTCCAGGCAAAACAACATTGTGGAAGATAAAATGCCATCTGTATTGAATGATAACCAATCTGCTACTGCACATGATCTATTTGATCCATCCAAGGAGAATGGTTGCAAGGACATGAACAATTCGTCAGCAAGAGAAAATGCAAACAATGAACTTCTGACATCTCCGAATCAAACAGGGAGCTCTGTTATTGGTGAGAAAAAGAATGGTTTTGTTTCTCAAGACCAAGATGTGAAGAAGTATAGAGCAATTGCAAATAATAAAGAATCACATTTACAACCCGATTCCATTGCATCTCAACTTGTTCCGAGTAAAAGAGCTTTGGGTGGACCAAAGGCTGCTGGTCTTGTAACTGGTGGTACCAAAGGGAGGAAATTTATCTATACAGTAAAAAATTCTGGTTCTAGATCATCATTTCCTAATTCTGAATCAGTGTCCACTGATTCTAGTGGGTTTCCAAGGAGGATTAGACGCAACATTCGGCGAACGGAGTTTAGAGTACGGGAAAATGTTGATAGGAAGCAAATAGAGGGCTTGGTTTCATCAAGTAACGGGCTGGATGAAAAGTCAAATTTGAATGGAAGGGTGTCTAGTAGTGCTGCTGGAAGTGGGATTAAGAAGGATGCCATTTTGGTGAAACCATCCAAACAAATGGTTGATTCTGAAAGCACAGCATCTCACTCAAGTAGTTTTCATGTTGTGGATTCTGTCAGCAAGATGGAAAAAGTAATAGGAAAAGAAGTTCCAGCAAAGGGGTTTACTTCTTCTCTTGGCATTTCACACTCAGGAGAGGGAAATGTGAAACAAAACAGCAGTTTGGAGGAGGGTGTTGATGCTCCTCTGCAAAGTGGTGTTGTGCGTGTTTTCAAGCAACCTGGTATAGAAGCTCCTAGTGATGAAGATGACTTCATTGAGGTAAGGTCTAAGAGGCAGATGCTGAATGATCGACGAGAACAAAGGGAAAAGGAAATTAAGGCTAAATCTAGGGCCATAAAGGTAGTTTTGCCTTGTTATTTTTAGTGGTTTCATTTTCTTTTATTGTCTTTCATCATTCTGTCTAATGAAGGAAATATTTTTGGTTACTCATGTCAGGCACCTCGAAAACTCCGCTCTGCTTCACAGCAAAGTATCATGGTCTCTACTAATTCAAATAGAACACCTACATCATTGGGTGGAGAAGCAGCAAGAAATATTCATTCTGATTCTGTTGCTGCTGATGGACGGGCCTTGGCAAATGTTGGAATGTCTACAGGATTTGCTACCACTATAATGTCACAATCCCTCCCTCCAATTGGCACACCAGCAATGAATTCTGATTCCCCAGCTGATATAAGATCCCACAATATCAAGTATGTCTTTTTAGGAGGAAGAAATTTACTTTAGTGATGCAAAATATCCTTTCTAATATTGGATTCTTATGGTTTCTTGTACAGGTCCCTCCAAGCAGGTTCCATTCCTATCATATCTAGTGGTGGATCAAATCTTGGTCCAGGTTTGTCTTTTGAAAACAAGAACACTGTTATGGATAACGTTCAAACATCACTTGGTTCTTGGGGCAATGCACTGATTAATCAGCAGGTACTGTGCTACATGCTGAAGTTCTCTTCTTGTTTGTAGCCATACCAGTTAGCAGGCATGCCAAATGTATTTACATGGTTTGCTTTGGAGTTTGATGTTTGCTTAAGATTACTTTTTTGAATATATGACTTGTATGTTTTGATTTTTGAAAAATCACTATTAATTGTTAAGTATCTTAATTTAACCGTTAAAATATGCTACTTTTTTATGATAGGTACATTTCATGCATTTGTATCTTGTTGCATTTATGGTTGTGTCAACTATTTTCTTGCTTGATGCACACAGAGTCTCTACTGGTATAGATCATTTTGAAATAGCCTTTGTTGAAGTACTATGTTTATCAATTGCTGTCATTTATAACATACAAATACATTCTTTTCAAACACATGAAAAACTGAACCAGTGTGCATATATGCATTGAACCGACATTTGCACTCTTCCCAAATGGATCCCAAGTAAATTTTATTAAGAAGGAAAAACAAGGAAACCTGCTATTCAAGAGCAGTTGGAATGCAGGCAGCACTTGCATCTCACAGACTATTTGCAATGCAGCTACAAAATACAGCATAAATTATGAAAAAAGAAAACAGAACAACTTAGCCTTCTTGCTGCATCCCCCCAAGTCTTAACACCGTCTTTGGACTAGATAAGGCATAACATGGTTATAGGTTAGTTGCTAGCTCCTAATTTCATAGATACCCTCTTATCTGAGCTGGTTTCCTTTCCCTCTGGCAATACCTAGGCTTGGTTTAACTGATGTTCTATGGTAAATCCAGATTCAGCGAGTGAAAGGCCTGTCACAGGTCAGAGGGAGCAAGTATGTTGGTTTTCTTTGCCCCGGTAGGTTCTTGAGGTTTTATTAGGGTGGAGGCTTGGCTCTCCTACAGTGGGGTACCATCTCTAGGTATCTATGGGGGAGGTGGATATCCTCAATTATAATTGGTGGATGTGAAGGAAGGAATGTGAGGGCCTTTAGACTAAATGGCATTGCATTGCAGCATAGTTGCAAGGCATCAGGGTGTGACAAGGAGGTACCTTGCTGCTACCATCTCTAGGTATCTATGGGGGAGGTGGAAATCCTCAATTATAATTGGTGGATGTGAAGGAAGGGATGTGAGGGCCTTTAGACTAAATGGCATTGCAGTACAGCATAGTTGCAAGGCATCAGGGTGTGACAAGGAGGTACCTTGCTGCCTTGTGGACTAGGCAATAAATTTTGAAGAACTCAATGCTCATATCTGCTTACCATTTTCTGCTGAGGTTTGTATCTTCAAATCCTGTCACTTTTTGAGAAATGGTAAAGATTCATTAAGATCATTAAGAGAAAGCTGGTGATGGAGAGGTTTCCTCAACAGCCAATTACAAGAGCATAAAGCTCAAAAAAGAAGAAAATCACAAAACACTCGTTATTCCATAAGATACTTCCCCAATGAACTGAGAATTGCCATGAAATGCATACCCTAGAGTAAACTACTCACAGAAACTCACTTGAATAGAGTTCTTTCAAATTTGATTAAAAAATAGAGTTCTTCCAAATCTTGCAACAACTTTTCAGCAGGGTCAGAATGTTCTTCAAACAGCCACTCATTCCTCTCTTTCCATAAGCACCACAGATCACCAGTGGGGTAATGTTCCACAGCAACTTACTCCTTTTGCTAAAAATTCACCTGCCAAGAGGAAATTAGGGATTCAATGCTTGGAGGAGTCACCCAGCACACCTCAAACAGCTTCAAAACGTGGGCCCATAACCTTATGACAATCCACAGTGAATTAGGTGTTGGAAATTCTCCTCAGCCATACCACATAAACAGCAACAGTCAACAATGATCATGCCATTCCTTCTCAGCATATCAATAGTAGGGGGTCTGCATTTGATTGCAACCCACAAGAAGAAAATAGCCTTTGAAGGCATTGTTAAGACACCAAATCCAAACCCAGGAAGGGGAATCACCTTGAGAGCTAGACAACAACTTCAATAATGAGGTAATAGTAAACACTACCGGGTTTATCAGCATGCCACCACAAAATATCTCTAGTCAAGGGCTGTGGTTTGACTTGGTCCAGGGTCTGAGGCAAGGTTGCCAGAGAATCCAAGTGTCAATTATTCACATTTCTTCTAAGACAAGGAGTCCAGACGGTTTGACCTGTATTCACCTCAAAACAATCACAGATCCGAGCATCCTTATCCTGGGCTAGAGCATAAATGATTGGGAAAGCAGTGCCAAATGGGTGATCACCATTACCACCAATCTTTCCGAAACCTGATCCAGGTTTGAAAGTAGAAAACTTGAACAAACTTGTTCCATAAGGTTCATTGACTATGCCTGATTCCCAACCCAAACCAGCTTCCTCCATACTTGGATTTAATCAAAGTTCCCCATTGCATTCAAATCCTGGGCTCCTGGCACTTGCCATTTTTTTGCTTTTTATTTTGTTGGAGCTTTGCTTTCGTGTTGATTTAGGGTGTATTTACCTTTCTTGTTGTTACATCTCTCATTTTCTCTCTTTCATTTTTCTGCTTCTTTAGGGTGTCTAGGACCATATCTTTATGTTTGTGGTCATTATTGCGGCCAATGTTTAGGAGGTCCCATAGTTTTTAAGGCCCAAGGCGAGGCTAGGCGATAGGGGGTGCCTAGGCAACGCCTAGGCGATGGATTTTTTTTTAAGTAAAACCATATTTCCTAAGGTAGTTCCCTAGGTTCCAAAACCATCTTTCCTTGATAATTATCCATAATTTTCATAAGAGAAGTATAAATTTCATGTTTTAAGTTTAGAAAATCAACATTTTTTGAGAAGAAAAGGAACGAAGGAAAGAACAAAAAATATAAAGGCTGAACCTCTACTTTTGTTATAGGAAAAGTAGAAAAGAAAAGGTGGAAGAAGAAGAAGATCTGTAAGAAGAAAATGTGTTGATTAGACAAAATTTTAAGTTCTTCCCTTGCTTATTGGTTCAAGTTCTGAAATCTTTGAAGATTCAATCAAGGATCAAAACTTCGATACGATACGCCCCATATTGGGTGTATTGTATTGTATCTTTGGCGCCCCAATACACATGTTTATTGGTGTTTTTGGGAACCCATTTTTTAAAATATATATATATATATATATATATTTAAAAATGAAATTGAAAACCAAAGAAATACAAAAGGGGGAGTATCGTTATAGGTACTGATACAACTCTGCCGATACATAGAGGTGTATCGATACTTTGAACCATGGGTTCAATACAACAGTTAGCAATGTTTGTGTTGATTAAACCCTAACAAATAAGAAAATAATAAAAAGAAATTAGTACATAAATACATAAAATGAGTATTCTAGTTTAATAATGCCTATTTTATAATATAATGTCAAAAAATAAAAAATATAAAAGTATTTTATAACATAGTGCACAAAACTACTTGGCGACTGGGCGAGGCAAGCCTCCAAGGGTGCCTTGTCGCCTAAGCGTCGCCTTGACAACTATGGGAGGTCCTAGTAGTGAATTGGTTCTAATTTCATCTGTGTTTTACTTGCAAACTTTATTTCAGCTTAGGAATAAGAGGGTTGGGTGGAATTTATTTGCTTAGTTTTGTTTTGTGTGTGTTTAGGGTTCTGATGGCATATAAATGGTATATGGTTTTTAACATCATCAAGAAACATTTTGTTGTATATGGCTCTTTTTTCTTAAAGAGTAAAAAGAAAATTTCATTAAAAAGAAACTTAATACAATCATCAGGGGGTGATGACAATGTTTTTAAAGCACAAGGCACAGAAAAGGCATAGGGGCCAATTTGCGCTCGAGGTACAAGGCAAAGCGCACACCTTTTTGAAGCAAGGCGCAAAAATACAAAAAAAATTCCTAAAAAAATGTCAGAAAATTCAAAAAAATCCAAATAATATTAAACATAATATTAATAAAAATAAACTTAAATTTTAAAATAAATGTTTTAAAAAACCTATTATCTAAAATTAAAATACATAAACATAACATGTAAAGTGTATTCAAATGAAAATTTAAAAATAAAATCAAACATATAAAACATTTTAAAGCATGTAAAACAATCTCTTTTTTTCCTCAATTCCATTACTTCAAGTAGCTAATGTGATGTAAAACATATTACATTCCTGATTCTACGACGCCTTTGTGCCACGCCCCTTGTGGCAAGCCCAAACAAGTCCATGTTAGGGTCTTAAATTCTTAGTTCCCGCACAAAAAATAATGATTTTATAATTTTAATTGCTTTTTAAGAAGATATTTTATTAGGATGAATGAATGAACAACATTAGCAAAAGTCTATAATTGTAAAGATGGCCAAAAGTAATCAGATTGTTGTCATATTTGCTACGGGTGCAAAAGTCTCTTCATAATATATCCCATACTCCTACTTATAGCCTTAAGCTACAAGGTGGGCCTTATATCGGTTGGACTTGTTTGGGCTTGCCTCGAGGGGTGTGGTACGGGGTCTCGGGGGCAGAGCCTTGCTCAGCTGCTAGGTTCAAATAAAACAATATGCCTAGGCACACCAGGCATGCGCCTAAGACCTAGGCGAGGCACATACCATAAAATGCGCCTCACCTGTGTGCCTAGGCATGCCTTTTAATTACTGGGTGATGAGGCAGTGCTCGGAACAACAAAATCCAAAGCAACAAAGGAGCATAGAGATGGAATCAACTATAAAAAAAAGAGATGGAATACTACATAGATATCAACGGAAAACAAAACCTCTCAACAAAACACACTGAATCTCTAGCACCACTCCTTTTTCTCCTAGCTGACTGGAAGAAACCTCCTTGGCCTTCTTTTTTTTAGCAATTTCACCCCCCTTTCATCTTCTCTAACCCAGCAGTTGGCTTTAGAATTTCCTTGGACACCTCCATTGATTGAGTCACCACCCTTGCTAAACCTTGGGACTAGGTATATATCTTCTCCCTCTCCTTTTTTGAGCCTTTGAATTTCAAAACCTTTTTGCTTATAAACTCTCTTGTATTTGTTTGTTGGTCCAGCCCCAAACAGTCCTTTCAGTCTAGAAAAAAATTTTGTAACATGCTCAATATGAGAAATATTTGCAACCCGGACCTTCTTCAACGCCTCCTCCCCCACATAACTACCAGGATTTACAAACTTCATTTTTCTGCCCAAATCAGTTCCTAGTCTTCCCACAACCACTTAAAAATTTGAGAGTCCCACGCTGCTTCCTTATGGGCCGCCCTCCCCATCTCTGTTATCACCCTTAAGACCAGAACTATCTTCCGAGCTTCTCTCTTCAACCCTTTCACAGAGTACCTTAACATCCTCTCTTTCTTTAACACTCCCCTTCCTCCTTCACCCTTTCCACCACTATTTGTCCCATACATGCGACCTCTTTCTCTTTCCCCTCTTCTAGCCTTATAACAGCTTGGGAAGAAGGAACACTCCCCCCTCCTTGAGAAGAGTCCTCTTGTATCACAACCCAAAAAGAGCCAAAGCTTAAGACACAACCTACCTGTCAATTGAGCTCCACCCTGGTCGTCTCATCTTTCCCATCGCAGAGCGCATTTGAAAAACTTGCACCAGCCTGCACCTCATGAGTAGTAGACCTATCCTCTTCCAACCTGTCTCGGGCGTGCACCGTCCTTAAGAACACTTCTTTCTTTCCAGCACTGTGACACCTAGCAGCTTTCCACACCCATTCCTCGTTCTTCCTTATTGAAGCTTTAGGTGGGCCTCTCCTCCTTGTAAAACTTGAAGACTTAAACTTAAAGCCCTTTCTTTTGAAGATGTTTAATCTGTTTGGTTTTAGATGGTCCCCACTCCTAATATTTTCTTACTTTGACAAATAGTGGGTGGTCCCCACTCCCTAAACTGCAAACCTTTAAAACCTTAGCTGCCCCATCTAAATTGTCCTCACTCTCTGAACCAACTTCATTAAAGACCTTGAACGGCTCTTTGAATACCTCCTCAGGCTACCCAGGCATTGACCCACCTTTTCATTTCTCTCTCATCTCCTTCCATGTGTCCCTCTATTGCCTTCTCCCCCCCTTTGGGGAATTACTTCCATACCCATTTGTCCTTCCTCCCCATCGTCTTCAACCTCCTAGAGACCTTTTGTCTTCCCCTGCTTCTTAGACATTTGCCCTTCCAATTCCCTCTCAACCTCCTCTTCTTCCCAGCTCTCTTCTCTCCAACCGTACCTTATCTTAGCCCTGAAAAAAGCATGTTCCTCTCCTGCATAAATTCTCGGATCATAATCTGAGCACCATCGAAGTTGGGATAGCAGAGGTATCTTCTATCTCCACCAGCAACCTTGCAATGTCTAATTTCTCCCACTTCCTATTTCTGTCATAAAATCCTAAAAACTTACCGCAGTGGTCTCCAATTGCTTTAAAAATAGACGTGCACCATGCATGAAGGGGGAATTCCCAGGACTCCAATCCACATCACTCTCCTCCGCCATTGGAAACCACCAACTTAATCTAAATCAAACTCCCTATTTTTCCTCTCTTCTGCTTCCAAAGCCCACCTCTGCATCTCCTCTGCTATGGAACATAAATAAGAACAAACCTCCATTCAGTTTTCTGATACACCGACTCTGTTCTTCCCCCATTTGGATCTTGCCCAAGCTTCCGTTTTTTCTTCTTTCAAATCCAGGCCGACGAACCTTCTGACCAAACTTGCATTAAGGACCTGCAGCCTCTCTGCCATCTTCCTCACCTGACTGGCGTCAATCAGCACCACCTTCGCGTTAAGGCATCAATGCTTTCAGCATGCGCCCCAGGGCATTTTTCCCATCCCATGCACCCCCTTTGTTTTGCCCATCCCATTCTAATTCTATGAGCAACATCCTCAATCTCTCCTGTGTTATGAATTGTCAAATCAAGGTACTGGAGAAGGCCACAGTGCATTGTCCCATGATCTCAAATACTACCTTTGTATATGACTCTTAAATTGCATCCATTGTCACCTGTGTCTGATATCTCGTGCTGTTGATACCTGCAGTCTACTTGCTCAGTTAATCTTGTATTTGGAATCTTGGCCATGTGACATTGTGGAATTTTGCCACAAAGTATAAAGCTATCTTGTGTTGCCATACTGAATTTATTGGTCTATTTTTCTGAACCAACAATCAAGTTCAGAATGTTCAGTTACAAATAATTTCTAATTTCGTTACTGATGTTACATTGCCTCTATCAATTAGTTAGTCCTTCTGGTTCATTTGTATCTGGTTTACTTTTTGCTGCAAATTTCTATTGAATATTGAACTCATAATTTTCTTTGTTCAGGTTATGGCCCTAACCCAGACACAACTTGATGAAGCTATGAAGCCCACACGATTTGATACACATGTTGCATCTATTGAAGATCATACCAACACTGTTATTGAGCCCAGCAAGTCATCACCATCTCTCTTGACGCAGGATAAATCATTTTCTTCTTCAGCAAGTCCTCTCAACTCCCTTCTTGCGGGGGAAAAGATTCAATTTGGTAAGTGCATATTTCAGATGGATTCTGCATCCTTGCGTTGGAAATACTATTGCTTCCTTGCTTAACAATTTTAAGTGCTTGGCGTTTTAGGTGCTGTTACATCTCCCACCATTCTCCCCCCTCCTGGTGGCTGTACTGTTTTAAGTGGGTTTGGGCCTACTGGTTCATGTAGATCAGATGTTCCAATTGACCACAATTTGTCTGCAGCAGAAAGTGACTGCAGT
Organism: Nelumbo lutea; assembly: GCF_056320005.1. Lineage (NCBI taxonomy): Eukaryota > Viridiplantae > Streptophyta > Magnoliopsida > Proteales > Nelumbonaceae > Nelumbo > Nelumbo lutea. Next base: position 120,215,784 of record NC_142684.1, read on the forward strand.
CTTTTTTTCAAGAAAGAAAAGCACTCTAATGAGTCTTGTGTTCATTTAGAAGACCCTGAATCTGAAGCTGAGGCTGCTGCTTCAGCAATTGCTGTTGCTGCTATTAGCAGTGATGAGATTGTTGGGAATGGGTTAGGAGCGTGCTCTGTTTCAGTTTCAGATACTAAGAGTTTTGGAAGTGCAGAAATTGGAGGTAAAATAATTATTTCAAATATTTCGACCCTTCTGGACTTTTTTTTTGGAAAATATTTTTTTTCTGACAAGGCATAATTTTTTCTTTAGCAGGTGTTGCAGGTTATCAACAATTATCAAATCAATCTAGGGGTGAAGAATCTCTGGCTGTATCTCTTCCAGCTGATCTCTCTGTTGAGACCCCATCCCTATCTTTGTGGCCACCTCTGCCTAGCCCACAGAATTCGTCCAGTCAAATGCTTTCACATTTTCCTGCTGCCTCACCTTCTCATTTTCCTTGCTATGAGATGAACCCCATGTTAGGCCCCCCCATTTTTGCTTTTGGACCACATGATGAATCTGTTGGTTCTCAGTCGCAAGCACAGAAGAGTAGCACACCATCTTCAGGCCCACTGGGTGCTTGGCAACAATGCCATTCTGGTCTGGATTCTTTCTATGGTCCACCAGCAGGATTTACTGGTCCTTTTATCAGTCCACCTGGAGGAATCCCAGGTGTTCAAGGTCCTCCTCATATGGTTGTCTACAATCATTTTGCACCTGTCAATCAGTTTGGCCAAGTTGGCTTGAGTTTCATGGGTACAACTTATATTCCCTCTGGAAAGCAACCAGACTGGAAGCACAATCCTGCATCTTCTACAATGGGCGTTAGTGAAGGGGACATAAATAATCTGAATGTGGTTTCTGCACAGCGCAATTCCCCTAGTATGCCTACTATCCAGCATCTAGCTCCAGGGTCGCCACTTCTGCCCATGGCTTCTCCATTGGCCATGTTTGATATGTCTCCTTTTCAGGTAAGTTCTCTAGAAAATTAGGGAACCTTGCTCTAACCAGTGTTTTAAACCCAGCCCGGAGGTTGAGCTGCTTCTCTCTAGCTTGATAAGTCAGTGTTTCAACTGTTTCGGTCAATGGGTTGACCCATTTAGAAACTTTAAAAATTCAAAAATCCCAGTAATCTGATGAATGAGTCAGTGGATCAATAATGGTTCAGCCGTCTAGATTGTGATGGGTTGTTGACTAAGTCACTATTTTTTTCAATGGGTTAGAGGCTGACCCAAATTGGGATTGTGATTGGATTGTTGGGTCATCGGTTTGGTTAGCTGGTCAACAAATGATGAAAATCTGTTTGATTAGTTTGGAGATATGGCAGTGCCTTTCATGTAGCTGTCTCTAACATGGCAATCTAGTCCTTTTTTTTTCATGTTTGTGATGCATATATTTATTATCCAACCAGTTTTATGCCATTTTTTCTGATTTGCCTGTTTAACATTTATTATCAGTTCATTAGCACACTGATTGTAAAAATGGATATGTTTGTTCCAGTCATCTTCAGACATGTCGGTCCAGGCTCGGTGGTCTCATGTTCCTCCATCACCTCTTCGTTCTGTCCCATTGCCAATGCCATTGCAGCAGCAGACAGAGGCTGCATTACCTGCACAGTTTAACCATGAATTGGTTGTGGAACAGTCATCAAGTGGCAACAGGTTCCATGAGCCTCGATCTTCAGCACCTCTTGATAGCAGCAGGAGTTTCCCTGTGGCAAATGATGCCACTGCCTCTCAGTTACCTGGTGAACTAGGGCTCGTAGATCAATCAAACTCCAGCACTACCAGGGTTTCAAGTGGAAGGCCAGCATCTTTCAACTCCCCAAATGGGAATATGAAAGCCCAAACTGTGGTAACAAAGAGTACGTCTAGAAATGCTGTTGCAAATGCTAGTGATAGTGTTAGTGTTAACAGCAGCAGCAGCAGTAACAGCCAGAGCATGAATTCTGTATTCAAGACTCAGAGCTCACAACAGACTTCATCAACCCAACAGTACATTCATCCCACTGGGTACTCAGATCAGAGAGGCGGCGGAGTTTCTCAGAAGGATAGTTCAGGAAGTGAATGGTCCCACCGAAGGATAGGGTTCCAGGGAAGAAATCAATCATCAGGTACGGATAAAAGTTTTGCTTCTTCAAAAATGAAGCAAATTTATGTGGCTAAATCATCGATAAGTGGGTCATCAGCAGCAGTGTGAGGTTTTAGATTTTGGTTTTCTTAGTTTACGGGTGGATTGATGCAGTTCCTCTGGGTAGCTGTCGGAGTTGACTGCAGTGCAGGTGAAGTGTGACGAGAGTTGTTTTTTTGCCATATTTATGGTTAACTTTATTTTGTTAGTGATTTCATTTCGAGTGTTTATGGAGATTGGGAGCGGGAGATAATTGGAAAAGCCAAGTTGACGGGCCCCAATGTGATTTTTATGGTAAAAAAGTGTGGTGTGGTTTCTAATGTAGCAATTTGTGCAAGAAAGAGTATGGCGTGATTCTTCTCTTCAAAATTTTGTTTTCCTTCTTGCTTGGCTCCAAACTTAAGGCTATTCCTTTAGTCGATGTATTTCCAAAGAAAAAGTGAAATCCAGTTGGTGTTCGATATCAATTATTAATGATGAATATAGATATTGGTTCTCTTTCTCTCTCTCTCCAACTTGGTCCTGTATTTGTTTTTTAGTTAAAAGAATATTGATTACAATTGTGGAGAGGTGCATGTTCAAAGTTCAAACAACCACAAACACAACCACCCCTTTGTACCTTTTGCTGCTTTGTACAAATTGACTTGGGTCAGTTTAACATTCTTCCTACCCAAGGATTAAAATTTTGATTTCGAATCAAGCCACAAACAAGACCACCCCTTTGTACCTTTTGCTACTTTGAAAATGCATAGATATGTATAAAAAATATGGAAATCTTTGTCTATATGTTGGGAAATGCATGTAAATTTTATAAATGTATCAAAAAATTATATTTAAGGTCAAAATAACCACAATTAATATATAAACACAGAAAATGTATATTCTAATGGTATTTGTGAAGAAATGGGTTATAATTAATATAGCTAAAATACATAGAAATCATATAATTTTATTGATAATGTATTAATTAGGAGTCCTAGAATATAATTATATATGCGTACAAATTAATACATGTACAAAACTATTATTTTGTTATTTTCTATTGAAGTTCAAGGCACAAAACATGGATTCACATATGTGCCCTACAGCATATCCCAACCATGTATTTGGAACATCTCGCATTGTTAACTTCGGGTTCAGGAGTTGTTCCCAGTGCACATTGAGATGTGCATGTGGGGCGTTTAAGGGGCACAAATGTGACTTCACAAAATATATGCAACTATTATAGGTGAATTATTATATTAATTATTTTCTATTTTATTATTTTAATTTTTAATATTAATAAAAAATAAGCTAAAAATTAATTCTCAAATGTTCGGTAAACAATAATTTTTATTTTTGTAAATAATAAAATTGTTATTATAAAATGTAACTAATAACAATTAGTAATTTATAAAAATATGTTATATTAAAATCTCTAAGACACATATCATATGCAAATTCATAATTTTTAATTACTAAAATAATTATTTCATTATTAATATTTTCATTTCTATAAATTTTATGAAATAAATAAAAATCAATTTTTGATATAAAATTAGATTAGTGAATTTTGCATATTCAATTAATATTATATTCTTGAGTATTTTGTAAACACTTATTTTTTTTGTAAACAATAAATATATTTTTATTTAATGTAAATTAAAATATTAATTGATAATTTATAAAAATTTTAAGATACATAATATGTTCAAATTTGTAAATTTTAAGTAGTAAAATAATTATTCTATTATTAAAATTTTTATTTGTATAAATTTCTTGAGATTAAAAACCACTTTTTGATGTAAATGTGGATTTGAGAATTTATTTATTCCATTAGTTTGTAAAATATTAATTTTGAATCTTTAGTTGAAATTGTTGAACATAAATATGTTATTTGTTAGGATTACATGTGGATATTAGAATTGATAAAAATTATTTTATTTCACTTCTTAGCATAAGATAAAGGTCAGCTTAATCGTTCGTGGGTGTGTTTAAGACTTAGGCGTTAGGTGATTTGTATTCAAATCATGCCAGGTACAATATCACTTGTTATCAGCCAAAACACTACCATAGGAGCTGATACGGATGTGCTTGGTTACAATTTGGATCTTTTCTGTTCAGACTTCAGAGTTGCCACTTTCAATCTTTGCAATCTGTTCTGTTCTCTTGCTTACATCTGTTCTAGTGATTTTTGAGGATGCATTTCCTCCATCTTGTGTAGCTTCTCCTGAATTTATGAAACAAATAATGAAAACATCATTCTACGTTCTACCTCCTCTTTTATTGAAGTCTTTTAAGTGATACACCCCATTCTTTGTAATTTTCTTACGACTTGTTGAAGTTCTGCAGTTTCTAAGACATTCCCTCGCATGTTAAATGTATGGTTTAGAATTTTAGATCTTTCACCTTACAAATCCAGCAAGCTCCACCCAATAACTTGTGAATTGGGACCTCTCCTCCCTATGTTAGAATTTTTATTTTTAATTTCTTTTAGGGAGAATGACCAATCAGCCCAGATCAGAATTTTATAACCCCAAAATACAGGGAAATGCATCCTGACCGTGAATTGGTGCTAAATTCACGGGCAGGATGTGGTTTATAGGAGGGGGAGAGGGCTAGTAGTAAGGGGGCGGGCTGGAATTCAGAATTCTGATCGTGTGTATCCGTACTTGTCCGTTTTTTTATCACTAAATAAACCATATCATTATAAGAAATTATCAGCTACATATTGTTCCAAAAAGCTAGGAGGGTTATCCTCCCAAAAAAGATCAAGTTCAGAGTACTTAGCCTCCCTAGCTATGGCATATTTAAAGATCTATTTACATATTTAATTTTAGAAAAATTAAAAGTTTTAAAAGAGAGAGAATTTTGTCCAACAGAAAGAAGCATTGCCACGGAAGGTCCAAATTTCTTGTAGAGACAGCGTTCACCGAGACAACTATTCGTCAATATAACCACGGAAAATCCAAATTTCCTCCCTATGTTAGAGCTAGAAGGCTATGATCCCAACAATATTATTTTGTATAAAATCTAAGAGCAGATATGATCACCTCCCTATGTTAGATAGAGCTAGAAGGCTACGATCTGAGTCATGTTCATAGGTTAGGTGCTCTAATTCACAAGGCTAGGGGGCATTTCACATTTGAGCACAACGCTGATCATTTAGCTTTTCCAAGCTCATCTAATATTGGTTCCAAGAGGTGTTCCACATTGAGAGTTTCAATGCAGGGTGAAGATGGAAAATGGGCCAATATAATGCCAAAACTAAGCTATCTGCTGGGAAACTGTGGACATCGGTATACAGGTTCAACACAAACACGGGTATATGATATATCCAACACAACAATCTCAAATACAATTAAGAGGATCCAAAATGCAGCATTTGGATTGTCATGAATACATACAAAACAAACAGGAATTTTAACATGCAAACAAGGGTAGTTTAGCATGTCATCGCCTGCTGGAAATGCTGAAGGAGCTGACTTTCATTGGGGTTGCAACCACTAATGGAGCCTCAGGAGAGTTGGTGACCGCAAACTTGTCATGCATGAAGCGGCTATCAACAATGGATTCATCTTTTAGGACAATCTTGTAACAGTAGCAGCTTTTCAGACCTTCCTGATTCCGATAGCACTCGTGGGCACTGTCCTTCACTTGCTGGAAGTTCCATATCACGCTGAACTTCCCAACTGTTGCAACCAGGTGGCGTTCCTGCTTCCCATTTTCAGTGACCTGAAAGACAAACATGTTAATTGAAGTTCAAATTTCATTGAAGAAAAGATGGTATACAAACAGGAACTAATTAAGACAATCATGACTGCTTTAAAAAATACTAAAATATCTATTCTCCATATGTGAAAGCAAAACATTAAATTAATGCCCTAATTCCCATCTTAAGAATAAGAACATTAATTAGGTAACTAGACGCTGGTTACAAAAAAAAAAAAATACTGTTCCTCTTTTTCCTGATATTTAATTTGGGTGCAGTTAAAAAGCAACATATAATGCAAGAAGACTTCGACAATCACTCTTTGAGTAATAACTGCACCCTGGACGATTTAATCAGGAATCATTTATATTCTTTTAGCATGGAATCCCACGGGTCCATCAATTTTGGAATTCCTGCAACATTCCTGAAAGGCCCAGCCATAATATGTCCAAAATCAAAGAGCTCTTCCAAGATGATCATGGAAAAATCCAAATTTTGTAGCATCAAGGTAAGACAATAACATAGACCTACCTAACAGAAATACCAAAACATAATAAGAAAATAAATTGAACAGAGAAGAAAATCCATAGTCAAAATTTAATGGATTTCAATAAAAAGAAACAGGAAAGGCAAGTCATAAAAGCTTGAATAGACCCAGCACATTCCCATCAATCTTTGGTTTCCACTCCAGTTTATTCAGTCATTGACTTATTATTAGCATGCCCAAAGATATCATCATAAAGTGAACTCACAAAGTTCTAAATCTTGATAAAATTTTCAATTGTCAATTTTGAAATCACTAAACAATTCTAAAGATTTTCAAACAGATAGAAAGATGTTAATAATGAAGAGATGCTCAAATACCTGATCATCATTAAAATACCACACAGGTTTATGCGATTTTCCTGTATATTCTTAGACATTTTCTACCCTATAGTTCCTTGTTAGGCCATACTGGAACATTTATGTCATTTATTATTGGCAGCTTAGGTGACCATGAACAAGCTATGAAAAATATGAAATGGAAAAGACTAAAACAACAGGAAAAGCAGACACTGTACATGATGGCATCAACTTACCCACAAGGATGCAAGTGCACAAGATAAAATAAGTTTCAAAAAATCGTTGCAAATAGCAAGTGCTGAATGGAAAAGAAGTCCAATCTAGATACGTGTGCAACAGCAAATATCTACACTAATCCCTTTTGAAAAGTAACCCATCTACTGCATCCACCAATGCTATTCTTGAATTACGCATATGGTTAAAGGTGTGAGATAACGATGTTGGACTGTGGGTCAATTAAAGTACTAAAAAAGGGCAGCCCAGTGCATGGGGCACCTGCCAATGTAGGGATCTGGGGAAGAACAGATGAACACAGCCTTATCCCTGCAGACACACAGAGAGGCTGTTTCCAAGATAGAAAAGTTGCAAACATTCAACATAAAGTTGCATCCTATAAGGGGGCTGTAGATATCTCAAATTGGCTTGTCATAGGCAAGACACAAAAGTAAATAAGTTTCAAAAAGTCGTTGCAAATAACAAATGTTGGATGAAAAAAAATAGTCCAATCTAGATATGCTGTAGAACAGCAAACATCTACAGCAGTTTACTTTGGAAATTTACCCGTCTACTGCATCAATCAATGCTATTATCAATTATGTACATGGATAAAGATGAGTTAAGGATATGGGTCAACCGCAAGGAGAACTAGAACCAAGGCTCCACCTAAAAAAATGCATGTTGCTCAACTAAACAGCTTTTTAATGTAAAACATCTTAATGGTGTTACATCCAACATAGAAAACAATCCCATGGCCATGTTTATAGTTGAACAATAGTCCTATCTGGGTGACATCATATCCATCTTCAAAGAATCAGGTAGTCCAATCAAATAATTCAAAATATATTGCAGAGGCAGAAAGCTTCCAACTTGCTATCATTTTTATGGACTGAATAATTCTTCGTTAACAAACCAATGCACCATAGCTTCAAAAGCTATGCATGACAAATAGATAATTCTAAGAAGTGCACTGAATTCACATTCTTCATACAACTTCAGGTTTTCCAGATTCAAACTGAAAGGGCCAAAGGGGTATGTCTACTTGTTCTGATTAAACGAAATAATCAAATAATACATATAAAAAAGGGCACTATCAAGTAAAACTGTGGAATATGGAAGTCAGGATAACTTCACAAATTAAAGGCAAATAAGTGAACAGAATAAACAGGACCATGGATAAGGTGGTATAAAAAACCCAGAACATTACTCCAAGAAAATATGAAGAACAGCAGTATATCTAAAAGTAAGGGACTGCTAAATAAAATATACTGAACAGTATAAGCAAGCACAATATCTAAAAACGAACATATATACTTACCCATGAGAACTGCCCACCATGGAACCTGTTGTTGGACCCAGCCAAATGGGAATCCAAAGGAGTCAACTTCAACAACCTTGGAGCCGAGATCCTATTCCCCATACGACCACTAAAACCGGTCTTTGTCTTTCCATCTTTGTCCGCGAACAAGGTACAGATAAGGATCAGATAGGTATCCGTCGTGCCCAATATCCACTTCCCATCAAAAGTTACATCCACATGGGTAATAGGGGAACCGAGCCCCGGAAAAGCGGTCTTTGCTTGCCTCATAGAATTCTGTGAATACAGACGGATCTTCCCATCAAGAGACCCAACAACAATTGAGCCATCACCTGTGGTCGCAAAGCACTGGAAATTTGTCCCTCTAGAAAACTGATGCCCTTGAGTCCAATTAAGGACAGGAGTGCTGGAAGTTGCAAGGTTCTGAACCATCCCTTTCCGGTCACGCATATCCCACCGACAGAGTCTGTGATCATCCAACCCCAAGAACGTGGACTCTGAAGGATCCAATTGAGCCCCCTTACTTTCATTAGTGATGTCTCTCATGGTAATATCAGTACCATCCTTCTCAAACTTCCATTCTGTAACAATTTTACCGGTTTCAACATCAAGCTGATGAAGTCCTGTTGCATGAGGTTTGCCCTCCTGCATAGGACTCATAAGGAGCATATTGCTCTCGGCTCTCATGAGAAGGGCTTTCTTGGGTGTTGAAAGCCCTAACCTGGAACTACCTCTGAAACACCCGTTGTTGAACTTCACGCAAACACCTTTTCCATGAATTCCATGACTGAAATTTTTGACAACCTGAATACCAGAATCACTCACCAAGAAACTGTTGTCTAACGCACCCAAGGCCAAGCTCTGAATTCCTCCTCCATTTGCTGCCTCCTCAAATTCTTCCAACAGATCCTGACTCGACCTTACAGGAGTCACTGAGCTGGGGCTTTTCACAAAACTATCTTCAGCATCTTCCCACATCGAATCATCGGCAACTTCTGGTTTCACCCATCCGATAAAATCCTTTCCATAAATTTTGACCTTGCTCTCATCGTTCGCTTCGAGACCATAAATGTTCTCAAACAGGCAATCCTGAAACCTAGATATAAAATTCCTATAATCCTCGTCGGTGAAGAACTTCATTGCCCAGACGCCTTGGCAGACGAAATCAACGCGACGCTGGTCGCCGAACATCTTCAATTGCATCTCCGTTGCAACCTTCGCTCTAATTTTAGAGCTAACTTTCAAGACCCACCAAGACTCTCCATCGTGGTCGGATTCTCCGTCGTCGTCGCTGTCACCGTCAATTCTGGAGGACTTGACAAAGGAGTAAGTGGTGAGTTTCTCAGAGGTGATCCATTTGGCTTTAGGGGTGTTACCCGCAACGTGAAGGTAGAGCTTCACGGCGTTCCTCAGCTTAGGATTATGGGATGGATACTTGAGTTTTAGGGCTTTGAGCTTTGCGTCTACCTCGTCCAGAGAAGACAGCTTTTCTTTAGCTTTGCTTCCCAGAGATCTCTGTTGATTTTCTTCTTCGACATCCTGGTATTCTTCTTCATTTTCTTCTTCTTCTTCTTCTTCTTCGTCAGAGTCTGAGACCATCAAATCCTCGCGACTTTGAGAACCGCCCATTGATCTTCTGTTTCTGGATTTTAATTAGAAAGGCAGAGACAGAGATATTCGAAGAGGAAGAGTGGGAGGGAAACGATAGACTTGGAATCTGACGAGAGCCAATTTCAAATTTTGAACCTCGGGAGAGATACAGTTCGAGTATTTAGGGTTTTCATTAAAGAACATGAACCCAAGCTACTGGCTATAGACGGTTAGCAACTTTTAGCGTGGATCTAACGTCGTTTTTTCTTCGCAAGGAAGAAATTGGCAGCGTAACTCGGTCAGTCACGGCCGTCACTCACTCCTTCGTTAGATTGAAGGCCGTTAATAACTGTTTTAAATAACGGTTATCATGTTATCTACGCCACGTAGCAACGCCAATAATCAATTGTTTTGATACATGGCAAATTTCTTAAACTATCCATAAGTTTTGAGTATTGTCTTAAATATCCTATCCTTATGCTCTTATTTCTGATAATTGATTAGCTCTACCGTTTTCGTTATCATCCGTTAGTATTTTGTCAAATTCCATACACACGTGACGCTTAATTTTTTTTAAGCCCAATTTTACCTTTTATTCTCTTTTTCTCACTCTCCTTCTTCCCCTTCGTTCTCTCCCTTCTTTCATCACCACCACTGCAACGATTTACAACAGCGGTCCCCTCCACCTCCGGCCACTCTCTCTCCCTTTCTTCCCCTTCGTTCTCTCTCCCCTCCCCTATTTCACATTGCACCAGAACCAGAATTAATAAGGAAGATGGAGACCCATCATTGAACGAACCCACCTGAGTATCGTATAAAATTTTTTTGAACCGGGTAGCATTGTGAGGAGGAGGATTGGTGAGGGTGGTTGTTGGTGTTGCGAGGGTGCCCGAGTAGCGTAAGGGGATTCATCTTCAATTCCTGGCGATACACTCCCAGATCTGTTTCGATCGGAGGGAAGGGGATTCATTTGCATCTCCCAAATCTGGGTGATATATTCCAGATCTGCTTCGAGCGAAGGGAAGGGGATTCATCTACAACTCCCAGATCTGGGCGATACACTCCCAGATCTGCTTTAAGCGGAGGGAAGAGGACAGAGAGAAGGGGATTCATCTATGGGAAAGTGATTTCCAAACCTGAAGAGTAGAGAGATGAAGTCCATGAAAGGGGATGTGGCAACCAAGTACTTTGTGGAACCCGTTCTAGAACCCGTTTCCGCCTCAGATCCTTCACGGCATGTATAGTTGTATACCAGAAGGCCCAAAGTCAATCTCCTACTGGTATTTCGGGAGCGGGCATTCCTCTAGTAGGTTCCATGCTTATCTAGCACTGGATTTGATAACTAGTCTTTAATATCATCCTCTTCCTCTGACCTATGCTAGATGTTGGAAGTTCGTTTGCTGACGACCTCTGTATTCCTAGTTCAGTGAGCTAGAAGGCATCGACTTGGTGTAGACGGCATCGACTAGACCACAATGAAGAAGTCATAATTTATCAAAGAATTGTCAAGGTACTTGTTGACATTTTCTGGAATGGGTTATAGTTTGTGGTTTAACCAGGGGTGATGAGTACGGTTTCGGTCTTGAAGGACTTGGTGCAGACGGCATCGGCCAAAACGACCATGAATTCATAAGAGATGGAGACCTTGGTGCCGCCGGTGCTTCATATTAGTAGTATGGGTTTTATTTTGAAATTTGAGAAACAAGTGAAGGTAAATTTAACATTTTATTTTTTTCGTTTAACTATTGCCACAATTGTAAAAACAATAAGGGTAATTTAAGACAACATTGTAACAGTAGTAGGGGGTATAGTTGGTTAATTTCCTAAATCTTAGGAGTAGTTTAAGAAATTTGTCCTTTCATACAACTTAACTTTTGGATGCTTCGCCTTTTATTAAAGGTGTAAATCGAGTCATGCCGCCTATGGCTTGGCCTGGCTTGACACGACAATATGCGGGTCATGCCAAGCTCGACACAATGGTTCGGGCTGTGTTGGGCCTAGGGTTCCAGGTCCACGGGTCGGTATGACCTAGTCCGCGCATGGTTCGCAGGCCCGTAGCGGGCTACGCTCAGCCCACCCAATATCCCCAACAACTAGTTTTAGCTTTTTGGGGGTCTTTTATAGAACTACCCTCCAACATCTATAAACAACTATATAGGGGTATTTATGTATTTTGGTTAGGGGGGAGAAAGAATGACAAAAATGCCCCCCAATAGCTAGTTTGGGGGGCGTGTTGGGTAAAGTGATAAACAACTTTGTAATAACCAAAATACCCCTCCCAACAACTAAAAAACGGTTATTTTTAGGGTATTTTGGGCAATTGAATTATTTTCAATTCGTATTAATAGGCCTATCCTCCACCATTCTTACCACACCAATTCAACAATTCCTATAAATAGCCATATCCTCCACCATCTTCAATTCCTATAATGATCAAATGTCGAACAATTGGAGAAAATGATGAAGTCAATATTTTTTGTATATTCAATAGTTGTATAGCATATTTTTAAATTATTGTAAACTTTTTAAATTTTATTTAATTTATTTGATATTTTTTAATAACACAATTTTTTATTTTCAATTTGTAACTATATTGTATTTTTATATTTTATTAATTTATTCCATTTTCTAATTTTCATATTTCATTCATCCAACCACTGTATGCTTTGTATCATTCATCCAACCACTAGGGGTAGCCAATGGATGCGTTAGGTTGGTTTTGTGTTGGAGATGGAAGTTGAAGACTAACCAATCCATCCACCAGCCATCCATGTCAAATTGTCAATTATGTGACTGGTGGTATGTTAAATTAATTATGGGTTGATGTCTATTTGTGATTTAATTCCATTGCATTTTTCATATAAAGATATAGGTCTCCATTTAAGTGATAATTTTGTCTCTTTTAAGTGATAATTTTGCATTATACATTTGTAATATAATTTTATTATTTTCTTTTAAATGGTTTTAGCTTCCCTCCACAAAAGCTCATTAAAAGACACGAGTGAGGCATAAAGTATGTGTGCGATAATATTCATTGTTTACGCACATGATACCCCATCCAAATGTCTGACTCTCCAACTGATGGAGGCCCATCCCAAGGCCCATCTCACCCCTAGGGGCGGCAACTCCTAGGATAAGGACAAGAGTCCAAGATATGTCAAGAGATCAAGAATTCAAGACTCATCCAGAATTCAAAGAATCCAAGACTCATCAAGAATTCAAAGAATCCAAGACTCATCAAGAATTCAAGAATTCTAGATAATCCAAGATTCATGCATGGATAAGATCAAGGGAGATCGGACGGGGGAGATCAAGTCAAGCAAAGTTCGATCCTATCTACAAGTTTGAGATGTTTAGATCAAATCTAATTCCTTTTCCTAGTTCTTTTATAATTTCTCAATGTATTATAAATACTGCTATTTCCCAGAATTATTAATCAACTCATACTTTAGATTTTCAGAATTTTTTCAATTTCTCTTCTTCCTATTTTCGCCACCCTTTTCTCTCTCCTAGAGAAATCGGTGTTTTTCGCTAGGTGCTAGCGGACGCCCGGTGCTTGCATAGCCAGCTTCGGTTCTCATTGCTTCCACGCTGCGTCAAGTGGTATCAGAGCAGGGAATTCGCCTAGTCATGTCCAACCCAGACGGTAACAGTCGCAACCCACCCCGTGACGGAGATCAGGGGTTCCCAGCTGTTTGGAGAGCAATCGAAGAGCAGCGTACAGCCACACATAACATCGAACGACAGTTGGCAGAAGTGACTAAACAACTGCAAACCTTGTTACGGGAGGTTGTCCCACGAATCCGGGAAAATCCACAGCAGATCGCAGGAGACGACCACGACAGACCACCCGTCGCTACTACGTCCCGACGTCCAATTCTTGACGACGACAGTGATGACGATTTCGAATTTGATGGTGCTCCAGCTCTTCCCGACAACGATAGAAATGGTAGAAATTGGCACAATCAAGGTAATTTCAACCCGCGTAGGAATAATGATGAATTTAAACTCAAGGTAGATATTCCTACTTTTAGTGGAGATCTTGGTATAGAGGGACTTTTGGATTGGATCACAGAAGTCGATAGGTTCTTTGATTACATGGAAATACTAGAGGAACGAAGGGTAAAATTAGTAGCTTTCCGATTAAAGGGAGGCGCATCTGTTTGGTGGGAACGGATGAGAGAGACCCGGATGAGAGAAGGAAGGGGTCCTGTTCGAACCTGGAGGCGCATGAAACAATTAATCAGAGGTAGATTTTTACCCCTTGACTATGAACAATATATGTTTGAGTCTTATTAGAGGTGTGCACAGGGTTCTCGTAGTGTTAATGAATATACATCTGAATTTTTGAGATTAACTGAAAGAAATCAATTATCTGAAAGTGATAATCAGCAGGCAGCCCGTTATCTAAGCGGTTTAAGACCGTCTATCAGAGATAAAATTGGTGTACAGATGGTTCTTAGTGTGCAGGAAGCAAGGAACCTAGCCTTAAAAGCAGAATTAATGTTCCAGGACAAGGCACGCAGTGATAATTATCGCCGGTACAGCGGGAGCGACAACTGACCGGCAACTGTCGACAGGAACAAATCAGTTCCGGCAGTACCACCTTCTCACCCGGCAAGTACAAGTAACGCTAGTAAGGCTACTACAGGAGGACATACTCGAGGTAATCCTTCCAACCCTCCTAATCCCAGTAACCCTTATGCAAGGCCTGCTCCTATTAAATGTTTTAAATGTAATGAGGTTGGACATAGATCCAGTGACTGCCCCAGGAGGAAGACAGTTAATATGGTAGAAAGGGAAGAGGAAGAAGTATATTGTGGACCTGATGGGGAGGATGAAGAGGGTCCATATGAACATGAGGAGTATACTTGTGTGGTAAGAAAATTAATGTTGTTCTAGAAAAATAAGGATACTTCTCAAAGGCACAAATTATTTCATACCAGATGTACTATCAAGGGAAAATTATTTAATTTAATTATTGATAGTGGTAGTCAGTAAAATATTATTTGCAGGGATGTCATCCAACAATTACAGCTGATTCCTGAAAAACATCCCAACCCATACATAATTGGGTGGATCAAGGAAGGAGGTGGCGTACGAGTGGAAGAACGCTGCAAGGTACCTTTTTCAATTGGTAAGTACCATGGTGAAGCATATTGTGATATTGTAGATATGGATGCTTGCCATATTTTGTTAGGGAGGCCTTGGAAATTTGATACAGATGCAAGGCACATGGGTAGGAAGAATACCTACCAACTTGAAAAAGAAGGTACACGTTATACTTTGTTACCCATAGTAGAAAAAAATATTACGAATACTTCAAAGGCACATGAGAAAAATTTCCTTACCATCACCCATCATCATGCTGAATTTGTTAAAGAATGTAAGGATACTCATGAGATACATTTGTTAGTAGTAAAAGGAGAAGATGTTAATGATGAAAATACAATTCCAACTGAAATATAGGGACTACTGGATGAATTTAATGATGTAGTTCCAGAGGAGTTACCAAATGAACTCCCTCCCATGAGAGATATACAACACCATATTGATTTTGTTCCAGGTGCTAGTCTACCTAACCTCCCACATTACAGGATGAGTCCTAAGGAGAATGAAATTTTACGAGAAAAGGTAGAAGAATTATTGAAAAAGGGACACATTCAAATCAGCATGAGTCCTTATGCAGTACTTGCCTTATTAACACCTAAGAAGGATGGCGGTTGGAGAATGTGTGTCGACAGCAGGGCCATTAACAAGATCACCATTGGGTACAAATTCCCCATTCCTAGGTTGGATGACATGCTGGACCAACTAAGCGGAGCTATAGTTTTCTCAAAATAGATCTCAGGAGTGGATATCATCAAATCAGGATCCGTCCTGGAGATGAATGGAAGACAGCCTTCAAGACTAGAGATGGTTTGTTCGAGTGGTTGATCATGCCCTTTGGACTAACCAACGCACCCAGCACTTTCATGAGGCTAATGAACCAGGTATTACGCCCCTTCATTGGTAAATTTGTGGTAGTCTATTTTGATGATATTTTGATATACAACAAATCTATCACTGAGCATGTGGGACATATTAGGGAGGTCCTGAAAACATTGAGGGAAAATAAATTATATGCTAATTTGAAGAAATGCATCTTTATGAATTATAATTTATTATTCCTGGGATTTATTATAAGCAAGGATGGTGTGAAAGTAGATGAGGGAAAGGCGAAAGCCATTAGGGAGTGGCCGACCCCATCCACTGTCACAGATGTCAAGCGATTTCATGGGTTGGCAACCTTCTATAGGTGTTTTATTAAGAATTTTAGTAGTATCATGACTCCCATTACTGAATGCTTGAAGAAGGGGAAATTTCAATGGGGAGAAGAACAAGAGCAAAGTTTTGCTCTCATAAAAGAAAAGTTATGTACTGCTCCTGTTCTTGCCTTACCAGATTTCAATAAATTATTTGAAGTTGAATGTGATGCCAGTGGAGTTGGCATAAGGGCTGTATTGTCCCAAGAGAAAAGACCCATTGACTTTTTTAGTGAAAAATTATGTGAAGCCAGGAGAAAGTGGTCTACTTATGATAAGGAGTTTTATGCTGTGATAAGAGCCTTGAAAACATGGGAACACTATTTATTTGCAAAAAGAATTTGTTCTCTATACTGACCACCAGGCCCTAAAACATCTTAGTGGACAAAAACAATTAAAAAGTGATTTACATGCCAGATGGTCTGCTTTCCTAGACAAGTTCCCATATAAAATTATGTATAAGACAGGACAACAAAATAAAGTGGCTGATGCACTTAGTAGGCGTGTAGCTCTCATCAAGACCCTCAGCGTTGAGATTGTGGGTTTTGAGTGCCTAAAAGACTTATATGTCCAAGATGAAGATTCCCAACAGGTATGGGAGAAATGTGTGAATAAGCAGCCAGCAAAAGACTTCTTTATTTATGACGGGTTCCTTATGAAAGGGGAACATCTGTGTATCCCTTGCACCTCCCTCCGCAAAAAGATCATTAGGGATTTGCATGGGGGTGGACTAGCAAGACACTTGGGAAGGGACAAAACAATAGAAGCTGTTAAGGGGCGATATTACTGACCGAAATTGAGAAGGGACGTGTCTACCATCGTAAGCAGGTGCTATGTTTGTCAGACAACTAAGGGACAAACCCAGAACACAGGTCTCTACATGCCCCTACCCATTCCTACTGCTATATGGGAAGACTTGTCCATGGATTTTGTGCTAGGCTTGCCAAAGACCCAGAGGAACATGGACTTCGTCTTCGTGGTGGTTGATAGGTTTTCAAAAATGGCTCACTTCCTCCCATGTAAGAAAACAATAGATGCATCCGCAACAGCCAAATTATTTTTTAGGGAGATTGTTCGCTTACATGGGGTACCCAAGACCATCACTTCAGATCGTGACACACGGTTCCTCAGTCACTTTTGGATGACCCTGTGGAGGATGTTTGATTCATCACTTAATTTCAGCAGTACAACCCATCCGCAGACAAATGGACAAACAGAAGCGGTAAACCGGACCTTAGGGAATTTAATCCGCAGCATATGCCGGGAAAGGCCAAAACAGTGGGACTTCGCCATTGCCCAGGCTGAGTTCGCCTATAACAATGCAGTGCACAGTTCTACAGGTAGATCCCCATTCTCCATCGTATACATGAAGGTCCCTAACCATGCACTGGACTTAGTGAAGCTACCTAGAGTACCCAACGCAAATATCTCAACAGAACAGATGGCATAACAAATCCAATCCGTCCAAGAAGCCGTAAAGCAGAAGCTAGAGCAATCCAACGCCAAGTACAAGATGGCTGCAGATAAACACCGCCGACCTCAAGTGTTTGATGTAGGTGATGAGGTTATGGTCTTCTTAAGGAAGGAAAGAATTCCCGTAGGTACCTACAACAAGTTGAAGCCTCAGAAGTACGGTCCATACAATACCGTGAAGAAGATTAATGATAATGCCTATATAGTGGTCCTACCAGATCATATGGGTATATCCAAGACCTTCAATGTTGCTGACCTTCACCGGTACCTGCCAGAGATAACACTTGCCTATCCTCGTCACGACTCGGGGTCGAGTTCTCTCCAAGTGGGGGAGAATGATGGAGGCCCATCCCAAGGCCCATCTCACCCCTAGGGACGGCAGCTCCTAGGATAAGGACAAGAGTCCAAGATAAGTCAAGAGATCAAGAATTCAAGACTCATCTAGAATTCAAAGAATCCAAGACTCATCAAGAATTCAAAGAATCCAAGACTCATCAAGAATTCAAGAATTCTAGATAATCCAAGATTCATGCATGGATAAGATCAAGGGAGATCGGACGGAGGAGATCAAGTCAAGCAGAGTTCGATCCTATCTACAAGTTTGAGATGTTTAGATCAAATCTAATTCCTTTTCCTAGTTCTTTTATAATTTCTCAATGTATTATAAATACTGCTATTTCCCAGAATTATTAATCAATTCATACTTCAGATTTTCAGAATTTTTTCAATTTCTCTTCTTCCTATTTTCGCTAGGTGCTAGCGGATGCCCGGTGCTTGCATAGCCAGCTCCGGTTCTCATTGCTTCCACGCTGCGTCACCAACCTTCTTTCTCTCTCGGTTTATCTTCTTGTCCTATCACTCCCCACCTGTCTCTCTCTCTTCCAAAAAACCCTCCATATCCCTCTCTTCCTCTCATTGGAAATCGTAGGTTGCTGCTGGTTTCTCTCTCTCTCTTTGCTTGCCTAATTCACCATTAGGGAACTCTAACGCTAACCCTCACCTCACCTCCCCATCTTCCCCACCTTTATTCACCTCTCTCTTCTAGCTACGGTGGGGTTTCACATTGTCAACTACTCTCTCTCTCTCTCTCTCTCTCTCTCTCTTACCTAACTCACTATAAGGGAACTCTAACGCTAACCCTCACCTCACCTCCCCATCTTCCCCACCTTTATCCGCCTCTCTCTTCATTTCTCTCTTCTTGCTACGGTGGGGTTTCACATTCTCAAGTATTGTACTTTCTCTCTGCTATTAGACATTTTATTCTTTGTTTCTTTATCCATTCTTAGATTTCTTGACTTTGATGAAAGCCAAATAATTTTATTTCAAACTACCTAAACAAATTAACAAAATTCATAAACCCATTTTGGTTATCATTGAAACCTTACGCAATTTCTTTATTTCTTTTTGCATAAATTCCAACTGGTTTGCTTTTTGAGTTGATAAGATTGCTTTTGAGTATTTGAGCACCTCCTAATCTGAGAAGATTGATGAGATCAATGTGATCCTAGTGAGTTCTTTTTTATTTTTAAATTGGGGTCTCTTGTCCTTGATTGACAAGAGACCCCAAAAAAGAGGTCTTTTAGGTGAGAAGAAAACTCAGATCAGTTGTGCTAATTTCTCTCTCTCCTCCCATGCCCTTCAAGGTTGGTAGTCAATCTTTGACTTTGTGCTTCTTTGGTTTTCTCCATTTCTCTTTCTTTCAAACTTCTCTGTTCTGTATTTCTCTCTATCTATCTAACTTGTGGGTTTTCATGTAGACAATACAACTAGCAATTGTTGCGAGTGGAAAGAAGAAAGAGACTATAAAATCTTCTAACATTGTTATCTTGTCAGGTGATGATTCATACTTTGCCAATTTGCCTTTCCTTCCTTGCCCGCTGGTAGAATCCTTTATATTCTTCATCAATTTTGGCCTTTTTTGTTACACAACCTAAATCAGGATACTTGGAGGAAACAAGTGAAACTCAAAGTAGAATGTAGAGAGAAGTAACTAAAGAAGAGGAGAATTTACTTGCAAAACTTTTGTTCGAAGAGATAATAACTAGGTCCTTTATTTATACTGAAAAGTTCTGTTTATAGAGAGTTTTGCTTTCCTTGGATTTTATGCTTTTAGAAATTCAACTAATTTTGTGATGGTTGTAGGTGGCATGGTTTGTGAAGTATATTTATAAACAAAAATGTGTTCAATTCTACAAGCCATTCTTTTTTGCGAAGGTTCAAGGGTGGAAGACTTCAATTATAAAAACATTTTAGGGTGGTTGTAATGGAAGGGAATATGGTATTCCTTCATAGGACAACACCAACACATTTTCATTTTGATTTCTTTCATCTTGTATTATTTGAATATAAAGCATTTATTTTCTAGCTCCTTGACAAAACCAATTCCAAGTATTTATTTTGAATATAATGCATCTTCAAGAGATCATTATCCTGTCATTAGCCCTTGCAAAGCAGGGCCCCCCGTTAGTATTTGATTTATTTGGAAAAGCAGAAATAAGATGGGGAAAATTTTAGTAATATATAAGCGGAGGTACTATGGTATTTGTTATTTGATGATAATATTACATTAATTGATAAAATTAATAAATGATCAAATGCAAAATTAAATTTATGTTTTATTTGTTTTCATTGTAATTTCATTTGCACTTGTACATATCTATGGGGGTGCAAATGAGAAAATTGCAAATTTTAGTTCATTTTCATGCTTAAGTTTTTATTTTATTTCGCTTCAGGTTTTATTTCACTTTTCCAGCATCAAAGATAAACAAAATAAAGTAAAACCTATAATAAAGTTCAACTAAAATTTGGACTCAACTCATTTGCACTACTTTACTTCTGCATTAATGCAAATGAAATTATATTGTAACCAAACATAGCCTTATGGACAAATACGTTAAGCTTCATTTTGTATATGCACTCTTCTCAAATGGAGCATTTTAAAACAAGTAGGGCTACAACAAAATATATATGCCATATATGTAATTTTGATAATAATAAAAATGGAACATTTAATTGAGGAATAAGAGATAATTCAATATGAGCCCATTTGTTATCTTGGTTCCATATTCATAATAAGTGAGAGATTGATGCTAGCCATTAGAGTAGGATGGGGAAAATGGAAGGGCATATCATAAGTTGGGTAGTCAAAAAATAGTTGGATATAAAATAATTCTAAGGCCATCAATGCTTTATGGCATTGAGAGTTGGGTAGTCAAAAGTAAGGCATCCAAAAAAAATGAGTGTGGCAAAAATGCATACGTTGAGATGTATTAAGTGTATAATGTGTAGTATTTTACCTTTAAGCAATATACTTCAACATCAATAATTTAATGTGTACTATTTCAATAAGGGTATTACTTGTTTGTGTTAGGGCTGTGCCTTAGTTTTTAATCGTTGGATTATTTTTAATCAACTAATCAGTGTGGTTCTTATTTAGGTTAAGGAGGGTTTTATATGTAAAATATTTCCTTTGTATGTAGGGTTTAGATAAGTGAGAAAGAATTTCTTTTTCTTGTTGGAGAAAAAAAAGTAGAGAGAAAAGAGGGTGCTCTTGCTATATGAGTGGGGTTTTTCTCTTCCCTCCTCTTTCTCTCTCATTCTTATTTGTTTTGTTGACTTCTGGGGATGCACTACCCCCCCGTTGTGTGTAGTGCAACATGATTTATTTCAATAAAAAAAGAGTGTGTGTGTGTGGGGGGGGGGGTTCTCTTGTTTTTGTTCTTCGGATTGAGAGAGGAAAGAGAGAACGAGTGTATAAGGGTTAAGGGTTGCTTTGTGTTGCAAGCTACAAGGTACTTGCATTGTTTCTTATTTTCATTTATAGTGATGAATAGTTTTCATCTTTCTTGTGGGCATAGGCGGTAAGGCCAAACCATTTAAGTCCTTTATGTTTTTGGTGGTGTTTTTTTTTTTTTTATTTGTATTTTCTTGGATCTTGTTGCTTTTGTTGCTATTGGATTTTCTTGGATGCTATTTCATTTCAAATATTTTGTGGTTTTATCTTGTAAATGGTTATTTTGTAAGGCCCTGACAAAGTGGTATCAGAGCTCCCAGGTTGATGTTTACAAGGTGTTTATGAAATTGTTTAAGAGATAATGGCAACAAAAGATACAAGTTTTAAATTCTAGATTAAGAAGTTTGATGCTAAAGCAACTTTACCTTATGGCAAAGGTGGGTGAAGGACATCCCAATTCAACAATGCTTAGCTAGAGCGTTGAAAACAAAAAAAATGGGAAGCCAAAAGACATGAAGGATGCTGATGAGGAGGACATTGAGTCAAGGTATGTTAATACAAGTTGATTGCACTTGACTGATAATGCTATGTTTAACAATATGGAGGAATATTCTGCACTGAAGTTGTAAAAGAAACTGAAGAAACTTTATTTAGGGAAAATATTAACCACAAAATTATATCCGAAGTGACAATTGTACGGACTAAAGATGGAAGAGGGTGGGAATTTCTTGGAATGCCTAAATGTGTTTAGTGGTATCTTACATCAAGTAGGGAAAGTTGATGTCAAGGTGGAGAAAGAAGACAAGGCCCTTTTGCTTCTTACCTCGTTTCTTGATTTGTATGAAAATTTGGTGACAACATTATTGTATGGCAAAGACATAGTGAAGTTGGAAGAAGTCACTGTGTCTTTTCTATCCAATGAGGTTAGGAGAAATCCTAAGCATGAGAGTGGGCAAGATTTTGCATTGAAAAGGAAGGCTATTTAATAGAGGATGTGAGAGTGGTAGGTTTAGATCCAATGCCAAGGAAAATGGCAAGGTTCAATGTTATAGATGCAAGGATTTTGGTCACATGAAGAGAGGTTATCTTGCACAAAAAAGGGTGGGGATGAATATGGAAGCATGTCAATTGTATTGGATGATGATGGAGATGTTTTCATAATTTTCAAAGGTATGTTCAATTTTTCTCCAAATGAGTGGGCTTTAGATTCCGGTGTTCTATTCATGTTTGCTCCAAGAGGGAGTATTTTGGCATTTTTCAAGAGAGGAAGAGACGTATTGCTTCCTAGGGTGATGTATCTACGTGTGACATCACAGGTGTTGGGACAATGAAAATCAAGTTGCTTGATGGAGTGATTTGCACTTTGGGTGGCATTGAGTATATATCAAAAAATGCATAAGAATCTAATATTACTTAGCTAGTTGGATTCTAAGGGTTGTAAGGTCTTTGTTGCAAGTGGAGTTATGAAAACTACACTTGATAGTACAATCTTGATAAATTAAGGAAGAAAAATGCAAGAACATGTATCATTTGGTTGGGAATATAGTGGTTTCCATGACTGTGATGGGTGTTGGAAATGGGGTGTGCAAGGTAGTGTGGCCACATAGAGAGTTTCTTTTATAGTTGGGGTGGAGACGTGCTACATGTTTCCCGTGTATAAACCATGGTAAGAGGAATGCTTTTGTTAGGAGAGAGGAATGGTCGAGGTTCCTCTTTGAAGTTAACTAGGACTATTAACTCAAGTGCATCTACGCAGGTGCATTGGCCATTTTGTTTGTAGTTGATGGTGTTTTACAAGGCCAATGGATGTTTGCTGTATTTGCGAACAGGTGGAGGCACAAATAGTAGATCTTCAAGGTTATTGAAAAAATAAGCCAAGGTGCAAAATGTTAGGGTTATGCCATATTTTTTAACAGTTGGATTATTTTTAATCTAAGGGTTGGTGTAGTCCTTATTTAGGTTAAGAAGGGTTTTACACAAAGTTCAAAGTATCAATATGTATCGGGCCGTATCGGTTGACACATATTGTATCAAGAGCTTCCTGATACGCCCCTACAGAGGGTGTATCGAGGTTTCGACTGGTTCGGGGGGTGGATGGACCTTAAGCCAACCCCTTTGAATCAAATCTGAAAAAAAACTAAACAAAAATTAGAAAAGCTACTGATTTTGCTTGATATGCCTTTACTAGCGTCTAAGGCGTATCAATATTTTGAACCTTGGTTTTACATATAAAAGATTTTTTTTTTTTTTTTTTTTTTTTTTTTTTTTTTATGTATGTAGGGTTTAGATAAGTGAGAAAGAAGTTTACTCTTTTTCTTGTTGGAGAAAAAAGGTAGAGATAGAGGGTGCCCTTGTTGTAAGGGTGGGGTTTTTCTTTCTCTCTCTCTTTTTTTTTTTGGTTCTTCAGATTGGGAGAGAAGAAAGGGAAATCGGGTATACAAAGGTTAAGGGTTGGTTTAGGTTGCAAGCCACAAAGTATCTTGTATTGCTTCTCATTTTCTTTAATAGTGAAGAACAAGTCATCAAATATTTATTAAGACCCTAAATGGATATGTTGTGCTGAAGTTTATAATAAGGTGGTGAGGGATCCTGACTAGTATTTTTTCTTATAATAATTTAATCTTAACTTCGCTTGCCTACACTAAGAAAACAAACTTTCTTGGTTCATGGTAGTAGTGTTTTCAACCCACCGTTGACTTGGATGGTTGAACCGTTCGAACCGTCACCTAACCTTAATTTCGGGTCCGATTTTGTTGAAACTTTCCCTTTAGTAAAAAAATGTTGACTTGGTCAAAAGTTTTTTGATCCGAGCATTTCAACTCTTGACTTATTCGACCTAGTCATCGAGTTGTGGGTTGCACACTACACTCAATGTATGTGCAAACTTTGGGATGCCATGACTTTGTGCTTTGATGTCTGATTGGGGTGATTCTTTTTATTTTGGGCAACTTTTTGAGACCTATGCATCCCAAAGGGGCCATAGGTGCCTTGCCCCACTATTTTTTTGCATAAAAGGCCCCTTTTTTGACCTTAAATTACAATTTTGAATTTTTTATAAATAAAAAAATTAAAAATTGAATTTGAAATATAAATTAAATATTAAATAATACATATATTATATATAAAACATAGTTATACACTATTTAGTGATAAAATATGTATTTTTGCTTTCACACACACACCATATATATATATGGAATGGTTTTACCTATTCGACCTAGATTGTCGTATTGGTGACTTGCGACCAAGAGGCAAAAGCAAGTCAGACTCCTGGTCGATTTTTAAAACATTGCATGGTAGTGTCCACCGTTGGGTTTCTTCGTATTAAAGCTGCTTAGCAACCTTTTACTTAGAACTTCGAACAGTCTATGCATATATTATCATACAAAAAAGAAAATGCTAAACTTTCACCTGTTTTGGGAGCTATCAGAATCCTTAGTAGTAGTAGTAATATGTAGAAGTGAATTACTTTCTAGAAGTTCTAAAATCTTTAAATACAATTTAACTACTTGGTTATGAAACATGAATGAGTTTAAATTTAAGAGAAAACTCTCAATTTAATTACTTGGCTCGAGTGACAATTTTGGTCCCTGAATTTTAAAATGTGACAATCGAGTAACTTAACTTTCAATTTGCGACAATCCGGTATCGGTATCTGACGTTAATTCATCGTCGGTCAAAGCATAAAAAGACGTAAATGCCCACGAATGGGTTCTTCTGCTTTAGCTCACCATTAACTTGGTTTTACGTATATACCACACAGATCGCTGGATTCCTTCAGCTCTCTGATCGTCATCAGCTACTCACCGGGAAACGCCTATCCACCAAATGCCTCCCTCCCTCCCAGGTCAGATTCCTTACCATTCTTTCTCTCTCTCTCTCTCTCTTTCATTTCTCACTTCATTTATTCCCTGCACCAATGACAAAATTAATAGAAGGAATAAGATTCAATTGTTTTGATATGTTTTATTCAAAATTCAGGCAGTCGATTCTGCAATGTAGTCGGCAACAACAAAAACAACTTTATGCGCGGTCATCTCCAGAAAATGTGAAGCATTCCATGTCGGAAATCTGTTCTCCAGTGTTGGAAGTTTCAACTCCGGTGTAAACGCCTCTTCCTCTTCCAGTGTTCAATTTCAAGGAAGGTTTACAATCCTCGTGGAAGTTCAAAGAAGCACCGAGGCTTTCTCTGGCAGAGCTACTGTTGATGGAAAGGGAAACCTGTACCCAAGGGAGATCCGAATGAATGCAGCAATTTTAGTTGCGACTCAATGCAGCGTAAACTCTAGAAAAGCGGCGTCTGTCGATGATAATGATAAGCAACACCGTTTGCCCAGCGTCATCGCATGGCTTATGGGCCTCGAGGTGCTGCCAGACTCCAACCGTGAACCTCTCAAGAAAGTTGGAATTGCCTGAGCTCTACTTTAGAGTCAAGGTGTCAAGAGATCTGCTTCAGTATCGTTTTGTAGACGGAAACAACTTCCAGATGAAGCAGTATAAGCAATGCGACAAGAGATAATGATGCTCGGCAAGATAATAAATCAAACGTTAGGACACCGGATTTAATGGACTTCTGCGTCAGAAAACCGAAACACGAGCAATCGGAATCTCCAAGCGGATGCCAATCTGCGTCCACATGGAAAGCGCCCTAGCAACGTAAGAGTTTTTTGATGCGCAAGATTTCTTCTGGAGCCAAAGCAGGCAGGCTCTCTATATGGAGAGATCGAGAAACAGTTGAAGATGTAGGGAATCGATGAACCAGCCAAGGATCTGGAGACGCTGAAACATATTTCCGAAGCTCTACAATTCCAAGTACTACATTCTAAGAAATCGGCAGAGGAACAGATTGGGCATAGAACGATAATGGTACTCTTATTTTGTATTTTCTCGTAAGACTTTAGATGGGTTCTGCTTTTCTCCAATTTCAAATTGATGTAGGGGGTATGTTGCAGAAAAGGCGAATTAGCTTCTAAACTGTTGTTTTCTTGCAGTATGAGAGAGAGAGAAGAAAAAGAAATGACGAAAGTTGTCTTGGATCTTCCTTTCTGAGATCTGAGAATTGGAATGGAGTTCCCATTTATGTAACATCGAAAAAAGCAGTCCAGAAGCGACGAATTGATCCAGAGAAAGTGTTACTGAGTGTCTCGATATCTTCTGTGATTGGACTTCTGACTTTTCTTCACATCTAATAGTCTCCTCTATGTAAAAAAAAAAGGAAAATGGTAAAATGGTATAAATATAATCATAAAGGTTAGTTTTGGTATCATGGAATTATCTAACCTGCACCTGATCTCACTTGATGGCCCTGACTGATGGTGAGTTAATGCCAGGTATTAGATTGTTGCAAATCGAAAGTTGGGACATTTTAAAATTGAGGGACCAAATTGTCACTTGAGCCAAAATACAAGGTTCTGATATGGCATTTTCCCTAAATTTAAACAGAATCCTGATTACCTTGAACTTTAGGGGTTATCTCAAATCAACCCCTGAACTTTAAAACATGTTGATACAACACTTAAACTTTCAAAATGTGTCTAATAGGTGCCTGCCTTAGCAGTCTGACAGTAGTTATCTAGTAGTATTCTGTGTCATGTGATGGCATGTCACTTTAACTTTTAAAAATATCCAAACTACCGTTCGAAAGAAGAGTATTCATTATCGTCTGTTTTAAAAAAAGATGTTCATTATCTTCTACATTGAAACTGAATCAGTTCTTTCTCCGTTTCCTCCCAATTTCACCAGTCATTCTCACTTTTTGTAGGATTGTCGTGCTCTCTTCGGATGGTCAGTTCACTCTCTCTGGCTCTTGGGACGGTGAAACGTCTCTTGAGGAAGCAACTTCTGGTTTCCAATTGATAACTACCCCAGCCCCAAGTACTGGAGAACAGGATTCGGGTTTGTTAGCAAATAGGGAGGAAGAGATGAGTCAGGTGGCTGACAGAAGTACAGATAAGAGGAAGAGAGGGCGTATGGAGAACCAGATTGGGACAAAACAATTCCAGTAACGTTCAACATAGTTTCTCCGCTCACCACCCCAGTATCTGAACAACACAGAAATTAAATTAAAAAAGCAAAAATATCCCCGTTTTATTTCGTATACTTCAAAAGATGAACAGAACAATTGACCAATAAAGACTAACCGTAACCAAATAACATAGAAATCATGGAAGCTAAAGGTGCATAGGTCAAAGCAAACTTTTTCTTGTTGGGTGATTCAATCTCTGATATTTCATGGACATCAGTACTGGCTTCAATTTTCTGGTCGGCCTCAGCCATTTTTCTAGACAGATCAAGCAAGCGATACTTCGTGACCAGTGAGGCAATGAGTAAGCCTATAAAGAGTGCTGTGCTTTTAGTGAATAGCCAGATTAGGAACAAACACCTGATTATGGTTGCTCATTATATTGCTGACAGTTAAAGCATTTATATAGTCCATTTTGACACCCAAACAAAATTTACCATTCAACCAGAAGAAAATATATATAAGCGGAGAAGTACCACGTCATTAGTTCCATGGCTGCTACCATTGCTGGTAGCAAACCTCCACGACAGTGTTGTCGCCAGCTTTGCAGCGGTTCTGGACCTCCAAATAAATCAATCCGGAACACTGCTCTCCTCCAGATCTACTGTGGAGCGACCATTAAAAAAGGGCGAATAACGGTTCAATCAGGGTCAGAATTTTTAGGCCCAAAGTATAGTTGGGATAGGTGTCAGCTCGGAATTGATACTAATTCACGGCGGACATTGATGCATAGAGTAGGGGTATTTAACATTTTAAACGTTTATAGATCTGCAGTGGGATTCAAAAATCTGCAATGGACCTGTCCGTATTTCAAAAATCTGCAAAACTAAAAAATTAAATATGTTACATAGAATTTACCATTGACACCCAAACAAAATTAATCTTTATCAACAAATCAGGTAGAAGTTTTATAAACTTTTTTGTTTATTGTCCTAAGGACTAATTATGGGGATGTTTGGAACTGTGGCTGTTTTTCAAAAAAACGGTGCCACGTCGGATCCACATAGGTGTTTCAACAAACACCCATGTATCTCATTGTTTGGTTCAGCCGATTATTGAAAAATCGGGCATGCCTCGAAAATCGGGACCCCACTGATGCATGAAATGCCAAATTTGGTGTTTCATGCATCGGTGAACCGTTTCCCCCAACAGTTGACTGATGTATATCCTATGTGGTGCTTACCTGTCAGCACATACATGAAAAATGGTGATGAAAAGCACCTTACCAAACAACATAGTGTTGCTCACTGCCTACGTGGCAGAAGCATTTTTTTTGTGAAAAACGCATCTTGGAAGCATGAGCGTTTTTTCTTGAAAATTGGTCCCAAAAAGTGCCTACGCTTCCAAACACCATCTATGTTTCTGAAATCTGTTGGTGCTTCATACACACTGAGTAAAACATATGGTATCCAGTTATTTTTAAGGTGGAATGATAATAGAGTTCAATAGAATCAAGATTTAAATTGAAGGTGTTTTGTTTAAATTGATTTGTTGGAAGTGGCAGATGAAGAAAATTAGATGACACTTGATAGGTAGTTTTGACATTTCCAAAATTAACTGGTGAATTGTTAATGATAAAGACTTATTAGACACATTCTGAAAATTCCAGTACTGTATAGACAGTTTTAAAGTTCAATGACTAACTTGAGAAAATCCCTACCAGATTTCGGATATCCTGCCCACACAAACTCTGACCATATCTATCCATATAACATCGCAATCATACATAGAGACCATCTCATCCTCCTACATAGTATTATGCAGGGGGAAATATTTCCAATTCAAAAGGGTAGTGTATTGTGGATAGACATGAACACGAGATCGGGAGTCATCCAAATAATCCAAGGTATGAATCTCACGAAGGAAAGACAATGTTAACAAAATCCTATTTGATGCTTACAGCGAATAGACAACAGGAATGAAAATCTCTCAAAAGTCTTGTATTGAATACTAAACTAAACCTTGACCAACACCGATGATCAGTCTTCAAATCTCAATTATTAGGAAGTTAAAAAACGGGAACAAGGCATTCCTAGTTCCCAAGCAAACAACTTACATTGGTGGATGGCAGGAGGTGGCAACTGGCAAGTAATTTGGTCCATCTTCACTGTCCTTTGGAAATACAGATGGCAATGGTCCCACCTTAGCCTGTCTCTGTGAATAATGTACCCCTGTTTTTCTTTCATTCTAGCTTAATAGAGCATAGTGGGGGAAAATAGGGTTTCAAAAATTTAAATAGCTAACGTTAAATCACATGTTAACGGTATATTTAAAAGTATTTGAAAAATTAGGATATGCTTAATTCATTTTCGTATATTTAAGTCTTTCATTCCCACCTACAACTTCTAATGTTGTGCAATCTGAATGCTCTCATGTAGTGTGATTCGGACTCTAACTGAATGTTGATCTGATTGGTCGAGCTGATGTGAGTGTCTAAGCTGAGGCATATTGCAAGGAATAAAAGATGAGAGTGCTCGGGTGATTTTTATCCGGGGAGAGCACTTCGATGCTTAAGTTAGTAGGTGTTTGGCAAGTTCTTTGAAAGAGTGAGAGAGCTCTAGAAGGTTTAGTGCACATACCTTTTTGGATGGATCTGGGCACCTTATATAGGTCCTTGGACTCAGAGAGTTCAGGGTAACGGTCTTGAGTTCT
This sequence comes from Nelumbo lutea, assembly GCF_056320005.1. NCBI lineage: Eukaryota > Viridiplantae > Streptophyta > Magnoliopsida > Proteales > Nelumbonaceae > Nelumbo > Nelumbo lutea. The sequence goes on from NC_142684.1 coordinate 120,245,769, forward strand.
TTGTGGAGCCGTTTTCCTATTTTCATGGCACGTTAAGGTATTGATTGAGAGATCCTTGCGGGGGTTATTGTTTGTTTTAAGTGAAGTCGAGGCGAACAATATGGAATGGTCGCGCTATTGGCGCCTTTGGTAGTGAACTGCTGGGGGCAGTTAGTGAGCTCTTCCTCGCAGGTCACCTTAGGTCTCCTTAGCTCGGCTGGCTCCCAGGACAGGTTGCCATAGTCTTACGGGTTTGCCAATTCGGTCGTGCCGAGGTGAAGGTCGGCTTGAGCAAAGTGCTCCAAACTAACTTACCAAGCTAGTATGCTGATTCAGCGCCAATGTGTCATCTGGGAGCCATGTGTCGCTAAATGATTGGGAGGACCAAATTACCCCTCATCATCTTCCATGACGAGCCCAAGCAAATTTATTTAGAGAACAAAATAAATTCTTTTTGCATGTTCAGATGGGTTCTCCCATCCCATGACAATAGGCTGTATGGGGTGGGGGGTGGGGGCAAAAGCTATAAAACCGAAGAGGTAGTTCGGTACCGATGCGTTGCGTTGCACGTCCATTTCAATTTTGTTGACGTGGATTCGTTGCCACATTAAAAAAAAAAAAAAAAAAAAAAGGAATTGTCCCAAAAACTATCGTTTTTTAGTGTTTTTTTTGAAAAATGTTTAGAAAACGTTTCTCCCTCGAGATTCCCAAGCCACTTTTTCAGAAGAAACGGGGATTTGATGTTGCTTGAATCATCCCCTGATTCAAGAAAGCCAGATCCTACGTGGTCCCATCTGGCATCCTATATAGAAACTTGCCACGCCAGATTAGAAGTGATTCGGTGCAATGTGATGAAAGTTAAGTCCAAATAATGGCCCAAGTAGAACCCTAACCCCACTTTCCTTTCCTTTCCCATTCTCTCTTGCCGCCACGGGAGGCTACTAGTGAAGAAGAGCACTAACCAGCGATCTCCACGCTCTGGCGCTGGTAAGTTACTTCTATCTCCGGTGGTTTTTTCCCGTCTTTAACTGTTCATAACATTTTTGAGACTGTAACAACCATTTTCTCCCTATTTTCTGCAGATCGAGTTCATTGTTATTCATCTTCATTGCAAGCCAACCTAACCACCGATCAAGTAAGTACAAGCCTCCCCATATTATCAAAGGAGTTCACCCTAAATATTTATCATGCATGTAATAATATAAATTATTCATAAATTAATTATATATTCTCTCTCTATATATATCTAATATTTAAAATTAGTTATGATTAATAACTTTATAAATCATGTTACTTGTTTTTGAACCGTTCGATTAATATCACCACACACGGTGGTATGCACATGCATTGCATGCAAGTATTCCACAAATAAGAAATACCAAACTTGTATAGCCATGACATGCACATGCATTTCTTTTCTCTAATGTGGCATGAATTAGTTCTAAACATTTTTTTACAGTAGAATGATAGAATCAGTGGTTTGTGTTCCTGATTTTTTAAGAAATGAAATAGACATGCAACATATCGGTGCCAAACAATCTCTAAATTAAATCCTACAAAATGTCGAGGACAATGATCTCCACTTGAATGAAAAATAAATGTATTCATAATTCTATTTTAAAACCCCTAGCTTTACTCATGGTGTGGAAGAGGAGGGTGCGCCATAATTATTAATAAACCCCTAGCTTTATTCATAATTCATATATGTATGTATGGTTAATCCTTATGCGCGTGTATTCTCCTATACTAGTTATTAATAAATTTATGGTGCACCCTCCTCTTCTAGGGGTTTTAAAATAGAATTATGAATACATTTATTTTTCATTCAAGTGGATTGTCTTCGACATTTGTAGGCTTTAATTTAGAGGTTGTTTGGCACCGATATGTTGCATGTCTATTTCATTTCTTAAATTTTTGTAATTAAAATAATTTTCAGAAAATAATTATTATCAATTTTAGATAATAATAGTAATATTTAATAACATCAGTAAATTAATATATAAATAATTTAGTAATTTGGATTAATTATGTTAATAAAATTTATCAAAAATTATAAATTATTGATAATCACTTAATAAAATAATCATTTTCCATATTATTTACTAGTGTTATATATTCTATGATAAAAGTATCAAAAAGGATATTTTGATTGTCATGATTAATTTCAGAAAAAACCAATTTACTTCTTGATGCCTTTTCATTGTTTTTAATAGTTTTCAATTCATTTTTCAAACTATTTTGCATTTTTGGTATTTTTTAATATTTTCCACTAATTTTCAGCATTTTATCTAGTAATTTTTGAAATTTCAGTAATTATTCAACAAATTTCAGGTATTTTTCAATAATTTTCACTTTAAAAAATTAATCAAAATTTTTAACAATTCCCAATTTATGTTCAGTAATTACTGAAAACTAATTAATCTTCAGTATTTTTTCATTAATTCCAAAATATGTTTTAGAAAATGTGCATTTTCATAATCATTGTGGGTTTTCCGTATTTTTTTCATTAATTTTTAGCAAAAATCAACATTGGATTTATTAACAGTACATGTTAATCAATAATTAATTTATTGAATACTAGATTAATACTAATGATTAATTAATGAACTAATTAACAATTATAATAATATTTATTAATATTTAAGTAATTAGTAAACTAGATTGATTTAATTAATAAATATTAATTACTAATTAATAATGAGTAATTATTAATTATAGTAACAATAATTAATTAATTAATTAACCAGTAAATCGAATCAATTTGATTAATATACATTAACTATTAATTAATAATCAATAATTGATAACACGAATTGGTTTAATTAATAAATATTCATTATTAATTAATTAACCAGTAAAGCGAATCAATTTGATTAATATACATTAACTATTAATTAATAATCAATAATTGATAACACGAATCGGTTTAATTAATAAATATTCATTATTAATTAATTAAACAGTAATTATTACTTATAAAAACAGTAATTAATATTTAACATTAATTATAAAATACAATGATTATTAAAAAAATCGGGTTCAGGTGGAAACCGAACCGGGTTTCTATTGGGAAGAAAACACGTTACAATGACATTGGCAAACTTAAGTGGACCTAGTAACACAACCCAACTCGACTTGAAGATGATCGTCTTCTTAACCCGACTGCCATCACGTAATTGGCTCGACAGAACGATGACAAGTTGACAACAACACATTAGGAGCGGTCAAAATGCGGGAATCGACTGGTTTCTCCCCGATTTGAACTAATATAATTTCAATCAACATAAAGTGAAGGAAAAAAAATAAATACAAATAAGCGAAGAAAAATAAAAAAACTAAAACATGTCTCTAAATCATTAAAAACCACCTTATCGCAACATCCCCGGTATGTTTGATCCCAGGCATTAGCCCAAAGAACAAACTGACGCAATTCTCAGGCACATCAACAGATAAGTCGAACAATTTCTGTATCCCAGGTTTGGGCTGGTCCAAGCTAACTTCAACTGAGTTTATCTGTTGATCACACTGCTGGTATCTTAATCTTAAGCTAGAAAAACACTGTTGAGTGTTGACAATGAAATGAAAGACATGGTCCATAGAAGCAAGCAAATTGGGTTGCTTGATTTGATGTAGATGGGCTCAAGTTTGGGCTTGGGCCCATTCATAATTCAAAAAATGCTCAACTCAATTTGACCCAAGCTGGTGTTTGGAATAGTGATTTTAAATTGTAAATTAGGTACTTGAAAGTTGAAATGGTGGTGTTTATTTGCCATCGTGTTTAAGCAATTGACCACATCAGCATTTTAGAACAAACAGAAGAATGTGATGGTTAACTCAATTTAAATAATATACAGTATAAATATGCCTTCTCATATAAGCATTAGCAATCTGAGAAATGATGTTCATAGGTCTCAGTGAAAGTGGATTTTGGAATTTGGACTACCTTGCCCAGTTCAAACTGGATGTTTACATTTCTGGCCCAGCCTAAAATGGGTTTGACTAGTGGGCCTTATGTACACCATGCCCGGTCTCTGCCGCAGTTGTTTGGCAAGTGGGCCTTATATCTATCAATCTATGTATCATGCTCAATCTTCGACGGAATCTCCTTTAAGCAGAAGTTCACGAGCATGCAGCCAGCCATCCACATATTGCGAATATTTCACTATTGCAGGAGATCCAGATTTACCCTGTCCCACCCCCATTCCTCATAATGCATGATTTGCAATACAAAAACGTGAATAAACTTTGGCTGTTGGGGAGATGGATCCAACCCTTATTAAGCATAACGCATCAATCCATTCACCATTGCAGCAAATACTTTTAAGTGTAGTAAATACCAAAGATTTTTAAGTTACCTTTTTCTTTTTGGCTAACTAAAAAGGATAGCTTATTAAGAAAAGAAAGAAGCAATACAAGGGGATGGATAGACACGCCACACTCCTCAATACACCCGAAACCGAACATTGATGCAGCTAGCAAGTGGGTTACAGTATTAAGCTGCCGCTTAAATACAATCAACAATCAAGGTTTTTAAAATCGAACCAGACAATGAACCGTTCAGGGGTCTGGTTTCTGGGTCAAACGGTCCGATCATTTGAATCGAACAGTGACAAATAAATAAAAAACTTAAAAATATAGCCGAAAACTATTATCTGAATCGACAGTTTAACCCCCCGGATAAACAGTTCGTTAATCAAATTAATAATTTTTTACCAAAAGATGATTCTGGAGTGAAACAGAACCAATCAAATGACCAGTTCCCGATTTTCCCGATCCAACTATCTGGTCCAGTCCGGTTTTAAAAACATTGAATACAATTACATTGCTCAGCCATTCTACGAGTATCAGCAATGAGGGATGCTAGGTGCTAAGGCAAAGTAGTTTCCCTGTTCTGCAAGAGAGAAATCACCCTCCCTTCAAATTTGTATCAGCATTGGCATGCATGCCACTTTATATGTAGTGCAGAGGTGAGGTTTTCATCCGATGATTCTCAAATTCGGATTCGGGTATAACCCGGTGCAATTACTGATGATAGCGTGTCAACCGGAAAACGCCCCCGGTTTTTCGGAATGTGCGATGGTCTCCGAAATTCAGGTCGTTGATTTGACAACATATTACGACAAATTAACAGTTAACAGTTGATAGTGAACGCTACGTGTTCAGTTCTGTTTTAACGACCGAAAGAAAAGGAAATAGCCCACCAACACTCCAACTCCAACCGCATCAGGCAGCAGCTGTCATCCTGTTTTGGCAAAAGCTGCACGTGATAAACATGGCTGAGAATGGGATGAGATTTCTTTTTTTTTTTTCTTTTCTTTTCTTTTGATGGCGCATGCGCAAATTTGCATTGATTCTTCTTATGGTTGCCGTACCGGATCCACTTGAATGAAATGTTGATCGGATGACTGTCGCGGAAATATGGTTCAGTCTTACGACATAAGTAAAAAGAGATAAAAAGACAAACACAAATTATGTATTGTCCTTTTTCACTGCTGGCTTGGCTCGGCTTTTGTTTTGGCCTCACATTTAATTGGGTAAAGTCTATACCAGTTTTCACGGGTGGGATTGGATTGGTTTAAGTCATTTTCTTCGATCAATCCGATTTAATCACCAAATTAAAATCAACGATCTTGAAGTAAAACCAATCCAAACATAAAGAGTGATCAGTTTGGGTTAGTTTATCGGTTTAGTCGATTGGTTTATCAGTAAAAAAATTCTCATATAGCATAAAGAGAGGATATATAGACTTTTAGTCTTTCACACAAGTCCATACTCTATAGATTCTAAACACATTTAACATAAATCAAAATTTGAAAATATTACATAAAAAAAATAAAATACTAACTTATGAATGTGATGGTTGAGACTTGGGAGAACGAGAGTTGAGAAGAAAGGAGGAAAACAACATTTGTAATGGTGGAGGGAAGAAGCCTTGAAAGTTGCAAACTTGTAGCTTGAGGTGGTAGAGACCAGAGAGTGGAGAGTAGAAAAGTAGAAGGATGAAGATGAAGATTGGAAGAGAATCTAGATCAAAACTCCAAGATTCAAATCCAATGTGTTTATTGTTTCCTATTCGGTGTATAGCAAGCCTTTGAGAGTAAAACCTCTCTTTCCATTTTTTCCAAGACTCTAACGTGTCCACTATCTAAGACTCAATGACAACAATTTTCTCTAAGTTTGGTAAGTTTAAAGGTTTAAGGATCTTTCTTGCAATACTTGTAGATCCCAAAAAGGTAATAAAGAAAAGGTGAGACAAAGTGTGGATCTTATACTATTATTTTAATTAGTTTTTGAAATTGACTCAAAGTATGACTTCCCTCCATATCCTGGATTTTCCTATTTAGTGTAAAGTTTCCAATTCAAAAAAGAAAAACAATCCCAGAACAAAACCAATTCCCCATTTGGCTAATGGTTTTCATGTTACTTAAACTTAAAGCTAATTAGAAACTGGGATAGGGATTAGGGAAAGACGAGGGAGTAGGGACTAATTACTTAAACTTACATTTTCAGTTTGGTTTTGGTTTCGATTTTCATGTGTGAAAATCAAAACTGAACCAAAATGTTGGTTTACATAAACCGAAATCGACCGATGGTGTTGAAAAACCAACCAAATCAGGTTGGGTTAGGCTGGTTTGGTCGGTTTGACATTAAATACGAACATCCCTAATGAAGAGTTGGTATGCTCTCCTAAGAGTTTGGGCTTCAATGCGAAGATTAGAAATCTCAAGTTGCTTGGAGATCAATAAGCAGAGGTCATATAGGAGAGATGATTTTAAGGAGGACATAGCAAACAAAAAAAAAAGTGTAAGGATAGGGTCTTTGGAAGAGTTCTTTCTAATAAAAAGCTCAGAGGAGGAATCTTATGATTTTGGTTCAAGATGAAGCAAATAAAGTGAAGTTTCTCAATAGGGAACCATGGGTGATTAAGGATTATCTATTGTTGCTAAAAGAACGGGAACCAAACTTGAATATTAAAGCTATGTTAACAAGCAAAATGAAGTTAGGATCTTATAACTACCAATGGAATCTATGATTAGGACAACAATTGAAGAAAATCTTGGTAGATAGGTAGGTGAAGTTATAATTGCAAGAGTGAGATGGGTTGAGGGCTTGAATAATGCCCATCTTGATGGCCTGTTCCTTAAGGTTAGAGTGGAAATTAGTATCTTAAAACCTTTGGTGTGTGTTGTTCATCAAAGACTTTCAGATGGAATAATCAAATGGTAATATGATTCAGTATGAGTGGTTATTGATTTGTGCTTTAAATGTGGAAGATTAGGCCACTGAGTAGTTTTGGGGAGTTGATCTACTGAGCTAAGTGATTAACATGTTCAAAACCCAAAAGCTTGTGATAAGAGCAACCTTTAAAGGGTATTGCCCCTGGCTTAAGGCAGATGCTGGAAGTTAGGACCAGAAATTCATTAGGAATGAGGAGACTACTTTGAGTTATAGGGAAGCATGGAAAAATAGTTATGAAGGTGCTTTTTTTTCAAGCTCGAAGCAGATTATTATTTGCTAGAAGCGTTCGATGACAATTGTTCTTCAACAAAGCCCACGTGGGTTTCTTACGGGCATGAGTTTTTAGGTCATATTTTCTTCTATCAAGGTGACATATCATAGAACTAGTTTCATGGAAGAAGAAAATCCCACATGGCAAGTTGAAGGTCTTACAATTCATAATCAAAGCTAGACCTTTATGGTGGTGATAGAACAAGGTAGGCATGGGGGTAGGATGAGTTTAGCTTTAGAAAGGATGAACAATTTACAAAACAAACTTAGGCTCTGGAGGATGCCTATCTCGAGGAGGGAGGGCAATAAGCATGGTTTTCAAAATCGGTCCGACTGAGAACCGGTCACCTGATTGGTTATATTTTTCTCAAAAACTGGATTTTTCATCAAAACCTTTGATTTTGGTCAACGAACCGCTGAACCGGGTGGTTAATCGTTCGAATGGTTTTGACCTTTTTTTTTTTAATTTTTTTTCTATTAAAACGTGCCACACGTTCAGTTCGAACGGTCGGACCGTTCGACCTGATAACCAGACCCCTGACCGGTTTGGTCACCGTGTCAGTTTTAAAAACCATGCAACAAGTAAATATTAATAATGAAATCATAGGGGCATATAGAAATCTTGAGTTAGATATAGGAAATTCTTAGTAAAGGTAAGTCGAGAGGGCCAACGAAGTATTTTGGAAGGTTCTATGGATTAAGATTTGCTTTTGGATGTGGGTCAGAAAAGAGCTTGCCTTAAATCACGAAGTTCAAGTGACAAGGAAAGCCCAAATATCTCACAGAGAGCTAAAAGAAAGAATAGGAAAGGGTAAGGGAGAGGTTGGAGATAACACATTGGGCAAAATGGATGTATGGAATTCATGCAATTTATTTCATGATAGTCATTTAAATCATCTTGCTATTTCAAAAACATTTGTTAATAATTCAGTTTGGAAATTACATGGTTGTGAAAAATCTATTTGGTATTTTGGGAATCACAACACTAAGAAAAACTTTTTCTTTTGAGAGGAGAGGAAAACAAAAATGAGTAGGGATTTAAAAAGTTGTAAGCCCAAGCTGGTAGGTGTAAAGGAAAAAAGGAAAGCTTTATTGGTTTCAAAAAAGTTAGAAAAATGGAAGTATTAAGGAAACCTGGGAAAACTTTTCTAGGATCTTTGCAAACCAGAAACATTGGTAGTAGCTCTGAGACTTTTTGACTTCTTTGATTTTCTCTCAGTGTCATACCTTTCCTCTGGGTCAATTCTTAACAAAAGGGTGGGGGTGGCTTCCCTCTCTTAGCCCCTAAGGGCCAATTTTAGTCCTAAGCTTGAACTACCTAGGGTTAGGCTCTCCCTTGACAGTTCGAGCCCTCAAAGGAGTATTTTGGTGTAAACCCAATTTAATATTTTTGATGGAAATGAAATATTCTTTGCTAAATTGTAAAATGAAGCTGAGATGAAAAATGAGAGAATGATTTTGGCTACCATAATAGAGGATGAAAATGACCCATGAACCATTTCCTTAGTCTATGGAGAACTTGATATGAAAAAAAGAAGGCCTTCCTAGAACTTTGAAAAAAGACTACAACCTTGGTTTTAGGACCTTGGGTTTGCATAGGGGACTTTGATATGGTGTTTCACAAAGAAGATAAGAGTGGAGGCAAGTAGACTTCTTCTTCACAAATTCAGAAGAATAAAGAATTCTTTATATTAGTTGGGCTGAAGTTAGTTGTAAGTCATGGGCCAAAATATACTTGGACAAATAAGAGAGATTTCCATGGGAATATTAAAGAAAAAGATTGATATGGCTATGGTAAACAGTAATTGGTTTGAATTATTTTAAGAGGCCAGGGTCACAAACCTCTTTAGTGGTGGTTCTGGCCACATTCCTATTGTGTCGGATGCCTCCCCCCCACCCAACTAGAAAAATTCGAGAGACCTTTTAAATTTAAAAACATATGCAATACCCATGAGGATTGTGTTAATGTAATAAAGGAAGCTTGGAACTCAAGTTTGGAGGTTAAAGGTCAACTAGAAGCAATCCTAACTTATAGGAAGGTAAAGTTAGAGTTAGTTAAATGGAACAAGGTCTTTAGAAAGGCGTAAAATAGAATCAAACATATTCAGTTGGATCTTTGCATTCAAAGAAATCAACCTGGTAGCTCTTGCAACTAATCCAAAGTGAATGAGTTAGAAAGTTAATTGAATGAGGAACTAAAGAGAGAGGAGATCTATGGGCCCAGAAGTCTAAGTAAGGCTGAAATTGGGTGATTGGGTGACAAAAATACAAGGGGTTTTCCACCATGCTACTATGAGAAGAAGATCTACAAACCACATAGTGGCTCTAAAAGATGAGGAAGAGAATTGGGTCTTGGGTTAGAAACAGGTCACCCATATTTTAGTTGATTACTTTAAAAGCCTATTTAGTTCATCAAACTTGGATGGGAGAGTAGGTATTCTAGATTTGGTTGAAATTGGTGGGCGAAAATATAAGGTTTTTCCACCAAGCTACCATGAGAAGAAGGTCTAGATTGCGCATAGTGGCTCCAAAAGATGAGGAAGAGAATTGGGTCTCGGGTTTGAAACAGGTGAGGGAGTGATTCTTCTCAATCTGGTCCAGCCAACCATTAGTGATGAAGCCGATTCAAAATCACATAGTGAGATTACGAATGAAGAAATAAGAAAGGGTTTATGTCAATGAGTTCTCATAATGCATCAGGGCCAAATGGGTTCCATTTTTTTTTTTCAAAAATATTGGGGCATTGTTGGTAAAAGTTTATTATAGATATAAAGGATTTCTTTGAAAATGGAATCTTGTATAAGGATCTAAATAAACTTTCATAGCATTAATCCCAAAAAGTAAGAACACGAAGAACGTAACTTACTTTCGCCCAATAAGCTTGTGTAGTTCTATCTACAAGATAATAGTAGAGGTTTTGGTCAATAGAATGACCACAATCGTTATCTCACATCAGAATGCTTTTGTGTTTGGCAAAATGATTTTTGATAATCTTCTATTCTCTTATGAAATTTTATATTTTATAAAAACCACTAGGCAAAAGCAGAGGTTCATGGCCATCAAATTGGATAAAGCTTATGGTAGGGTAGAATGATCTTTTGAAAAAGTATTTTACTAAGGATGGGTTTTGGTGATCTTTTTACTCATTGGGTCGTGGAATGCATAACTTTGTTGTCCTATCAAATTCTAGTGAATGGAAGCCCAAGTGTCCACATCTTTCCTTCAAGAGGCTTAAGACAAGGGGACCTATTCTCACCCTGTCTATTCTTAATTTGTTCTAAAGTCTTGTTTTTGGCATTAAAAAATATTCACTCTTCTGGTGTTATATCTGGCATTAAGTTAAACCAGTATTGTCCTGCCATCATTCATTCTTGGATGTCCTAAATCATAATGCTTTTGTGCCTGCAAAATGATTTTTGATAACGTTCTTATCTCTCATGAAATTTAACATTTTATGAAAATCACTAGGCAAAAGTAGAGGTTCATGGCCATTGATTAGATATGGACAAAGCTTATGATAGGGGAGAATGGCCTTTTGAAAAAATGTTTCACCAAGGATGGGTTTTAGTGATTTTTTACCCATTAGGTCATGGAATGCAAGACTTTGTTGCCCTATCAAATTCTAGTGAAAGGAAGCCCAAGTGTCCATTTTTCTCCTTTAAGAGGCTTAAAACAAGGGGACTTGCTCTCACCTTATCTTACAAAATATTCACTCTTTTGGTGATATATCTGACATTAAGTTGAACCAGTATTGTCTTGCCATCACTTTCTCGAAAGCAAACATTGCAGGAGGGGAGATCTTTGATGTCCTAAAGCAATAAAAGTGAACCTCTCTAAATCAAAATTCATTTTTTAGCCCATCATTGCATCCTGAACTGTAGAAAATCATTTCTAGAGTTATGGGAATCATGATTGTTAAGCACCCCTCAAACTATTTAGGTAAATCAAAAGAAAAAAAAGAAAAAGATTACTACCTGTGTGAAAGAATGGAAGTCAAAACAAATGAGTGGAAACTTGCCTTTCTCTCTTTAGCAATGAAAGAGGCCATGATAAAATCTGTACTAACCTCTATGTCTGGCTATGCAACAATTGGCTAGAGCTCAAAGGAAATTTATGTGAGGTGAGTCTAAATCCTAAAACAAAATCAATGTGGGTTAGTTGGCAAAGGGTGTATAAAAGCAAGTTTTTGGAGGATTTCAAGAATCCTCATATCTTTAATTTAGCCGTCCTTTAAAGCTGGTTTGGAGATTTCATTAATGTAAGGAGAATCTTTTGGTTAAAGTTGAAGGAAGATATTTAAGGGGAAAGAATTTTTGGAATGTGCAAGCTCCTTCCTCCAACTCGTGGGGTTTCAGAAGTTTGCTAGAAAGCAAGGATATTCTAAAAGATGGGGCCTATTTGGAGCATTTCAAAAGGGGAAAATATAATATTGGGAAAACCCTTGGCTGGATGGTCTCCCTTACTTTTAAAACTTTTGGCCCAAGAGCAAACTCTACGCAAGTGGAGAGGGTTAGTGATTCGATAAACTTTCAATCCCATTGTTGGAAATTAGGTCTGATTCATGATATCAGTAGCTTATTAAATGATCACTGAGTTGGACTTTTACAGTTTGGGCGGTGATACAACTTTGGTAGTTTCCTTTTTAACATTTGAATTCTAATTAAGGTTACAAAAAAGTCTTTTTTTTTTTTTTATCAAATTCTAGGAAATATAGACTGTATTTGATTACAATGTAAATAATTAAATTTGTCCTGATACAAAATCATGACAATGCAAATGATTTGAGTGTAAGTTTTAATTTTTATTTTTGTTTCAAATTTTAGTTTATTTTATTTGACTATATTATTAAAGTAAATTAAGATAGAAAACAGAATAAATAAAACCTAAAATAAAATTAAACAAGAAATAACATTTTTTTATTTGCACTCTCGTACATTTGTATTAATATAAATAAAATTACACTGCAACCATAACATCTTACTTAACGGGAGAGGTTTAAGTCCTGCCTGCCATTTTTGATGGTACGTACATATGTAACTGGCAGCACGTGAGTGAAGCCGTGTGATAAGTAGTACCATACCATCCACTAATAAACTTTTGCTTCACTTTTACGAAGGTATCAAATTCCACTATGATTTATTGGGCATGTGAAAAGTATGCGCTAAATTAATGGATTTGATTGATAAGATATTACAAAGTATAAAACCCATCATCATCGTCAACAACATAAACGACTACGTGTGGCCTCAACGCAAATCGTGGGGCCAAAGAAGGAAAAGAAAATGAATGTCACGTGATGGAACTAACTTGATAGAAGATTTACTTTTGTTGTGAATTTGTGATTAGAGTTCAACGGTCATTCCTCTTGGATATGATGGTGAATTCATCAAAATCAATAATTATGTTTTCAAAAGATATTATATATATAAAAGCATGCTTTTATTGTGTCGTCACGCGTCACGAGGGATGTTCTACGAATGCACGTGATCTTTATCAAAAGGACAAAGATAGATGAGAAGGCTGAGGAGGAATCCACTTTATATAAAAGTTTTGAATGAGCTTCAACCTGAAGTAATCTGTGCAAACTTTGGCTGCCCACTACACTACACTATGCGCAGAAATTTCCTACTAATAACGCATGCCACCTCACAGCTACTAACGCTAATTTTCTTTGTTTTGCTTAAATCAAAATTTGAGGGAAAATCAAACTATGCACGAAGTAATCTGTCCAAGTGATTGAACCCAAGCCACCTACAGATGATGAAGGATCATCAGCCGATAACAATTGATAGGTGGGGGCTGTAGTAAGGGAGACATGAGGGGTGTATATCCAAACTACACTCTAGAGATGTTCCAAGAGTGACTATTTAGGGGTGTTGTCTAACTATAGATGAAAAATTGGTGGGTGTTGACTGGTCAATACTATACCCTTGTGGCACAAACCAATTTAAATCACACCATAGTACACAACTATTCTGAGTTGTAGATATACTGTGTGGGTTAAATCAGTCCATATATAAAGTGGCGTTTTGTAAGCGTGGTGTGGACTAGTGTACACTATATTTTGTGATTCCATGTATCCCATATACATTTTATGAATGGTCTACATAGTTGATCATAAGTGTCTAATTCTTACATTTTATATAATAAATATATTTAGAAAAGGCATCGATAAATTAATATTAACCAAGAAATATTAATTTTAATAAAAGCGAGTGTAAAATAATTAAAAATAAAAAATTATTTTAAACATTTAAAAATATCATTTTATTGATAAAAAATTAAAAGTTTATTATTTTAAAATTTAAAAATAAAAAAGAAAGAAAAATATGTAGAAGAAATGTATTATATCAAAATAAAGTGTGAAAATGTTGTGGACCAGCCATATCCATGAGATATATGTGTCACTGAGATATTGGGCTGTGGACAGGGACGGATGGTCCACGATATATTGTGGACCAGTCTCGTCCACAACCAACCAGATGATGAATTCATCCCGTAGCATAGACCAAGATGAACATGCATCCGAACACCACCTAGATTGACGAATTCAACCACTCACCCGAGCCAATAGAAAATAAGAGCCACATGGCAGATTTGAAAAGAAGGCTTGATTTGGAAGGAATACAAATACGTACAAAATAATATTAAATTCAAGGTTTTACACTCTACAAATTTGTATTTATACTCTTTCCAAACTGAGCCTAAGAGACCATCCATCTCCTACAATCCACTTACAACCAAGCCTTAAATGAGGGAAACATTTTAGCATTCTGGACCACACTTTCGAATATGCAGATGGTGGTTTAACAATCCAAGAGTATTTAGATTTCAAGAATCCAAACTGATAAGAATTAGTGCCAACAAAACCTCATTCATTATAGATGCATGACCAGTTCTTCATATAGATATATGACGCTTATCATCATAAAATTAAAAACCCCACCAAAAACTTTGTAACTAAAGAAATCAATTCCTCACAATGACCACGTAGTTTAATAGCCCTTGTATAAACATGGAAGTGCAGCCACCTTAGTTTGGAGGAGCAGAGGACGTGGACGTCCATCATGATACAACTAACATACGTCCTTTCCAACTATATGTAAAGTCGAGACTAAGATCTTTGCCATCTTCTCTACTGATGACATAAATTACAGCCAAGCCAAGATATCTTTAGTGTACGTCATGTAAATAAGAAGTCAACAAGCGCCTTTCATTTCATAACTGTCTTCCTGACTGACCAAGGGCAAAATAATTGAATAATATTTTAATATGAGACATCGCTCTCATGGTACTCCTGCCGTGAGTTTGGGCTTTTTTTCTTTTTTTTTTCTTTTTTTAGTTGAACTTGAGTTTGGTTTGATTAATAATTTAAAACCTATTTTGTCTCTAACCTAGCTACTTTATAAGTTTTTATATGGTTTTGAAAAATAAATTATATTTGATTAGGGATTCCACTTGGGTGGTCTATTTTGATTTGCCAGCAAAAGCTGAAGTAACTTTTTAATCTAATTTAGGGAAACTTTGTATTTAGGGCCGTCGATGTATTCTGAGAATTCAAAATCTGATTTTTTTTCTTTTTTTTTTTTTTTGTGTGTGTGAACAAATCTGATCCAATTGTCTCCGATTCGATGTGATCCAATTATCTCCGACTTGGATGATTGCACTTACATAATTGGATCGAATGTAACCCACTCAGTTATTTTATATACTACAAGAAAAACGGTTTAAGCCGGCGGTATTAATGATCGTCACTATAGTGATATCTGAAGAGGCGGTCATCTATGGACCGTCGCCTAATTAAACCGGATTTAAACTGGTCTAATACAATCATACGGGGAGCCCAAAAATTTTTCTCATGCACGATGGCGGTTTTCTTCTTACTCGATAATACAAAAGGTTCTCCCTACAGAGAACCTTGCAAATAACTTTTGATGAATCTTATTAGGTTTTTGACGATGAACCTTGCTGAGGGAGAATTATTATCTGAATAGGGAATGAGAAGGAAATCTAGGGTTACAAGTGGTGTGTGACTCCAAACCAGCATCAACATTTGTTCATTGTTCCCTTGAGACGGGGGAGGATTTCTTCCAATTTGGAGGTATCTAAGTCAGCATCGACCCTTGTTCGTTTGAACAAGAGAAGAGAAGGTAATGGCTATATAAACCCTTCATGGTTTAATAATTGTATTTTGGAAGTACGAGGTCAACAGGTATAAGGGATTTTGGATAGGAGGTTGAAGGGTTTTGGAGAGGCAAACCATTTAACTGCGATTATATGAGCTTCCCCTATATTCCATGTAAATGGTGACGACATGGAGGTAGTGGTTCATGTCTGTGAGATTGCAGTTGAGTGGCGCCAGACATTCCACTCTATTGTAGTGGTTGATATAGTGTGTTACTGGGGAGATTTGGCCACAATGAGATTGACGAGCCATCTTCCACACAACCTAAAATGTACCAAGTGAGTCCTGTTCTTGTGTATCATAACATTTGTCTATTATTTCTTGAAGAAACAAGGCACTCTTTTGTTGTATACATATGCCACTGAAAGTTTATTAAAGAAATTATGGTGTTGTTGATGTATTTGGGCATTAGCAGGTCAGTCACAATAAATCATCCATCAGCTTGAGAGATTTACTAGAAGAAACTCCTTACTAGAAGAAACCCCCTCTCCAACAAAAATTCACTCAAAAGCTATGCAAAGAAAAATATCTCAAGATTTCACGTAATCGAAATCAATGTTTAAAATATCGCAATGTATCAACCAATATCGGCCAATACGTACTGTTTTGATAAGTAATCGATACATGGAAGATGTAAAAATCATGTGTTCCATTTCTTTTCGTAAGTGCCAAGTACAAGCCTGAAACACAAACCGAATCATTTCAGTTCCCCCTGTTCCATTAATTTATATTAAATACCAAATCTCTCTTATTAATTTTGTTTATTACTTCTCTATTCAAATCTAACTTTTTCATTAATTAGTTAATTACTCCTATATTTAAGGCAAATTTAAATTTGAATTTGAATTTTAGCGCCTCATTACAATTCTCTCTAATTCTATTAGTTAATGACCCTCTCTCTCTCTCTCTCGCATTAATTTCATTTTGTTTGTGTAAAAACTACAAATATTAACAATAGCAAGACTTGAACCCTTGTCCCCAAATTTTAATGCATATAATTTTGTCACTAAAACACTCTAATTTGTTTGTTGTAATTATATGCAGTTTTAGTTTTAAGTCAAATTTTCTTTTCTTAGTGGTGCTTATTAATAAATGCTGAAATTAGTTATTAAAATTTATATATTAATAAATATTAAGATAATTATATTGCTTATTTGAAAATTGATGTATATACATTCATATTTTAGTTTTTTTTCTTCACATTTTAGTTATTCCATAATTTTTCAATGGCTACTAATTATATCTCGATATATCACATTTTATATAAAAGTTATATGGTTTTTTACATTTAAATGACTTATTTACAACCATATAAAACTTGTAAGTATTGTTAATAATATATTTTTTATGATATATTTGCATTTCTTAACATATTTATGCGTATCTTGATTTTTCATCTGTATCCATGCGTATCCAAAATGTATCCCAATACGTTTCTTAAAATTGTCTTTCCGATACATCTTGCATTTCCAATACTTTGAACCTTGATTAGAACCGAGTAACTCATGACCATTACAATTTAACCCCCAAACGTACTATTATCTTTGAAAGTCACAACATACCCAATAAAATACTGAGGCAAATGGTGGGAGTAAATTGGTTTTCTCTATTCGTTGTACTTAAAAATCCTCTACTATGCTTTAAAATCCTTTCCACTTCCAAAATCAAACTCAACATTCAAAACTTTTTTAGTGCCTACAAAAAGATAGTTGAATTCTTCCTCAACAACGTTGATAACCATTGTTGATGTTCTTGACACTACTCAACAAAATCTATATCTACGAAGATGTTTTGTCGTGTCCAAATTAAGTTGCATTAAGCTCTTGGCCTCGTCCGTTGGTGGTTAACCATGTTTGTGCAAATTGTGCTCAGTATGTGAAGTGCCACAAGATGTGGTCGCTTGCTTCTTATGTGGAATTAACTTTATTGCTTCAACCAAAGAATTACAAAAGGTTTGACCAACATTCATTCTTTTGTTGTTCACTAATAAGACATTCTCAAGTTATCGGAGTTCCCACTTCTTGGTATAAGGTTGATGTCAAGGTCCTCTAGCTTGTTAGAGCTCGACCCCAAAACTTTGCTTCCTTTGTACGGTCGTTTCCAATTTGGTCTGAGCTTCACCACACTAGGTTCCCGAAGATTAACTCTACGGAGGATGAGTTCTCCTGCCTTGAACTGCTTGTAGTTGACTTGAGTGTCGCAATACTTGCCCATTCTTTGCTAGTACACCACTATCCAGATCTGTGCTAGGTCTCTAGTTTCTTCTAAGAGATTCAGTTTGGCCAGAAGGTCTTCATTACTTGTCTTCATTGTAGAGTTTAGTTTGGAGTGTGGGGGACCCGATCTCTGTTGGGATCACTACTACTCCGAAAGAAAGGTTGAATGAAAGTCTCTCCAATCACTATTCTTGGTGTGGTCCGATAGGCCTAGAGGATGTTGGGTAGCTATTCTATCCACCTTCTTTTGGATCTATCCAACCATGCATTCAAGTCGTGTAGATGGTGACCTCTATTTGACCATTTCTCTGTAGATGGTGGAATGCGATGGTGCGATAATCTATATGTGCTTGACATAGTTCTCCTCGAACTTCTTGTATATGAATTGAGTGTTGTTGTCACTGATCAATACCTGGGGAATCCGAAAGTGGCGGATGATAGATCTCAACAATACACCTTGGGCATTCTAGTTGTGATGCACGATAGAGGTTCGGCCTTGACCCACTTGGTAAAGTAGTCAATACTATAAGGAGGTATTTCATTTATCCAACTACAAGATAGAAAGCATTGAGGATGTCCATGTTCCACTTGGCAAGAGGCCAAGTACTAGTGATTGGAACCCGGGTAGTGTTGTATCTCTCCCTCTCTAACACAAAATTCTCTCAAAGCTATGCAAACCAACGAAAACTCAAGATCCCAGGTAATCAGAATTGGGTAAACCATGACCACCATAATTTAACCCCTAATAGCACTATCATCTTCCAAAGTCGCAACATGCCCAATAAAATACTAAAGTAATTGGTGGGAGTAAATTTGTTTTCTTCATTCGTTGTACTCAAAAAACATCTAGTATGTTTTAAAATCCTTTCCACTCCTAGAATCAAACTCAACATTCGAAACTTTTTAACCTCTATAATAGATAATTCAATTCTTCCTCGAGGACATAGATAGCCATTGTTAATGTTTTTTACAAAATCTTGCTCAACAAAATCTATATCTACGAAGATGTTTCGTTGTGCCCAACTCAAGCTATGCTAAATGCTCGGCTTTAGCCATTTGTGGTCAGCCAATTCTAGGAGAATTGTGCAAATAATTTTACTGCTTCAATCAATGAATTACAAAAGGTTCAGCTTCACTGATAAAACATTCTTAGATTATCAGAGTTCCAACTTCTTGGTATAAGGTTGTCGTCAAGGTCCTCTACTTGGTATGAGCTCAGCTCCAACACTTTGCTTCCTTTGTACGGTCATTCCAAATTTGGTACAAGCTTTCCCACACCGAGTTCTCAGAGATTTACTTTATGCAGGACGAAGAATTCTGCCTTGAACTACTTGTAGTAGATTCGAGCATCACATTACTTGGTCATTCTTTCTTGGTACACCATCATCCGGATATGTGTTGGGTCTCTACTTTCTTCTAGGAGATCCAATTCGGCCAGAAGATCTTCATTACCGGTTGCTTCATTGTACAGTTCTGTTCAGAGTGTGGGGGATCCAATTTTTATCGGGATCACTACTTCTGCTACGAATGTAAGGCCGAATGAAGTTTCTTAGGTCATTGTTCTCCGTGTGGTCCGATAGGCCTAGAGGATGTCGAGGAGCTATTCTATCCATCTTCCTTTGGATCTGTACAACCGCACATTCAAGCCGTGTAGAAGGGTGTGGATCATGACCTCTGCCATTACTCTGTGGATGATGGATTACGGTGGTGTCAAGATATACTTTGTGATTAGACATGTTCATGGGTCGGGCTCGGGTCGGGCTTTTACTCATCACTAATGGAAATACGCTAGGCCCGAGCACGAGCCCGACTCGACCAACGGGCCTATAACTTGGGCCCGAGCCCGACCCTGATAAAAAGCCCGAAGCCCGACCTAATAAAAAAAATACAATTTTCCCTATTCAAATAGAATTAAAAATTCATATGGTTTTTCTTTTTTCTTATTTAAATGAACAATGGGCCTACAAGATGATTTTTTTCCTTTTCTTTTACATTTTAAAACACAGTTTTACATTCTTAAATAAAAAAATTTATTCAAATGGACATAATCACATAACCCATTTTAAGTCTAATTTTAGGTCGGGTCGGGTCGAGCTCGGATTGGGCTCGGGCCGGGCTATTTTGAAAAACCCAAGCCCGGCTTGAATTTATTATGAGCCGGGATTTTTGGCTCGAGTTTAAGCCTGTGGGCCTATAAACATGTTCAAGCCCGTCAAGCGGCCGGGCCAGCCCTTCGGGCCACCTGGCCCATGAACAGGTCTATTTGTGATTGATACAGTTCTACTCGAACTTCCTATTTGTGAACTGAGTGTTGTTGTCGGTGATCAATACCGAGGAATCTCAAAGTGGTAGATGATAGATCTCGATAATAAAGCTTGGGCATTCTGGTTATGATCCATGACAAGGGCTCGACCTTGACCCACTTGGTAAAGTAGTTGACAACTATAAGAAGGTATTTCTTCTGTTAGGTTGCAGGATATAAAACGCAAAGGATGCCCATGTTCCATTGGCCGAAAGGCCAAGAACTAGTGATAGGAACTTGAGTAGTGTTCTCTCTCTCTCCCTCTCTAACACAAAATTCTCTCAAAATCTATGTAAACCAAAAAAACCTCAAGATCCCAAGTAATCAGAACTGAAAACCCACAATCACCACAATTTAACCTCCAACAACTCTAGCATCAATGGAAGTCACAACATACCCAATTAAATATTGAGGTAAGTGCTGGAAGTCAATTGGTTTTCCCTATTCATTGCACTCAGAAATCCTCGAGTATTGATGGGGTGCAATCTAGTAGCTCCCTGCTGGACAATAGCTCAGACGCTGAACTAGATAGGTCGCTTGGTCGAGTTAAAAGGAAAGAGAGAGAAGATTAGAGTACCTATGCTACTTTACTTGGTGTGGGTACTCCGATGCTTAAGTTAGCGAACTGGAGTTTTTTGATAGCTAGAAAGCAAGAGAGAACTCGAGAGCTTGAATGCTAAATCATGTGTACCTTTCTTAGAAAATGAGCTTCATGCATCGCATACGAGATCCCCGAGAGGACGAGACTTACCGGTCTGAAGTCCCCGGAGGTAGTTTTGCACACAGACTAGGCTTTCGTGCCTTAGCCGGTTGCCTTCGGAATGATTGATGCGGGAGATGACTTTCGGAGGACCCAAGAGTGATAAGACACACGCAAAGGAGTTCGGTGTGCATGTCTCATGGGTCACCACCTAGACCTCAGTCAGGTTGGTAAGTACTTCAGGGGAGGTCCTTCCTCACGCTGAGGTCCCTTGGACTAGTACTAATGAGGTACCATAGGTTGGCCTTGGACGAGGTGTTGTAGCCTCTCTCTTGAGGTGCTTGAGATGTGTACGAGGTGCTTGGACTAGTTCCAAGGTGCTTCTCCTTGACTTGGTGAGATTCGTAGCTATACGTGTGGCATTGAAGTGTCATGCGGTAATCCTATCATGCCATGTGCCACAATGTCATTGGAGAGCCAAGTCACCCTTAATCATTTGTCCCCCACTCCCAAGACAAGGTTGGTTTAGTGAAGGGAGCAACTCACTATGGGCCTTGGCCTAAAATGACTAGTTCGATCAATTTGTAGGCATCGGTCCAGTTTGCTCTTCAATTTGGAAGAGTAAGGTTTGAATGCAACATTACACAGGGCTTTGCCATCTTGATTTTTGGGGCACAGGAGCGAACTCATCTGCTAAAGGAGAGGCAGATGTAACCGTCATGGAGTTCTTCAATACGACCAAACATCTCAGGAGTGGAGTTCATCATGTCATCCTCAAGGGGGGCTTCAAACTGCGTGATTGCCTCCTTAGGTTGCTCCACTTACATAGACTTCAACGCAATGTCCCTCAATCTGGACCACGAAGGAGTAGCTGACACAGTGAATGTGGAGTCTGAAACTGAGGTGGAGGGAAACTATGAAGAAGTTGGCCAAGTTTGCATGTCTTTCGAGGTGTTGAGAGTGAACTGGTCTTCCATTGAGCCGAAGTACACTTAGGTCATGGTCCTATAAAGCAAACTGTCCAATTAGAGTAACGACAAACTCAAAACGCTATCAAACTAGTTAGATGGGGGCTGACTTTCATAGATCGGTCGACGTGTCTTGAGGTCGGCTTGAGGGGGCCTAAAAACTAAAAGCAGTTTAGCTTCCCCTTTTAATCTTTCTAGCTGAAGTGCTTATAGCGTAGGTTGGCTTCATCTTAGTCTCCGAAGCAGGTGGTCGAGGTTGCACTTGAGCCTTAGATGTAATATCTTCGTAGATTGTTGATGTTCCATGCATGGGATACCTTCCTCCCCTCTAAGGTTTCAAGCTTGTACGTGCCTTCGCCGAGTTTTGAGGGCTTGAAAGAGGGCTCCATTGATCACTTCAGCCTGCATGTTAGCTTGAAGGTGAGCTATTGAGGTGAAATTTTTCTGAATCCCCATCTTGGTGCACCAATTCTTCAACTTGATATCTTTGATCTGCTTTCCATTGTATGAGATCAGCATGTGTTGCAATCTGAAGTGGCGGATGATGTTTCTCTAGAAGAAGTTTTGCACATTCCAAGCTATGATAGAGACTAGCGGCTCGGCCTCTACCCACTTGGTTAAGTAATCTACCGTAACGACCAAAAAGCTTCTCTTCCCAATTGTCGGCGGAAAGGGACCGAGTATGTCAATCCCTCACTGCGCAAATGGCCACGGGCTGGTCAGGTACCTCAAGTTGGCAGCAGGCTTTTGTGGTATGTTGGCATGCCACTAATACCTATCACATTTCTGCACAAGTTGGGTGGTGTCGCCTTCATCGTTGGCCAGTAGTATCCTTGTCACAGTACTTTTGGGGCTAGCGCTCTGCCCCCAAGTGTCTACCGTAGAGTCCATGGATCTCTCATAGCACTTGGTCCACTTCGGTTAGGCGCAAACAATGTAGGGAGGGGAGCGTGAATGACTTGCAATACAGTTGTTCGCTTATGATTACACAGTGAACTAACTGCCACTTTACCCTTCGAGCTGCATTTTGCTCTATAGGTAGGGTCCTGTGGCACAAATAGTCAATGAGTAGATCCATTCAGCTCGGCTCTTTAGCCAAAACAAGAGCGACCTCTGGTGTCAAGGTCCCTTGGACCAGTAATGACGAGGTACCACATGTCAGCCCTGGACGAGGTGTTGCTAGCCTTTATCTCGAGGTGCCTAAGCTGTGTACGAGGTGCTCAGACTAGTTCTGGGGTGCGCCTCCTTGACTTAGTGAGATCTATAGTTGTTCGTGTAGTGCTGAAGTGTCATGTGGTAGTCCTGTCATGCCACGTGTCACAACGTCATTGGAGGGCCAAATCACCCTTCATCAAGTATAATTTAAAATCCTTTCCTCTACTAGAATCAAATTCAACATTTGAACTTTTTTAGCTTTCTAAATAGATAATTCAATTCTTCCTTGAGGACCTCGATAGCAATTATTGATGTTCTTGAAAAAATCTTTCCAAACAAAATCTATATCTATGAAATTGTTCGGTCGTGCCCAACTCAAGTTGGGCTAAGTGCTTGGCCTCAATCATTTGTGGTTAACCAACTTTGGGATAATTATGCTTTGTTTTTGTAGTGCACCGAGATGTGGTCGCTTGCTCTCTTATGAAAAAATAACTTTCTTGCTTCAATTAAAGAATTACAAAAGGTTTGGCCAACATTCCTCTTGGCATCGCTCACTAGTAAGACATTCTCAAATTACCAGAGTTCTAACTTTTCAGTGTGAAGTTGTCATCAAGGTCCTCTAGGTTGTAGGAGCTCAGCCCCAACAATTTTCTTACTTTGTATGGTCTTTTCCCAATTAGGTCCGATCTTTCTCATACCGGGTTCCCGTAGAATAACTTTACGGAGGACGAGGTCTCCTACCTTGAACTACCTGTAGTGGATTAGAACGTCGCAATACTTGGACATTCTTTGTTGGTACACCACCATATAGATCTATGCTCGGTTTCTGGTTTCTTCTAGGAGATCCAGTTTGACCAAAAGGTCCTTAGTACTGGTCGCTTCACTGTAGAGTATGGTTCGGAGTG
Organism: Nelumbo lutea; assembly: GCF_056320005.1. NCBI lineage: Eukaryota > Viridiplantae > Streptophyta > Magnoliopsida > Proteales > Nelumbonaceae > Nelumbo > Nelumbo lutea. Next base: position 120,269,688 of record NC_142684.1, read on the forward strand.
TGGGAGACCCGATCTTTGTCAGGATCACTACTTCGTCTCTAAATGCAAGGATAAATGATGTCTTTCCAATCATTGTTCTTGGTGTGGTTTGGTAGGTCCAAAGGATGTTGGGTAGCTGTTTCTACCCACCTTCCTTTGGATTTGGCCAGTCGCATTTTTAGGTCGTGTAATAGGGTGAGGATTATTACCTCGGTCTAGCCATTACTCTTCTAATGGTGGGTTGCGGTTGTGCAATGATATACTCTAAGCTCGACACAATACTCCACGAACTTCTTGTTTGTAAAGAACAAGGAATCTCAAAGTGACAAATGATAAATCTCAACAAGAAACCTTGGGTGTTCTGGTTGTGATGCACAACAAGGGCTCTTAGCTTTGACCCACTCTGTAAGTAGTCGATAGATACAAAGAGGAAATTCTTTTGCCCTGTTGTAGGATGGAGAGCATCGAGGATGTCCATGTCCCACTCGGAAAAAGGCCAAGAAATAATGATCGAAACCCGAGCAATGTTCTCTCTCTCTCTCTCTAGAATCTTTGAGTATGCTTTATAATCCTTTTCACTCCTAGAATCTCACATAGAATTCAAAACATTTTTGGCCTTATACAATAGATAATTCAATTCTTCCTTGAGCATGTTGATTGCCATTGTTGATGGCTTTGACAAATCCTGCTCAACAAAATTTATATCTACAAGGATGTTCCGTCGTGCCCAACTCAAGTTGGGCTAAGTGCTCGGCCACGTTTGGGAAAATTGTGCTCGGTGTGTGTAGTGCCACGGGATGTGGTCATTTTCTTCTTCTGCGGAAATGACTTTATTGCTTCAATCAAAGAATTATAAAAGGTTCAACCACAATTCATCTTGTAGGAGCTAAACCCTAACACTTTGCTTCCTTTATAAGGTCCTTCCCAAATTGGTCTAAACTTCCCCACATTGGGTTCCCAAAGATTAACTTTACGGAGGACGAGGTCCTCTAGATTGAACTACCTGCATTGGACTCAAGTGTCACAATACTTGGCCATTCTTTGTTGGTACTCCACCATTTGGATCTATGCTCGGGTTGTGATGGATGGTATGGTCTTAATCTTGAACCTTTATGTTAAGTAGTCAACAACTACAATGAGGAATTGCTTTTGCCCAGTTGTAGGAGGGAAAGCACGAAAGATATCCATGCCCCACTAGGCGAAAGGCCAAGGTCTAGTGATTGGAACCCAAATAGTGTTCTCTCGTTGCCTCTCTCCAAAACAAAATTTGGTCGAAATCTATTTAAATAAAAAAACTTAGGATCCTTGGGAATCATAACCGGGTAACCCATGACCACCGCAATTTAACCCTCGACAACATTAGCATATCTAGACATCACAATGTACAAAACATGATAATGAGGTAAATGATTGGAGTACATTGGTTTTCTTTGTTTGTTGTATTCAAAATCCTCTAAACTCCCAAAATCAAACTCAACATTCGAAACTTTTTTAGCTTCTACAATAAATAATTCAGTGCTTCCTCAAGGACCTTGGTAGCCACTCTGATGTTCTTGACAAAATCTTGCTCAACAAAATCTATATGTACGAAGATGTTCCATTTTGTCCAATCCAAGCACGGATAAGTGCTCCCTAGAAAATTACCCCAAGGCCTCTGACCATTGTTGCACTTACAAGTTGCCAACAACCTCTAGTTCCTCCAATCATCTTTTAGTTCATCCTTGTTATAGATCGGAGTGGCAATAGTAGCAGCAATATGTAAGCACCATTGCCACCATCCACTATTATAGTCGTTGACCATCACCACCCATCTCCATGACCACTCCTGTTCTCCCTCTCCCATTATCTTCTTCATCTTCGTCCACACTTACAACCTATCTCGACTCTTTCCCCTTGTTGAAATCCACCATACAATGCTATAGTCCCTACTTTTTAATTGGTAAAAGTTTTTTGGTTGAAAGAGGATATATTGGGTTATAAAAGGGCATATTTGGGTTATGAAAACATTATATATGTAATGTGATATCACATGCGAATGCAAATGGAATGTGATGGAGAGTTTACTAAAGGGTAATATATATCCAATGATACAGGGGATGTTTGGAACCGTGGCCACTTTTCTGAAAAACAGTGTCATGTTGGATCTACATAGGGTGTTTCAACAAACGCCCATATATATGATTGTTTAGTTCAAGCATTTTTTGAAAAAAATGCTTGACCCATGGGCATGCCTTGTAAATTTAACGTCTCATGCATTGGTGAACCGTTGCCCCCAATGATTGATTGATTGGTGATTATGTGTATCCTATGTGGTGCTTACCTGTCAGCGGATATATAAAAACGGTGATGAAAATGACCTTACCAAACAGCATAGTGTTGTTCACTGCATACGTGATAGAAAGACTCCCAAACAAAATCAAAGCGTTTTTTTGTGAAAAATGGGTCTTGGAAGCATGGGTGTTTTTTTTTTTTTGAAAATCTGCCCCAAAAAACGCCCATACTTCCGAACACCATCATAGTCATTTCTTAAAATAAAAACAGAGGAACAACAATATGTTGCAAAGGTATGTGAACTAGCTGGGCCATGTAAGCAATTATGAGTGAACATTCCAATGTACTATATACGAGGGACTTATACCACTTTTGGGTCCCATGTGTAAAAAATATTGATGTTTTCACTTGTGATTGGTTACATATTCTAGTTCACATGCCAATGTTTGTAATGAGATAGGATTAGTTGAACGCGATAGCTGATTAGCAAGTTGTGGAAAACATAACACTCCACATCAGTTATAAAATACATAGGGTTCACAACCATTCAACCTCTCAGGGTGGTGTGGGTTCCATGTATGTTTTTTTTTTTTTTTTCATTGGCATTGGGCATTACCGTTGGTTCCACAGCCTACTACACAGCTAACTTGTTCAGTTAATCTAAATTTGTTCGTAGAAGACCGTATGTCAAAATAGAGAGGAGGTTTTGATTTTTGTCAATACTAGATGGAAAGTTCAAGTATTTAACCCAAAAAATATTTTGTTTGATATATATATATATATATATATATATATATATATATATATATATTATATATATATAAAATAACAAATCACAAACAATGCATTTCCCTTTCCTAAGGCTCTGTTTGTTCACAATACAAATAAATCTGAACTAAAAACAAATATTGCAACTGTCCCAGTTTTGCATCTGTTTGTTTGTGGTTATGATTTGCATTCTTAACTGATGCAAAATTTGCATTGTCTTATTTGCACTGATTAAAAGTGCAAAATTTGTATCTAAAAAAATTGATGCAAAATTTGTTACACTTCCTCCTATCTTAATTCTGTTTCATATATATAAACGGGTACCAAATCAATTTACTTCCATTTTCTTGCATATAAATTGGGGACCACATCATTTTAACTCCTATTGGACTTGTTACAAACTAACAAGGTCAATTCTAAAGCAAAAATAAGCGAGGATTTATACAATCTATCTGCACTCCTACACATTTAGAGAAGTGCAAATGAAATTCGCAGTGCAAACAAACGGAGCCTAATTAATCATAGGTCAATAATAGGTGACGATAATTAACAACCATTGCTTGCTAAGTTGCTATTCCGGATCCCACCACTTACGTGAGACCGCGTTGATAGTTGATGCACCACACCAGCACCCACTCAGATGCTTGAACCAAGCAAATCAATATCCGCACTCCCTCTTTATTCGGCATGTGGGAGTCGTGTGTGAAATTTATTAATCTTCACGTACAGTACCACTCCTTGCGAATAGCGAAGTTGCGATGCAAGTGAGAAATCGGGGTACGAGTCCGCGTTGGACAGTCAGTTGCCACGCTGGTTTTGGATAAAGTAAGCACGTGATAATAGAGCAACTGTCATAATCACCTACAAGAAAATCAAAATCAATTCAATCGTTACCTGTCTGTCCTACCGTACGTCATGTCCAGTCAATCAATCAACCTAAGTTTCTCCATCTCTTCCTGTCTTGCCATTTGTGAACAGGAAGTTTAACTCGGTCTCACGCTTTAGTAAATTGTAAGGAAAGGGCTTCCTTTTAGAGCAAGGTTTTTGTCTCTTCCTGCCCGGATTGGATTTATAATTTGGCTTAAACGCCTAAATTATGGGGAATTTGTCGTTTCACTACCTAAACCATCAGAAGTTGTAAAAGACTCCAATTCAACTTGGTCGGATATTAAACAAAACCGATTCAAACATGAAGGGAAAAAGGAAAATATTTCTAATAATTCTCATTTAATTAATGTTTTTATTGTTCTTTAATGTAAAAAATAAATAACTAATTAAAAAGAATAAATCAGGATAAGGATTATCTAATTAGGGAAAAACTAGGAAATTAAAAATTAACTCGGTTTAGTTCGATTCGATTTCGATTTTCACACATAAAATCGAAACTAAACCAAATTATCAGCTTATCCCTCTTCATAACCCGAACCGACCGGTAATAAAAAAAAAAAAAACGACCAAATCAAATTAAATCAGGCAGATTTTAGATGATTTGACATTATTTGTGAACAACCTAGGAGGCGGGTTATTGGTGGGCAGCTGAAGGAGAAGAGTGAAAACTGTCCCATATGGCATTTATTGAGTTCCACACTTGCACCGTGGTTTGTAGTCACCCATTTAGGGGAGACTGGAGCCGCTGGAGGTAGGACGTCAACACCGCAACAGGGGAGGTGAGATGGAGTCGGAGAGGTGAAAGAAGATCGCAAGTCTTTTACAGCTGAGGATAAGTTAGGGTAAAGGGTTTTAACTTTTTAATTATTCTACTGTTTTTACAAAAAATGCCATGATAACGGTACTCGTATTCGGTTTGTGGGTCTTTTTGTAAGACCTTGTCATTTTCAACAACTTTGAATTGTATGTTTTTTCTTTGTGAGTTATGTTTTTAAGCATAAGACTTGCGATTATATAATTGAATATCACAATTCATCGAATCCAGATATGCCTTGATTTAATTCTATAAATACCCGAATTCGATTATATAATTCTTATATATAATATATAAAACACTTAAGTGTTTTAAGTTATTTATATATTTTATATAAATAAATTATGATATCAATTACTTAAAATAATTAATCATTCGTCCAATTGAATTAAATATTCAAATATTAATTTTCAATATCTGTTAGATATCAAATTGAATTCAAATATCAATTTTTTAATCAAATTCAAATTTAGATATTGATTAATTTGATTCGAATTTGATCCTTTTATGGCACTACAAACAACCCATACTTCTAACTGTCATCTTCCCTATAATTCATCTTAGATTCAGTCCATCTTTAACATTTAAGGTTGGCAATTCATGTTCTCGTGTTGTGTCGAGATAGAAATATTCGGACATTGGACTAAACACGAGCATGGCATGATTAATTAATTGTGTCAAATTTTCAAACACAACCACAACATGTTTATTACATGTGTAAAATGGCACGACCCGTGTAACATAAATTAATATGACTAACATAGTACTTCATCCAAATATGCATACATGATTTAATATTTGAAACTTAAAATAATAAATAAGTCATTTTCGAGTTAAGTGGATCAACCCAAAATTGATACATTATTTTTAATCGTATTAAATAGGTTGACACGAATATGATTAAAATAAATCCAAATCCACTAACTTCGTATTATATTTGAGTTGTATTCACAGATCGTGTCAAACATTTTATGTTGGGAAATGGGGTCACTGAAACTTAGAGGAGAAGCTCTAAGGCGCGTCTAAAGACACCGTCTTTAGAACGTTATTTGCCCCCACTTAATTTCACTGAGTTTGTTGTTGGGTTACAGGTAAATCTGTTCTCAGGATACAACAGAGCCTTGGGCGAGAATCTACAACTAGCAAAGTTGAAGAGTTTTCGAAGAAACCTTTTGTGAGACTGTAGTAAACCGGATTGAGAGAGAAAGTGATTTTTGAAAATGTTGTGTTTTCAAGTGTTTGATTCATGCTCATTAAATAATCTCTAAAGAGTCATAAAGGTGTTGATTCAGAAAAGGTACCTTAAACAGTCACAATTTCAAACATTGCACTGTGCGCATGCACGTATTGCATGGTAGCAAGCCACCATACTCTCCTCTCTATCTAAGGAGTGTACAATTTCTCATGTAATTAACCAATCAAACCGATTGAATTTAACATCTAATGAGATAAAAATCCAACATTTTCAAGCCTATTAATTTCCTTTCTAAATTAACTCTACCAATCAAACAGCTAACTCAAAAACATCTTCACTGGTCTCTTATTTTTGAATTAACTAGATAGTAAAGATCTAGTGTCCATCCTACGAATCATTCATATATATCTTTCCCTCGTAGGTTTCACCTTGTCATACCATAAATTGATGGACCGGCAGCATTAAGAGAATATCATCATTGAATCTACTAGAGAGACCATAAAGATATGGATATAGTTGGTCACCTCGGACCAACCTATTGTCAATAATATAATAGATGTTTTAGTCACAGGTTCCAACTTCCAACCTCACTCTTTTACAATTTTTGATAGATTAGGTAGTGAAGTGAAGTGCCACCTTTAGGGGGAAGGGGTTTGAAGCTTATTCTTCTAAGGTCATTCTAAGGTCATGGTTGGGAGTGCTTAAATTTTTAACGCTTATTCGAAATAAGTGTTTATTTGGACTAGGGCCATATCATTAAACACTTATCAGTGCTTGGAAAATAAATCTAAAATAAGAGTTTATTTTTTTAAACCCAAACTTTTAGCTTTTTTTAAATGTTCATACAATAACTACTTATTCAATTTTTTTCTCTCAGATTTATCTTTAGTTAATTTTTAGAATACTAATTATACCCTTTCAATGTCTTCCTTGACCTCTCTACGCAACCCAATACATCTAGCTCCGTCTTTGACCATCAGCATGCACAAGTGTTTGTGATCCTGTGCTTAGGCTCCTCTGTATGACGCCTAGGCTCCTCTATATCATGACATTTAGCTGCAGCTTTGTCAATTTCACAGGCGTAGTCTCCGACATGGTTACGGTGAACTTCCTACTAGAAAGGAGGTCTTGGTCGGTCTTGATGCAGAGGTATATGTACCACACCCATTCTTCTCCTCAATAAACTCATCACCAACACCACCGTTGCCTCCATGCTTCGCTCTTCCTCCCCATGATTCTTCTCTTCTCCACTCTCCCACTGATTTTTATAGTTCCATCGTTTCGATTATGTTAGCTGATGCCAAACCTCAGAGCCTAAGCTCTTCCTCCCCATGATTCTTCTCTTCTCCACTCTCCCACTGATTTTCATAGTTCCATCGTTTCGATTATGTTAGCTGATGCCAAACCTCAGAGCCTAAGCTCTTCCCCAGCTCTCGGCTTTTCTCGCCTAATCCTCTTTCATTACTAGAGATTAAGGTAGATTTTACTTGGATTTCGCACTACTCTTCCAAAAATTTTGCCCTTCCTCTTTTATTATTCATATATATACTTCTCTATATTCGATTATTGTTTGTTACTTATGGAGTCATAGCTTTTGTTTGCTTAATCTTTGCAAGGAGTGGAGTTAGAATTTTTTATTTAGGTGGCCAAAACCTCAAAAACATGGATAAGGGTGCAAAAGCTAAGAAGCATGTGTAAGAGGGTTAAAATATAAGCGGAACTTAAATAGATTTTATGAAAATTTTGAAGGCAGGGGCACCATGGCTCCCCCACCCCCGGCTCCGCCCCTATTTGCAAGGAGGTTTCTAACGGTTTTGTTTTGGTGTATTTTCAATATAGAGTTGTGTAAGGATATATTCAAGAAGTGGTCACAGTTGGATAAGTCTCATTTCTCAATTGAAATGTGTGTGTGTGAGAGGGAGAGAGCCCACCACCCACAGGGTATATTTTGAAATTTTGAAAGAAAATAAAGGGTAAAAGAGTCACATGTTCTTATTTAAGTGCTTTTTAGAGAAAAGACCACCAAACTCCCAATATGAAATAAGTGATTTTTTTTCTAAATAAGCACTTGAAAAAGTTGGACACCAAATGCAAATAAGTATTCATTCAAATAAACACTTATTTTTAACATAAATACTCCCAAACATGGACTAATTAGGGTTATAATTAAACTGAGTTGAGTCAATCATTGCACTATTCAAGCTTGACTCAACTAAAAAACTAGTTACTCAAAATGAGCTTTTTTTTCCTACTTAAACTCAACTTGATGAGATACTTAGACATACTTGAATGTCGACACAATTACCATTAAGACAAAATTGAGCTGGAAACTTGTCTCATACTATTTTATTTTAATTAATGAAAAAGACTATTTCTTGTTAAATATCATTTGTTATCATAGCATAGTTATATAATTTCAAGATTCTCAACAATCATTATTCAGTTTTTTTTTATCAATTTAAAACTAATATCCTTAATATTTTATTAAATACTTGATTAGGTTCACAAATTGTTTAATCGGAGTATTATGAAACTTGAATCTCAACTTGATTAACTATTCAAGTTCATTGCAAAATTGATTATTTACATGCTGAATTCAAAATTTCCATGAATAAGTTCGAATAACTAATGAATAGCTTAACTCATTTATACCCCTAGTTGTAATAACATATACTCAATTGATAGTGATATAGCCAAAATTGAATGCCAACTAGAAATCACTAAGAGGGCATTTTTTTCAGATTTTGAGAGGGAGGAAAGTTGGTCAATGGGATTTTGGTTTCCATTGACCAAGAATCCCATATTCTTTCTTCAGATTTATGTGGGGACCAATGAAAGTTTATTTCCCTGTGTATCACTTACTCAGCTAAATGATAATCATTTCCTAGGTGGGTAAATAACTTCCCCACGTAAGGGGAAAGTTTCCAACACTTGAATGGGACAAAAATGCCCCTTTTAATAATGGATTTTTATGGCTAAAATGGTCATTGCCTTATTTACATAAGAAATAAAAGAACATGGGTAAATGCACTTACCTAGGTAAGTGTTTCCTTGCCTAGGTAACTGCATTTACTTAGGCAAATAACTTACCAAAAAGCGAATGGGGTCTAAGTGACAGTAGATTGATGGGCAGAGTTGTTAATTGACCAAGCTTATCTAGGGTAGGCTGACTTGATCTATAGTAGGCTGATCTAGTCAAGTTGACCTGACCTGGATGAGCTGACTTGATTGGGCCAAGTTGACATGACCTGGACGAGCTGACCTAACCTAGCCAAGTTGACCTTATCTTGTTGAGTTGGCCTAACCTGGCCGAGTTGACCTAATCTTACTGAGCTAGCCTAACCTAGCCGAGTTGACCTAATCTTGTTGAGTTGACTTGATCTCGTTAAGCTAAGCTAGTATTAGATCATAACATGCATAAGCAACACATGGACATCCAAATAAATATATATGGCCAAGCTGATCAAAACATCAATGTTAGTGCATTCTATGTTGACCCATTACCCACCACATGCACACAATGTGTACACAACATGAGAGTTGCACCATACAACATTACACTCGATACTACACACTCTAAACATCTTGGCACACATCTCACCTCACATCATCTTATAACATGTCTCACTGAGCTCTCCAACTCATCTTCTCTTCCCTTGGCGTTAATGACTTAGCCGTTGAAATCCATGTCCCTAGGATATCACTTCGGAGCCTTCTGGCTGCAAGTTTTTCTTAACGGTCAAGGTACTGAATTGAGATGATTCTACGAGATTAAGATGACACCTTACCAAACAAGATCTCCAACGTCTTTTTATCTTCACCTTGGCAAAATTTAAAGACAAATTACCTGAACTCACATCCTCTATACCTTTGATACATAAAATTTTCTAAATCAAATCAATAGCAATATGTCACACGAGTATATCATTTGATTTCAAAATTAAAATAATTTTTTTCTAAATGTTATGACAAATTATTATTGATTTGATATAGAAAAGTTTTTATAGCAAGAGTAGAGAGGATCAAGGTTCAAAATATCGATACACACAATATGCTAGTAGGGGTGTATCGAGTAAATCGATATTTTTTTTTTTTACTTTTTTTTTGAAACCGGTTCAAGGCATGATTTAGGACTCCTTCACCCCTGAACTGGTCAGACCCCAATATACCCACTATAGAGGCATATCCAAAGGGTCCCAAAGCGATACATATCGACCGATATGGGTCGATATGTGTCGATACTTTGAAGAGAGAATGTGATTTGGAATGACCTGAGTCGGATTTCCTTTATTTTCTCCACTAGGGGATGATATAATAATCACCTTTTGATTTTTTGATTTTGGGTGCGCGGTGGGACTCTGAACTGAAACTCATCTTTCGTCTACCACACATAAAAGGTATCTCTAATAAAGTGTTGACGTCTCAAGGCAAAATAAATGAACTCGTATGATAAATCCCTCCGAATCCAAACGCATTGAATTCTGAACGAGTGAGAGGCTCCCGCCGTCCCGCGTGGCTGGATTGTAAATTGTAAAGTCTGTAAATCTGGAACTCTTTCACTTCACACTCCCACAGTACATCCGAACTTTTAACCCGACAGGTGACATCTGGCCACGTGTCGAAAATGGCTGTCACCTTTTAATTGATCGAATTTTGTTAAAATAAGAAATTTTGATATATTAATATTAATAATATTGGCGGGAGGTCCTTAGGAATTTTCGAGACTTTGGCGGTTAGGGCAAGACACGTGGCAATTTATGGATCCTCTTGCTCCTGATTCTGCTTGTCTAGTAAGTATTACCGTATCATCATCATCGTCATCATCTTTATTGAAATCACTTTCTTCCCATCAAAAATAGTGAAAAAAGTGAGAATTAATTCGTTTACAGAAATCCTAAGCAAATACATTTTGTATACAATAATGAACAATAAGGTTCCAATTGGCGCCACGAAGCTCAAAATCTCAATTGCTGAAAACCGCTCTGTTACGTTTGTTTGTTTAGTCCCATTGAGAACCATCGAACGTCCCGGTCCCTCCAGACGCACTGGAAGTGGGTGCTTCTTCACCGGAGAAATCCAGTAGCACCAAATCTTCAAGGTGGTCCTCCACCACTATATCCCAGAAATCGTCATTCTCTTGCCTATTCATTTGATTTTCAGGTGCCACTACTACTGTCTCCGTCTGCGATAAAAAGGACGGCTGGTGATCGTAGTGGGGGGTTTCCACAACTGGCTTTATTTCCCGTTGCTGCTGCTGTCCTTGCGTATCAAAGTTGTTTTGATTCTGTGCGCTACTGCTGCTACTGCTAGTGTTGTGAATGTCATCTGGGAATGGGAAATTGAGTTTGGCGCGAGCGCCGCGGAAGTCGATGGCGGCCTTGTCGTACGCACGGGCGGCCTCTTCCGCCGTGTTGAAGGTTCCGAGCCAGACGCGAGCAGCTCTGCGAGGGTCCCTGATCTCTGCAGCCCATTTGCCCCATGGCCTCTGTCGGACACCCCTGTAGTTCTTGCTGTCCTTCCTCCTCTTCTTTCCCTTTTTGTCAGTCGCCGCGGCCTGTCTAGCGGACGACGACGAAGACGAAGTATCGAAAAAATTACAACCCAGACAGCCGTCAATACGGCAGAGATGACACGATTCAGCTTCAGGGAGTGGCAAGACTTTGGATGTTGCTTCTGTTGCTGCGGCGGTGGAAGTGGGCAGCGAAAGCTGCAATCCATGGGCGAAGTCGGTGGCGTTGCCGTCTGAGAGAACGTGAGTGAGAGCGGAGACCATAATAGAGATCTCCTGTTCGTGGGAGAGACGTAGCGAAGGAGAAGGATGGAATCCTACCATGCCGAGATGGGTGTTGAGTTGGTGAATTTAGTTTGTTATTTGTGTGGGTGTCGAATTGAGAAGGGCGGGCAGGGCAAGAAGGTTTTTATAGGGGGCGGGGGGGGGAAGTGAGTCAATTCGAGTCAACACTGTTTACACACGGAGACGGGACAACGTCCCATTCAATGAAGAAAGAAACAGTTGGCATAACAAAGTGAAGCAAGTGACGTCATGCCGCTGTTTTAAGGACCGTGTCGTGTGATAGTCAGATAGATAGTGTGCGTGCGTGCGTGCGTGCGTCGTCTCTTTTGCCCGTTCTACTCTATCTAAAGCCGTCTAGGGACCAGGGGTGAGTGGTGAAACTTGAGAGCACTCGGAAGCCAACTCCACGGACACTGACAAATCTTACGTCATCTTATGCTCTTGGCCTCCTGCTGGTGCGGGTCCCATCTACTTTACATTACACCAGAAGACTTCTGATTTCTACATACTTGGAGACGTGGGGACGAGACTGGATTTGCTCCTTATACGTGGCGCCTCACACCGACCTCAAAGGCTCATTTCACCGTAGATCGGAAGCATCTCCGTTACTTATCCTATATTGAAGATGCTCCTAAGTCACGTTAGGATGTTCCTGTGAGGTCGTTGTGAAACGCCCTGTGTGATCCCAATTCAAATATTTGTATGCACCGTCCAATTAATATATCCGGAGTCTAACAATTTTGATTTTGTCATGCGGCTCACCTTTTTGGTCCGGTCAATTCCTTTATCCTGCTCCGTTCCTACGGATAACGGAGCATTGCAAAAATATCATCCCAACTCCAAGGTTTAGATTCATCATATGGTTGACCATGAAATTGATGTCGGATCTCCTATCCACAGACTCCTCATATCCTTCGCCGCGCATTGGAACATCCCTCTTCTGATTCACGGGAGACGACGCTGATGTCTTAGATGGGAAAAGTTTAGGGAGCAGGATAAAATAATACAACAGAGGTTTTATTCCTTTGCCATCATTGTTTTTTATTTCTTTTTTATGTTAGATAAAGGTGGTGGTGTTTCAAAGCCATTTCTCCGTCATATAAATATCATATAAGCATTTTCACCTTGCCAAATCAAAACCTTATTTGGCTAGTTTTGCATTTTTAAGTAAAAGTGATTTTTTAAGGAAATACTAATGTTTTCGACTTGTTATTGATTCAGCCAGTCGAACCATTCAAATCATCACATAACTGGGTCCAGTTCAGTCAAAGACCCACCAAACGATTAAAAACTGTTGACTTGGTTAAGAATCATTCGATCCGGTCAGTTTGACTTGATGGTCATGTCGCGAATTGCATATTCAATGCATACGAACTTTCAGAGGCCATAACTTTGCACTCTGATGTCCAATTGGTATGATTTTTTTTTTCTTTTTGGTTTTAGATAATTTTTCGAGATCTATACATCCCAAGGCATCATTATTTTCGTAGGTTGCCCCGCTATTTTCTTAAAAAAAAACCTTAACATATCTAAAACATTTTTATACATTATTTATTACTAAAATATATATTTACACACTCACATATATATGCGTTGACATAGCATGGTCTAAGCTGTTCGACCTGGCCAGTTAAACTGATGACCCATGAGCTGGAGGCAAAAACGATTAAGCCTCCGGATTGATTTTTAAAACATTGGGAAATACTATTTAAATATGGATTAATTACTTGATGTACCCTTAAAGTTTTAAACCTACATTTTCGTAAATATGACACATACTATCCTTCTGCTAGTTGTCCGTCACATTCTATTTACATGTGCCATCACATGACACTTTTAATCTTTGAAAATCTAGTTTTGTGTTTTTCCTTCAGTCCTTCACTACCAACCTTACCCATTTCAGAGGCTTGTCCATGAAATTCCGAGAGAACCAAAGCACCACCGGGGTATTTGTAGGTTGAGGTGAATGCGAAGAACACGATGTCTTCTTGAGGAAGCCAACTATGCAATGAATGAAAGAGTACTTTGTCTGGTGATTTGTTAAATCTCGACTTTAATGCAGAGAGTATGTTCCCAGATGAAAGATCACAATTGCTAAGGGATATTTGAATATTATCAAATCCTTAGCTTATGTCCTACACGCTAGAGTGATCAAATTGGGTAGAAAAGTTAAGAAGATCAAATGGAAGGACGGGTTGTGACAATAAGCCTGTGAAGAAACTCATGGTTACCACGTTGTTACAATGTTAGATTTTGGCAGCAGAAGAAACTCATGCTGTGTCTGGGCCTGTGCGTAAGAGTGTCAATGGACCGGTTTTGAATTGAACTCCATCCAGTCTAAAATCAATTTGAACGGATTGAACGAACGAACAGGACATATTGAATTGGACCAATCTGGTCAAAAATATTTATTGGCTTAATCCGTAACAAATTTATATGATTAGGTTGGATTAAGCCAATATCTGGTCCATTGATATAAGATGAGAATATGTGTCAATGGATTGGTTTTGGGTTGAAACAATCTAAATCAAAATGAATTTAAACAGATTGGACGGTCCAGACATTGGACCTGATCCATTTATAATGGATTCACATTGGATTGGACCGGATTGGACAAAATCCAGTCCAATTGACACCCCTACCTGTGCAGTCAGGACAAACCTTTTGTGTGTATGAGTCATGTGTCAATCCGTTGAATGACTCCACCAAGGTTAATGCACTGGATCATGACCTCATTATGCATGGTTAGGGCTCATTTGTGACTCTTGTCGGTCTATGAGAAGTGCCACTTACGTGCCAAAGGGGGGACTATGCCGATGATGTGTGTGAGGCAATCAATGGGCCTTGTGAACACACTCGTGTGCTTGAACAATGGGGTAGTTTGATCAGCTTAGACACAGGGCTAGCAAGGTGTAGGGACATGCTTAGGCCAGACCCATGTGTAAAACCTCCCCTTCATGTGTGTTGTGCACTGCCAATCCATGCACTGTTCCCATGAGCGATTGTGTGCTCATGAGGAATCTCAGTAGCCATGCTAGCCATTAACTAGGGTCGCCCTATAAGGGATATTGATTTTGGGAGTGCCAAGGATAGGCACTCCACACCCAAGGAGATCAGCCACCCCTCCTCAAAGAGGATGTTAAGCTTTTGGAAGTTTGCCGAAAAATAACATCATTTTCCTGAAAAATCATACTGGCAGAATTTACGATAGTGCCACTCAATACAGACCACCAAGATTAGGTAGATTAAACCTATGTTAGACCGTGACAACATGATCTATTGATCATGTCATAGTAACAGCTTCTGTCAGGGTGCTGAAAGCCGGAATTCAAGAAGACCTAGGAATGTTCGGTCCTCCCCTTCTCTCCTTCAAGGACAGGAACAATTTAGGCGTCAAGAAGCTGGATCAAATCTATTATCCTGATTCAAGAACCTATGCATGCCCACGGCATGTTACCATTAACCATGGCTGCTGGGTCTTTCAAATAGTGAAAGGACAGACTTGGTGTTGATGGTGTTCAGCTCTGAAACCGAGATACATCGAGGAACGGGGACTTCTGGTTGCCCTCTATTAAGTAGGAAAAGAGGAATGCAAGAGGAGAGCAGTAACCATATAACGACAAAGATGCGAGGAGAATAGAGAATGTCCACTAAGCTGCAGCAAGGAGCAGTGATCACAAAATGACAAAGATGAACCTGATTGAGGTTGTTTTTGTATCAGCGCATTACAGGATAGGGGTGCCTTTGCATAGTTACCCGGCTCCTAGCCGTAACCCATAAACCATGTCCATACCATACGACGCCACCAAGAATAAACAACAACAGATTGTCTCCTAGAGGTTCTTCTGATTGGAGACTTTGGAGTTTTGCAGCCCGACCCCAACCCTTGTCGGGGTTCACATTTGGAATCAAGGGACCCCTGAAAACGAGTCCAAGTGTAGACAGGAAGTAGACGAGTTGGCAGTTGGTAAACCCAATTAGGTTTTGCCCGACCCACTTACCACTGATCAGAAAACAAATACATCTTCTATTCTTAATACAGCCCAGTATCATTGGAATGTATTTGTCCTTCCCATTAAAAAAGACTAGTAGGAAGTAGAAGTTGAAAAGAGAGATTGTTACAGCACTTACATTTTTCATGCAAAGAATCATCTCAAAACATTAACTGTCCAGAGAGAGAATTATACAAAGAAAAACCTAATATACACAAAGGTGATCAAGCCAAAAAATACTTGATGGTCCCAATTAATTTCACCAGTGAAAACCAATTGAAAACATATTTGGACCATGAACCAGATGAAATTATCTGTTGAAGACTAACATCTACACCAGCAGAACAATTTGATCAAAAGCTCTTCGAATTATTTTTCATCCTCTGAATCTGTATCAGAAACCATAAGACTCGTGTTAAAAACAATTCAATCACGATGAAAAAACAAAGGACTAGCGTACATGCTTGATTGCTTTTTCTCATTTTCCTTTCTGAAGCAATTTAATGAACTCGAAGCTGGATAAACTTTTATATATCTAGAAATAAGAAATGAAGGGTATTTTTTTTCCAATAGCAAAATGAGGCATTTTCCTTGACACCAACAGGGTGCTCATATGATCATTTTTCCTTTTCTTGAAAATATTGAGAATAGAAGATATTGAGAAAATAAGGGAAAAAGAACTTAGTTTTTCACCTATTTCTAGAATTGCACACAAAGCAACACCTAGATAATAGTTATAGTTAGCTTAGACTTCCAGTGTTAACCAACTGAGGGCTGGCTCGTTGGTGTTTTAGCTGGTTTGTTCTAGCGTTGATGCGGAATCGAATCCCGCAACCAGCACTTTGGGGAAAAAGGGGGGTAAGGGGAAGTTATCAATGGTGCAAGGCACCATATACCAAAACAAAAAACCTTCAGTCTTTGCATTGAAGAATTGTAACTGGTAGCCAATAAAAAAGCTCTATGCATGCTAAGGTGACAAATACCTACTTAAAAAAAACATGTTTCATACCTAAATGTGAAAGATGCGTTTAAGGATAGGATATTAGTTGAAGGAGAAAAAAAAATTGCTAGTTCAAACACATGAGAATGGCCGATGGTACACTACTATCTTAATAAAGAAAATGAAAAATGGATTAACAAAGAAAAAAAAAAGGATCCAACAACTCTGTCTGCTTGGGAAATCCACGAACTTAGAGAGCTTGTCATTTGATTCTTTCGACTAGAATAAATCTTAAAGCAATCTGGAGAGGTTCACAATTGTCTAACCTGATCGGATATCTTCTCCTACTTTTCCTCTATTTTTCAGTTGTCTCAAGATCATTGAGCATATGAGAATCCACCAGTATATGTGGAAGATGAATAACACCAATAGCATTGTATTGAAAACATAGTACAATGACTTTTGGTAGCCCTCTGAGAGATCCAAGAATTCACGTACATCATAGCTGGAAAACATCATACACCATAACAGCATAAGTAGAAAAATAATAAAGCCCATTGTAATGAAATCAGAATACCTACTGTATTACAAACCTTGAAGTCCTGATCACCCAAAATGGAAAAAATATTAGCCGTAGTATGAGCCATGAGATGGCAAAGAATCCAAAGCACAAGCTAGCTGCAAGCTCCTTTTCAGAATATTTGAGTACTTTAGCAGCTTCCAGAAACACGTCACTTGCATCATGCAAGGCAAGAATGATTGATCCAATACAGAAAAACCTACAAGATGGGTTCTTTATCACTTTTATCAATGGAAATTCCCATTAAATTTTTGAAAATCAAAATGGTTTGCATAATAGTTCAATAGTTTCCTCAAATGGGTATTATCCATGTACTAAAATACTTGAATTATGAGGTAATGGCTTCATGACTAGTCCACATACAATAAATAGAAGAACAAAAGGCACAAGACAGATTTTCTGCATAATACCATTTCCAACGGAAACATTGAGGATAAACCAAAAATTTAAGAAAACAGATGGGTTGTAAGCTGCTGCTACAACGCTCAAACGCTATGCTTTGTATTAGCTTATTCCACATTAAAACATTAACAAAAGAAGAATGCCCTAAAGGAAGATATATCATGCTCAACAAAAAGGAATGTTACACTGCTCCACCCATGGTTGCTTGTTACGGAGAGAGATCAAGAGAAGCACAGCCATTTCATTGAAGAAGGTATAAGGGAATTCTTAGATAATGGACTCATGCCTGGTGCATATCTTTTTACTTCTTTTTTCTTTGTTCAACAGCATCAGCATATCAGCAGCTGTGAACAGGAAATACCTACTCGAATAAATTGGGACCAATTAATTGAGGACCTGAGAAATTAGGTGGGCTAGCAGAGCTGGCAGAGGTCCATGGAGGCTACACTACCATAGTTGTCAAGGCAACACCTAGGTGACAAGGTGCCCTTGCAGGCTCGCCTCGCCCAGTCGCCAAGCAGTTTTGCATACTGTAATAAAATACTTTTATATTGTTATTTTTTTGAAATTATAATTGTAAAATAGACATTATCAAAGAAACATATTCATTTTTTGTGTTTATAATAAACTAATTTCTTTTTATTATTTTCTTATTTGTTAGGGTTTAATCAACACAAACATTGCTAACTGCTGTAATTTTTTTTTTGATAGATAATGATAATGGTAATTTTATTAATTAAAGAACTAAGTATACATCATACAATTCCCCACTAAGAGGCACAAGGTGCAGCCTCCAAGCTACATCATAAAGCTTACAATTGAGCCCAAAAGGGCTGATTCCTATGTACTCCTTGTAACACAGCTTGGAATTCTGCATTTACTGAGTCTCCCCACCCCATAGCCCAAAAGTTCAATGGAATTCTTTCCCATTGAACTGTGACTGAAATATTTGAAGTCAGCCACTTAAATCTTCTCAAAGCCCCCCTGTATGGCCAGGCTGCCGTCTCTGGTTCTTTTAGTCATCCAACAACCAATTTGGAATCACTTTCAATCATTAAATGCTCCACTGCCAACTCTCTTGCATATTCTGCTCCTTGTAACACAGCTTGGAATTCTGCATTTACGGAGTCTCCCCACCCCATAGAACCAGAAAATAGAGCTACAGTCTGACCCTCATCATTTCTAAAGACTCCCCCTATTCCAGAAGGCCCCGGGTTGCCCAATTTCTAAAGTTCTGGCTGCAGAACTTTTAGCTAGTTGTTCCCAATTTCTCCTTATGTCATCAAAAGTGTAGGAGGAGAACAGATACAAGGATTTTGCTCAAATTATGGCCCTACATAAGATACCTTCTAACACAAAATTTTGATCCCTCTCCTAGTCATTAAAGATTCTAGCATATCGTTCCTCCCACACAGTCCACACCAAAGCAGATCTCACACACCTCCACAAAACTCTTCCTCTTCTCTTTGGCCACCTGAAAGTTGTAGGATAAAAAAGATTGCAAATCTGCATGGGTTATGTCCACCTGCACCCAAAAAGATCAAAAAGCTTTTCCCAAAGGCCTACAACAAAAAGGCAAGTGATTAGTAAATGGTAGCAACTTTCCTCGTTTTCTTTGCAAAGGGTGCACCAGTTAGGAAAGATACAAAGACTAGATCTTCTTTTTTGCAAAACATCCAAATTGTTGATTTTCCCAAGGGAGACTTCCCAGCAAAGGGCTCTAACTTTAAGAGGGACAGGTTTGGAAACTTCCTTGCTATGAAAAGGTTGAGGCAATGGAGAGGAGCACAAGGAAGCACAAGAAAAGGATCCCGAAGGTAAATGCTTCCAAATACGGGAATCTACAGAAGGAGGGTCCAAGCAAATGGAATCAATGGTTTTAAGGAGCAAAGGAACCTGGTCAAGCTCAGAATCTCTCAAGTCTCTTCTAAGGCCCAGGTTCCAGTTTATGCCAGAAGAAAAGGAAGAGGATACAAACCTTTGAATTGGCTTGTTTTTAAAACACGAGATGAAATACAAGGAGGGAAAGAGGTCATTGAGGGCACAGTCACCAATCCAAACATCCTCCCAAAACAAAACCCTATCTCCAGTACTAGCATCATACCTAATCAGGTTCAGGAAAACGGAAAGAATACTATGAATAGCCTTCCATGGGGATTTCAGCGTAGCACGCCAAGATACACCAGCATCCCATCCATTGTCTGCCACACCATGCACGCTCCTTACTACTTTATGCCAAAGCCTCTCCCTTTCCAAAGGCCACCTCCACAGCCATTTACCTAGTAATGATGTATGCCAAAGCCTCTCCCTTTCTGGAGGCCTCTCCCTTTATGCACGCTCCTAACTGCTGTATTGAATCCTCAATGACTTCAAAATCTGAACCAACAAGGGAAGAACTTAAAATTTTGCCCAATCAACACATTTCTTCTTTTCCTACGCGACTAGGAAACTATGCAGCTACCTGAATGAAACTCCTTTCCAACAGTTCTCCGATGGATTCCTAAGGATATTAATTTAGTTGCCGATAGATTAGCTAAGAGGTGTGTGGGAAGGGTCTTTTTTTGCACATGGGATCTGCTGAGAACACAAGTTTGTGAACCCAGCCATGTGACCATTAACGAGTGAACATGATGATTAATCAAGTAGAGGACAGCTCTCTTTTCTTTCTTTTTTTTTGGATAGTATATGGTAACAGCTCTTCTTCTCCCTCAGTATTTTGTTCAATGATGAAGCTGCAACTGTTCATTTTGTATTCATGTCTGCATCCTATCATGAGAAACATCTTTTTCCTCTTTTACTTAACAAGATATCTACTTTCTTCTTAAAAATAAACTTCAACAAATTGGTGTGTAATTAGAGAAAGTACCACCATCAACTGTATAGATGCCCCAGACTAGGGGTGTCAATTTGTGAATAAAACCAACCTGCTTACCTGCTTATAACCCACTCAACCCTACTTGTTTCATGTAGGAGGTTCAAAATGGATCGAGTCACCCATTGTGTCAATCTAAATGGGCTGATTTGGGTAAAGAGTACCTATTGTGTTGACTAAAATTTAAATGCCCTTTCAGATTATAGTTAAATGACATCTCTCACAATCTAACTTTTAAATCTAAATGTGATTAAGTGGGTTGGATTGGTTCAATTTATAGGCCGAACAGGTCTCATCCAATTAAGGGATGGAAGGTCGGAAGAGAAGTGGTCACAAATGATTCTTTGTGAGGATAATGGTGTAAAAGGGGCAAAGAAGCTTCAACTCTCAATTAAGTGTTTTGAAATGATTTTAAATGCATACATGCATTTCTTGACAGGCATAAATATGAAGGAGGAGGTGGAAAAAGATCACTGGGGTGTTGAGTTACTAAGCCATCATGGTTGATGAAATACTAAGGTCTTCCTTTGGGTGGAAATCCTAAAACCAATAACTTTTAGAATCCAAAGATTGATAGGGTAACCAAGATATTAGCTGCTTGGAAAAGAAATTACATTTCACTAGGCGGTAGAAATAACCTAATCAAATTCGTATTAGCTAATTTACACATCTTCTTGTCAATTTTTAGGATCCCAATCTTGGTAGGGAAAAGAATAGAAGTGGTCACAAATGATTCTTTGTGAGGATAATGGTGTAAAAGGGGCAAGGAAGCTTCAACTCTCAATTAAGTGTTTTGAAATGATTTTAAATACATACATGCATTTCTTGACAAGCATAAATATGAAAGAAGAGGTGGAGAAGATCACTGGGGTGTTGCGTTACTAAGGTGCTGTTCGGTACTGTTAAAATCTCCTGAATGGACCGTTTCGGTCCACACCACGAGATGAAAGTAGCGTTCGGTTCACTGTGGACGGGACCGGTCCACATTATCTCGTGGACCAGTCCTGTCCACACCCTAATTTCTCAGCAACGGCTTCTTCTCGTGGATGGATTTCTTCCACAGGTTGCCTTTGATAATGTGTTTCACGAACAATATCTATAACACTACATCTTGTTCAAGGTCTCCTCCGCCAAACCTCTGCTGTTGTGCTCCACCGCCACCGCCTCTGCGTGCTCCACCACCTCTTGCAAAATATTTCTCATATCAATTGTTTAAATATTATTTTTAATATTTTTGTCAATAAAATATTAATTGTCTTACTTAATTCTTTAATTTTTATATTTTTTAATGTTTTTATCAATGAAATAATATATTTTAAAATATTTAATATATATTTTATATATTTTTTAATTATTTTACTATTGTTTTATAAAAAACTGATATTTTTTGGTTAATATTAATTCATTGATGCATTGTTTTTAAATATTTATCATACAAAATGCAAAAATTACATATTTATGATTAACTGTGTATATCATTAATTCCATGTACATGAGATACATGGAATCAAAAAAGTTTGGTGTGGACTGGTCCACACCACACTATAGAACACCACTACGGGTGTGGACTAGTCATGTCCACACAGTTTGTCCACAATGTAGAACAGTTGTGGACTGTGGTGTGGTGTGGATTGGTCCCTCCCACAGGGTGTGGTGTGGACCAGTCCACACCCACCAATTTCTCATCCACACTACAGAACACCCCCTAAGCCATCATGGTTGAAATACTAAGGTCTTCCTTTTGGTGGAAATCCTAAAACCAATAACTTTTAGAATCCAAAGATTGATAGGGTAACTATTTGCTTGGAAAAGAAATTACATTTCACTAGGCGATAGAATTAACCTAATCAAATCCATATTAGCTAATTTACACATCTTCTTGTCAATTTTTAGGATCCTAATCTTGGTAGCAAAAAGAATAGAAAAGCTAATAAGAGATTTTATGGGAACTAGGGGTGGAGAGATTGGTGCATAGGAATTCAACTCTCTTTGGCAAATGGTTATGGAGATTCCATCTAAAGTTGAACCAGTTGTGGCACAACACTATTAGTAGCACATTTATGACTGGACTGGTACTAGTTGGAATGTTGGGTTAGCTAATAGAACAAGGTATGGTCAGATTGACCTCTTGGGTGTCATTACCCATGACCACAATATCAACATAAACTATTAGAAAGGTCACCAGAGAACTTTTCAAGAACAAGGTATAGTCAGATTGAGTTTGTGTGTAACCAAACGAGACAAGAGCAGCCTTGAATCTCTCAAACCAAGTCTGAGGAGACTATTTGAGACCATAAATGGATTTCTACAGTTTACACGGTTTCCCTTGCATTTCCTTTCCATACACTCCCGGAGGAAAAGACATATAGACCTCTTCATGTAGATCTCCATTCAAGAAGGCATTTTTAACATCAAATTGATGGAGAGGCCATTCAAAAGTAGCAGCTAGGGACAACAAAACCCAAACTGAGGTCATCTTAGCCATAGGAGCAAAGGTCTCAAGATAGTCAATACCATACATTTGAGTGTAGTCTTTAGCAACCAGTCGGCCTTAAACCTCTTAATAGAGCCATTAGAACGATATTTAATGGCAAATACCTATTTACAACCCACTGGTTCCTTCCCTTTTGGCAAGTCAACAATATCCCATGTATGGTTCTTATGCAAAGCATCTAGTTCAGCCATCACAGCATCTCTCCATTCAGGTTTAGATAGGGCTTCTGGTACAGACTTGGGTATCACATGGGAAGAAACAGAAGCAAGAAAAGAATAGTAGGTAGGAGATAGAAAGGTTATAGGGCAGGTGTTTAGAGATACAATGGGTTGTACACTTCCACTTGCCCTTGCGAAGAACAATAGGAATATCAAGGTCTGGGAAATAAGTAGATGGGTCAGAGGAAGGCTAACCTGTTACCTCAGTAATGATGGGAGGAGCAAGAGGCTCTTCTGTAGGAGTGGAAACAACTTGTCCATGTCTGAATCTATTTCTTTGGTATCACCTTTGGATAATAGGATGGGGAGGAATTATAGGAGGATGAGATGGAGGAGCAAGAATACTAGAGGTAGGCCTAGTGGAAGAAGTGGACACCTCATCAGATGACACAAAAGGAATAGGAAGAGGAACTATTGAAGACATAGCAAAGGGTTCCTCAGATTTCTCCCCCTCAGGAGGAATGCTAAAGTAAGGACTAGACTCAACAAATGTGACATCTCGAGATACAAAAAGGGTGCCACTAACCGGATCAAAACAGCAATATCCCTTCTGTGTGGAGGCATGTCCCAGAAAAACACATTTACGAGCCTTAGGTTCAAATTTGTGCCTTTGATGATTGTGAACATGTACATAGCAGGTGCACCCAAAAACACGAAGAGGAAGAGAGAAGAGATCCTCATCCATAAAGAGAAGGCTAAAGGGGGTTTTGAAACTAAGAACACAGGAAGGCATACGGTTAATAAAAAAGGTAGCAGTAAGGACGGCATCACCCCAAAATTTTATAGGAACATGGGATGCAAAAAGGAGGGATCTGGCAACTTCAACCACATGTCGGTTCTTCCTTTACACCACTCCATTCTGTTGTGGAGTGTAGGAACAAGAACTCTGATGAATAACCCCAAAAGTTTCAAGATAGGTTGAGAGGGTTTTCTCAAAATACTCCTTAGCATTATCAGAACAAAATATTTTGATCTAGGTGTTAAACTGGGTAAGAATGAGTTCATGAAATTTTTGCACAATAGTTGGTACTTCATCTCGGGATTTCATGAGATAAATCCAAGTGTAATGGGAGTAATCATCAATAAAAAGGATAAAGTACCCGTAACCCCCCATAGTAGGCAACAGTGTTTTAAAAGGCATGGGAGGCACGCCTCCAAGCGAGGCGCTCCCAAAACACCCTAAGGCATATGCCAGAGGCGCTAACACCTCTGAGGCGTACGCCTCAGGTGCAAGAGGTGTACGCCTCTTGCGCTTTTTTCATGAGGTGTGCTAGAGGCGTATGCCTCATACGCCTCATGCACATTTGATATAAAAAGACAAAAAAAAAGAAAAAAAAAAGGAAAGGAAAGGAAAGGAAAGGAAAAGAAAAAGAAAGAAAAGAAAAAAAGAGAAAAGGAAAGAAAATGTAGTTGTTCAAGACTGCTATCAATCTTGAGCACTAATAAATTTCAAGTTTGGAGAGGAGAGAAAGTATAGAGGGAAGAGGAGAAAGAATAGTGAGAGAGCAATAGAACACAAGCTTTGGAAGGAATGACAGAATCTCAATCATTCTGCCGCCACCACTTCTATTTAATATTTATAGATTATGCTAGTTACATGAAAGGACACATCTGCCCTTGGAATTTACATAACACAATAATGTAAAACTGAAAAATAAGTAACAACTAGAATAACAGCAGCTAACCCTAGGAAGACTAGGTACATTCTACCCTACGGACAGAGTGGGACCACAGTTGTGGGGCCCACATTAGTGTTCTCTACACTCTCCCTCAAGTTGGGAGTAATTGTTTATCATTCCCAACTTGGACAAATCTGCCTCTAGCTTCTTTCTTGATACGGCTTTAGTGAGGATATTTGCTAGTTGCATACTAGATGTGATGTAAGGGAGGCAAACTTCTTGAGATGAGACCCTCTCTCGTAAAAAATGTCGGTCAACCTCAATGTGTTTGGTTCTGTCATGCTGCACTGGATTATGTGCTATGTTAATCGCTGCTTGATTATCACAATACAACATAAGAGGCTTCTCATACTCAATGCCCAACTTCTCAAGTAGAGATCTTAGCCATAGGATTTCAGCCACTCCGTTAGCCATTGACCTGTATTCTGCTTCAGCACTAGACCGGGAGACAACAATTTGTTTCTTACTTCTCCAGGAGACAAGGTTACCTCCCACAAGGGCACAATATCCTGAGGTAGACCTTCTGTCATCAACATTCCCAGCCCAATCGGCATTCGTATAGACCTCCACCTTCTTGTGGTTATTGTTCTTGAACAACCCCTATCCGAGCATCTCTTCAAGTAGGCTAAAATTCTTTCTACCGCAAGAAGATGTGTGGTTCTAGGAGAATGCATGTACTAGCTGACAACACTAACAGCATAAGTAATATCTGGTTGAGTGAGGCAGAGATATAGGAGCTTTCCTACCAATCAGTGGAACATAACCTTGTCTTCAAGAAGCTCCCCACTCTCAGCACTAATCTTGTGGTTCTGTTCAATGGGTGTATCTACAGGCTTGACACCTAACTTTCCAGTTTCTGCTAATAGGTCTAGGACATATTTCCTCTGAGAGATAAAGATCCCCTGTTTGGATCTAACAACTTTAATACCCAAAATATACCGGAGTACACCAAGGTCATTCACCTCAAATTATTGATGAAGGAGTTGTTTAAGGGACTCAATCTCATGGCTATCATTCCCTGTCACCACAATATCATCAACATATACTGCCAATAGTGTCAAGGAGGACTCTACTCTCTTGATGAATAGAGTATGATCTGACTTGGCCTGTACGTAACCAAACTTCACAAGGGCTAGTCTGAATCTATCAAACAAAGCCCTAAGTGACTGCTTCAAACCATATAAAGCCTTGTTGAGCCGGCAGACCTTCTTACTTGTTTCTGCATCATAGAATCTAGGAGACAAACGCATGTAAACCTCTTCCTGTAGGTCTCCATTCAGAAAAACATTTTTCACGTCCATTTGGTATAAAGGCCAAGTGTGACTTGCTGCAAGGGATAATAGGACCTGAATGGTAGTCATCTTGGCTACCAGAGCAAAGGTCTCCAAGTAATCTATGCCATAAGTCTGTGTGAACCCTTTTGCAACTAACCGAGCCTTATACCTCTCAATGGATCCATCTGCATTATGCTTCACCGTAAATACCCATATGCATCCAACTGGTTTCTTTCATTTGGGCAGATCAACTACCTCCCAAGTGTTATTTTTCAACAGGGCATCCATCTCAACCTGCATTACATCTTTCCACTCTGGGACAGATAGGGCTTCTTGCACTGTTCTTGGAGTAGGGACATTGGAAATGGAACTAAGATAGGACCTGTAGGTAGGAGATATGCGATCATAGGATAAAAACTAGGAAATACAGTGGGTTGTAGATGTGGTACAATGTCGTTTCCCTTTACGGACGGCAATCGGAAGGTCAAGGTCATCTGTAGGAGGTGAAATGGCAACAATAGAGGAAGTCTCTGTGGGCCCTGGGACTGTAATACCTGGACTTGGAGCTGCATATGAGATTGGAGCTGGCCTAGACTACTGATGATCAGGATCAACCTGCCTGCACCGCCTGTGATAGACCCTCAACTCCTGATTCCCCTGACCACCTTCACCATTGCAGCTTTCCCTCAACTCCTGATCCCTCTGACCGCCCTCACCATTATAGCTCTCATCACCCAATGGTAAAGGAACTGCCCCACTCTCACTGCTCTCCCCCTGAAGACAAGGACTCAAACCCCCACTCTCACTGCTCTCCCCCTGAGGAGAAACCCGAGGATAATAGGGCGTCTCCTCAAAGAAAGTGACATCCATGGAGACAAACTTCCTCCCTGAGACAGGATCATAGCAACAATAACCCTTTTGAGTTTGTGCATAACCAAGGAGATCTCATATCAAAGACCCGGGAAGGGACCCGATTAATAAGATATACCGCCGTGAGGATAGCATCACCCCAGAAGCGAATAGGAACATTGGAAGTAAACATGAGACTTCTAGCCACTTCCAAGATGTGCCTATTCTTCCTTTCTGCAACTCCATTCTGCTAAGGTGTATGAGGGCAAGAGCTCTGGTGGAGAACCCCAAGGTTGAGAAGGTAAGATGGCAATGGTCTAGCAAAGTATTCCTTTGCGTTATCAGATCTAAGAACTTTCATCTTGGCATCAAATTGGGTTAGGATCATTTGGTGAAAGTTTTGGGTCAGGGCAGGTACCTCATCTCGTGAACGCATGAGATAAACCCAAGAAAAACGGGTATGGTCATCAACAAATAACAAGAAATATTTGTACCCACCCATGGAAGGAATGTGATAAGGCCCCCAAACATCAGTATGCACAATATCAAAAAAATTATTACTCCTTTTATTGCTCAATAAATAAGGCTTTCTACAATGCTTAGCAAACTCACAACTTTCACACTGCAATTGAGACAACTCAATAGACTCAAATAAAGCTGGAAACAAACTCTTTAGAGATCGAAAAGACAAACTCTTTAGAGATCGAAAAGACAAAGCATAACCGGACTCACACTTTGAGAAAAAAAAGACATCTTCTCTACTGACTCTTCCTGACGAAACCTCTCCCCGAGCAGATAGATCACATTCGTCTCACGGCCAGTCCAAATCACCTCCTTCGTCTCCAAGTCCTCAAAAAACACATTGGTCAGGGAAGAAGGTTACTGAGCAGTTCATATGCTTGGTAATACTACTGACTGAAAGAAGGTTAGTGTCAAGCTTAGGAACATGCAAAACAGATGACAGGGAGATAGTATCTGATAACTTGATGTCACCCTTCCCAGAAATGGGAACTAGGGAGCCATTAGCAATAGATACTTTATCCCTACCAGAAGACAAATGGTAAGTGGTAAACAATGAAGGCAAGCTAGTCATGTGGTCGGATGCACCTGAATCTATTACCCAACAAGGTTCAATAGTACCTGGAGCTGAGGCATGGTAGGCTGAAGCTCGAGTACCTGAATGTGCGAAGGCAGATATGGGAGGAGCTGATGGTGATTGTGGTGGCTGAGCTGAATTTCCAAATTCCTTTTCTAACTGTATTAGGGCAGCCCGAACTACAGCTAAGGTCTCTAAAGGTGTTCCTCTTGTGCCAGATGACGATGCTGAATCAGTGTTCACGGCCACATGAGCAGTGCCCTTCTTGCTTCTCAACTTCGCAGGAACCAAGTGAGGATGCAGTTTCCAACATGTTTCTTTTGTATGTTTGGGTTTCTTACAATGTTCACATACCACATCCTTCTTGTCTTCCTTCCTCTTGTCCTTCTCTTAATCACCTCCTGATTTGGGTGTGACCGCTACAAAGGTTGATGTGAGGGGCTGAGGTTGCATCATAACTTTCCTTCTGGTCTCCTCACTGTGTATGAATGAGTATGCCTGAGAGAGTCACACTGTCTCTAGTCAAAATCTGTTGCCGCACAATATCATACTCTAAATTTAGGCCCGCTAGAAACTCAAACACCCGGTTTGTCTCGACCTGTTTTCTATATATCTGTGCATCTTTGGGACTCTCCCACTCAAGAGTCTCTAAGTGATCAATTTCACGCCACAGGGACTGCAAGGTAGAGAAATACTAAAACTGATTTCTCTCATTGTTTAAGATTTTTCACTTCACATTTCAATTCATATGCTCTGGCAACATTAAGGAGTTGGGAATAAGTTTCTTTCATCACATCCCATATCTCCTTAGCTGTCTTTGCCCACAAGTAATTGCGGCTAATATGAGGCTGCATAGAATTACACAACCATGTCATAACCAAGTAGTTTTCTTGGATCCACTTGGTATATGTAGGGTCTCCCTTAGGGGGTTCTTTCACATCTCCCAAGAGGTACCCTAATTTACCTCTTCTCCCAATAGCCATCACAACTGATTGGGCCCATTCCAAATTGTTTGATCCATCGAACTTTACGATTGTAATCTGAACACCCGTCTCAGAAACACCACCATAACTGATGTTCCCAAAGCTGCCTTCTACCTGATTTTTAAACTCCATCTCGGTCAAGTCTCAAAAACAGCACTTGGACTACCAATCACAATAAAAAATAGTGCAGAACCGATCTGTATTCACAGTGTATGTGCACAAAACTGGGATAACTCTGATCTAAAACCAACTAGCAAGCACAGCAGCAGCTATCCGTAGGGTTCCCACCCCTTAAGAGAGTTCGAAAACCCCAAAAAACTCTAAAAAAAACTTGGAAGTCTGATATGCTTGACAGAATTAGGGTTTTAACCAGTCCTTAAAGTTCACAATTCAGTTGTACAATCCAATCAGTACCGTATAGGTAGACTTGCAATAGGGTTAATATGAAACCCTAGAATCTGATCAATGCTAACAACAAACTTGGGGACAGCTCCAGGTAGATCCCAGGTTCACTTTCTAACCCTAGAGCAGAGAGAAACAAAACTAGGGCAGTTCGACCCAACTGTAGGGTTTGCTATAAAACCCTAGAGAATCGAAGGGAGAAAACCCTAGAATGGTCCGGCTGCCCTCTCCAGATAGGTCCAATCTATCTTCTCTGATAGAACTTCTCTTAGAAAATAAAGAACTTACAAGGAAAAAGTGTTCGCTGCCTTCCAAGGTTACCCGAACCTAGTCTTCTCTGATCCTTCCTGACCACCAACACTCTGCAACCGTGACAAGCCTTCAACGACTGCTAGCCCTTCTGGCGATCTCCAAGAATCAGTCTGCGAACTCCACTTTTTCAGCTTCCAGTCCTAGGAGATTCTCATGTGGTCAGTTGGTACTAGACTCACATGAGAAACCCTAACTTGGCTCTGATACCATGTAGTTGTTCAAGACTGCTATCAATCTTGAGCACTAATAAATTTCAGGTTTAAAGACGAGAGAAAGTATAGAGGGAAGAGGAGAAAGAGTAGTGAGAGAGCAGTAGAACACAAGCTTTGGAAGGAAGGACAAAATCTCAATCATTCTGCCGCCGCCACTTCTATTTAATATTTATAGATTATGCTAGTTACATGAAAGGACACATCTGTCCTTGGAATTTACATAACACATAATAATGTAAAACTGAAAAATAAGTAACAACTAGAATAACAGCAGCAACTAGAATAATAGCAGCTAACCCTAGGAAGACTAGGTACATTCTACCCTACGAACAGAGTGGGACCACAGCTGTGGGGCCCACATCAGTGTTCTCTACGTAAAAGAAAAGGAAAGGGAGGGGAAGAAAATGAGATCCCCCCTTTGACAAGACCCCCCCTTACAACTAATGTTATGCATCTTTATTCTTCTTAATATAAAAGATTTTTATTAAAAATAAAGAAAAAGTGAGATCCCCCCTTCCTCTTCATCCTCCTCCTAACCTCCCTCCTCTTAAGGAGGCTTACGCCTCCTTGTGTTCGGGAGGCTTACGCCTCACGCCTCTAAGTAGTGGAACGTCTTGCATCACACCTCCGCATTTTAAAACATTGATAGGCAAATGATATGGTCCCCACACATCAAAGTGAACAATATGAAAAGGAAAAATAGATTTTTTATTGCTTACTGAATAAGATTGTCTACAATGCTTTGCCAATTACACGACTCACAATGAAAACTAGATAAAGACACTCCCTTAAACATATCTGGGAACAAATGACTCAAAGCAAAAAAAGACAAATGATCAAACCGAAAGTGACATAACATGACTTTGTCAACAGACTCACACAAAACTGACTCCAAGGCAACTCCATGAGGTGGTCCAAGAACTCTATTAGGTGTGTCCAACAAGTATATTCCATTCGCCTCATGGCCACTCCCAATCATCCTCTAATACTGCAGATTCTGAAAAACACAATGAGTGGGAAAGAATGTTATGCTATAGTTCATGGATTTAGTTAAGCTGCTAACAGATAAAAGATTTGTATTGAGTTTAGGGACATGAAGGACAGAATAAATAAAGGGTGTCAAAGGTCTTGATATCCCCCTTGTCAAAAATGGGAGCAAGAGACCCATCAACAGGGGAGATTTTCTCTTTTCCATAATGAATGTGGTATGAATAAAAGAGATTAGACAAGCTGGTCATATGGTCTAATGCACCATAATCAATGATCCAAGGGATTTTACGATTACCTGAAACAAAAACATGGTTTACAGAAGCACGAATACCCGAGTGAGCAAATGCTGATGATCATGATGTGTTGCTTGAAGAGTGAGATGTAGAGACAGTAGCTTCCAAATGATTTAATAACCTTCCATACTTTTCAAAATCTGCCTTCATTGCTGCCAACTGTTCCATGGTTGACTTCTCTTCACTCTCCTTACTTCCTCCTTCGGGTACTGTAGCAACATTAGCTGTCTTAGGCTTTCCTATCTAACCGGTCTTCTTAAAATTGTTATTCTTAAACCAATCAGGTAGGAGATCAGGATGAAGCTTCCAGCAAATGTCCTTAGTATGCCTCGGTTTCTTGCAATATTCACATACCTGCTCCTTTTCAGTTGGACCCTTCGGTTTTATCCCAACATGTGCAAAGTGTTCCATAGGTGGACTCTGTAACTTAACCTACCACCTACTCTCTTCACTGCTTACCATAGCATATGCCTGGGCAAGAGTTACCTCATCCTTGGCTAGAATATTCTACCTAATGATGTCAAACTCAAGGTTGAGTCCTATAAGAAACTCAAAGACGCGGTTTCATTCCACCAACTTCCTAAAAGTTTTTGCATCCTTCGTACTCTTCCACACAACTGTCTCCATAACATCAATTTCTTGCCATAGGGATTTCAGCATAGAATAATAGATTGCCACTCTTCTCCCCGTCTCAGGTTCTTCACATCACTTTTCAGCTTGTAGGCTCTTGCCACATTCTACTTCTATGAATAGGTTTCAATAACATTGTCCTAGATCTCCATGGCTGAAGACATCTAGAGATAGTGCTGACTTATATGGGGCTGCATAGAGTTGACCAACCATCCTATGACTGTATAGTTCTCCTGCATCCATTTCTCAAATTACAGGTCTGCCTCTTCGGGTTTCACCTTACTACCTATGAGATACCCTTTTTTTTTTTGGAAAAAGGTAGCCCTAATATTTATTTAATCAAAAGCAGCACATACAAGCTAAGATCAGTCCCAGAAAGGCAGATTGATCAACACAGCAAATACATACTCCACCAAGAACTAGAACGAAAACCAACAGACAAATTACAATTTCTAAACTCTCAGAAACTAACACCCAAGAGATTAACTTGCCCATAGCTTTATGGATTAAATCTTCTAGACTTGAGGCCTTATTACAGAAAAGCCTACTATTCCTCTCAAACCAGATTGACCATAAGACAGCACTAGAAAAAGTCTTCCACACTATCTTCCTTTTCTTGTTAAGACCTTTGATGCTCCAGCAACACAAAAGTTCTTTCACCAATCTTGGCATAGTCCATCTTAAGTTCATGGAGCTGAAAAAGTGGTTCCACAACTGAGAAATGAATGCATAGATGGTCAGTAGATTCAGAATTGTTCCCACACAGACTGCACAAAAGGTCCAAAAGTTGAATGCCCCTTCTCACAAGATTAGCTCTAGATAGACATTTATTCAGAACCATAGTCCGGACCAGGAAGTTGGATTTAGATGGGCTAATAGGATTCCACACCTGAGAACATGGGAAATCAGTGGCACCCTTTCTACAAAGTTTGGAGGCCAAAGAATTGATAGAGAAAACACCATCTGGATTCCACTTCCAATACCACTTATCTTCTGAGCAGAAATCAACCCTTTAAGTCTGAAGAATAGTCAACATATTCATTATTTCTTCAAGCTCCTAGTCGAAAAGATTCCTTCTAAAGGTATGGGACCAAATAATTGAATCTCCAGACAAGCTGCAACACTCAGCAATAGAAGCCTCTTGGTTAGATGCACACTGAAAAAGGAGAGGAAAAGATTCAGCAAGAGAACCATCCAAGCACCAGGGATCCTTCCAAAACTTGGTTCTACTACCATTGCCGACCTTAAGTGAGATCCCATCAGCTAGAACAGAGAAGATCTTCATTATTCCTTTCCACAGAAAGTTTCCCCAACTGGGAGGAGGATCCCTAGTTCTCCAGTTGCCCCACTCCACCCCATACTTACTAGCAATGAGGGATCTCCGCTAAGCATCTTTTTCAGCCGCAAATCTCCAAATCCACTTACAAAGAAGGGCAGAATTAAAAGTTTTCAACTTCCTTATGCCTAAACCACCTTCATCCTTGGGGAGACAGACTTGATCCCAACTAACAAGATGAATTTTTTTCTCCTCTTCCCAACCCCTCTAGAGAAAATTCCTTTTAAGTTTTTCAAGCCTTCTTGCAACTTTATTTAGGATAGGGAAAAGGGAGAGGAAATAGGTAGGTAAATTGGATAATGTGCTCTTAATCAAAGTCAGCCTACCCCCAAAAGAGAGAGATTTTGCCTTTCTCTTCATTCTCTCAATAATCGGGTTCCAAATTGAAGACAGCCCACAACTCGCCCCCAGAGGAAGACCCAAATATTTAACTTGAAGGGAATCAATCTGACAAGACAAAATCTCTGCACAATCAGCTAAGTTGGAAACCTAACCCACTAGAATGATTTGACTTTTGTTCCAATTAACTTTAAGACGAGAGACCACCTCAAACCAAGTTAAGATCCAAGAACTAGGTCCACCTGAGAGGGGAGAAACATCCACAAAACATAATGTATCATCTGCAAATTGGAGAATGTTAACCTTCCCCCCCTCCGGAGCAATTGCAAAACCTTCCCACTCACCAGATTCAGTAGCCTTTTTACAAAAAAGAGTAAGGATCTCCATTACACATATAAAGAGTAATGGGGACAGGGGATCACCCTGTCTAAGACCCCTGGAACTATCAAAGAAGCCTACAGATTGCCCATTAGTCAAAACAAAAAATTTTGGAGAGGTGACACATACTTGAATCCAGTTCCTCCATTTCTGCCCAAAATTCATGTGCTGCAACACAAGATCAACACATCTCCAATTGACATGATCATAAGCCTTTTCAATATCAAGTTTACAAATCAGCCCTAGGGAACCCTCTCTTCTTCTTGATTGAATCAACTCATTAGCAATAAGAACTGAATCAAGCATCTGTCTACTCAGAACAAAGGCACTTTGATTGTTTGAGATAACACTACCTAAAACCCCTTTCATTCTCTCGGCAAGGACTTCGGCTAAGATTTTATAGAAGCTATGCAGAAGACTAATCGGCCTAAAATCTTTAATGTTCACTACACCTTCAATCTTTGGAATAAGGGTAATAAAAGTAGTGTTTAAACTCCTTTGCAATGAATCTCTCTCATAAAAGCCTTGGAAGACATTCAGAATATCTTCTTTCACAAAGTCCCAGCATTTAATGTAGAAAAGATTGGTGAGACCATCTGGCCCTAGAGATTTATCATCAGCCGACATCTTAATTGCTGCTTTTATTTCCTCCTCCGTGAAGGGTCTTTCAATGAAGGTGGATTGAACTTCACTCAGCTGTTTGAAGGGAAGGGACCTAGGAAATGGTCTGAAGATCCAAGATTCTTTGTAAAGCTTTTTATAAAAACTTGTTGCCACCATCTTCATTTCCATCTCAGATTCCCCCACCCTACCCTCCCTTTCCAACCTAGTGATTACAAAAGCTCTGCCTCTTGCATTTTCCATTTTATGGAAGAAATGTGTGTTTTTGTCCACCTCTTTTAGCCAAACCACTTTAGCTCTTTGTCTCTATTTGATTTCATCAATCACAACCAATTTATCATACTTCGACTTCGCCTGAGATATTTTCAATCTGCACTCCTTTGATGAAGGACCCAATTCTTCTGTTGAATCAATCTCCTTTATGGTACTCAAAAGAGCTTTCTTTTCCGTTTCTAAATTCATGTTTTTCTCCACTTTCCAGATTTTTAATCTCGCTTTAATGGCACCCAACTTTTTTTCCAGAATGAATGAGATGATTCCCATTACCTGCAAATCTTTCCACATTGTCTTCAACAAGGGGACAAGGTTAACATCTTCAAACCAGGCATTCTCAAATTTAAATGGGGCTCTGACTCTATCTCTGGCACCACAGACTAACTAAATTGGAATATGATATGAAACTAGCCTAGAAAGGGCAATCTGCTTGAAGTCAGAAAAAAGCTCTTCCCAATTAGAGGTAACCAAAAACCTATCCAGTCTCACAAGAGTGGGGATATCTTGATTATTAGTCCAAGTAAACCGACTACCATGGAGAGGTAAATCAATCAATTCAAACATGTTGATGAAATCAGCAAACTGAGCCATTTCCCTAGATCTTCTCCCTCTGGAATTTTTCTCTTCATTAGACAAAGTGACATTAAAATCACCACCAATAACCCAAGGATAAGACAGATTTCCCCTCACCTCAACCAGTTCCTCCCAGAACTTCTCCCGTAGATTTCGATCAGTAGGACCATATACATTTGTGACTTGACAAATATTTCCATCTACAAATTTAAGAACTAGGGAAACCGAAAAGTTTCCAATGTGAGAGGAGATCAAGCTACAAACAGAAGGATCCCACATACTCAACAGCCCCCCCTGCACTCCCTACTGCCAATATAGTTTTCCATCTGACCTCACTCTCCCCCCAAATGCTTCTAACTACTGCAGCCTCACACATTGTCCAACTTAGTTTCTTGCAACAGAATGACCTTTGACCTCGACTTCTTCAGGAACACACACTACAAGTCTTCTTCTACCTGAACCCAAGCCCCTTACATTCCAATATAAAAATTTTTCCTCCATTACAAATCATAGACACAAAATACAAATTAGCTTCTTAAACTTTTCTACCCCCCCCCCAAACCCCCTTCACTGCTGCCTGCCTTGTCATTTAAACCCTATGTTAGCCTCATCATTTCTCTGCTTCTCTTAGAATTATTCCCCCCTTTCTTTGCTACTACCTTCCCTCTCTCCAGGAGAATTCTTTGCTCAACTCCCTCCAGAAATTTGATTGTCTCCTCCATCCCCTCTATTGAAATCCCCAAATACTTACCCAAACCCAAAAGTTTTGACGATACCCAATAAGCACTAGAATTAACTGGTTGCTTGCCTCTCTGAAGCGATTGGTTCATCACCTTTCCACCATTCATATTCGGTTGCTCTACTAATCCAACACCCTCAGTTAGTTTAATGCCTCTTCTCACTTCCTCCTGAGCACTATGATGGCCTTGATCCTCTCCCCCGTCTTTGGACTGTAAACCTAAATCCACCACCGCAATCAGATCAGCCTCTGTCAGGGTACCTTCCACTCTTGACAAGGCTAGGTGATGAACTTCCGATTGAATTTCTTCCCCAAGAGAAGCAGCTGGCGGAGACAAAGAATTCGGAGAACAAGGTTGGAAAGCCAAAACTCCCTCGCAAGCCCTCAACTCCACCCACAGAGGAAACAAGCACTAATTTTGCATTCCTTGGCTGACCCTTGAACTTTTTGGAGGTTGGCTGGACCCCATAAGGTCCCTATATCTCGAACTACTGGGCTTCCTTCGACTAAGTGGATGCTTGGGCTCACTGTTAGCTTTGGACCTAGGCCCACAAACCGAAATAGGGGGAGCACCTTGACTAGGCTGGGAGTGAAGGAATAGGCCCATTAACTTCTAATAGATTCTCCTGTGCCAAGCACTTCTCGAGCTAGGAGTCTGTCGGTCTACCCTCTAGCTTTTTGGCGAAGAATCCTCCATGGGTGCCACGTGCATCTCGACAGGCATTGTTTAATCAAACTTTTTATTTCTTCAACTCCCAAAATCTGCCCACTTGCCCCAAATTTTGAATTTTGAAACCCACCCACTCCAAATTCTTCAGTCAACTCATCTGGACCCTCCACACCATCCAAGATCGGACGACTCGGGTTAGAGTTGAGCCTGTCACCATCTTCTCATACAACGGCCGCTGAAGAACTCGATAGAGCACAAAATTCCTGATCCAACTCCCCTGCGGTGGTCCGGGGTTAGACACTTTCACCGACATCTTCCAAGACCAACATTTTAGAATAGTCCACGAACCACTTTCCCCTCTTTCTGGAATCTCCCAACCCCCCCCATCTCCCCCTCTACATCTACAAACTATCGGCAATATTTCCGACCAGATTTGGACGGAAAACAAAGCTTCCCCCGCTGCAACTTCGACCTTGTTCGGAATGGAATCCCCCCTATGCACCTTTATTCTAACCCACTCACAAGTAGCAACGTCTGGAGGCGAATCGTCCGTCTCAATGAATCCCCCACAAACGTCTCTGATGGCTTTTATCACACTTGGACACCAAAGAAGAAGGGGAAGACCAAACGCCCTAACCCATATCAAATCCATATCCCCACCTTCAGAGAAAGGATCCGGGTAGAGGCATCCCACACTCGCACTCCACCAATCTAACAAGAGCGAATTCCTTCCCATATGCCAAGGTCCATTACGTAAGACCCACTCCGCTTCGGCTCTCGAAGGGTAGATGAACAAGAAAATGTCATCTACCATTTTCTTTACTCTAATTCCCCCCACCTCTCTCCACAATCTACTCACCCATGTCTCCACTTCACCAATCCCCACCCCCACCGAAATCATCCAACCAAACAGTTTCGCAAAAACTCTCTTCTTGCTTCCACCGCCTGTGACTCTGTGACAACAACCCATTTATCTTCATACTTTTTAACCTCCGTCAACCCAAAACCAGGCCAAGCTCCTGTCGACACCACTTTACTATAGGAAAAATTGGGCCTTGTCCTCGCATCTTTCTCCTCTATTCGATACCAGTTACTTTCTTCCCACCTCCCCTTCCCACCAGCAAATTTCTTGAGAGGAAAATAATGAAACATTTGGACCAGCAAAACCCAGAAACCGACTGAGAACAATCACCAATCACCCCAAAACCACTACTACAAACATAAATCCTTATAGAATGTGCTCAAGCAAGATTGTTTGTTCCATCTAGCTTAATTGTGGTCATACCAATCAAAACGAAATCTACCAAGCTAAGCCCGGAAACCGACACTTGCTTGAACTCACTTCCATATTGCTCCATTAATCAAACGAAAATAAAAAAACCAAAAATTTGGTCTTTATAAACTTACTTGAAGTCAAACCAGTACCAGATGTTTGAAAACTAGGGTTTCACTACATCCGGCTGTCGAGGAGAAAGAGAGAAGATGCAGCCGCTCCTACCAGAGCTTCCCAATCTCTTCCAAAACTGGACCACCCTCTTTTAGAAGTCAAAAGGCACCTCCCAAGCACAAAGCGCCACACCCAAAGCTTCACTTTTACCTATAACTTTGAAAATCTCTAGTCGGCTAGGGTTTTGGGCAAAAACAATACAGCATCACTTCTTAGCAGTTTCTGGCCAGAATTCAACTCTCCAAACCCTTAGCCAACTAGGCAAAAAGTCCTCTGAACTATAGACAACCCATCTCTCCATACACTCTCTTAATCGAAGGGTGTATGGGAAAAGAGAAAAAAGAAAAAGAAGGAAGAAGAAACCTGCTCCAATACCAAGATGTAAATCAGTCCTCTAAAACTGATATAAACTTGGTAAAATTTAGAGAGAAGAGAAGAAGAGAAATAGAGAACAGCAGCACAAAAGAAGAAGATGGAGAAAAGAAGAGGAAGAAGAAGAGTTCAAATATCTCTTCCCTCCCTTTTCTAATCCTTTTACTAAAATTCAATCTTAGGTTAATTACAAGTATGCCCTTAAGTGGGCAGCTGGCTAGGCAGTAACATAAAGAGAACTAACAAAAAAGAAATAGCAAGCCCATAAAGATAGGCCTATTAGCTAACAAAATGTAGAGAACACTGATGTGGACACCACGGCTGTGGTCCCCACTGTGTCCGTATGGCAGCACAGCATGTATTCTTTGTTAGTTATGTCAGTGTTAGTTGGTAGTTACTTCAGTTTGGTTGTTACAGCTTGTTATTATTAGTTTATTTGCCATGTAAGCATTAAGGGCAATTCTGCCTTTTTCTACAATTAGTAAACATATAAATATTAAGAGTGGGTCGGCAGATTAGTGAATCCGACCCTCTCTCTCCTTTTCTAAAACCCTTGTGTGCTTCTGCTTCTCCCTCTTTTCTCCTTTTCTTCTTCTTCTTTTCTCCATCTGAAACCCTTTTTACTTTTGGATTCAAGACTGATTGTAGTCTTGATCGACTACTCAAAAAAATAAAAAACATACTACAAGAAAAGATACTAGGGCCCATTCGGCCCAGTCTCTCTACAGCTATAATGAGAGAAATCAAGTGAACAACAAGGTAGAGGGTTACCTCAATCATGTTGGATTGGTTAGACATATTCGTATGCTATGTAAGCAGGCAATTAATGGATATGGGCGGATTGCTCTTCACCTCAGTTGTTTAGAGAATTCTTAAGTTGGGAACAAATATCCAAAACTAAATACTCAAGTTTTACAAATTTCAATGATTCACTATTTTAATATTGTCCTAAAGTCCACCAAAACTTTGTTAGAACCATTCATTACTAATGGAGAAAATACAGCCTTATACTTTAGTGCTTGAATTTGCATGTCAAATATTTCTATGGTGTGAAGAGGAGGGGTATCACTCTCATCAAGTCTAGCTTTTCTTCTTTTTTTTTTTATGAATCATCAAATCTAGTTTTTCAAACCTTCAGACTGCTTTAAAAGAAAAGCTGGTTCTGGAAGGTGAAATTGTTTAATTTAGCACTTTTAGGGAGCTGGTTCTGGAGATTTTCTAATGAACCATGGGAATTCTGGAGAAAAATATGGTTTCAGTAATGGGTGGGACACAGGTGGTTCACTTTTGTCTTATGGGTGCAGCATTTGGAAAGGCATTTACAGGGCTTATGGCTTATTCCCATTTCATCAAGGGTAATTTCTTATAAAGTTGGAAATGGAAGAACAAAGAAGGCTGAGGTTTTGGCTGGACCCTTGGCGTGGTGATACTGCTTTAAAAGAAAGGTATCCTTCCTTGTCTACTGTGACCGAAGATCTCTGACTTCTGTTGCTGATTACTTTGTACAGGAGGGTGACAGTTTAGTCTGATCTCCTGTTTTCAGGAGAAATTTCAATGTTTTTTGGGAGTAGAACCAGATGGTAGAACTCTTTTCTTTGCTGCAGAATCAGCACCCAGATTTGCAGTTTGAGGACTCTAGATGATGGAAGTGGGCAAAATCTGGTAGCTTCTCAGTCCAAACTTGCTACTTGGGTCTCCTCAGAGATGTAGAGCAGCCTTTCCCCTCCGAGGCCATTTGGAGAGTAGCAGCTCCTCTAAGAGTCAAGTTTTTCTCTTGGGTGGTTGCTAAGGAGAAGTGCCTTACCAAGGAGACGTTACTGAGAAGATGTTTTACTATACCAGACTTGCTTTGTCCTTCACTCCTTTGTGCAATATGGAAATTGAGTCTTCAAATCACCTTTTCATTCATTATAACTTCATGACAGTGGTTTGGCAGCATTTTCTCATGGCAATTAATCTAAGCTGGTGCTGGTCAGAGCCAGTAGAGGTGCTCAAGGTTGGGTTAACCACACCAGTACTACTGGTTTTTGCAACACCCCAATCCAAAACCGAACCAGTACCACCAGTTAACCAGCTGACCAGTTTGGTTCTTCAGTTTTTTATATTTATAACATATATTATAAATAAATATACTAGTATATATTATAAATAGATAATTAAAATATAATATATAATGCATATATAATTTATATATAATATATAGACAATATGTGACATATATTAAATATATATACTGGTCAGTTTGGTTAACAGCCGTTTTTTTCTAGATTAACCAAAAACCAAAACGGTCATTTGGTTTTCCAAAATTACCAAACTGATTGGCCCAGTTTTCTCAGTTTGGTTCAGTTTTTAAGTTTTTTTGTTTTTTTATGAGCACCCCTAGGAGTTAGTCTCTTGTTAACTGGGTGGAGAGTTCCATGCATGTCTAAAAAAGGAAAACAAGTGTGATATGTTATTCTGTCTGCAGTTTTGTAGGCTATTTGGTTGGAAAAAAACAATAGGGTCCTTGAGCAGAAAGCTAAGTCTGAGGCTGGGGTAATCAACTTTATGGTGGAAGAGCTTAGGAGCTGGTTGATCTTGTCTGATGTATTTTAAAGATGAAGTCTGAGGTTGGACTTTTTTGGGGGGTCCTAATACTGGTCATACTTGTATAGCTTCTCTTTGTATAGGACCTTATAATTTTGATAGTAATACAATACGATACCTTTTCAAAAAAAAAAACCTTCAGACTGGTGCAACCATTGGTCATCTATGTGCATTGCCAAACATCTCAGCTTTGCTGGATACAGACCTAATTCTCCCAGCTAAACAAGTTTAGGGCATGCACAAACATCTCACTTTTGCTGTACACAGCCAAACATCTTAGTTTAAGGGCCATTACCCAATGTTGGGCCCAGGCTCCCAGCTATCTGGGCTCTTGGGAGGGGTCGATTGGATACAGCCTAACCTTTGACTTCTTTGTTCTTTTTTTCCTTTTTTTCATATAGTGGTCATTCTCCGACTTGAAGCTGTGTCCTCATGCTTTGCCAGACTAAGATTTTACCATTACACCAAGCAATGGTCCCTATTATTTCCACATCAGCAGAAACTAGGAAAATATTGTAGGCTATAATTGACAGAAACATTTGTCAAACAAAATTACCCATAGGGGATCAGTGAAATGTAACATGCAGCCCAATTGAAATATGTTAGAAGAAAAAAACAACTGTAGAGAACATTGATGTGGGCCCCACTGCAGTGGTCCCCACTGTATTCGTAGGACAGCATGTGTAGTTATTTGTTTTAGTTATAGTAGTGTCAGTTTGTTAATTCAGTTGTTATTTATTTCAGCTTTTATTTACTTTATTTATCATGTAAGTACTAAGGGCAGATGTGTCCTTTCCATTATGTACTGAACATAACCTATAAATAATAAGAGAGTGGCGGCGGCAGATCTGTTAGAATCTGTCCCTCCTTTCAACCCCTTGTGTTCTCTTGTTTCTCTTCTACTCTTCCTCCTTTCTCTCACTTTTCTTTTGTTTTGTAAACCTAAAACCTATTTGGATTCAAGACTGATTACAGTCTTGATCTTCTACTTGGTATCAGAGCCTAGTCCAGCCGACCACATGAGGACTAGCTAGGGCTGGAAGCTTATGAAGAAGTATTCGGTGGCTGAATCTTGGAGATTACCAATAGAGGTTCGCAGCAGTTGAAGACTTGCCATGGCTTGCAGAGAGTTGGTACAGGAAGAAGCAGTGAAGGTTAGGGTTCAGGTATCCCTGGAAGGCAGTAAACCGAAATCCATAAGTTTTTTATTGAGTTTCAAAGAATGCAATCAGTCGAGATAGGTTGGACCTATCCGAACTGTTTTTTAGTTTGTTTCTAGGGTTTGACTGTTGGGCCGAACCCCCCCCCCTCTCTTAGAGGTGATTAGTTTTTAGGGTTTCATATTGCCCTACGACAAGTCCCACTTGTGCGAACTGCTTGGAGAGTGCAGCTGAGCACTTATTTCAGACCTACAGTTGAAACCCTAATTTTGCTCTCGCAGCAGTGGACCCCACAGTAGTGATTTCAGAAAATAGCATCTCAGATTGACAAGCTGCCTGGTATTGTGCATGCCGATTGATTTCAGATCAGATTTGAGTTGATTTCTTGCATATACTGTGATAGGCGATTGATTTCAGATCAGATTTGGGTTGTTTTCAGATCAGATTTCGGATCAGATCAGATTTGTGTTGATTTCAAATCAGATTTCAGACCTGCTTGTTTTACTCTGTTTTCTGGTATAGTGGCCCTAACAGTTTGTAGCCATTGATTCTTGATCAAAGATGGAGTTTAAAGATCAGGGAGAAAGTAGTTTTGGAAACAACAGTAATGGTGGCGTATCTGAAACCGGGTTTCAGATTACAACTTTGAGATTTGATGGGTCAAATTACTTGGAGTGGGCTCAATCAGCCATGATGGCTATTGGAGGAAGGGGAAAACTGGGTTACCTCTTGGGAGATGTGAAAGAACTTTCCAAGGAGGACCCAACATACACCAAGTGGGTTCAAGAGAACTATTTGGTTATGGCATGGCTGTGTAATTCTATGCAGCCACATATCAGCCAAAATTACTTGTGGGCAAAGACAGCCAAAGAGATATGGGATGCTGTGAAGGAAACCTATTCCCAACCCCTTAATGTTGCCAGAGCCTATGAACTGAAGTGTGAGGTGAACAACCTTAAACAAGGAGAGAAGCCAGTTTTTGTCTACTTCTCTACCTTGAAATCCTTGTGGCATGAAATTGACCATCTAAAGACCCTTGAGTGGGAGAGTCCCAAAGATGCACAGACTCACAAAAAGCAAGTCGAGACGAATAGGGTATTTGAGTTTCTGGCTGGTTTGAATTCAAAATATGGCATTGTGCGACAACAGATATTGACAAGAGATAGTGTGACCCTTTCTCAAGCATACTCCCTGGTGCATAGTGAAGAGACCAGGAGGAAAGTCATGATGCAGCCTCAGCCCTCTTTCCCAGCCTTGACAGCTATTAAACCTAAGCCAGGGGGTGATTCAGAAAGGGACCGGAAGAAAGATGATAAACAGGATCTGGT
Source organism: Nelumbo lutea (assembly GCF_056320005.1). Classification (NCBI taxonomy): domain Eukaryota; kingdom Viridiplantae; phylum Streptophyta; class Magnoliopsida; order Proteales; family Nelumbonaceae; genus Nelumbo; species Nelumbo lutea. Next base: position 120,313,437 of record NC_142684.1, read on the forward strand.
ATGTGAACATTGCAAGAAACCCAAGCACACAAAAGATACTTGTTGGAAGCTACATCCTCACTTGGTCCCAGCAAAACTAAGAAATAAGAAGGGTAATGCTCATGTGGCCGTGAACACTGATTCAGCATCCTCATCAGGCACATCCCTAGAGACTTTAGCTGTTGTTCGGGCTGCCCTCATACAGTTGGAAAAGGAAGTTGGGAGTTCAACTCAGCCATCTCAGTCACCATCAGCTCCTGTCACATCTGCATTTGCACATTCAAGTACTCGAGCCTCGGCTTACCATGCTTCAGCTCCAGGTAATACTGACCACTATTGGGTAATAGATTCAGGTGCAACCAACCATATGACTAGCTTGCCATCATTGTTCACTTCTTATCACTTGTCCTCTAGCCGAAATAGAGTATCCATTGTTGATAGCTCTCTTGTTCCCATTTCGGGAAAAGAGGACATCAAGCTATCGGATACTATCTCTTTATCTTCTGTCTTGCATGTTCCTAAGCTTGATACTAACCTGCTTTCAGTTAGTAGTATTACCAAACACATGAACTGTTTAGTAACATTTTTCCCTGACCGATGTGTTTTTCAAGATTTGGAGACGAGGAAGGTGATTGGGACTGGCCGTGAGACAAACGGGATCTATCTGCTTGGAGAGAGTTCTCGTAGGGAGGAGTCAGTGGATAAGAAGTCTTTTGTTTCCCAGTCTGTGAATTCGGTTATGCTTTGGCATAACCGATTAGGTCATTTGTCTTTTAAGTCTTTGAAGAGTCTGTTTCCTACTTTATTTGAGTCTGTTAAGTTATCAAAGTTGAGGTGTGAGAGTTGTGAGTTTGCCAAACATTGTAGAACCTCTTATTCTTTAAGTAATAAAACGAGTAAATCCTCTTTTGATATTGTGCATACTGATGTTTGGGGGCCATATCATATCTCTTCTATGGGTGGGTACAGATATTTTCTACTGTTTGTTGATGACCATACCCGCTTTTCTTGGGTCTATCTTATGCGTTCTCGGGATGAGGTTCCTACTCTAACCCAATCACTCAGTTTGGGGCCAAAATCAAAGTCCTTAGATCTGATAATGCAAAGGAATACTTTGCTCAACCATTGACCTCCTACCTTCTTAGCCATGGAGTTATTCACCAGAGCACTTACCCTTATACACCACAGCAAAACGGCGTTGCCGAAAGGAAGAATAGGCATATCTTGGAGGTGGCTAGAAGCATTATGTTTACCTCCAATGTACCTATTCGCTTATGGGGTGATGCTATCCTCACAGCAGTCTATCTCATTAATCGAGTTCCTTCCCGGGTTCTTAATATGAGAACCCTTTTTTCCCTTCTATATCCAGACGAGGAGTTGTTCATTGTTCCCCTTAAAACCTTTGGTTGTACCTGTTTCGTTCAGCTTCTCGGGCCTCATCATTCCAAGTTTGAACCTAAGGCCTCCAAATGCATTTTCCTCGGTTATGCACAAACTCAAAAGGGTTATTACTGCTATGATCCGGTTTCAGGGAAACGATTTGTCTCCATGGATGTCACCTTCTTTGAGGAGACACCCTATTATCCTAGGATTTCTCCTCAAGGGGAGAGCAGTGAGAGTGGGGTTGTTTTGAGTTTCTTTCCTAAGGGGGAGAGCAGTGAGAGTGGAAGTGGGGCTGGTAGAAGTGGGGTTATTCCTTTACTTATTCCACTAGGTAATGAAGGTTGTAGTGGTGAGGGTGGTCAGAGGGAGCCGGAGTTGAGAGTCTATCACAAGCAATGCAGGCAGGTTGATCCTAGTCATCGACAGTCCCGGCCAGCTCCAGATCCAGAACCTACTGAGACACCTCCCACTATTGCTACTTCCCCTCTTGCGGATGACCTTGACCTCCCTATTGCCATTCGCAAAGGGAAATGACATTGCACCACTTCTACAGCTCACAGCATCTCACAGTTCTTATCCTATGGTCATCTATCTCCATCTTACCGGTCCTATCTCACTTCCATTGCCGATGTCCCTATTCCAAGAACAATGCAAGAAACCTTATCAGTTCCATAATGGAAAGATGCAATGCAAGTCGAAATGGATGCCCTGTTGAAGAATAACACTTGGGCACCGGTTGACCCACCAAAAGGAAAGAAACCGGTGGGATGCAGATGGGTGTTCACTGTGAAGCATAATACTGATGGCTCTATTGAAAGGTACAAACCCGGCTGGTTGCAAAGGGGTTCACTCAGACTTATAGTATAGACTACTTGGAGACCTTTACCCCAGTAGCCAAGATGACCACCAACCGAGTTCTGTTATCCCTTGCAGCAAATCACTCTTGGCCCTTGTTTCAGATGGATGTTAAAAATGCCTTTCTGATGGAGACTTACAGGAAGAGGTCTACATGCAGTTGCCTCCTGGATTCTATGATACAGAGACATGTAAGAAGGTTTGCTGATTGAACAAGGCATTGTATGGTTTGAAGCAGTCACCTAGAGCTTGGTTTGATAGATTCAGATTAGCCCTTGGAAAGTTTGGTTATGTACAGGCCCAGTCAGATCATACACTATTCATCAAGAGGGTGGAGTCCTCTCTGACACTACTTGCAGTATATGTTGATGATATTGTGGTGACAGGAAATGACAGCCATGAGATTGAGTCCCTCAAACAGCTCCTTCATCAAGAGTTTGAGGTGAAAGATCTTGGTGCACTACGGTACTTTTTGGGTATTGAGGTTGCTAGGTCCAAGCAGGGGATTTTTATCTCTCAAAGAAAATATGTTCTAGATCTGTTGGCGGAAACTGGAAAGTTGGGTGTTAAGCCGATACACCCATCGAACAAAATCACAAGATTAGTGCAGAGGGCGGGGAGCCTCTTGAAGACAAAGTTATGTTCCAACGGTTGGTTGGAAAACTCCTATATCTCCGCCTCACTCGGCCAGATATCAGCTATGTAGTTAGTGTTGTTAGCCAGTACATGCACTCCCCTAGAACTTCTCATCTTCTTGCGGCAGAGAGAATATTAGCATACTTGAAGAGATGTCCGGGTAGAGGTATACTGCTCAAGAACAATAATCACATGAGGGTGGAAGTCTATACAAATGCCGATTGGGTTGGGAGTGTTGATGACAGAAGGTCTACCTCAAGATATTGTGCCCTTGTGGAAGGTAACCTTGTCTCTTGGAGGAGTAAGAAGCAGAGTGTTGTTTCCCGCTCCAGTGCTGAAGCGGAATACAGGTCAATGGCTAATGGAGTAGCTGAAATCTTATGGCTGAGGTCACTACTTGAAGAGTTGGGTATTGACTATGAAAGGTCCCTAATGTTGTATTGTGATAATCAAGCAGCTATTAATATAGCCCACAACCCAGTGCAGCATGACAGAACTAAACATATCGAAGTTGATCGACATTTTGTGCAAGAGAAGGCCACATCACAAGAAGTGTGTCTTCCGTACATCACATCTAATATGCAGCTCGCGGATATCCTCACCAAGGTTGTACCAAGGAAGAAGTTAGAGACAGATGTATCCAAGTTGGGAATGATAGATATCTACTCCCAACTTGAGGGGGAGTGTAGAGAACACTGATGTGGGCCCCACTGCAGTGGTCCCCACTGTGTTCGTAGGACAGCATGTGTAGTTATTTGTTTCAGTTATAGTAGTGTCAGTTTGAGTCAGTTTGTTAATTCAGTTGTTATTTATTTCAGCTTTTATTTACTTTATTTATCATGTAAGTACTAAGGGCAGATGTGTCCTTTCCATTATGTATTGAACATAACCTATAAATAATAAGAGAGTGGCGGCGGCAGATCTGTTAGAATCTGTCCCTCCTTTCAACCCCTTGTGTTCTCCTATTTCTCTTCTATTCTTCCGCCTTTCTCTCACTTTTCTTTTGCTTTGTAAACCTAAAACCTATTCGGATTCAAGACTGATTATAGTCTTGATCTTCTACTACAACTATAAAATGTAATTGAAAAACCAGTGCTTATGTAGAGTTGTTTTAAACAATAACAAATCACCAACTTCATTAATGAGTTAAAATGTGAATACAAATAAAACAGAGTGTCATTAGAATCCCAAACAGAAAGGATAAGGGATAAAACAATTCTGCATAAGCAGAATTCCTTTGCACAAAAAATTCAACTACATGAATATGATGATACCTTGTAAGATATGAGTACCCAATCAGGATAACAGTAATTATATGATGAGACATCATTATACTGAAATCCTTTCTTCGAGTCTCCCATGTAAGAAGGGCTGCAATGCTGTAGAGGTAGAACCCGCATTGGCACATGTATAAAAGCTTCAAGGGAAATCTAAACAAGGAAATGGGTAGACTCGGTAAGACAATGTTAGAAGACTATGTCAAAAAATGATCTTAGAAATTAAATTCACATAAACTATCTGAGACAAAACATCTATAGTGGAAAATCAGCCAAAGAATGTAGAATTAATTGTTTGATGCAAATTATTCAACAAAGAAAGAAATTGAAATAGCTAAAATGATAAAAAGACAAAAAGGAAAAATTCTCAACTTTTACATGATCCAAGACATTAAGAGGAAAGACTAAGTTAGATGGAAGGATTATTAAGAATTTAGAATAACATAATTTTTTTTTATAAATGGAATAACATAATGTTTGGGTCTTGAACTCTTCATACAGCAAAGGTGAAGGACCACGGATGTCATACCACTTTATCAGGGAGTCTAGATCATTGGCATTCAGAGTGACAGCCCTACACTAGTAGTCTGTTTGGTTTGTGGTCAGAATTGAAATCAGAATCGCCTATTCCCCTGACCTGTTTGGTTCAAATGGGAATCGAGATCAGATTCTATAAGATATTCAAGACTCTCAATGAGGGTTGGTGTCAGGTAAAGATAGATAAAGTTTTTTCTTCTTTTGGGGGGAGTGTTAAGTCACTTTTTTTCTTTTTCCGGTTTGAATGAGATTCTCATTACCAAGCGGGGAGGCTGGAATGGGCATTCCCTCAAATGGGAGAATGCCAATCTGCCAGGAATGGAAATCGGATGCGGAACCCCATTCCGCCCCCAACCAATTGGCTGAAATTGGAATAGGCCATTCTGGTTCCGATTCCAAGCACCAATTCCCATGAACCAAATGGACCCTAAGATTGACAAACAAGATTGCTAGTTGCAGCTGGAGATAATGGAGTTCTCTTTAAGGTCACTTGCCTTTGGTTACATTCATTATGTTGGGCAATGCTGTATTTTTTTTTTTTTTGATGAATGAGTAAAGAGATTTATTAATCAGAAAATATAAAGTTACAAGTATCCCAAGGAGAGGCACAAGGTGGAACCTCTCCTAAGAAAAAACAGTATTATAAAAACAACTACAACTAGAACAAGTCACGGACTAGCCCAATAAAGACAGTCCTGAGAAGCCCCTTGTTTGGCTAATGAATCAGCTACAGCATTTGCCGATCTACCCACCCACTGAACACTAGCTCTCATATTGCTGGTTAGCCATTTCACTTTTTTGAACAAATCTCTACAACCCCATGTGACAGACTCCGGGTTCAAGAGCCACCCCACCACCACCTGAGAATCACCTTCAATTATTAAGTTCTCCACCCCCAGCTAGTTGGCAATCTGAATTCCTTGGATAGCAGCTAGCACTTCTGCCCTTGTGGAGTCGCCCATTCCCACTGGTACTGAAAATAAGGAAATAATATTGCTGTCCTTATTCCTTAGGACCCCTCCTATACCAGAAGGCCCTGGGTTACCTGGCTCCTCCCATCAAAGTTCAGTTTAATGACACCCTCAGGAGGGGGTGTCCAGTCTACAACCCTTCTGTTCTTCCTAGTAGAGGTATTGGCCACTACTAGACAGTTCCTCCACAGATCATTGAAAGTAAAATCAGCAAAACTGTTTAATGTTTTCAGCCAAAAAATTGCCCTTGTCAGAGTGCAATCCTTTACTTCAGAGAGACTTCTTTCCTTTCCTAGGAAAATTCTGGCAATCCTTTACAACAGCAAAACTGTTGTGCAATGCCGTATGTTTGGTCACTTTGGTGTCATTTTGCTTAAAGAGAAAAAGGGTTCACTGCATGGATGATGCAACTTAGAATCTAAGAAGAATCTCAAAGGAAAACTGAATGGATTGCTTAGGTTTTATTTTTTCTCTTTTTTGCAAGCTATGGGGTTTGAAACTGACAATAACATTCAAATCCCATCTTGGCTGCTACTACTGCAAGGGTAAAGTCTGCAATTAACTAAAACTGAAAGGTTATAATATTCATCAGGCAAAGAGCCCAACAACAATTCAGGTTCAAAGTATCGATACACCCCAATTCACCAGAAGGGGGGTATCAGTACTTTATACATAGTGGAAGCTTTTTTTAGATTTTTTTTCAAAAATAGGTTAGTAGGTAGGTAGGTCTTAGGCCTGTCTACCCCCTGAAATAGATTAAAAGGCCAAAAGCTCTGTATTTCTTGTTTCAGATCCCCACTAATACGATATGATACACCCAATATGGGACAATCGTGTCAAAATTTTGAACCTTGACGACCATAAATGTGAGCATGTAGAGTGTTGAATTGGTCCGGTTTGTTTTTTATTTAGTTAGGAAGTTGTTGGGCTTTAGGTCCATTAGTTTATTTTTTTCTAAGTTGTGACTGTTCAGCTATATTAGTAGCCGCCCTACTAAGGGCATCCTTGTAATATCTCATCTTTTAAGTTAAGTATAAATATAATGAGAGGTAGGCGGCTAGGGTTAATTTTACAATCCCGGTTGACTTCCTACTCTTTTCTTCTTCTCCTTTCTTCTCTACTGCTGAAATCTTCAACTTCCCCCTCTTTCCTTTCACAAGAAACTCAACTAAATCTGCAATTAGTGATTTCTACTTGGTATCAGAGCGAGCCGAAGGTTCCTTGAAGTTGTTCTCTCATGCAGCCCTAGATCGGCCGACTGCATGGTGATTTAAGAGGTTGATCGAAGCTCTCAGGTAAGCCTAGTTTTTGGTGAAAGAATGGTAGGATCCATCTAATGGACGCCATAAAGGTTGCGGAATGGGTGGGCGAATTTCAAAAATTTTCCTACCTTCTCCCAACTGGGAATCATATTCCCTAAATTTAGAATACAATATTCAAGGATCCTACTTGAACCATACTCAAACCAGATCTGTACCAAAAGACAAATGGGAGGAATATACCTGATCCGGAGAAGCACTATCTCCCAAAGTTGGTGTTCACGCCCAAAGAATGCTCCAAGATCCGTTCCTGTTGAAGATGACACAACTGTGGATGGAACAGAACCAGCAGGGTGCGTCCTACACACTGGATCCTTCGCAAGTATCCTCTGGAAGCACTAAACACTGAATCTATTTCAGTCTTTCTTGCAAGATTGATGTCAAGAACAGATTTCTTGACTTTCTTTTCTACAAAGATCTAATCTTGCAAAAGAGATGGCGGCTACAGGAGGAGAACTCTAAAGGCGAAAAGGCTGAACTGCCTTTTTTTTCTTTTTCTGGAGTATGAGATCTGATCTCAATTCGCAGGAACCTTTCTTGCGATTTTTCTTGATTCGAAATCTGTTGTATTTCTCTCCTTTTTGGTTAGGGTTTCTCCTCCTTTCTTCTTGATTAAGAAACCTCCTAATTAGGAGTTATCCCAATCCAAATCAGTATTTGGATAGGGGATAATCTTAATCCTATCTGCAGATAAAGTTAGCTTACTCCTGATCTTATCAGGAGGTTACCAGATTCAAATCTAATTTGAATTTGGTCTCCAAGAGTGGATAAGGCTAAAGGCCCAATCCTTTTACTAACATTAATCTCAAATTCGCCCCAAGGATGGGTGATCATATCAGCCCACCTCGAAATGGGCTTCTGGCCCATTAAGTGTTCAGTGTCTAATTACTTTCCAATCTACTGCCCAGTTGGGCTTCTTTGTATGGCGTGGGACCCAAGCATTGATCTACACACCAGCCACATGGGTTCGGCCCAGCCTTTAATACAAGGCCCAGCCGAATTCACTGAAAAACTCAATGAACCCCTTGAATCCATCATATGGACCCTATGGGCCCAACACTTACATTAAGTGGTCCCTGGGCCAAGCCATCTTATAAAAACCTAGGGACTGTGGGCAGGTGCAAGATTAGCCCATCAGGTATTATCCTCAATGGTCTTACACTTAACCTCTCAGCCCTTAATGATCAAGCACTGCCCGACAAGAGAGGACATCTCCCTCGGCTGCAAGGAACAGTGCCGCACTCTCCTCTCACATGGATCCCGGGAATTAAAACCATTTGCAAACAATTTGAAACCGTACATATATATATAAATATATTAATTTTGCAAAACAAAATTCCAACGATTGAAATCAACTGCCGGCAGTTTGGTTTCCATCAGAGAGAGTGCATTCCCGATCATTACCCTTTGTCCGACAAAGTGGCTGATTCTCACTATGATCACCCACTTAGATGAATTCTCAAACTGCCCCAACATACCCAGGTTTTGATCCCTGCTAAGGATCTCACTGATTGGCATATCAAAGGTAGCCTGATCCAACACCTAGTGAAGTATCATAATCGAGTCTAGGGGTCAGGTGTAACTTTCCAGTTTTGCCCATCTATCTCCAAGGTCCAGGGCAATATTGGAAATCTGGTCCGGTTCAAGGATTCAAGTAATCCCATACTGCATGTGCCTCGGGTCTTACCCTGGTGGCTGAGACAGGCCATCCCAACACTTAGTGGCACACCAGTATCAGCCTTGGCAGGATAAATCTCCCCAGACTTATCCAACGGCTGTGAACATTTAAAACTAACACGAGTCTCTATAAATGTCCAGTTTTAGGGTTTTACACAGAATTAAACCAAATAACATGAATCAAACATGCACTTTAATTATTTCCACTAAATAACAAAAATACATCAAATCATATTGAAGCTAAGGGCATACAAAAACTGTCTAACATTTGGATCTTTTTGTGGATCTGTGTGCCCTGTAGCTGGTCTACGGTTTCTCATCAAAATCAGGAAAAACTGGAGAAAGGGGAAGAGTCCTATTTCTGTTGGACTCTTCAATCTTGACCTAGGAAGTGGCGCTCTAATTTTTTAAGGTTCCTTGGAGTTTTTTGTAAGGGGCGATTCAAGTCCTGCCAAATTTGGAGGCTTCTAGAGAGAGTGGCTACCTCTTCTCTCTTCTCTCGTCCCACAGAAAAGGAACCTTATGTGGGAAGAAAGTTTAGGACACCAGAAAGGTGTTGTTGGTTCCAAAAAGTGTTTTGTTTGATCTCGTTGCAAATTTCAGTTATTTTCTTTACATTTTTTGAGAAGCATGGAGGGCCACGGAGTTGAAAATAAGCCCGGAAGTGAAATGGAACCAGTGGGAGGAGGTGCTGGAGACCCTTTTGGGGTTGGGACCATTACTATAGTTAGGTTGGATGGTGCAAATTACTTAGAATGGTCACAATCTGCAAATATTGCCATTGGTGCTCGTGGGAAATTAGGGTATATCACTAGTGAAGAGGTGAAACCCGAAACTAGCAACTCCCGATGGGTACAGGAGAATTATATGGTGATGACTTAGTTGTGTAATTCCATGTTGCCCCATATAAGTAAAAATATTTTATGGGCAAATACAGCTAAGGAAATATGGGATAGGGTTGCAAAAACCTATTCACAGAGGGAAAATGTTGCTAGGGCTTATCAGTTGAGAAATCAGATTATTTCTACAAGGCAGGGAGATAGATTTGTTGCAGCCTATTTTTCAGCCCTTAAAACCCTGTGGCAGGAGATTGACCATTTAGGGACATTTGCTTGGGAAACCACTAAGGATGCAACTACCTATCAAAAACATCTAGAGAAGTATAGGGTGTTTGAATTTCTTGCTGGCATTAATCCTGAATATGATATTGCACGACAGCACCTTCTTTCCAGGGACAGTGTTGCTCTCTCCCAGGCATATGCCTTCGTGTCAGGGGAGGAGTGTAGGAGAGATGTGATGATGAAAAACCTTATTCCTGATCAGTCTGCCATGGTAAGTGTTGTGAAACCTAAACAAAGTGGAGATCGGGGTGGCAGCGAAATCAAGAAGATAAAAGAGATTTGATCTGTGACTACTATAAGAAGAGCCTAAACACACAAGAGATACTTGTTGGAAGCTTGACCCACATCTTGTGCCGACTAGATTGAAAAATAAGAAGGGAAATGCACACATGGCAGTTACTAGTGACATTCCAGCCCTACTACAGCTACTCTGGAGTCTGTTGTAGCTGCTATAGTAAGGGCCGAACTTGAGAGGTATGGGTTACTTCTGAACCAGCAAGACACAGCCAGTTTCAATTCAGCCGCAAGCGGACAGCAAGGTACAGGTGGCACTGGTGGAGTCCACTCTACTTCCTTTGCTCACACAGGTAGTTCGCACGTCACTGCAAATTATGTTTCTACTTCAGGTAAGGAGGGACCTCCTTGGATTATAGATTCTGGAGCCTCATAGCACATGACCCAGAGCTCTACTATTTTTTCAACTTACCAGCTCTGTTCTGGCAGAGATAGGGTCTCCATAGCTGATGGATCCCATGTTCCTATTGCTTGGAAGGGATCTGTCAAGATTAGTGATTCTATTTCTCTACGCTCTGTCCTTCATGTTCCCAGATTGAGCACTAATTTGTTATCTGTTAGTAGTTTGACTAAAAACCTGAACTGCTCAGTAATGTTTTCTCCTGGTCATTGTATTTTGCAGGATCTGGATTCAAAGAGAACGATTGGGAGTGATCTTGAAGTGAATGGAATCTACCTCCTGGATGTACTTCCTCCTCATCAGAGTCATCATGTCAACAGGGATAGTGAGTCGGGGTCTGTGGGTCAAATTATGATTTAGCATAATCATTTGGGCCATTTACCTTTTTCTTCTTTGAGTTCTTTATTTCCAAAACTTTTTGAGTCTATTAGTTTGTCAAATCTGGAGTGTGAAGGTTGTCAACTTTGAAAGCATTGTAGGCATTCATTTAAACCTAGTAATAAAAGATGTTATTCTTTTGATGTTATTCATTCGGATGTGTGGGGCCCTTACCATGTTCCTTCTATGGGAGGCTATCGTTATTTTCTCTTATTTGTGGATGCTTTCTCACAATACTCTTGGATTTACCTGATGAGATCCCGCGATGAAGTACCATCCTTGGTGAGGCAATTTCATCAGATGGTAATAACACAATTTGGAACAAGAATAAAGGTGTTCAGATCCGACAATGCCAGGGAATATTTTGAAAGATACCTTGCCTCATATCTGTTAGAATATGATTTTGTCCATCAGAGCAGTTGTCCCTACAGTCTACAGCAGAATGGTGTTGTAGAAAGGAAGAACAGACACATTGTTGAGATTGCAAGAAGCATGATGATCACATCTACAGTTCCAGTTCGGTTTTGGGGTGATGCAATTCTCACAACAGTATATCTGATTAACAGGGTGCCCTCTCGTATACTTGGATTCAGCACCCCATTCAGTCTCCTTTTTCCTCAAGGGGAGATGTTTCATATTCCTCTCAAGGTGTTTAGGTGTGTCTGCTTTGCACATATCCTTGGTCCTCACCACTCGAAGCTTGATCCCAAGGCAAAGAAGTGTATCTTCCTTGGATATGCAGAGAATCAAAAAGGGTATTGCTGCTATGATCCAGTCTTTGGAAGCTGGTATGTTACCATGGATGTCACCTTTTTTGAATCCACGTACTTCTTCTCAAAGAATCCTTCTCAGGGGGAGTGTTTTGGAGAAGTGAGTCAGCAATCTATTCATCTCCCAGTTCCAGTTCCTGTGTCTACTCCTGTGCTTGACCACCACCCTGTGTCACCTACCTTGCCACCTCCTTTGCGTTTTGCTTCTCAACATTACTTACGACAGAGACTTCACAAGGAGGTTGATTCCACTACAGCAGAACTCAGGTATTCCTCTTGGTCCCGCTACTATTTCAGTTCCCATTGATCCTACTAACACTGTTACAGATAACCTTGATCTCCTTATTGCTCTCAGAAAAGGGTAGAGAAAGTATACTACTCATTTTATTTCACAGTACTTATCCTACAGTGGACTTTCTCCTTCCTACCGTGTTTTTCTTTCCTCTCTTGATTCAGTGTCTATCCCAAGGGTGTTAGTGAGGCTCTCTCCAAACCTGAGTGAAAGACAGCTATGCAAGAAGAGATGGCAGCTTTGATTAAGAATCAGATATGGGACATTGTGGATCTACCAGAAGGCAAGGAGACAGTTGGATGCAGATGGGTTTACACAGTAAAATATAAGGCAGATGGAAGTATAGAAAGGTACAAGGCAAGACTTGTTGCAAAAGGGTACACACAGACCTATGGCATTGATTACTTAGAGACCTTTGCACCAGTTGCAAAGATGACCTCTGTTCGAATACTTCTTTCCCTTGTTGCCTCATACTCTTGGCCCTTGTTTCAACTTGATGTGAATAATGCTTTCCTAAATGGGGATCTGCAAGAAGAAGTGTATATGGATCTTCCTGTTGGCTTTTACAATGATACTGAAAAGAAAAAGGTATGTAGGCTTAAGAAGTCACTTTATGGCTTGAAATAATCTCCCAGAGCATGGTTTGACAAATTTAGAAAGGCCTTGATTGCTTTTGGCTACACTCAGACTCAATCCGATCACACCTTGTTTGTGAAGCGAAGGGGATCTTTGGTGTCAATCCTAATTGTTTATGTGGATGATATTGTTGTCACCGGGAATGATCTGAGTGAGATTGATGATCTGAAAAAGAACCTACATAAAGAATTTGAAATTAAGGATCTTGAAGAACTGAGATACTTCTTAGGCATTGAAATTGCAAGATCAAAATATGGAATTTTTATCTCTCAAAGGAAATATGTCTTGGATCTTCTTCAAGAGACAGGGAAGCTTGGAACAGAGGCAATCAACACCCCTATTGATCAAAACCATAAAATCAATGCATCAGAAGGTGAACCAGTAAAGGACATTGGGAGATATCAGAGACTTGTGGGTCGGCTGCTATACTTGTGTATGACAAGACCAGACATTTCCTATCCAGTAAGTATAGTAAGTCAATACATGCATGCTCCATGAGTTCAGCATTGGGAGGCAGTTGACAGGATTCTTGCTTATCTGAAGGGACACAGGGGCAGAGGCATATTGTTTACTGATCATGGACAGTTGAAACTAGAGGCTTATACAGATGTAGATTGGGCAGGATGCCTTGATGACAGGAGATCAACTTCAGGAGTGTGCACCCTTGTTGGGGGTAACCTTGTCTCATGGAAGAGTAAGAAACAAACAGTGGTGGCAAGATCACGTGTTGAAGCCGAATACAGGGCCATGGCACATGGAGTTTCAAAACTTCTCTGGATCCGTTCCCTGTTAGAAGAAATTGGTGTACAGGTAGAAGAACCTATGATGCTATGCTGTGATAACCAGGCAGCAATTAACATTGCCCATAACCCAGTCCAGCATGACCGAACTAAGCACATTGAAGTGGATAGACATTTTATCAGAGAAAAGGTAACTTCTTGAGAAATTTGTCTTCCATACATTGCTTCTAATCTGCAGCTCGCTGATGTTCTCACAAAAGGTGTTGCAAAGAACAAGTTGGAGCATGATCTACGCAAGTTGGGAATGTGTGACATTTACTCCCAACTTGAGGGGGAGTGTTGAGTTGGTCCGGTTTGTTTTTTATTTAGTTAGGAAGTTGTTGGGCTTTAGGCCCATTAGTTTATGTTTTTTTTAAGTCGTGACTGTTCAGCTATATTAGTAGCCGCCCTACTAAGGGCATCCTTGTAATATCTCATCCTTTAAGTTAAGTATAAATATAATGAGAGGTAGGCGGCTGGGGTTAATTTTACAATCCTGGTTGACTTCCTACTCTTTTCTTCTTCTCCTTTCTTCCCTACTACTGAAATCTTCATCTTCCCCCTCTTTCCTTTCACAAAAAACTCGACTAAATCTGCAATTAGTGATTTCTACTTAGAGAAGATCAAACCCAAGGTTCTAGTTTTAAATATGGACCAATTGATATGAAAAGTTGAAGCTCCCTACACAAGAAGCAAGCTCAAGGGGTATTTGCAACTGGTTCCAAAACAATTGACTGTTAGAACCTAGTCTTTTGTTATTTTCACTCGGGATGATTAATATATTCACATGGTAGCAAATCCCCAAGAAGCACCTAGAATTTATAGCAGATATAGAATGATGATATGCTTCAATGCGTAATATATAATGAATTTCCCCTGTCTTATCTTTTACCTCTTCTCACCCCGACTCCGTCACTCTAATATACTCTGTTTGGAATTGGAAACCAATCCCCAAGCAGCTCCTAGACAGGCTAGACTTTACAGCACACACTGAATGACAGTATGCTTCAACGCCTAACATACAATGAGCTTCTCCTGCCTTATCTTTTTCCTCTTATTCACCCTAACTCAGTCACTTCAATATGCTCTGCTTAGAATTGATAATTAAACAAGTGAGTATTTTTGGTTTTTAATTAAAAAATTGATCATTTTACACAGGCAAAATATTGCTAGACAGCCCAATAAATGTAAAAGAAAATTTTAACACTTTGATGACACAAGTGAGAATCAGTATGTGGATGATATGATTACTGCAGGCAGAAGAAATAGAGCAACACAAAATTAATCAATTTTTGTGATTGTTTGAATATGAAGTTGATGATTCAAGAGTATAGTTAGAACATATGGTATTAACATGTCACAGAGCCAGTGACCTCCATTATTCTAAACCCAAATTTGTATGGGATAACACAGCAAGTATTTAAAAGTTACATATGGACTCAAGAAATAAGATGTGTCTATCCAGCATTTGGAGAAAAAAAAAAAACATGAAAATTTACACTTACTTAAGCTCTTGATTTGGCCAGCCTCTGAAATATTCTTTTGTGTCCCTGAACCAGGGTTCATGGTAGATAATCATAAGAACACATGCTTGGACAGTAGCATAGTATGTTAGCTTCCACATAGACTCTGAACACTTTGCAATCTTTGCCCGCTTAGCTTCATTAATCTTTACTGGAGAAACACCATCATTTAACAACCAAATAGCCAGCCTCTGGGAAAATAAAGAATATTGTAAGGAAGTATTATCAAAATTTATGATTAAAGGATCAGTTCTTGGTGTATCAAATTACAAAAGTCAAAAGCAGTAGTATAGACAAACAATTTCTTTTTTTTTATCAGTAAAAAGAGGAGTGTTGTATTAATAAAGAATAACAGAATTTACAGCAGAGAGTAGCCTCGGCTACCCAATAGTATAGATAAACAAATTGAAAGTGCTTACATGGGTTGCACCTAAGTTTAAAGAAAACATTACATTACCCAAAGGGGTAAAGTAACCACAATAAAACTAGAGTGATAAAAAAAGACAGAATTTATGTTGATTAAAAAGTTAAGATATGCAGGCATATCAATAGAAGCACTATTAGGTTCTTGGATTTGACACCATCTCTCAAAGAAAAGCTTGACATGTTCTTCAATTGCAGAAATCAATTTGTTTATAAAATCAGAGTAGCTCATATTGAGGTATATATGGAACACAACAGCAGGACAGGATTCATGTAGCTGACCCCTGATAGTTAGGATTAAGGTTGAGTCTAGTTGAGTTGTATATATGCTATGCTTTGAACAATGCTGTTTTATGAAGCTGCTAAACTACTTTAAACAATGCTGTCTATGCTTTGTACGGTCATAAGAAAGTGGAATGGAATCAAGTAACAAAATATAAATGGCAAAAATTACCTGAATAAAATGTAATATTATTCATGAGTAGCAAAATAGATTGCAATGTAACACTTTCCAGAGCCAGCTAAATCAAGAATAAATATTCTTCCCAAAACAAAAGGACAATGGTGTTGAAATTTTAATTTTTGGTGCACGTCTAAGCAGTATTAGGAGAAGATAAAGATGCATCAATTACACATTCATATTAAAGTTAACCTCATAGAAATTTCTCACAAGAAGATAATGGTTTTATGACTCCACCATTGATCTTTACTTGGCATTTCATGTTCCACGACTTGATTTGTGTCAGGTTGGCAGCCATGAGTCAGTATAGAATTTTGGCTTCCTTTTTTTTTTTTGAAAAAGGTAAATAATATTGGCCAAATTTTCAACATTTCATTTTTCAAGGCGATAGGGTAGTTCCCTAGGTACCATAACCATATCTCCTTAAGAATTATTCATAATTTTCATAAGAAAAGTATAGAGTTGATGTTAAAGTATAGAAAATCAACATATTCATGAGAAGAAAAAGAAGAAGGAAAAGAAAATTCAAAAAATATAGGGGCTGAACCCTAATTTCTATTATAGGAAAAGAAGAAAAGAAAATGTGTTGATTAGAAAATGTGTAGTAGTAGTAGTAGTAGTAGTCTGTGGGGGTTCAATATAGTATTTAGCAATGTTTATATTGATTAAACCCTAACAAATAAGAAAATAATAAAAAGAAATTAGTATATAAACACACAAAATGAATATTTTAGTTTAATAGTGCCTATTTTATAATTATAATGTCAAAAAATAAAGAATAAAAAAGTATTTTATAATACATAGTACAAAACTGTTTGGCGAGAGGCGAGCCTCAAAGGGTGCCTTGTTGCCTAGGCATCGCCTTGGCAACTATGGTCTTAGTAGCACCCATTAGCATCAAAAGTCAAAACCATTGATGTTTCTAATAACATGATGCTAAAGCTAGTCAGAAGGGAATCTGCACACATCCCAGAAGAGATAAATTCTGAAGACATTGATGTTTCTAATAACACGATGCTAAAGCTAGTCAGAAGGGAATCTGCACACATCCCAGAAGAGATAAATTCTGAAGATGCAACTGGCCCATACATAGTGTGACCTTAGGTGAAGTTTGCCAACATGAAAACAAGATAGGCTTATGTAGGGCTGTAATCGGATCGGATCCAGCTACATCCACATCCAACCCGATTATTAAACCTTTGAATCCACATCCAATCCAAGTCTGACATATTAAATTTCAGACCAGATTCAGATTTAATCCACATCCAACTTATTGTGCTTAAAATGACCAAAAAGCTTAAAAAGTTAAAAAGACCAATTACTTTTAACTTATACATGTTTAACAAATGTATATAAATATAAATATTAAATTCATCAATTCTAAACTTTATATAATTGCATATAATATATAGACATGCACACATATACATACATATTTATACTGCATATATACATAAAATAATATTTTTAATTGGACCCAGATTTTAATCGGATTAGATGGGGTTAAATCTACATCCAATCCAATTATTAATCAGATGCAAGGTCTGATATCCAAATCTGGGACGATAATCGGATTCAGTGTTGAATTGGGTATCAATCTTTCAGAGTGAATTGACAGCCCTAGGCTTATCGATCTTTTAATAACCCATTTATTAAAAGTGGGTGCAAGAAGGCTAGCTATCTTAGTGGCTGCAAGACCTCTGATATAGAAACCTTCAATTTTCATCAATAAGTAAAAGCTAACAGTTACTGATCCCCCCCCCCCAAAAAAAATAAAAATAAAATAAAATAAAATGAGTGCCAAGGGAATAAAACTGAAGAAATACATGACCGTTAATTTGGGCTTGCATTGACTCCTACAGTCTCCTTTGGTATTACTTGACTCCTATAGTCCAGGACAGCCCTATTCCAACTTTGAATTAGAGCTTTGTTAGATTAACGATGACTTTTTCTTCATTTTTTAAATTCAAATTTTCCTGGAACAGAAAGCTTATTTGGAACACATGTTCTTTTGGGCCAACAACAAAGATAAGCTTTGAGCTTATATCTTGAATACAGGAGGTTTAAAGCCATATGTTAGTGTTAAATCCTGGACATATCAGAATAAGTATAACTAAGAATACATAGCCTGTGATTTTAATAAATGGGACTAATGGCTTATAGATTCTTCAAAGGTATCAATGTTGGTATCTTAGTTCAGTTTCAATAAAATCAAAGTAGGGTGGACAAAACAGAGATGTACTTCACCAAAGTAGCAACAATGATGAATTTTTTGGTATCTTCTGTTCACTAATCCTAATGGTACACTCGCTAGAAATAGAAAAAAAAATGGTAAGCCTCTTGGACTAAAATTTAATCCTCTCCGGCCAACCTATAATGAGGATAATCACAAATTTGGGAAGCAGTCAAGAGAAAAAGAAAGAAATGCAAAATATCTCAATGGATGCATGGCCTACAATATCCTCCTTGGGTTTTTCTTTTTCTCTTTTTTTAAGATTAAGTATATTCAAATGAAAAGGAAACAATACAGCAGCTCATGTACACTTGGAATATACTCCAAAGTACATGAAACTAAAATTACTTATTCTAAAAGTAAGCCTTTGTCAAAAAAAAAGTTAAAATTGCTTTCCACACCCACCCATGAAATCATCCATGCTTTTAAATTACTAACTAATCTATCCACTATTTCTCCTTTATTTTAAAAAATTCTGGAGTTTCATTCAGTCCAAATACTCCAAAGTCCAAACCACCGCAGGAGGAGCTAACTTCCATAGCATTTTCCTTCCCTACTCAAGTCTTTTAGCTTCCAGCTACGGAAGAAAGCTTCCAAAATTTCAGGAGCAGACCCTTCCACCCAAAAGATGTTTCTACCACATCCCCATAACCGCTCTGATAGTCTGCAGTGAAGAAATAAATGTATTGACTGTTTCAGTGCACTCCAAGCCCAGAACACAAAGATTTACACCAATACTCCCTCTCCACAAGTTGTCTATAGTCAGTCATCTGTTAAGGATGGCTGTCCGAGCTAAATGCTGATTTTATGATTTTGCAACTCAAAAGTAATTTGGAAGATTATACTGACCAGGTTATGGTCCTTAATTAGAAGGACAGGAAAAACAAAATTCCCAGATTTTTGGGATTAGATTTTGTCGAGTTTGTTCGAGATGTAATACCAATCATGTGGACCAATGACACCCTTCTGGTTTTGTATCATGGAGCATTTGGTGAAGAATACCTCCATTGATTTGGTTTCTTCCATGCTTCACTTTGACCTACTAACCTAACAGTATAACAAGAACTGCTGTCGAGATTCTTGAACAAGTAATTTTTCTTATGGTAAACTTATAATTGATTCGGTTGGATATTTAATTTTTTTGATGCTATAAATACCTTATGCATGCAAGCTCGACCTTATCTGTATTCTCCGTTAAGGAAGGACGCAACAACAGTCACTAATGACAAGCTATCAATACAATGTAAATGACGTGTTCAACCACATAATGGAAGTCGTAAAAGCAAACAAGAAAAAGCTAGATATGGCCTATAGGTGGCAGTTTCATGAATGGCAACGGAAATAACAAGCTCAAGTTTATCAGAGCATACATGAAATAGAAAGCAACTAAAGCAACCAAGAAAGCTCCCCGACAGGAGCTCTTACCAATGACATTAGCGATGATTTCCTTCACGGTAAAATCAGTTTAAAAGAGCGAATAATTAAAACCAAAGATAGCCATTATGTGAAATAGTTCTAAGCAGTATGTTAGATTGAAAGGGAGAGCGACTGAATAACAGAACCATTCTCTTTCGTATCATCCCATTTCT
Organism: Nelumbo lutea; assembly: GCF_056320005.1. Classification (NCBI taxonomy): domain Eukaryota; kingdom Viridiplantae; phylum Streptophyta; class Magnoliopsida; order Proteales; family Nelumbonaceae; genus Nelumbo; species Nelumbo lutea. Next base: position 120,332,969 of record NC_142684.1, read on the forward strand.
TCTTCCTTTGGTGGAAAGATTGACTATACTCTCTGAATCGAGCACATTTGTCGCATGTGATATATACAATTGAAGAACCCCAATTAGAAAGCAAGCATGCACCTTCTGGGTTGAAGTTAATTGGGCAGATATCATCAGGTCTTGAACTGGTCCCTCCTCGACCAAAGAACCAGAAGAAAAAAAAAAAACACATCTTTTGAACCAAAATGTGATTCTTTATCCGTAAAGCCCAAAAAAGATCAAACAAAGGTTACTAAGAACCTACATCAGCACACCTACGGGATGTAGAAAAAAAGAAAAACAAGGAAATGACAGTGGATTCTTACGCGATAGATGAAGGTGTCCAAGAAGAACCTAGCTGCAACAAAACCAAAGGCAAAGTAGATAGCAATGAAGAAGTGCCAAGCGTCAGGCACGCCATTGTGACTCCAGATCGAGTCCATTGGAGAAATGGCGCCAGAATTGGGAGAGAAGCATCAACTGGTGGATCAATCGCGTCCGAGCTCAATAATTATATCCTACAAAGATGTATGTTCCGATCTTCCATTCGAAGCTACGAGCATTGCACGAGATCTTGTCCACCCTAAGCGGCATTTGAGTGAGAAGGAAAGGGAGCGAAGGGACAGGGGATGGTCAAGGCCAAAGGGTGGGGGCTGTTGCCAGTTGGAAGGAGAGAAAAAAAGAAAAAGGCAGCGAAATGCAACGAAAAGAAAATGACTCCGAAGTCCGAAACTAAGATGAAAAGGGGGGAGGTTGAGAACTTGCTCCTCTATTTATTTACTTTTGTTTTTGGTAGGAAATAAGTAATGCATGAGTCATGAGTGGAGCAATTCAGCTGAGGCTCAGCAACAAACAAGCCCTTGACATGTATTAAAGTATAAAAATTATGAATTGAAACAACATGTCATCACCGGCTTTTCATGTATAGGTCAACTCGAGTCATACGTCTGTTGAAGTCCACTCTAATAAGTAATGGAAAAAAAGCATAAAATAAAATAAATTAGGGGTATTTGCTAAAAAAAAATAAAAGAATAAATAAATTATGGGTCCTCAAGTTGTTCTTCTATTAGTGTAATCCATGTCTTTTTGTAATTGCATTCGCCTTTCTTCTGGCCCCTTTTACTTGTAACATATAGAAGCTTTTTTAGTTTCTTTACTTTACACATGGTTACATTTTTTTTGGACCATCGAAATTGGTGTACTTTTTTAATAATTAGGGAAAATTATAAAGAACCTCACATATTATGGTGTCTGTGACAAAGACCCCAGTACCAAGCCAATCGAGACCATAAACATGAATTGAGTCCAACATTAATTGAATATTGACTGTCTTAAGCATGGCTTTACAATCAGTGTAAAGTCCTTTGTATTCAAACCTCAACACTCAAGCCCAATGTATAGCAGCGGACCTGTTTTGGACATGGGCACCAGTTGAGTCATGAGATGTCTAGATTGAGGTATTGAACAGTATCTAACTCATTGAAATTATACATGGTTGCACCATCTAAAACCCAAGCAAACATTGATAATGGTTTGATAATCAACTGAAGTTTCTTATTGAAATTTGCATTTGTACTCTTTCCAAACTCAGCCTGATGAATAAAGTAATACAAAAACAATTCTATGGCTGATCTTTTGAAGTTTCTCAAATAGTGAGGTTATTCAAACCACTTGTATTTTAGGTCCTTTCATAATCAGGTTTAATGTGTCAGTAAATCATATACTGATTTGTTTTATAGTTTAGGTGAGATGATTTGTCAGTACATCATGTTAGTTGGATCTATATGGTGAGTTATATGAAAATATAATCATTCCCTAACATTAGTTTTTCTCAAAGAAACATTCTATAGAGTTCATCAAAATTTGAACAAGGATCATTGAATTTGAATGAAGCTACGTTGTAGCCATTGATATTCATGGGGTTGGAATGATGGAAGAACTTATGGATCAATTTGAACCCTTTTTCTTTGTTTATTTTCATGAGCATATGATACAGGTTGGAATATCACCCAATCCGACAGAAGCACATAGGGTCAGGTTGTTGAATTTTTTTTTGTAGGCAGTGGTTAAGTGCTGAAATTTTTTGTAGACAGTTAATGAACATATGATACATCTCATTTCTTGTAGATAATTGTTGGAATCCCACATATCTTTTTGGAAACATACAGTACTCAGGTTTTCAAAATTCACAGAGAAAGATCACCATTCAGAATGATCAATCAATTTCTTTTTTCCTGCAATTTGGGCATCAACCAAAACAATTGGGTCTCATTGAACAAGTTTTGAAACGGCAAGAGATAACCATGGCTTAGTATCCATATTATGGTAATTATGGTTACCTTTGCCTGGCCTCTGCCCAGTAGTGGTGGCAATTGGGCGGGTAGGGTTGGGTTTGGTTTGGTTTGGTTTGAGTTTCAACTCAATCCATTTAACCCACCAACCTGTTATGACCCAATTATGTAAAATTAAATGGGTTGGGTTCAACTCAAACCCGCTTTAACTCAATCCAATCCGTTCAAACCCATTAATCTTATATTTATGTACTTAAAACCAAAAATTAACTCCATCCTAATAAATAAATTGGTTATAGCTTAGTGGTAATAGTAGTTGTTATTTACACAAGTGGTGAAGGTTCAAATCACATTACATGCATTACTTTTACATAAGCAGCAAAGCCATTTAACTATGTTCGGGCTTTGGATTTGATGAACCACTTAGGTTCAAACCGTCGGGCCGAGCTGTGTGAATAATGTTTGGACTGGACAACCCAAACCGGGCAAAGCAAGCAATACCAAGCCATCCTATTTGAGGTCTATTTCAAATTCGAGTTGACCCAGATCGGTATATGTTGGATCGGGTCAGACTGCGTTGAACTGAACCGGACTTGGGTGAAATTGATTTGAATTTATGTTGGGTAAAGTGTGTTGATTCAAAACAAAACTAAATTTAGTCAACACAACTCGCCAAGTAAATGGGCGGATTGGACGGATTAGATTCTGGGTGAGTTGGGTGGGTTCAGTGGGTTGGGTGAAAAATTGCCACCCCTTAGTGATCACCATTGTAGCTAGCTAGCTTCACTATGAAGAATCCCTTGCCACTGAAACTTTTTTTCTTTTTCTTTTTTTGCTCTAAACAAACTCTCGCTTCACTCTCTAAAGCTCAACCAAATAAATAATCCAGTAGATCAGACTCCAATCCAATTTCGAACGAGAACAAGAAATGCACTAGTGTAAATTCAAAATTTGCATTGAAATGGAGATAGACCTTGAAAAAAAAAAACTCTTTCAGAGGGGAATATGCCCATGGCCTCAACGCAACCTCCTGGCTTCCCTTTCGGATTCAAGAAAGGTGAGGATATCACCCTCCCTAACAAGCCCCTTGACGTTCCTCATGATAAGCCTGTTCTGGTTATCCATAAACTTGACTCTAACCTGAGTCACCTGCCCCCTTGAGCCTTGACCTTGTTCGTCCCATTACCTTCACCACGATGGCAAGTATCACCTAAGAATCCATCTTGAACTGAGATCGGAGAGAGTGAGTGAGAGAAGAAAGAAACGTTGAGGTTGCTTGCTCGTAACTCACACTCTATATCTAAGGGGAAGCCTTTGCCACTAAAACTTGATTGCGAGGGAGAAATAAAGAAAGGTTAACGCAACATATAAAAATGAAAAGAGGGGTAAAATTGTCTGAATAATTATAGTATGGGGATTAAAATTTGTTGCAATGGCAGAATCATAATCTTTTTGGACGGATGACAAACGGAGCAAGGTCTTTCATGACCAAAGTATAGGGGGTCTTTTTCACAGACCCCATAGTAAAGGAGGGTATTTGTAATTTACCCTATGGCTCAGTTTGGAAGGAGTATAAATGCAAATTTGTGGAGTGTAAAACCTTGTATTTTGTATTATTTTGTATATATTTGCACCTTCCAAAATAAGCCTATATAAGATAGTATGATAGCTATTAATGACCGAGTCCACATTCTGTGCACCCATGGCAAGTGCACCGCCAATCACATTCGGCCATGTCGAACTTGGCATTGAATGTGTAACGGTCGAGTTTGGAGGTCCGTTAATCGATTCTATTTGGTTCAATTGGATGCAAAAAAAACAAAACCCATTCATCTGTCTTCACGAGTTTGAACTCCCCCTCCCTCTTTTCATTTTGAAACCCTAGCACCCCCAAGCTCACCGGTGCCTTCACTCCATCCGGCACCACCATGAATGACAAAGCCACCAGCCGTGAGGGACAAATCGTCCGAACAAGCGTCCATACGTCTTCTTCTTCTTCCTCTCCCTCCTTTTCATATGCTCTGCATGCTTGGACCTGATACAACATATGTTGCATATGAACCCCCTCCTTCACTTTACAGTTTTCTACTGCAAAAGAATCGGTTAAATAAATTAAAATAAGATCCGATGAGTTGTTGTTGCTCTTCTCCTCTTTCTGTCCTCTTCATACTTGTTGGCTAAAGAATCTAACAATGAGCCCGCACCGACCCGACGTCCAAGTCGATCGTGTAGTGACCCCTAGTCCCTAACAATCTCACCACTTGTAACACGTTCAAGGTGTCAAACAACCAAGCCAACTCCCGTCGTTGCATTCTTCACATATCCAACGAAGCAATCATGGATTCGACTACATGACCGAAGAAGAACAAGAAGAATGAGACGTTTCCCACAATTCGTTATTGCGGGATAGGGGTGTGGAACCAAAGGAAAGAGATTTGTGCGATGAAAAAAAAACAATCGGTGGATTTGGTGGTTGCCAATGCTGAAGCTGTTAACGCCATTGATAACTTTCCTATATCTACTCCTGAGCATAGTGTGGGTCCCAAGCAACTTACTCCCGCATCCATAGCCATTGGCCCTTGCCAGACACAGGGAATCACCATTGAAATATTGAAATGGGAGAGAGTGGTATAAACCATGTGGACTTCATGGTGGAGAAACCAATTGCAGGGATGTCAGCAGGGCTGCTCGTCTGCAACTGGGAGTTCATATGTTGCATCATAAGTCACTCTTCTTTACTAGATTTGTAGGGAAGGAGGAGGAAGAGCAACAGCTTACCGTTGATCACCAGTTGATCCTTTGCCACCGACGTTGGTTGATGTTGGTTGCCAATGATCTGGTAACAGGGCTAGGTTCGGAAGTCAAAGGGGGTTTGAGTTGAGTTCTAACATGAGAGGGAAGGCCAATTTGTGTTTTGTGGCTGGTTCAACCAGCCAAACCACTGATAGCAGAGAAAGTCTCCATTAATTCATGATTAAGACTGATGACATGACGTGTTCGCCTCTCATTGGTGGGTGCACTCGTCCAATGCATCCATGGGTGCATAGAACGCAAAGTCTTAATGACTGAAACTTTTAAATAGTTTACCATTTTAAGAAACACATAATGGGAACCTTGAAATTGATTTATGCCATGTGATATGCCCTGATGCATTTATCATTTTAAACCTTAACTAAATCATCTTAATTTACTTTATCTCCTCTTATCAACTAAAATGTGCATGTGCATTGTAGGAATAATTTCAAATAATAATAATAATAATAATAATAATAATAATGATGATGATGATGATGATGATGATGATGATGATGATGGTGATGATGATGATCATCATCATGATGATCATGATGATGATCATCATGTTGTTATTGTTGTTGTGAAATGTGGTTCCAATCAATTTTGAAAACGTTGTTTTTTATAATGTTATTATAGCCAAATCAATTGATCTGATTGGTTAACTTCATCACTCAACTTGGATTTTTGGTGGTATTTGGTGAGGTGGGATCTGCTACTCACACAAGGTGCCTCACAACAACCTCACAAGCACATCCCACAATGCATTGAGAAAATCTCCCAAAAATCTCCCCCAATGCAGAGTGGGATGTGCTTGTGAGGTCGGTGTGAGGCACCATGTGTGAGGAGCAGATCCGACCTCGTATTTGGTTGTGATTAAAAAAAATGGTGATTATGTTCTAGAACCATTTCATATCTTTTTGAAAATGAAAACATTGTTTTGAACCATCATAAGAACTCTACTATGTATAGTTGTGGTTGTGTTTTGAATTACATAGAACCATAACCACCATTCTATCTGTGGTTCAATTTTTTTAGGATTCAGCACATCATCAGTCGTAGCTCACATGTATAGAAAAAATTCATCTATCATCATTCAACTTTAATTGTAAAGCCTTTTATTTATCATGTGTTAAAATAAGTGAAAAATATATAGTTATATATTCTGTCAAACATATCAAATATATATTTCATCTATACTATTATAAAGCAAACACTTGCCTTAGGCTTTGTGTAGGATATAAATCAAATTTTATAGCATGTCATTAACTTATATCTTTACCTTTACTTACACATATGGATAATAGGTTTCCTCATACTAGTTTTTTATATAATATATAAATATGGCCTAAAATGCACAAAATCACTTGGCATGTAAGCCTTCTTTTTGACCCATGTGGTTGTATTCACAAAACTATTATTCTATAGTGTTAAAAAATAGAGATTTTGTTAGATCTAGAACTATGGTTTGTTGGTTCTAAAACCAATAACAAAGTGGAAATGACCTTTAGAACAATTGTTGTGTCCATAAATCAAATGGAACACCAATGTTTTAAAAACCAACCCAAAGGCCGGTCAATTTTGCCTCCAAGGGTGCAGATCACCGGTTTAACTATCTGGGTTGAATGGGTCAGACCGTGCCATGTTAGCCCTTTTATATGTTAATAAATAGTGTATAATATATATTATTTTGTATTTAATTTGTCTTTAAATTCAATTTTTTTTAAATATTAAAAATTGTGGTTTGAGGCCAGAAAGGGGGGATCACAATAGTAGTGGGGCAAGGCACCATGGGATCCATAGATCTCAAAAAGTTACCCAAAAGCAAAAAATAGATCACCCTAATCGGACATTGGAGTGTAAAGTTATGGGCTCCAAAAGTTTGCATATACAATGAGTGTGCAACCCACGACCCAATGACTAGGTTGAACGAGCTGACGGTTGAATTGCCTAGGTCAGATGGTTTTTTACCAAGTCAATGTTATTTTAAATGATGGGTTTTAACAGAACTAGACCTAGAATCATGGCTAGATGATGGTTTGAACCGTTCAACTAGCCAGGTCAAAGGCAGGTTGAAAACACTATGGACTAGAACACATTTACAATAACAAAACTATAAAAAAGAAGCCCCCTAATCAATAACATGGTGGCCTATCTAAAATAAATTTATTTGTTATATTTATTTTTTAGTACAATGAATATATAACATTAGATATGTGGTCATATTTTTATATAGAACTATTATTTTTCACAACTTGTTGTTTTTTGTATATCTTTATATTTATATTTCTGTTATTTAATTATGACATCATGGATTAACCCATTTGACCTAAAACTACTCACCCTCCAATTAAAAATTTGTTATGCTTTTGGATTAAATTTAAATTTTGTGTTCCATTAATTTTTACCATTAGTAAAATGTTGATTGTATCAAAATCAATGTTCAAAGTACTAGAAACACCAAGTGTATCGAAAAGGCAATTTTAAGAGACATATCAGGATATGCCTTGGATATGCATGTGTATAGGAGAAAAACTAAGATACACATAGATATGCTTGGAAACACTATAAATACTTTAATAATCATAAAAATACATCAACAACACTAAACATAAAACTTCAATGAGATGTATATACATTAAATTAATATATTTTAATGATTTTATGAAGAAATATATTTTAGTTAATTATAATTTCATTAAAAATCCTATGCTTAACTATAATTTATAAATTATAATTCATAGGTTTTAATATTTTATGGGATGGGAAAAACCCAACTCTCCTATCCAACCATAAAACATGCATTGGCACAACTTCTAAGTGAAAATAAAAGTAATAATTATTTATTATTTAAATAATTATTATTTATTTCCAAAATTTGTAAACAACAAATAAACATTATATAATATATTCAAAAAATAATTATTAAAGAAGAAATTTCAATTGCTTTGTGGATATGATAGATCATCTATAGATTTATAATATATTCAATCATTGTGATCAAATGATCAAATATAATTAATTCATTCATTCATTATTTTTTAATTCTAAAAATTTAAAGTAAAAAATAATTATTAAAGAAGAAATTTCAATTGGTTTGTGGATATGATAGATCATTCATAGAATTATAATATATTCAGTTGTTGTGATTAAATGATCAAATATAACTAATTATTATTTATTTTTAATTCTAAAAATATAAAGAATCAAAAAAATAAAGAAGTAATTTCAATTGCTCTATGGATATGATAGATAAATCCATAGATCTAAAACATATTTAGTCTTTATATGCAGAGAAAAAAATTATATTTTCAATTTTTTTGTTAATTTATATTTTCCCCAAATATCTTCATGAAATTTCCACAAATCTATTGATAACACAAAATAAAAATTGTGATTTTGAATGTAAGAAATGTAGATTATCATAAATTTAAACATTCAAGAAAAAAGAAATCACAAGATATTATAAAAAATTGAAAAAAATTACCTATTTTTTCAAATTTTGAAAAATCTTAAAAAATTAACGACTAACACTTGTTTCTTGCAAATTTTTGCAAACCTAGCACTCTAGAAATGAGGTTTGGAGTTTTAATGTCATTTGGGGGTGAAAGAAGTCTTATTTCAAGGAAAATAAGCTTGATTTCCCCTTGTATTTTTTTTTAATTTTTTGTTGAACCTTTTTCGTTTATATACTACCGATACACCCCTGATATGCCCTTATACACTCTTGATACGCCCCTGATACACCCTCAATACAGGTCTGGTACGCATGAAAAAAGATGAGACACCCAATTTCCATGCATATCCCGTATCTATTTTTCAAAGATATGATATAATATGTCCCGTATCAGGTGTATTGTATCAAATTTTTAAATCTTGATCAAAATTCTTATGTTTTTACAAATTAACATTATTAGATAGTATGATGGCTATTAATGATTGCAACTTTTAAAAAGTTTAATATTAGTAAAATAATGAATGAATGTTTTGTGGCATTGTGGAGGACCTTAACCAAATTATCTCAATCTACTTTTCTTCCTTTTAGCACTTAGTAGTAAATATACATGTGCGTTGTACGTAATAATTTTGAATGATGATGATGATGATGATGATGATGATGATGATGATAATAATAATAATAATAATAATAATAATAATAATAATAATAATAATAATAATATAATAACAGTTTATTAGTGGACTTCTCCACACACACACATACACACTTGGCCAACAACTAAATGACCTTATTGGTTGAGCCACTAACTTATTTGACTAAGGTGGCGTTTGATTGCATTGTTCAGATGTCTGAAGTCTGAAATAGTTGCTTTTTAGATGCCTATTTCGTATGGGTTGGGTCTGATTTTCAGATCTAAAACCTAATTTCAGATCTAAATAGAAAAGAGCCTCCTTAGGTGCTTAATGCGCTAAGAGGTATTTCAGATGTGGGCAAAAGATAAAAGAGCCCCATAAAAATTTTAAAATGACTTGTAATGCCCTTCATATAAGCCAAAATTTGGTCATTCAACTCCTCCCCTCATTCGAGAAAAGAGATTCGTCATTGGGAAGTTCTTCATCTCCTTTGTCTTTCTTCTTCTTCTTCTTCTACAAATTTGTCCAAAGAGAATGTCTTTAGATCTTCTTCTTCTTCTTCTTCTTTCCCACCACTGCCACTACTGAGCATGGGGGGCTCTATAGGTTTTAATGAGAGGTGAATCTGTTGAGGGCGGATAGGCGAAGTCAAATTCCGATGAGATTGATTTTGCAAACTTATGGGAAAAGGAAGGCAGATCGACTGACATGTGAATAGGCAGATCAAGACAAGGAATCCCTAAATTTTTGTACTTTAGAGGCCTAAAAATTTCACTCATTGAAATACAGGACCATCCCCCTCCCTGTACTCCCCTTGTATATAAAGATTTGTAGCCATTGAAGGTTATTGAAGGAGTTATCGGAGACTATAAATTCATCTCATTAAAACACATTAACAAAATCTGACTTTGACAGATTCACCTCCATCGGAGACTTTGACAGAACCTTCATCTCAACATTAGTTTTGTTTGTTCGCTTTGTAGTATATATCTCTCTCTTCTCCTTGTCAAACCTTTCCCCCTGCAAATATGTTTTCGTCTTGAGGAGAGAGAAAGTGCAAAGAAAAAACTCACGAAATGAGACCGCTCATCGTCGTCATCGTGCTGCTCTTCATCTCCAAATCTTATTCCGATCTGGTCTCTGTCTTTCTCTCTCAGTCAATTGAAGAGAAGTATATAAATCACGTTCTCTTCTCTCATCACTTTTTTGTTTTATTTATTTAATTTGGTTTTCTTTTTGCCTCAGGTCTGCCTGTTGTAGAGATGGTCGGTTGATTGGTTTCAGAGGACTGAATTTTTCAAAGTGGCAGCCCTATTTTGATTGTTTCTGGTTTGGTAGGGATTGTTGTCCAAGGACAAAGAGATGTCTTCTCTTAGCAGAGAACTTGTGATTCTGATACTTTAGTTCCTCGAAGAGGAGAAATGCAAGGAAATAAATATATATCTCCTCTTCAATTATTTTGATTGTTTATATGGTTTTGGAAGCATGAATTTACTAAAAGATATTAATTTAATAATTAATAATAGTTTATTGCTTCATGGTCTTCGTTACTATTTTCATTATTGTTTTAACTCTTAATAATTTATTTTTCACTTACAAATTTATATGTATTTTTCAATTTTATTCTCATTTTAATAAATTATTTTTTATTTTTTATAATTTACTCATATTTTTCAATATTATTTTGAATTTAATAAATTATTTTTATAAAATAATGCAAATTGAACTCAGAAATACCAAAATTTACTATTTTAGGGGCAAAATAGTAAAATCAATGAATTTCAAATACTAAAGGTTTGATCCAACTCAAACAACCTTCTTTATTTAGAGCCTCTAAAAATTCGAAAAGCAACTATAGCTCTTTTCAGATTTCAGACACTTTTAATATCTTTTTAACTTTTTAGATTTCAGATTTTAGATTTATCAAACGCCACCTAAGTCAAGTCATGGATAAATTAATTTTCTTTCTTTTTCATTCTATCCATTCCATCATTAGTATGATAAATATATAATATTAAATACATGTCCAACTTTTTTCATAAAACTTATAATATTTTTATACATTTTTTTATTATTTAATCAACAACATCACAAGTTAACTTGTTTTACTAAGATAGAAATATGGTTCCAATCAATTTTTAGAACATTGTTTTTTTATAATGTTTTTGGCTTTATAGTCAAATAATCAACTAATTGAAAATAGATATAATGTGTTAAAAAAAATATAATTATATATTTTGTCACATATATAAAACATGTATATTTCATTTTATATAATATAGAAATATGTCCTAAGATGCACAAAATTACTTGGCCATGTCAGCCTTTTTTTGAACATGTGATTGAGCTAATGTTAAAAAAAATGAGGATTTTGTTAGTTATGGAATCATGGTTTACTAGTTTTATAACCAACAAAAAAAAAAAAACAAAAATGTTGGTTGTGCTTATGAACAACATGGAGCATGAATTCAACAAAAAGAACACCCCCTAGTTAACAACAAGGTGACTTATATTGAGCCATTGAACCATATTGACTCGATAGTGGGGTCACATGTCAAACATTAATTCTATTATTTCTTAATTATGGTATTTCTTTTCTATCAATAATAAAAATGATTTTTATTTATTACATTTATTTTTTTAATACAATGAATATATAATGATGATGCACGTTTCAGCGCTCCTAGTTGGCAGGTGACTTGGATGCCTAGATGAATAGTCCCTACTTTGAATGTGGCTCAAATGCCTAGCTGAACAGTTCCTACCTAGAATGTGGCTCAGACACCTAGCTGAACAATCCATACCTGGAATATGGCTCGGACGCCTAGCTAAGCAGTCCTTAGCTGGAAGGTGGCTCGGACCTGGCTGAATGGTTCCTTGCTAGAAGGTGGCTCAGACGCCTAGCTGAATGGTGGCGAGTTATATAGCTTATCGGGGTGACCTGCAAGGAAATAATGTTATAGTGCCCAGGTTGCTTTACCCAGGGTGGGCACTTCGATGCTTAAGTCAACGAGCTAGGGATTTTTTGAGAGAGCTAAAAGCGAGATAAAGAGTTACGAGAGCAAAATTGTGCATCTACCTTCTGAGGCTGGAGGTAAAGGCCTTAGGCATTGTTTGGCATGGGCATCACGCACCGCATCTGGGATCTCTGGGAAGACGTGCCTAACTAGTCTGAATTCCTCGGAGGTAGTCGTACACATAGGCCAATCTTTGCTCCTTACTCGGTTTTGGTGTGAGAGTTAACTTCTGAGAGACTTGGGAGTAACAGGATGCATGTAGAGTTTGAGTGAGCTCATCTCGTAGGTTGTCACCTGGACCTCAATCAGGTCGGCAAGTCCTCAAGGGAGGTCGCTCCTTACGTCGAGGTCACTTTGATCGGTACTGATGAGGTACTACAAATTGGCCCTAGACGAGGTGCTGCTAGTCGTGCATGTTAGGGTGCTTGAGTTGTAGACGAGGTCGCCAGGTCAGCAGTAAAGGCAGGTCGCCAGGTCAGCAGTAGAGGCAGGTTACCAGCTCGGTGGCAAAGGTAAGTTGCTAGGTTGGCGGAGGCAATTCACCAGGTTGACAACAGAGGTAGGTAGGTCGCCAACTGGGACTCCATCATTTTGGCTAAAGAAAGCCATCGCCTAGGTGATGTCGGGGTGTCATCCAACTATTCTGAGATGCCATTTGTCATGATGTCAGTGGAGGGACAAATCTGCCCTCATCAATTGCCCCCCACTCCCGAGCTGAGGTCATCTTAGCAAAGGGAGTAGCTTTGTGCTTCACTGTAGGTCCTTTGGCCTGTTACCAACATATTTCGAAGTCGGCTTAGGGTCATTAATGCTAAAAGCAGTTTGGCTTCCCCTTGTGATATGTGCATCGCTGTTGGAATTTAAACAGCGGGTTGGTGTCACGACTGCACTCTATCAGTCCTCGAAGTTGTTGGTCGTCTACTCCTACGATAAGCCATAGGGAGCTCAACCTGCGGGGGAAGCTCTACTAACTGCAGTTTGCCAACTCACATGGGAACCTTGAAAGGCTCGATCCCCAAGTGTCACAAGTGACTCCTTCACCGCGCCATCAAGCACCTACCATCGTCCATCAGAGTGCCTACAGCATGCCTTCATGGTGTCATCATGTGTGTCATGGGTGGGCTATGTATGTATCTTGTAAGGGAGGACCTCCAATGGCATTATTGTAATTAGTTAATATGATTTTCCACTCTTTTGATGTTTTCTTTTGTCACTCCCCCAAAATCTTAATGTACTCTTTGAGGAGAGGTAGGTAGTCGAGTGAATCAGTGGCATATAAAGGTTAAGCACAAGATCCCCTCGACACTGAACTGTGTGCTTGTGCTTATCATCTATTAATGCAATACAAATAGCCTTTTGCTAATTCGTGTGCCATCTTGTTGCCTTTTTGTGTGTGTTTGCTTTGTTGCTTAGGCTTACTCGTTCCATTCGAGTGCCACACGAGGCCTCAATGATTAACCCCGTGATAGTTGGTATCAGAGCCAAGTTATTTCCTAGCTATTCGACCTGTGATGCAAGTGACAACATGAAGCACAACAAGGACATCATGGAGGAGATTGAGCATGGACTCTCCACATCCCATGATCCCGACGATGCACCCATCGATGACATTGGCAAGGACAAGGCACTGAAGCCCAACAAATGTGAGAAATCTTCCACAAAGCTTGCAACCATTGACTTGCGCATGCTACATTGCAAAGCCACTGTAGGTGAGATACAAGACTCAATAGACGAGCTGCATCAAAACATGGAAACCATGGATAGTACACTGGTCGAGATGGAAGGTCGCCTGAGTGGAGTCGTGGACGAGGTCCGTGACATAATCAATGGCACACTCAAGGAAATCTGTAGCACTGCGCGCCAACAAGAAGCAAGCTCATCCAACTCGCAGGTCTAAGACAAGCTTGACAGTTTTCAAGCCCAACTCGATGAGATGAAGAAAGATTGTGCAACGTGGAGAAGAACCATCTCCACATCAATGGATGTCCAGGCCCAATTAGATGAAATGAAAGCGGAGTGGGCCTCAATGAAGTCAGACGCATGTGCCTCCTCCGACATCCAAGCTCAACTAGAGGAACTCAAAGCTGAATGTGTAATCCTGAAGAGAGCCAACACCTCATTTGCACATACTCTATCCCACATCAAGATTAGGGAGCCAACACCCTATTCAGGTACCTGCAACGCACGAGTGCTTGACAATTTCTTGTGGCAAATGGAACAGTACCTTGCCACAACCAATGTGACTGATGAAACGACTTAAGTGTGTACTGCTACTATGTATTTGATTGATGTCGCTATGTTGTGGTGGCGCAGAAGGTGTGTTGACATAAAACATGGTATGTGTGTTATTCATACCTAGGCTGACTTTAAACGAGAGCTGAAGAGACAGTTCTACCTAGAGAACGTGGAGTACCTCGCTCGTCGCAAGATGAAGACTCTCAAGCATGGTGACTCGCTCCATGAATATGTCAAAGAATTTTCAACCCTCACATTAGAAGTCACCGATATGTCAGACAATGACTTATTGTTCAACTTCATGGATAGCCTAAAGCTTGGGCTGAGCTCAAGCTCCAACGATGTAATGTTTAGGACCTTGCCTTCGTCATGGCTGTGGCCGAACAACTTAGTGAACTGAGACTATCGGATGATGAAGGAAGCAAACCAGCCAGCCCGCGTACCACACATTCGAGTGGGGGAGATAGATAACCAAGTCCCCCAAAGGAGAAGCAGTCCTTCAACCACAAACCAGTTGAGCACCACAAGGAAGTCGAAGCTACTACAACAACAGATATCAAGGGAGACCCAGCCGTCCTCCCACTTGCTACATTTGTGGAGAGGAGCACTTGACCAGGAATTGCCCAAAGCAAGCGAAGTTGAATGCCCTCATTGCCAAGCTAAGTGATGATGAGCAAAGTGATGGGGAATGGAGTACATAGGCGCCAAGAGTGGGCGCCCTCCAACTTTTCAATGTTATGATGAAGAAGGGGGCTACTTCGAAGCAACCCGCCTCAGTCAAGAGAGGACTGAGGTATGTTGACATATGTCTTGGAGGGAGGCCAACCAAGGCCCTATTTGACACAGGGGCCACTCACAACTTTATCTCCACTACAGAGGCCAAGAGACTTAACTTGGCCATTTCAAAAGAGCCTGGCTGGCTCAAAGCTGTTAACACAGGTGCAAAACCCATTGAAGGCATGGCTCGTCGAGTAAGACTTCGAGTCGGCACATGGGAGAAGGAGAATGATCTCTCCGTAGTATCCATGGATGACTTTATTGTTGTTCTGGGCATGGATTTTTTGACACAGGCAAGAGTTGCACCAACACCTCATCTAAACACCTTGCTAATCATGGACGAGTCATCACCCTGTATGGTCGAAATGATTGTTTTAGCTGACACCAAGAAGAAACAAGTCCCAGTCCTTCAGATCCATCATCCAACCACACATCAAGAGACGTCAAAGGACTCGACAGCAACAACCAAGGACACTACCACCAAATGCGATCGTGCCAACTCCAACAAGAAGATAGTGCTATAGCAGCAACGACATCAACGGAAGCCACATCCACAGCAGAAGCCTCATATGCCCTAACTGATGGGCCCAATAGAAGACCCAAGGCCGTGTTCAATTTTGCCCCACATCTACTAGGTGGGCTATGTATGTATCTTGTAAGGGGGGACCTCCAATGGTGTTATTGTAATTACTTAGTATGATTTTCCACTCTTTTGATGTTTTTTTTTGTCACTCGCCCAAAAGCTTAACATACTCTTTGATGGGAGGTAGGTAGTCGAGTGAATCAATAGCATGTAAAGGTTAAGCACGAGATCCCCTCGACATTGAACTATGTGCTTGTGCTTGCCATCTATTAATGCAATACAAATAACCTTTTGCTAATTTGTGTGCCATCTTGTTGCCTTTTTTGTGTGTGTTTTCTTTGTTGCCTAGGCTTACTCGCCCCATTTGAGTGCTGCATGGGGCCTCAACGATTAACCCTGGCAGGTGACTCAGATGCCTATCTGAACAGTCCCTACTTGGAATATGGCTCGAATGCCTAGTTGAACAGTCCCTACCTGGAATGTGGCTCGGACGCCTAGCTGAACAGTCCCTACCTGGAATGTAGCTCGGATGCCTAGCTGAATAGTCCTTACTTGGAATGTGGCTCGGACGCCTAGCTGAATGGTTCCTAGTTGGAATGTGGCTTGACGCCTAGCTGAATGGTTCCTAGCTGGAATGTGGCTCGGATGCCTAGCTGAATGGTGACGAGCTGTATAGCTTATTGGGGCGACCTACAAGGAAATAGTGTTAGAGTGCTTGAGTTGCTTTACCCGGGGTGGGCATTTTGATGCTTAATTCAATGAGCTGGAGATTTTTTTAGAGAGCTACTAGAGCTAAATTATGCATCTACCTTTCTGAGGTTGGAGGTAAGGCATTTATATAGGCATTGTTTGGTGTGGGCATCACGCACCGCGTTCGGGATCTCCGGTAAGACGTGCTTAACTAGTTTGAAGTCCTCGGAGGTAGTCGTGCATGTATGCCAATCTTTGCGCCTTACTCGATTTCCTCTGAAACATTTGGTGTGAGAGCTGACTTCCGAGAGACCCGAGAGTGATAAGATGCATGTAGAGTTGGTCGGTGAGCACGTCTCGTAGGTCTCTCATCACGTCGAGGTCACTTTGATCAGTACTGATGAGGTATCACAGGTCGGCCCTGGACGAGGTGCTGCTAGTCGTGCATGTCAGGGTGCCTGAATTGTAGATGAGGTCACCAGGTTGGCAGTAGAGGCATGTCGCTAGGTTGACGGCAGAGGCAGGTAGGTCGCCGGCTGGGACTCCATCATTTTAGCTAAGGCAAGTCATCACCTAGGTGATGCCGAGGTGTTGTCCAATTGTTCTAAGATGCCATGTGTCATGATGTCAATGAAGGGCCAAATTTTCCTTCATCATATAATATTAGATGTGTGGTCATATTTTTCTACAAAACTTTTATATTTTTACAACTTATTTTTTTTGTATATTTTTAGATTTCTATAATTTAATTATGCCATCATGGAGTAATCCATTTAACCTAGACAATTAAACTACTCATGCACCACATGGATGGAAAATTCAATATGTTTTTGGGTTAATTCTAAATTTTGTGTTTCATTTCCATATTAGTAAAAAACACGCCTTTGTTTTCACACTTACTTTTTAAAATGATGAATACCAACTAATCATGGCTTATTTTTACAACTTACTTTGTTTTCACACTTACTTTTTTGTATTGTGTGTTTCTATCTTTTTTAAATTTTTTATTTAATTGTGACATCATGGGTTTATCCATTTGATTTAGAAGGTTGGACACCAACTAATCATGGCTTAATTGCTAGGATTTTTGACTCATTAAAGCAAAGACTTGGGATCAAATCCTATTATCACCAAGGTTGGGGGGTTAAAAATATGGGTAGGGATGGCAATTGGGCGGATTTGGGAAGGTTTTGTAAATTTTAGACCCTACTTGCCTCCCTAGACCTCGTTTACCATACCCTCCCAAAACTATAGTGGGTTTGATTTTCAAAATCCAAACCCTCCCAACACATGAATGCAAAATCTTCCCTAATCCTACCCTCCCTACATTTGAGAGTACATGGGTCTGGTTGATGGGCTGTGTTTAGAATCTACATATAATTTCCTATTATATACAAGTTATAAACAAGTAAAATAACATGAACAAGCATCAAAATTTCTAATTATTTGATTAAAATATGTAGAAAACACATAACCTATCAATTATCCTTCATATAAAATTCAACACCTAATACATAAATTCACATGCCTTCCAACAATATGTAGGTTGGAGAGGATTGGGTTTATCTTAATACAATACTATACCTGTATCCAATCCATATGGGTTATAAAGTCCTAAAACCCGAACCTACCCCAAAATCTATTTTTTCAAGCAAAAGAACCTACCCCATTGAGGTAGGTAGGGGCTAGGGTAGAAATTGCCATCTTGAATGGGCTACCCTCGCTATGTAGAAAAAAAGATAAATTGCTGAAATATTCCCTAAAGTTTCTGACTGTTTCTAAAACCTCCCCTATAGTTTGGTAATTGCAATTACCTCCCCTAAACTTTCTAACACAATTGCAAGTAGTCCCCCTTTATTAGAATCCTCTGAAAAGATGTATGAAAATGTCCAAAATACTCATGTTATTGCTTTAGACCAAATTTTTTACTTTTGAAAATTTCTCTTCATATCAATTGTTACCCCAAACCCTTCCAATCTCTTTTCTAAAAATTGATTTATTTTCTAAATTTGTCCTTCACATCAATCACTCAAAGGTAAATCTGCTAATTTAAACTTTCTTTTTTTTGTTGTTTTATAAAGTTTGTATTGTTTTTTTTCTTGTAGAAATCAACCTTAATAGTAACTGCATGGGTATTTTGGACATTTTCATGCATTTTGTTAGAGGATTCTAACAAAGG
Source organism: Nelumbo lutea (assembly GCF_056320005.1). NCBI lineage: Eukaryota > Viridiplantae > Streptophyta > Magnoliopsida > Proteales > Nelumbonaceae > Nelumbo > Nelumbo lutea. The sequence goes on from NC_142684.1 coordinate 120,351,626, forward strand.
GGTTCTAATTGCAGTAGTGTTAGAAAGTTTAAGGGAAGTGATTGCAATTACCAAACTTCAAGAGAGGTTTCAACAATTTACCTCAGAAAAAATAATCTAGAAGGTTGGACCATTGACCTTCCACCTAGACAAGGAAACAATTTTATTTCTAGATCAGTTTTAAATTTTGCATTCATGTACATCATTAATAAAAATAATTGTTTTTAATAAAATATTAATCATATTAAATAATAATAATAGGTGTAATAAAAACAATTTTATTTATGATCAGTTTTTAATAAAAATTTTGCATTCATGTACATCATTAATAAAAGGTTGGACCATTGACCTTCCACCTAGACAAGGAAACAATTTTATTTCTAGATCAGTTTTAAATTTTGCATTCATGTACATCATTAACAAAAATAATTTTATTTCTGAACTATTAACCTGTTTCTCAAATAGAAAAATGATTTAACTACTAGGCCGGTTTTAAATTTTGTATTCTATTTCTATCATTAATAAAAATATTTCTTATTTATTATACTTACGTTTTTATTTAATATGATGAATATATAATATTAGAGATGTGTCCAAAATTTTTTATAAATTTCTGTTTTCTTATTTGTGTTTTTGTCTATTTTAAAATTTTATATTTAATTATGGCTCCATGAGTTGAGATTCACTTGTTTGACCCAAAAGGTTGAATTGCTTACTCACCACCTAAACAAATTGGTTTCATTTCCAAGTCAAATTAAAAAATATAGTTTTATATACCTTTAAAATTACTAGTACTTGTGCATGTGCTTTGCACGTGAGAATCATGGTGATGATAGTGAATAATATATTTTCAAAATTTTCTATATATTTTTTTATATTTCTATGTTTATATTAATTATTCATATTTGTCACACATGTTTTTTGTTTAACATGGTGGATATACAATACTAGAGATTTGCTTAAATGTTTTCTACAATGTTTTTTTTTGTATTTTTTACATTTATGTGTTTTAATCTTTTTTAATTTTCATTATTATTTAATTATGACATATAGGGTTAATACATTTTGGCCCAAAAGGTTGAATTGTTAACTCACCACCAAAAAGGAAAATAACTCCATGAATAGAAAGATACAAACACAGAGATGTTCTGAATGCATGGCTGTAAGGGCTGTGAGGACAAAATCTGAATTGCATATCTGTCCTAGCACTTCCTTGCCATCCCCTATTAAGTGCAGACACACCAGTTCTTGAAATAGAAAAAAAGCAGTTGATGCCGTATTTGAATTTATTGTAATGAATGTCAACTCATTTCAATATCCCCATATTTGAGTTTCTTTTTTACTTTTTAATCGAGATAACCACAAAATTCTAAGGAGTTGGAAAGAAATATGAGAGAGAATAAACTGATCCAAACAGCTGCATTTTAAGTATATAAAATAGATGAGTTAAAGGTTCTGACCTCATTAGTAAACCCTCTGGTGGTTGTAGGGGGAGACCTGGGATTGGATCCCGCCTTCACTAAGGACAGGGGAGATTGTGTGTTCCAGGGGACAGTTACCCTCTTGTGTGGCCCCATGAGAAGGGGGAAAAAACAGAATGCACAGAGCTGCAGAAAGGAGTTCGACTTCTGTCAGGGCAAGTCGGTACTGGCACTGTTCGAATAGCCCCTTACAATCTTGCATTGAAAATATCTTTCATGAAATAAATCATATAAGTAAGGAGAAATTCTCAATGCAAGGCTGTAAAGACTGTTGGAATGGTCTTTGCCCTAACTGAAGCCGGACTCTGCAGAAAGGCATTTTCTCATGTATTGAAGACAAATGGCTCCTCATAGCACATTGCATCCTAGCAGTGGGAACATCTCCCCATGCAAGTATAGGATATGTTATGTGCAGCTGCAATGTTCTATTGGATTGGTGTGGGGAGTGCTTTATGGGAAGACAATCGGGACTTGTGCCTAGCATTATGGTTGCAAATGGGAAGTATCTCCTCATGAATATGTTCCTGGCTGTACTAGGGTGCAACCAAGGTTCAAAATTTACCAATACGCAAAATGTAAGGAGTTTTGGGGTACGACCTGTTTCAGGGGTAACCAGGCCTTTAACTGATCCCCTAAACATAATTTGAAATATATATATATAAGAGTGTCCATACAAAGTCCGATACATTCAATTTGGCATATCGGACTGTATCAAAACTTTGAACCTTGGGTGCATTTTTTTGGGGGTTAGGTTGAGATTTTATCAAAATATCAATGGATTCAATCCAAAACCTGAGCCATTTACACTGTTAAGTCAGGCCAACCCGACTTGCACCCCTAGGCTGTACTTAGCAAATCTGAGCTCGTTGAAGAGAAGCATTAACATCTAAGGTGGCAAAGATCAAACCATCAGTTGGAGAAGTATACAATTTAAAGTGTGGTTGGATAATGTATAAATTATAATATGAATGTGCATATTAATAGGTTAATAGCATTATAAAACATTATAAAGCAATATTTTCAATCCATCCTTGACTTGGCTGGTTCGACTAGCAATTCATTGACCCAGTCACTAAGTATAGTCAACTTCTAACCCCTCATATTGCAAAAACCATTGACTAATTCAACAATCCATCCAATGAACTAAATGGTTGAACCAATGATTCATACCAATGTTTTAAAAATTGACGTGAAACCAAAACCATTTTGGCCACCGGTTTCTGGTTCAGTGGTTCGATCATCTGATTTGCATGGATGGCCCATTCCAATTTAAAAAAATAATTAAAATAAAAAGGCCAAAACCGTTATTTGAGTCGAATGGGTAGATGGCTCAATCACCCAGTCAATGAGTCGGGCCAAGTCAACATTTTTAGCCGAAGAACAAGTTTAGGGTGAAATGAAACCGGTTGACTGGATGTTTCTGAGCCAAATGGTCCGATCATCTAGGTCAACAACGGTTCCTAAACACTGATTCATACAACCCATTCACCCGATTACTAAATTTTGCATTTTTTTTAATTTTTTAATTATCATGACATCCCATTTATTCAAATGGTTGAACCATAACCCATTCACTTATATGCAAAAACGGTTCAACGTCCAAACCAGGTTTTAAAACATTGGCATAAATAACATCTTTACACTATAAAGCTTATTTTCTTTATGTTAATGCATTTCAATGGCCTTACCTCATAATTTAGTCGAGTGTCATGTTAGTTGTGTGGACCGGAGAAGTTAGTTTGGAGTTTGGACTGATGTTATTCCGCCTTGTATTAAGCACTTATTAATAAAATAATCTATAGTAACGTAAAAAGATTATATAAGTTATTTTACAAGTGTGAGAGAAATGCATCTGTATCATGTGTTTGAAAATAGGCTTCGATTATGATACTTGGAAGGCATCATACCGGAAAAATCTTGCAACTCATTAAAATGGTAATCAATCAAGTGGCATTCATCCTCACTCACGAATTGGTCAAAAATATTCCATTATCAAAGTGCATTTTTCCTTTGGTGTAAAATTTTGGTCATTTTATTAGATAAGTGCTACTTTTATTCCGGATGAATTGATCAATTTCTTGGAAGGGGAAAGTTGCCCAAACTATTATGAGACTAAAATATCCTTACCAACACACAAAAATTAAGATTTTTCTAAAAAATTATTAGCATTTTCTGACAAAAAAACCCAGGTGCATTTACCAAAGTGTTAAAAAAAGGGCCTAAACTTTCGGGATTCTCTCAAATCAGTCTCCAAAATACCCAAACTTTCAGAATGTATCTAATAGGTCACAGACGTCGATAGATAAGTGAAATAACAGAAATACCGATCAGGTGTCATCTAATTTTTTTTATCAATCATCCAAATGCCCTTCTTTTGAGAAATCTGAACCATCTCTACTCTTCTCTCTTCTCAAGTCCACAACATGCTTTTTTTTTTTTTTTTTTCTCTGTAAAATGACACCATGAAATCATAGCCGTTCTACATGAAATTATTTAGCAACCAAACATTCTTTTCCTCAATCACTTTCTCAATGTTTTCCTGATAACCAGTTTCAGTAGTTCTAAATGTTCCACACTCACCATGCACGACCACAATAAAGCATTACTCATGCAAAAGGCCTGAAATAATCTCTTTACGTGATTGTAGTTGTAAACTTGTAATGGGTCTCTACCAAATTATAGTATCCTTCAATTGTTCTCATTGTTCGTCTCCTACCCCTCTGAAATAATTAGGGCCTCTGGCTCAGCCTCCATTTGGAGGTTGAAACCACAGCGGCAACAAGTTCAGCCTCCATTTGAAGGTTGAAACCACAGCGGCAACAAGTTCAGCCTGATTGCTATCTAACTTTGAATTGAACCAGTGTCAAATTTGATAATGACATCCTGTTACCCAAACATTTGGATGAAATTGTTGTTACAGCTCCACCACCAATCTACAGCCTTTGCCAGTCTCACTATCCGGGTAAAAGTCAAAAGATCTTATTATCATTATACATGTACGACCTGGAACATGACACACCACCAAATGGCCACTAAGTCATCACATTTTGGAAGTCTAAGATTCACTACTCCTCATATATAAAAAAAAAAAGAAAAAGAAAAACAAAAAAGTTAAATCTTATAAAAAAACCAGCATTCGCTGGAGTGGATTATCGGACCTTAACATACTGGAAACTACCTGAAGGGCTGGATTGGTCTCCTACCCCTCTGAAATAATTTGGGCCTCCGGCCCAGCCTCCATTTGAAGGTTGAAACCACAGCTGCAACAGGTTCAGCCTGATTTCTATCTAATTTTGAATTGAACCAGTGTCAAATTTGACAATGACATCTTGTTACCTAAGCATTTGGATGAAATTGTTGTTGCAGCTCTACCACCAATCTGCAGCCTTTGCCAGCCTCACTATCCCGGTAAAAGTTAAATGATCTTATTATCATTATACATGTACGACCTGGATCATGACACACCACCAAATGGCCACTAAGTCGTCACATTTTGGAAGTCTAAGATTCACTACTACTCATATATATATATATATATATATATATATATAAAGGAAAACAAAAACAAAAAAGTTAAATCTTACAGAAAAACCAGCATTCGCTGGAGTGGATTATCGGACCTTAACATACTAGAAACTACCTGAAGGGCTGGATTGGCGTTGAAAAAAAGAAAACTACAATCATGCACTTAAAAAGTTTGAAGTGTGGCCCTAAAGCAAGTCTTTCGGGTTAATTAAATGTTACTGTTGACAGTTGTGTGTATTGTTTAGTACCAAGGGTACTGTTGTAATTTCTCTCTTATTTATATTGTATGACTGGGCCAGTATAAATAATAACTCTTACACTCGCTTCCAGTATTCTGGAGGGTTTTCAGTCCACTCGACTCTCCTCTCTTTTCTCTTCTCCTCTCCTCTCTTCTCTTGCTCTTGCTCAACATGGTATCAGAGTAAGTCGTCCAGGCCTGAAGGATGGTGTCAAGCAAACCTGCTGTTCAATGTCTTGCAGATGGTCTCTCTATTTCCCAGAGCTGCATCTCTCGAAATGCTAAGCTGTTGCATCTAGTTCGACCCAGAAGTTGTAGTGACTTTTCATCTCCCAAAGCTGTCTCCATCGAACTCCTGATCTGGTGTACTTAGTTCGACCCAGAAGTTACAATGCCTTTTCATCTTCCAACCCAGAAGTTGTACCTCTTGTCTACTCGACTGTAGAGAAGCTATTGTTTGAGGTTCGTAGAGGGAGTTCTGGCTTACAGAGAGGCTATCATCTGAAACTAAAAGAGGTACTGGTCATTTTTTTTCCTGTTCGGTTGCCCTACTGATTGTCTGTTCAGCCGATTGAGAACTGTTGATTGATTGTATTTCTTGACAAGAGTAAATGCATTCAGCTGTTTGCTTTTGGTATTATGGACTGTTGATGCCCTAAAGCTGATATTGTATTAATCTCATTAAATGATTGTTCGGCTACCCTGTTGATCTCATTGACTGATTGGCTATCAGGCCTACTAGTTAGGTCATTCAGACCTAGTTATGTACTGCAACTGCAGTGTTTCTTTTTTGATTCCTACAAAATCGTAGGTCATTCAGACCTGTTCTTGTGCTGCAACAGCAGTGTTCAGACTTTGTTCTCAGTGAAACCGTAGGTCAGAAGGACCTGTTTCAGTACTGCAACAACAGTGTTCATATTTATTTTTGTTCTCAGTGAAACCGTAGGTCAGAAGGACCTGTTCTAGTACTGCAACAGTAGTGTTCTGATATCATAGGCAGTGAGGATTCAGTCACATCTGGAGTTTCCTCAATGTTGAATGAAATAGGCGGGGGTTATCTATCCTTTCCTATGGCTGTTGTCCCTCTTGATGGTTTAAATTACCTAGAGTGGTCAAGAGGGATCAAATTATACATCACTGCAAGGGAGAAGATAGGCTATGTTAATGGGAGGATAAAAGAACCATCCTTTGGGAGTGCTGAATATGATAGATGGAATCAGGAGAATAATATTGTTATGTCTTGGCTCTTGGTTTCCATGCAACCTCAAATAAGGAAGAATTTCATGTGGGCTGAAACTGCAAATGAAATCTGGGAACAAGTAAGGTCTACATATTCGGAATTGCGACACTATGCCAAAATTTATCAACTGCAGACAACATCATCTACTTGTAGACAGGGGGAGAGATGCTTATCAGTTTATTACTCTGACTTGACCTCTGTTTGGAAGGAGTTGGATCATTACCAGAGTGTGGATTGGAAGTGTGATGAGGATGCTAAAAAGTACAAGCAACTTGTCTCCCAACAAAGGGTGTTTGCATTCTTACATGGTCTGAATCCTATGTATGAATCTATCAGGGTTCAGATTCTCAGCTCTAAGGATCTCCCATCTGTTCAGGAAGTCTATGCTCTTGTATAGTCTGACGAAAGCAGAAGAAATTTGATGAACAACCCTAGTGGGGATGCTGTTGCATTGGTTGCAAAAGGGGGTGTCTTTACTGGTGTGGGATCTTCTTCTAGGAAAGGAGATCTCCAGAAAAAAACAGAAGATAAAGAAAAGTTGTGGTGCACTCATTGTCAGAAACCCCGACACACCAAAGATACCTGTTGGGATCTTCATGGGAAACCAAAATGGGCTCAAGATCTGACTAAGAAGCAAGGTTCAGAGGTAAATAAGAGGTCCGGACAGCAAGGTACAAAGAAACATCATACGGCCAACATGGCTACTCGGGAGAATCAGCCCCACATTTCTACTGTGATTCAGAAACATCTCACTAGACCTGACCCGAGGGAGGATATTATGAATTCCTTTCGTGACCATTTAGAGCTCTATGGTAGAGCAATTCGTCAGATGGATGCTACTCCCTCAACCTCTTTTGCATCTAAGTCAGGTAACCCTGCCACTGCTTTCCATGTTGCTTCTCACACCCTTGACTCTCCATGGATCATTGATTCTGGAGCATTTAAACACATGACTGGTACGTCCTCTTACTTTCAAACCTATCACCCTCTTTCTGGAAGAGATAAGGTGAGACTAGCCGATGGATTGTACACTTCTATAGCTGGTCAAGGAGTTCTCTCTCTTCCTCTTGGTCTTACCCTTTTTGATGTCTTTCATGTTCCAAAATTTCCCATTAATTTGTTCTCTGTTAATAATGTTACTAATTCCTTGAATTGCTCAGTGACTTTTTTCCCTTCTCATTGTGTGATTCAGGACCTAGCCTCGGGGAGGACAATTGGTAGGGGACGTATGGCTGATGGACTTTATATGCTGGAGAATAAGGCTGGTCTACATGTTATAGAGTCTATGAGTCAGTCCTGTAAGAAAAAAGTCTATTTATGGCATTATCGTCTTGGTCGTTTGCCTTTTAAGTCTTTGAAAGTTGTATTCTCAGAACTGTTTAAGTCAATGTCTGTTTCTGATTTTTCTTGTCAAACGTGTCAGTTAAGTAAGCATTATAGAACTCATTTTCTTCAAAGAAATAGTAAATTTGAATCTCCGTTTCACATTGTTCATTCTGATGTATGGGGCTCTGTTACTTTACCATCTGAGAGTGACTACAAGTATTTCATTACCCTCATTGATGATTATTCTAGATATACTTGGGTATACCCGATGCGAACCAGGGAAGAAGTACCAAAAATCATTCAAGATTTCCAGCGGATGGTCTCTCAATTTCAAACTGAAATCCAACTTTTTCAATCTGACAATACAAAAGAATTTTTTCATAGTGACCTCATGGAGTTTTTTGCTTTGCGTGGTTCCCTTCACCGTAGCTCTTGTGCCCGCACACCACAACAAAATGGTGTGGCCGAACGAAAGAACCAATATCTCTTTGAAGTGGCTCGAGGTTTACTACTTCATATGAATGTTCCCAAATGGTTTTGGCTTGAAGCTGTTCTTTGTTCCACTTACCTTATAAATTGTATGCCCTCTCGTCGGTTAGAGTACAAAGCCTCACATCAACTTCTCTTTCCTAAGGCTCTTCTTTCTATTCCTCCTCGTGTCCTTAGTTGCCGATGTTTTGTCCAAAATTTGTCTCCCACTCGTGGGAAATTGGATTCTCGTGCTATCCCTTGCATATTTCTTGGTTACTCCTTCACTCAAAAGGGATACCGTTGTTTTGATCATGTTTCTCGTAAATTCTATGTCTCCATGGATGTTTCTTTCTTTGAAGATGAGCCTTTCTATCCCGTTTCTCCTCAGGGGGAGTGTAGGCATGAGGAGAAAATGGTTCAGCTTCCCTCTCTCCCCGACCCTCTGCCTTTTCGAGTTTTTTCTCGTCGTCGCAAAGGCCAACCAAATTCAAGAGCTATAGAGAATTCGGAAGCTGTACCTCCAGTGCCACCAGACTCCTCGGGGGAGGATCAAACTCACTCAGGTATTTTGGCTCCCAATGATGTCCTTGAATCTATTGAAAATGATTCATTTACAGCTAATGATCTTGACCACCTTATTGCTCACAGGAAGGGTGTTAGATTGTGCACCACTAAACATCCCATTTCCAACTTTGTCTCCTATGAGAACATTTCACCCTCATTTCGTGCTTTCCTTACCTCTATTGACAGTGTCCCTATCCCTAAGAATGTGGCAGAAGCTCTTTCAGTTCCTGAATGGACAAATGCCATGAAGAAAGAAATTAATGCCCTTCACAAAAATGGCACATGGAAACTTGTTGATTTTTCTAAGGGAAAGGTTCCAGTTGGATGTAAATGGGTGTTTAAAGTCAAGCATAAGGCTGATGGAACAGTGGAAAGGTATAAAGCTCGCTTAGTGGCAAAGGGATTACTCAAATGTATGGAGTTGATTATGTATAAACTTTTGCCACTGTTGCCAAGATGAACTCCATTAGAGTCATTTTCTCTCTTGCGGCTAATCTGGTTTGGGATTTACACCAGCTTGACATCAAGAATGCATTCTTGAATGGTGACCTTGAAGAGGAAGTTTACATGATTCAACCTCCTGGTTTTTTGGCTCAAAGCAATGAACAGAAAGTGTGCAAGTTGAAGAAATCCTTATACGGGTTGAAACCATCACCAAGAGCTTGGTTCAGCAAATTCCATGTGGCAGTTCAGCAGAAAGGATATAGGCAATGTCAATCAGATCACACACTGTTTGTGAAAAGAGAAGGTAAAATTGCTGATCTAATTGTACATGTGAATGACATAATTGTTACTGGTGACTGGGAGGATGAGATTCAGAGGTTGAAGTTTTTTCTTGCCACTCAGTTTGAAGTGAAGGATCTAGGACCTATTAGGTACTTCCTTGGAATTGAAGTCGCCCGCTCAAAAAGTATATCTTCATTTCTCAAAGAAAATATATCATAGATTTACTTCAAGACACTGGGAAGATGGGGGTGAAGTCAATTAACTCTCCTATTGACCCCAAACATAAATTAGGTGATAGTCATGGTGAACCTCTCAAGGATGTGAAACAGTTTCAGAGGCTTGTGGGGAGATTGCTATACTTTTCTATGACTCGCCCAGACATTGCATATGCTATTGGTGTCCTTAGTCAGTTCATGCATGATCCTAGGTCCTCTCATCTTGAAGCAGTAGAGAGAATCCTCCGATATCTAAAGAAGTATCCGGGTACTAACTTGTTATTTCAAAAGCACGGACATTTGAAAGTTGAAGTTTATACAAATGCAAATTGGGCTGAATCCCAAAGTGACAGAAAGTCTACCAGTGGCTATTGCACCTTTATAGGAGGGAACCTTGTTACATGAAAGAGTAAAATGCAAAATGTGGTGGCTAGATCCAGTGCTGAAGCTGAACATCGTGCTATGGCCCATAGGGTTGCTGAAGGTATGTGGATAAAGAATTCGTTGGGTGAGTTGGGTTTCCTAGTGGCCAAACCTATAACTCTATTCTGTGATAACAAAGCAGCTATAAGCATTGTTGCCAATCCGATGCTTCATGATAGAACAAAACACAAAGTTATCATAGGCGAAGTGTGTACTCCTTGTCACTTCTGAGAACCAGATTGCAGACATCTTTACAAAGGGTTTAAACTTTTCCATACATCATGATCTTTGTGGCAAGTTGGGCATGATTGATATCTATGCTCCAACTTGAGGGGGAGTGTTGACAGTTGTTGTGTGTATTGTTTAGTACCAAGGGTACTATTGTAATTTATCTCTTGTTTATATTGTATGATTGGGCCAGTATAAATAATAACTCTTACATTCGCCTCCAATATTCTGGAGGGTTTTCAGTCCACTCGACTCTCCTCTCTTCTCTCTTCTCTCATCTCTTCTCTTGCTCTTGCTCAACAGTTACTACCAATTTAACCCGAAAGCATCCCTTAGGCTTAATTTGAAAGGAATACAAATACAAATTTGTAGAATGCAAAAATTTAGGTCATGTTTGGTTCAATTCTTACTCTTTCTCATTCTTATCCAAGATGAAATTCTAAAATGGACAAAAAATGAATAAAAATAGACAAAATGAGAAAATATTGCTATGAACCAAACACTTTTTTCTTAAAAATGAATTCTTTTCAGACTAACAAGTGTCCTATGTTACTCATTTTTATTCTTCAAAAAAGATTGCCAGAATTCATAAACTACAAGCCTACGTCTCAAACTGTCAATGTTTACAAGTTGGTGTAGATGTTTTTGTAAAAGTACTTTATTAAAAGTGCATTTATACAAGTACTTTTCATAAAGTGCTTTTGTAAAAATATGTTCATAAAAGTACTTTCATAAAAGTGCTTTTGTAAAACTACTTCCATAAAGTGTTTTTATAAAAGTACCTTTGTAAAAATGCTTTTATAAAAGTATTTTCATAAAAGTACTTTTGTAAAGTGCTTTAATAAAAGAACTTTTGTAAAATGCTTTTATAAAATTACTTTCGTAAAAGTGCTTTTGTAAAAACACTTCTATAAAATGCTTTTGTAAAAATACTTTCATAAAAGTGCTTTCGCAAAAATAAACATCTATGGCAACAATTTTATAGGCAAAGTTTCCTCAAAGAATGAAGATGAACAAGATGGGGCAGGACTATTTTTCATGCTGCAGGCTACTCAATTTTTATGCTATGGGGCTGACTTTTCATTCTAAAATAAATGTAGCCCATGGCAAGAATTTTGTAACCAAACACTCTAATGTTATTCTTGCCCATTCTTACCTAAAATGAGCAAGAATTAAAAGAATGAGGCCTAGAGCAATAAACCAAACATGACCTTATATTTTGTATGTATTTGCACTGTACATATTTGAATTTGTACTCTTTCCAAACTAAGTCTTATTCACTATTTCTAGGCAAAGCACATGATTATATTTATTTATTTTTGCTCCATAGGCTGATGCAAGTCTTTCGGGTTAATTACTGTTACTACTAATTTAACCCAAAAGCATCCCTTATTCACTATTTCTAGGCAAAGTACATGATTGTATTTATTTATTTTTGCTCCATAGGGCTATTCAATGGGGGTAGCCCATCCCCCCATGACCCCTCCAACTATGGTGCAGGAGGGTAGCCCATTAGTCCATCACTATAAAATGGTGAAAGCCAAATCCTATAAAATCCACTAAGATGGAAGACCAGATATCAAGACTCAAAAGCTTGCTTAACATAGCAAGAAAATGCAGAAAATCCATAATTTCCAAAAACAGAAATTAACAACTTTGGATCATGTATGAATAGCTTAGCCGAAAAGGTTGGGTAAAGCCAATGATTAGAGGCATCGGAAATAGCTTCAAATTGTTGAAATCAGTCAAAAAGACCCACGCTTCCGAACATCATGTAAAAGTGGATTTAGCATATCTAGATATAATGGGTTCAAATTAACAAAATATAAAAACAAAAGAATAGTGCTGACAAATTGGAATCCAAGATCAGCCACAGACTTTTGCTGTAAGCCTGTAACTACTTCCTCTGAACTTTTTGGTTTTCAAATATACACCTAATTTGTTCTTTACCCAATTGTTCAGGAAATAGCAATTCTTTTCATAGAAGCTGACTCTACTCACTCCAATTCTTTTCATAGGAGTAAAATGTTGAACTGAATATTATCATCATCATCTAAGCCTTATTCCAACCATATGGGATCCATTCTACTCTGTTTATTGCCATGTTCATTGTTAAATTATGGGCAATTAAATCATTTTTTACTACTTTGATCCATGTCCTTGGCCTGTCCATTGCCCTTCTAGCTCCTTCAACTTGTAACGGATCACTTCTTCTTAAGATGTTGTAGCCTATAGGTGGTCTTGTATGAATGTGATCGAACCATCTTAGTCTACTTTCCTCTCATGTTATCACCTATTAGAGTTATTCCTAGGTTCATTCAAATGACTAATGCTCAAAATCTGTCTTTCAGCTGAACTCTAGGCAATAAATCTAGGCTTATGGGCTGCAATTGATTGTGGTATTAAAAGGCTAATTCAGTTTCTGATGCAAAGGAACAAGTTTTGAAGCTTCAAGATAGGAAAGTAGAAGGATCATGGTCTCAACAAAGCTTCATAGATGAATAATATATTGCGTTTTTTACATGCTTCTACTTCGTAAATAACTAAATATATACGCAGAGCTAACAATCAAATGGCCCATAAACTGGCTACATCTGTATGCTTTGGTCAAAAGGAGATTGATGTATTATCCGTAAATTTTCTCTAGGAATATTGCTTTGGGGTAAAAAAAAATACTCCATTTTTTACCCTTTTTTTTGATGAATCAATTTTTTGACCCTCTTCTCTCTAGTTTTACCACTCATCCATCCTATCACACACATTTCTACCACTCAATTTTTGGACATGTTTCTTAACTGCCCAATACTCTATACCATACAACATAGTTGACTTTATGACAAATTTATAAAATTTTTTGGTTAATCTAAGTGGTATTTGTCCATCACATAATATTTATGGATGCACCACTCAATTTACCCATCTTGCTATAGTTCTATGGGCAACATTATCTTCATTCCTCAATCTCTCCCTTGTATGATTTTTTTTTTTTTATTGGAAGACTAGATGGATGGTAAAAAAACCCAAAGAAACACACACACAATCACATACCCACCAGAGAGAGATGACAATGTTTAAGATCACCTAAATTTATATTCCAATATGCTTTTGGCTGGAAGAACTGTTTTTGTTGTCACAATACATATGGAAAAACGAGGTGTTTAGCAATTATGGCCTACCACTACTTTTCTGCATAATAAAAAGAAAATTCAGTCTAAGAATATATCTTTAGAGATACAGATTCAACGGAAATAGTTCTAACAGGAATATCTCTTCTTATGGTTCTATCTACAGTTTTGAAGGTTTCGGGAAAATGTCAGGAGTGAACTTCTGTGCTGCACTCAAACTACCCTTAATCTTCATAGCGCCTCTGCATTCATCAAAGAGCAAACATGAAATAGAATAACCAAGCTTCATTGAAACTCTCAAGTAAGGATTGATATTTCAGGAAATATCTTTACCTCATGAAAGCAATTTGTGGGTTCATTTTCCCAGTGGCAACCTTAACAAAATCGTCGTCCTTGAAGGAAAACGTGGCATCGGGCTTCCCTTCGTACGAACCTAAAGCACAAAAGATTGACAGAGGCAGAAAAATGCAAACTTTGAATATCCGAATCTGATTACTTAACCAAACCAATATTGTTTTCACATCGACTGATCTAATACTAATACAAAATCTTATCTTAAAAAGAAAAGTAAGCAGAATCCAAGCTAGATGGATTAAAAGAAAAAATAATATTTACCCTTTTCTTATTGGGTTCGTATGATTGGGGCTAAAATCAATTCTATTGTCCCAGTTAAGTGATTAAATAAAACAAACAAAAAGGCAAAAACAACATAACAAAGACGAGAGTCAATATCAAGCCTCTTTCTTTTGTAATTTTTGTTCGATTACTTTTACCAAATTAGAAGGAAAAAAGGAACAGAGAGAAAAGCCCTAACCTTTGGTAACCTCCCCTTTCTTGAGGTCAACGATATAAATCTCTTCATCGACTCCCAATTTCTAGTGACGCAGGAAAAAATTAAAACGAACCACAAAAATTACTTGTGTTAGAATTTAGATCAGAGAGAGAGAGAGAGAGAGAGAGAGAGAGAGAGAGAGAGAGAGAATGCAGAAGGACCTTTGGAGCGATGTTTATCTGATAAACAAGGCCGACCTTCTTGGTAAGCTCTTTACCGGCGTCGGCGGCGAGATGGAGCTTCATCTGCTCCAGTAGCGTAGCGGATTTGAGCGTGCTGGGGCTCGACATTGTTGCTTCCTGGAGTATACACGAGAGACAGGAGAAGATAATACAAGGGAAACCTCTTTATTTCGTGAAGTTCATCATAATTATTATATACACACGATCGAGGGGGGATGAGACGTGCTGTTGATGGATACAACTACCCTGTGCGACACAATTGTTGCTAATAAATGGGAAAAGTTTCCGATGTATCCTGCATTTTGGCTCCAGTTATAATTTGGTCCTCGAATTTAAAAAATGCGACAATCTAGTACTTTATTTTTCGAAATGCAACGATTCGGTACTTATTGTTAACCAGCGTTAAGTGATATATGAAAAAATACAAATATCTTTTATATATCATTTAATTTTTTTATCAATTATCCATTAGAATCAAAATCAATTATCAAATTTCTTATCTCTTATAATTTTTCCTTTAAGAGATAATCAACCAAATAGCAAATTGAATAAGAAGGAATCTCAAAAGTTAAAGTTAATGGTAAGGAAAGAAGAGGCGGATAACTGCAACGACAACAACCACCCATTCCATGTATCATGTTACAGAAAGAAGCAAAACAAAAAATGGGGAAACAAAACTGGCTCCAGAAGGGCTAAAATTCAACTTTCAAGCAGACTGTACAGAGTCCGATCGTTCCTTGCACTTCACAACTTTTTATAAAAATTGATATTTTCTTAAAGGCCATGTACATGTTGAGTGTAAACTATAAAAACTGCTGAGAAAAAAAGCTAATGGCATTTTCATTATATTAGTTCTCTTCATCATTAGAATTAGAGATGAACTCTTCCCAAGTGTTAAGCTTGGAATTCATCCAGTGAAGTTAAAAAGAAAACACAGGTCACCTGATGAAACCCAGTTAAGATGTTTGAATTCATAAAAAAAAATGGTTTTGCATTTTAGAACAGAATAGAGTAATTGAAGGGAGATAATGACAGAGACACATAAATACAGGGAGAGATACATTGGAGAGTAGAGCTCTGGAGCTGTGAAGAAATTAAGCACATTTGCTTCTTGCTTGTTGCAGCTGAACCGTGCAAAAGATGAGAGAATATTTGCAAAAGATGAGAGAATATTTCGGGCAGCAGCAAATGTTGCATATGACGTACTGACCACTTGGGACTCCACGTGAAGTTGACACTCGATACGCACATTGAAGCTATTGTCCATCGACAATCAGCGTGAGGGAACTAGCTAGGAAGCTTTCTGCTTTCTGGGCTTTCAGGACTGATGCCCCACGCTTGCAGAGGTTGCCTTGATGTAATAGTAATACAAGTGGAAAACCTGGAAAGCAAAATTTTTTTGGCTCGAGTGACAATTTGATCCAAGACTGGGCTTTCAGGGCTGATGCCCCAAAGCTTTCTCTCAATTTAGTTTTTCGATGGATTTTTTTTTTCTCTCTCTTGGTGACAGAGAATTTGGGTTTTTTCATTTTATGCGGAAGAAGATAATGAGCAGTGTGATATTTTTAAGAATAATTTTGATATTTTTAAAAATTATAAATCGTACATAAAATCATGTGATATACATAAATGACGGTCCATTAGCAACAACATTGTCATGTTTTAAAAATAAGAAAAATAAATTATCACATTTTAAAGTGAGAGACCAAAATGTTACTCGAACTAAAATACAGGACGTGGACGAACTAAATTGTCCATTAGCAACGGTCAATTATTAATGATTACCCGGTCATCCCTTACCAGACAATCTTTCCAGATCTTTAACGAAAAAAGAAAAAAAAATTGAGAGAAAAACCTACGTAATCAATCACAAGTTCACAGTACGCCAGTGTTCGGGCAGGCTCACATTTTAGTATGTCCACGTCAGCCTTATATGAGTTGAAGGTTCTTACATATTTTTGTTTTTCTTATTTTAAAATAGATTAAAAAAAGAGAAAAAAATACAAGAAAAAACTCTTCCGTTTTCACTGACGACGATTAACCAAATTGTTAAGAAGATGAGATTATTCACCTATAGTTATATTTTTCTCTCTGCAACGAAGGAAAAATAAAATATATTTCTCTTTGCAAAAGAGGAGAAAGTGAGAAACAAAAAAGTTGCATGTTTCTCTATACAATGTAAAGTATTTTGTAAATAATAATACCAAATCGCATGTTTATTGCATAATGGATGTGGGATTTAAAACGGTTCCCTCAAAACCAAGGATTTCTATCATAGCATGCCACCATAGAAATGTTAGTGCCAAATGCTAACTCTTTATTTTCCACACAGGGATTTGTGGACGTGGAAACAAAGCCCAAAAGAAGTCACCTTTCATGATATTGTTTTCCTCTGTTATTTGTGTTCAAGAGAGGTGCAGACATACCATGGAGAACAGATTAGTTCAACTTGATAGCTGTTTTAAGGGAGTTCACATCGGCGCCCCACATAGCACGCCCCAAAGGTGCCCCTCACATGCATATCTCATCGTGCATTGGGAACATCTCATGTACATGGTTGGGATGTGCTGTGGGGAGCCCATGCAATTTTGTTGTAAGGGTTGTGCGACCAATAACTTTACTCCATGACAACCAAAAGTGCATATGACCCATAGGCTGAGTTTGGAAGGAGTATAAATGCAAATATGTACAGCGTAAATGCATACAAAATATATGGCTTTACACTCTACATATTTGCATTTGTACTCCTTCCAAACTCAGCCATAGTTGCTCGATCTCTTAATTGCACTTATGGCTGATGTGGACAAAATGATTATGAATCAGCTATTCCTTTCTCACTATGAAACAACAACAATGAACATCAAGAATAGTCATCTTATTCAATTCTGCCTTCTTTTT
This sequence comes from Nelumbo lutea, assembly GCF_056320005.1. Lineage (NCBI taxonomy): Eukaryota > Viridiplantae > Streptophyta > Magnoliopsida > Proteales > Nelumbonaceae > Nelumbo > Nelumbo lutea. The sequence continues at coordinate 120,369,079 of NC_142684.1, forward strand.
CCCTGAGTTTTCAATGATTGAAGGCCCAACTCCTCCATCTACTTGCCCACACATGCACTTCTCACTCCCATGCATTGTTGTTGTGTTTGATTCTCATTCGAAGTGTAGAACCGGGTGGCTAGGAGATTAGAAGATCTGAATTCCACTTGTTAATGTTCACAAACCAACATTTTCTGCTGCTATGTACATTGACATAGTTGTTCAGTTCAGGCTCCATTTGACTCGAAAAAATAAAGTTGTTTAGGCTCCATTTGGGTAGATTGCAAATACAAACATATATAAGGTTCAAATACAAGATTTAGAAATATTGTATACAAGGCTTTGCACTGAATATATTTGTATTTATCGTCTTCCCAAATGGAGCCTTGGGACAATTTCTATTATATTCTTTTATTTTGGTTGTAAGTTTTAGATTAGCTGCACTTGTAACAACAACAACAATAATCTATATATCTCACCACAACACTCAACATGGTCATCCCTATTCTCATTTCTCCTACATGTGGCTTTTCATTCTTAAAGTACTAAAATTACCCTTTTTCATCATTAATTACCATTTTTTGTGTCATTCATATCTATAACGTTCCATTCTTCATTATTCATAATCGTGGTGATTGAACGCATAATGGAGGCTTTTCTATTTCACATTTTTCATTACAACATTATTTTTTTATATATACTCTGTTTTATCTCCTTGGAATTTTTAGACCTTAAATCTTTTTAACCATTTCTTCTTTTATCAGCAGATACATTATTTTGTTCTTTCAATTAAGCTTCATCGTTTCATTTTCAAAAAAAAAAAAAAAAAAAGCTTCATCGTTTTGTTTAGGAGACCATGAGGGAATAGGAGTTCTATCACATATCACATCTTACCCAGATACACTTATTTCAATATGTTAAAGTTGTTTTTAATTATCCTTTTTCATTGCAGAAACCATATTTCTTTCTGTCTTTAGGTAACATTTACACATTAGAAATCATTAGGGAAGATCACTTCAACCCCAATTCTCTGGTTCATAGTTCCTCTACATTGCATAAGATTTTACATTTCGTGTCATGGCCTTCTTTTGTTGATTTAACTGTGAACCGACGGCCACTATGCTGTTAAAAACCAGTAGTGCATGGTTAGCAAGGATGAAATCTTGAAGAGAAGGCAAGTCGAACCTTGGCTTTTCGACTACATGTATTCAGTGAGACCTTCACAGATGTGAATTTTAGGATTTTGTATGCAAAGTTAACAAGGATGAAATCTTGAAGAGAAGTCAAGTTGAACAGTGGCTTTTAGACCACATGAACTCAATGAGACCTTCACGGATGTGAGTTTCAGGATATCATATGCAAAGTAATTACTGATTAGCTAGAGAAATTGATGCAGGATAATATCAAATCCAAAGGATAGTAGTTTTGGGTAAGTGGTCTGGTTTTATCAATGGGCTCCATGCCAGTTGTTTCAGCCCATTTGCTTGCCAAAGCCATTGGACATCATCATGAACTCATCAGCATTGACATCACTATCACCAGCACTATCAATGAAGTCTTTGTATTATAAAAAAGGGAAAAACTATGCTGCCAGAAAGACATGATTCCATAAGAACTTTGACCAATCAACCCCCCTCCCGTGAATTTAGATAAATACCACCTGATTGGTTACTACTTTTATGATACTGGTTAATTGGTTACGAATTTTTCCATTATCATAGTCAAACCCTAAAAAAAATAGTAATGTAGTGGCTTACTTACACCAAGGAACCTCATACTGGGAGGCTGGGGGGGAGGGGGAACAGTGGTGCTGTGTACTGGAAGTGGAGTTGCATGAATGGTGAGCTGTGCCCACTCCATACACCCTCAAAATGACCAAGATGGTGTGAGTCTGCTCCTTAATTCATACTGTGAAAAAGGTTGATCATTTTTTGGAATACAAGAATTCATGTATGGTTTAGAGTAAGCCGGGATTAGTTAAAATATCCTGTCTGGTGTATTTTTCAGTCATGTCCTTGTCATATCTGGGTATCATAATTTGCAGGATTTCCGGGAGATGTTCTCAAGATTTAGAAGGGGAAAAACATATTTTGATCTTGTGCCTCAAAATTGTATTATGAGTTATATTCAACGGAGAATAGGAAAACAAGAAAACCAGATAATAGCAAAGATCTATACTCTTTCATCAATGCATGCAAAGTTTGGTCAAAGCCCATGTCGTAGAAGGCAACAAAACAATAAATTAAATGCTGATTACGTAACTTACAATCATGGTCTGCTTCCTCTACCATCTCTTGAATCTCTCTCATTGAAGTTCAAATTTAGCCTTTGCAATATGTTCGATGTTCATAACAGATATTTTTCCCTGCATTTGGATCAGTAAAAGTTAGCAAGGGACAAGAAAGAATCAGGTCATTTTGGAGATATAAAGTGCTTCACATTATTATCTTGGTCAATAATATGAAAAGGTTTGATTAGCTCTTCCTTGGTATCTTTTCTCCAATTTTAGCAATCATCATGTAGACAAATTCATCAAAACCAATGGCACCACTACCATCCTTCTCTACATCTGCAATCATTTGCTCGATTTGCTGGAATAACAGAAGATTCTACTGTTAATAATGCAATCATACTTCTACCAGTATCAATTAGGAGAAAGTATGAAACATCATGCTAAAACCAATATGACAGGAGTGCCAATAAAAGAGAAATAAGTGGTTTCTTATTGCGAGTTTGAAAAGTGATGAGAAAAACAATAATGTCCAAGAAGCATTTTGAGGCTGCTCACTTTCAATATGCTATGAAGTTATGCCCAAACAAAGTGGCTAATTAAGATTACAAATGAACAGAAAAAGAAAACTGGATACAGCATGACAAGGTAAATCGCCCCTAGTCAAATTATGTAGTTTCTCAGACAGTTTATGATAAGTGGAGAAGGTTAGCAAGGAACCGTGCCAAGAATCCACGTTATCAGGACTACGTTGCATGAAGTGCAGGACACGTGGCCATGCATATCTGCTAGCTGTTAGGCTTAAGAATGAGTCAAATAAATGAGTAGGAGTCAAATAAACAAGTGAGGGAATATCTCACTTTTGGTTGCGTCAGTTGCTGTTGACTAGGCTAAAGTATAGGATAGACGGTTGCGTGAGTTTAGGAGAGTTGGTTGAGTGACTTCTTGTATTTAAACATGGGTTACACAGAACCAAGGAGTGAAAATTGTCAATGAAACAACAGGCTATTTTCTTGCCTTAAAAGAAAAGTCTATCAATTGGTATCAGAGCGAGGCTGACGATGGGAAGCCACAAAGAGCTAATAGAGAGTCTGGAGACCAGTGTGGGCAGTTTGCACGAAAGCTTCAACCGCCTGGAGCTGGGATTTGGCGAGAAGTTGCAACGACTGGAGGCTGCAATCAGCAATCTCACGGAGGCGGATGTGATACAACCGGAACCTAAGTTTAACCAAGTCACTGAGCGAAGATCCAACTGAGTGGCTCAATAAGGCGGAGCAATTCTTCAGGTATCAAGGCACTACAGAGCCACAGAAAGTACCCTTGGCCTCCTTCCATCTTGAAAGGGAAGCGGACCAGTGGTGGCAGTGGTTGTATTGAGCTTACCAAGAAGAAAAAAGAGAAATTATGTGGGACATTTTTGTAGAGGAGCTGTGGTCGTGATTTGGACCAACGGAGTGCGAGGATTTCGATGAAGCCTTGTCCAAGATTCGACAGACAGGCTCTCTGCGGGACTACCATCGGGAGTTTGAAAGACTGGGTAACAGAGTCCGTGGCTGGAATCAGAAGGCTTTGGTAGGGACATTTATGGGCGGCCTCAAGACGGACATTGCGGACGGGATCAGAATGTTTAAACCAAAGTCACTCAAAGAGGCCATTAGCCTAGCCAGGATGAGGGATGAACAAATCAGTCGGCAAAAGAAGGTGACTAGGTTCCATGCGGCTGTGGCTACTATGATGAGTTCGACTTCGACCAACCCCAAGCCAGCGTTACCGATGAAGCGGTTATCTTGGGAAGAGATGCAACGACGACGTGCACAAGGACTCTGCTTCAACTGTGATGAGAAATTTGTCATGGGACACAAGTGTAAGGGTCCACAACTGCTGCTGTTAGAAGGAAGCTTGGAGGAGGATGAGGAGGAACCAGAAGACCTTGAGATTTAGCTGCATGCTCTCACGGGCTGGTCCCCTGCTCGCACCATGAGAGTTGTAGCTAGAGTCGGCTCCCACGATTTAGTTGTGCTCATTGACAGTGGATCGACACACAACTTTATTAATGATCGGGTCGCAGAGCTACTACAACTTCCGGCAATCCCAATCGAACCTTTTAAGGTGAAGGTGGCCAACGGTGCACCCCTCAAATGTCAAGGGAGGTTCGAGAATGTCAAAGTGTGGCTACAAGGTACCCCATTCACTCTAACTCTTTACTCTTTACCACTAATCGGGTTAGATATGGTGCTAGGGGTCCAATGGCTCGAGCAGCTAGGCACGGTCATGTGTGACTGGAAAAGGATGACGATGGATTTCATGTGGAAAGGAAGCCCCCATTGCCTAGAAGGAATCAATCATAAGCCGATCCAACCTACCGAACTTAGAGCCATATCAAAGGAAGCAAAACAAAGGGAATTCTTTGTTTGCCATGTGCTTATAGATGTCTACAGAGGAGGGGGTTCCTATAGAGATGCGGCCATTACTGCAAGAATTTGAGGACGTGTGCCAAGAACCAAAGCAACTACCTCCTTCACGAGAAATTGACCACCGAATCAGCCTCAAAGAAGGGGCCGATGTACGACCCTATAGGTATGCTCATTTCCAAAAGACCGAGATAGAGAAACAAGTACAAGACATGCTCAACATGGGAATAATCAAGACTAGCACCAGCCCCTTTTCTTCACCCGTCTTGTTGGTAAAGAAAAAAGATGGGACGTGGCGGTTCTGCACAGATTACCGGGCCCTCAATGCCATTACTATCAAAGACAGATTCCCAATCCCAACGGTAGAGGACATGCTAGACGAACTATATGGAGCAACTTACTTTACTAAGCTCGATCTAATATCGGGTTATCACCAGGTGCGAGTCCACCCCGCGGACACTCACAAGACAGCCTTCCGCACGCACAATGGCCATTACGAATACTTGGTCATGCCTTTCGGATTATGCAATGCCCCCTCAACTTTTCAATCTCTAATGAACTCAATCTTTCGGCCATTCTTAAGAAAATTTGTGCTGGTTTTCTTCGACGACATTCTCATCTATAGCCCGGAGTGGGAAACACATCTTATGCATGTTCGAAAAGTTTTTGAAGTGTTGAGACACCATCGATTTTTTGTTAAACTTCGCAAGTGCGCCTTTGGTCAACAAGAGATCGAATACTTGGGTCACATTGTCTCTGTACAAGGGGTGCACGTGGATCCTGGAAAGGTAAGAGCTATGATAGAATGGCCTGAACCTACTAGTGTGTCTGAACTGCGTGGTTTCCTAGGTCTCACAGGCTACTACCGTAAGTTCGTAAGAAACTACGGAATGATAGCCCGGCCTCTCACCAATCTGCTCAAGAAAGGCCAGTTCGCATGGGGCAAGAAGGCCAAAGAGGTATTTGAAGTCTTAAAACAAGCCATGTCGTCGACCCCAACCTTGGCCATGCCCAACTTCGACGAACCATTTGTCATAGAGACGGATGCATCAGGGGAAGGCATCGGAGCAGTCCTAAGCCAACAAGGGAAGCCCATAGCCTATATAAGCCGAGGCTTAGGAGTTGCAAAACAGGCTTGGTCCATTTACGCTAAGGAAATGCTAGCCATCGTACAAGCAATCAAAACATGGCGGCCATACCTTATGGGATGCAAATTCTATATACAAACAGATCAGCGAAGCCTTAAGTACTTGCTTGAGCAGCGCATCACCATGCCTGAACAACAAAAATGGGTTTCCAAGCTGCTAGGATATGATTATGAAATCCTGTATAAACCGGGGAAAGAGAACTCAGCCGCAGATGCTTTGTCAAGGAGGTTAGAAAGTCCCAGCCTCCATACATTATATACTTCTCATGCCTCTCTATGGGACAAGATCAAGAGAGATACGCAACAACACCCTTATATGGTACAGATCGGTCAGCAAGCTACAAACAAACCCGAAACTCCATACAGTTGGCGCAACGGGCTGATCTACTATAAGAACAGGGTAGTTGTTCCGTCGGATTCTCCAATCATACCAAAACTCCTCCATGAAGTCCACAATACTCCCTATGGAGGCCATTCTGGGGTACTGCGGACGTACAAGCGATTGGCACAACAGTTCTATTGGCTGTCTATGCACCAATCAAATCAAAAATATGTCGCCTCTTGTGCAGTGTGCCAAAAGAATAAATCAGAGACCCTCTCCCCAGCTGGACTCATGCACCCACTACCCATTCCATGTCAGGTATGGGATGACATAACCATGGACTTCGTGGAGGGACTTCCACCCTCACAAGGGAAAAGCACAATCATGGTTGTCATAGATCGCCCAAGCAAGTTCGCTCATTTCTTGCCTCTCTCACCCACACACGGCCAAAACAGTTGCGGACAGATTTATAGAAGGAGTGGTTAAACTTCATGGGATGCCAAAATCTATTATCAGTGATAGAGATCCCATCTTTGTTAGCCATTTTTGGCGTGAGTTTTTTAAGTTGTCAGGGTCCAAGCTGCATATGAGTACATCCTACCACCCCCAAACGGATGGACAATCCGAAGTGGTCAACCGCTGTTTGGAGCAGTACTTACGCTGCTTTGTATCCCAGCAACATAAGAGATGGAGCAATTACTTGCCGTGGGCCGAATTCTGGTACAACACTACGTACCATAGCTCAATCGGCATGACTCCCTTCCAAGCACTATATGGGAGGTCTCCACCGGCATTTCCGCATTACTCAACCGGCACATCACCCGTCCATGAGGTAGACAAAGCATTGGAGACAAGGGATAACATCCTCAAACAACTAAAATCTCACCTGTAGGCGGCTATTAATCGCATGAAGCAAATAGTGGACTCAAAGAGAAGGGAGATTGTTTATCAAAAAGGCGATTTTGTATTGCTTAAGCTCCAACCATATCGTCAGCACACTGCTTATAAAAGAAACCACCACAAACTCGCCAGCAAGTATTTCGGCCGTACCGAGTGAAGGAGAAGATTGGGAGCGTTGCATACAAGCTCGAGCTGCCGGAGGGTGCCCGTATCCATCCTGTCTTCCATGTCTCAATGCTCAAGAAATTTGTGGGAGAGGACACTCTGCTAGATTTGACTTACCACCAACGAATGATGAAGGTGAGGTAATAGCGGTACCAGAGGCTATACTGGATACACGCTGGGTGCGAAAAGGGTCGGGCTTCGTGGAAGAAAGCTTGGTGCAATGGAAGAATCTTCCAAGAGAAGAGGCAACCTGGGAGAATATGCAGCAGTTAAAAAGTCAGTTCATTAATCTGAACCTTGAGGACAAGGTTCCACTTCAAGGGGGGGAAAATGATAAGTGGAGAAGGTTAGCAAGGAACCGTGCCAAGAATCCACGTTATCAGGACTGCGTTGCATGAAGTGCAGGACGCGTGGCCATGCATATCTGCTAGCTGTTAGGCTTAAGAATGAGTCAAATAAATGAGTAGGAGTCAAATAAACAAGTGAGGGAATATCTCACTTTTGGTTGCATCAGTTGCTGTTGACTAGGCTAAAGTATAGGATAGACGGTTGCGTGAGTTTAGGAGAGTTGGTTGAGTGACTTCTTGTATTTAAACATGGGTTACACAGAACCAAGGAGTGAAAATTGTCAATGAAACAACAGGCTATTTTCTTGCCTTAAAAGAAAAGTCTATCAGTTTACCTTGTACTAGGTATGTTTGAATTGAATGAAAACTGCATGGTTGTTCTATAATGACCTCATCATTATTTACTTTCTCATGGTATCCATGAAATGTAGGTACTGACTGTCTAGAACCCTGTGAATCAATCCAAAAAGAACAATGTTGTTAATTTTATATTTTGGTATCTGGGAAAGAAACTCTCATCTATATTTTTGATTTTTTATTAAGAATTTTTTAGAGTAAGATGGGCTTGAATCCACACATTACAATTAGAAAGAATGAGTATATGAAATGTTAGACAAGGGTGAAAGTACAAACAAGAAACAACCAACCATATTGGCTTAGAAACCAAATTTTAACTTTTGTAAGCTGGGTTTGAGTCCACATATAATAATTGAAAATAATGATTACATGAAATGTTAGGAATGAGGTGAAAATACAAAAAAAAAAAAAAAACTAAGCACATAAGCTTAGGAAACAAAATGTCTCTACTTAAGTCTAAAACAGCATCTCTATTATGCAATTCTGAAAAAGACATATGAACAAAAATTTATACAGTTGACAAGTCTTTAGGGGGGCAAGAAATAACTGGTTTCCAGTTGATGACCATTTGCTGAGTTGAAGTAACAGGAAAATTCTTTCACTGCATATGATGTAAATAACAGATATTAACCTCAGCAATCTGAATGTCCTTTTCTTTCCCTGTTTTCGAAGATGTAAGTAATAATCAATGTAAAGACCTTGATGGTCTGGACTATTGCACGGAGGCACAGCATTAGATCCTTGCAGGGAGGCAAGGATTTAGTAATTTAAAAACCAGACAAAGAAAATAATGAAAATATAAGAAACAAACCATCTTTTTGTATTGAATAACTTCATTTCAAACCCTATCCTTTTTTAGTTTTACTACTCTGTACATGTTGTAATTTGACTGTCCAACACCCTGTCTAATGGGTAGTGGTTAGTGGTTGGTAGTCTGCGTTTAGTAGATCAGTGGGATGCTTACATAAGTTAGTAGATTTAGATGTGACTTAGTTGTTTCAGTTTCTTTATATGAACTCTGTAACGTTGAGTTATGATATATGAATGAAGGATTCTGTATTAGGAGTCAAACAGAATAGTGTTGAAGGAGGTTCAACCCCTCCAGTTTCAAGCTTTATGATAAATTATTTTTTGAAGATAAATAAAGAAAAAATTTATTACTAAGAAGAGTTTACATCTCATAGGTGACAAGAGGTCACCCCAAGAAACAAATCAAATAATAATTCGCAGTGCCCATCTTGATTGAAACCGCTTATGACCTAATAAGCGCATAATTTAAACAAAGATGAAAAAAAATAGAAATTGATTGAAACCGAAAAAAAGAAGAATTTCTAAAGCATAAGAACAATCTGAAACTGAAAGTCTCACCATGATATTCGGGGTGGTGTCTCGAGAGGATAAAGCCATACAAGGTATGTACTGTGCAGCTTTTTAACTTTCACCAGCTTTCAGTTTCTTCAGGGATTCCTGAACTCGCTGAACAATCGAACCGGTGAAGGGAAACCCAAAAGGCCAAAAATGAAACAAGCTTACGTCTTACGTGGCTGAAAGAAGATCGTCTAACCGAGAGATATAGAATCTAACGTTCAGGATTTTGCCAAATTCATTGATAATCGACATTATTATTGTACTTTCATTTGTAAAATTAATTATAATAAATGAAGAAATACATAAGCTTGTAGAGTGACCGGACTTAGCGGACGATCAACAGTGAAAATCGAAGCCGAAAACTCGAGGGGTTTATCGCGTACAGATTAGTAAGCATTTCTTCAACATTCTGATTGCCGCAGAAAAGGGAATAGGAAAACCTAGAAAGTGTAAAATCCAAACCCCTGCATCCTTTTTTTTTCCTCTTTTGTTGACAACTTTCTCATTTTACAATCATAATAGTAGTCTGCTGCAGGATAGATCATCAACTTTTTTTGGTAGAAGGATTGATCATAAACTTTAGATTATAATATATTCGAATTAGTATTTGAATTTATGATAGGCTGATGGAAATATGGAGTCTTATATTCTTTTTTCTTTTTTGATTGATAATGGCCGACATCAGCAAAAATAGTCATAGCGGGAACTTCATCATGAACTATATGGATGCGTATTGGTAGTGCAGATTCAATTTTCATAATGGAACATTTGTTGCTTCTCACGAGAGAATTAGTTAGTTAATTATTTCTTTATTGCTATCTTGGGGAACAAATCATTATTACAAAAGCAATTCCTATCCCGATGCCTGCTTGTATTGTCTAAACCTAAAATCTTATTTGGGATTCAGTTGCTCCAGTATAGAAATGTGATGTTTTCTGTACGGTATCTGGATTGATTTATATGGATATCCTTCTGCATTTTATTTTATTCACAGTAACCGAATGTGATGCTTGACTTCCTGTGCTGTTGGGTGCTGTTTTTATTCTTCTCAATGTATATATACTCAAATATCTCAACGTAGAATGCGCACTTTCTTTTTCAAACTGCAGTGAATGAACTTGAAGACAAAAATCTTTCTAGAGAAACATAAGAGAATGATCTTTTATGCTCCACCCTTGTTAGCTGGTATCACTATCAAGCGCCAAGGAAGATATCTGCAACGAAAGTTTGATGGAAAAACTGTCATTCCTTTCAAGTGACAAACCATAACCTTCTTCCCTCAACTTCATGGTTTGTTTTCTTCCTTCTTCCATTCTCAACTTTTCAATGTGATTACCATGGACAACTGTGATTACCATGGACAACATTCATTCCCCACCCCCCGAAGGTTGTTGCTCACGAAATGTCTAAGTAGGTAACAAACAAGGTAATGAGATACCATTTCCAGATTCAGATCCAAAGAGCGATGTCATGTTTCATCTTGTGAGTAATGAATGGAAGGAATTGAAGTTGTTTTACTAGTTACCTCTTAGCTCCAGGGTGGTCCATTTCTCTCTTTCTAATACAGCAAGCTACTCTCTCTCACTTACCCGCTTATCTCTCTTCTATTCTTTCTGAAATCCTACATCAGTATCACTGGTATATAGTCCATCTTTCTCTCTTACCATTATGATACCTATATATTTTAAATATGCAGCCCACAGTTTTTTAGCAGTTTCTTTTTTTTTTTTTTGGGGGGGGGGGGAGTTATATAACTTTTTTTTGGCTTATGGTGATGAAAAAGTCATATTAAGTCAATAATATTATAGGGATTTGCAACATAAACAACACAAATATTCTTACAGAAAGTCAGAAATGTATAAATGATATGAGGGGTCATGGGATTACTTTTCCCTTGGTCTGCCTTCTTGACAAAACAAGAAAACGAGATAGGGAGTAGAGGAGGTAAGGTTTGGAGAGAAATAGGGTGGGAGGGTTTGGGTCTATTGCAGCTTTTTTTTTTTGCCAGATAAAATAAACATTTTCTTTTTAAAATTTTGGGAGTTAAATGGAGGGGCATTAGAGAGTTAGAGAGCAATCCTTAACATTTTCATGAGACTTTCATGCTGTGGGGAGGGGGGACAAGGACCCATTTTATTATGTGTTTTCAACTGCCTCCACCCACTAACTATATGAATTATGGTGTCAGGGGGGGGGGGGGGAAGGACCCCTCAACTTGATACTTGGCTCTGCCCCTATTTTTTAGGATTTTATTTGGTTGGGAGCTAAGGTGTTTGGATATCTCTCACTGATGCCTTATTACTTGTGATTGTTTGCCCTCCTTTTTCCCTTTATGAATTCTATATTTACAATAAAAAAAAGTTGTACTCTACCCAACTGGCCATAAACCATCATTTTCTCTAAGCCCTAATCTCAATTCTCACATTCTATGAAATGTATGCTAACAGAAAATTTTTGTTATGAAACCAGCACCACAAACCCTTCTTCGTCCTATCAGACAACCACTTATTCCCTCATAAAACTCCATTTCTAAAGATCATTTCAATAGAAAGGATCCCAACCCATCCTGCTCTGCTAAGCCGCCTAGGCTCATTTAAGCAAGAGTTGGTGGATTTGGGAAGTGACTTTTTGATATATAATTATTGTTTTCATGGTTTTCTCCCTGGAAGATTTAGAGACTCAAGGTTGTTGAACAACATTCATTGAGCCTAAAAGAATAAGGTTCTTGAAGCAAAAAAGGTTTTAGGATCTTGGGCTTTAGTGCTTAATGGAAGAAATCTAGGACTGTTCAAATGAAAAGCCATTAAAATATAAGTTTATGGTAATTTTTATTGGTGAACAAAGTTTCCTACAAGAGGGATCAAGTTTCCCTGCGATATCCAAAACTTGACATGAAAATGGTAGGATTATCAACTTTTGTTTTGTCTGTGGATGCTGACTATTGGATAAGTTTCGCTAAGCTAAGATGGAAGAAGCAAGACCCATCTATTCATGGTATGATTTATTGAAAGACTGTAACCTGTCATACCTGCATTTATAAGACATTCATATTGAGAAAGAGGATAGTTGATGTAGGGAAAGGTTTACTGCATTTTGTTGGTTGTTGGTTGTTGGATTTCTCTGGGCTGTAAGTGCACTGGCATATGGCATATCATAATTTGATGTTTTCAAGGACTGATCACCTATTGATATCAAATGTGTATATTAGGGGCATTCACAAACACCATAATCTTTTTTATTTTGGAAATGGTGGCAAAATGTTCCTGCATATATTATATATTTCTCAGTTACTAAGCCAGTTAGATATTCCTGACTAGCTTACTATGGTTGGTTCTGTTTTATCAAAGATTTTATATTGCAGTTCATCTGGCTGAAAGGTTCTACATATGGCTGATGTAGTAAGAAATGATTTTAACACGTAATTTAACAATGGATATGGTACTGAACATAACAGAATGAAAAAGGATTCATGTAACCAACCCCATATAGTATGAACAAGGCTTAGGTGATTATGATGGTGAAACTCTTATCTTTGTTTTGGAAATGATGACAATCTTTTGTGAATAATATGTCTTTCTCACTTCCAAATCAGATTGGTATTCTTGACTATCTCATTATTGTTGGATCTGTTTGTCTTCATCAAAGATTTTGTATTACTGTTCATCTGGCAGAATGTCTATATCAAAGACATTGATGGTACCTTATGTTTTCTAATTTTCTACTGTAATGGTTGTCTGTTTTGCTCTGTACAGATAAGGATCAAGTAATTTGGACAGTATAATGAAGATCTGTGGATCATCTTCAATGGGAGTTCTGTAGAAGTAGATATTTCAAAACATCATCTCAAAAGGCCTTATCTTTGGGCTGTCCTGTCATACTGGCAAAAGTTCCTTTATATTTTGTGGTGGTCTTCTATTGTTGCCATGCAAAGGCAGAGCCTACTCTACCCAAGGGTCTCTTCCAACTTCCAAAAGATCCCATATGGACTACTTTGTTCTGGAGTTCTTTGTGCTTTTTCAAGCTTGCTTCCTTATAGGAAGTATGGTAGATTTTGGCTACTGAGGGCAAAATTTCCAGCAATCATGGAGACAACAAAATTGAACAATCTAAAGATGGGTACTGCCTTTCAACGCATTAGAAGTATGCCTAACAAAGATCAAGGAGAGTTGACTGATGAAGATGATGACCTTTGTCCTGTTGAATGTGTGAGAGAATTTAAGACTGATAAAGAATTCTTCAAGATACTGGAGAAGGCCAGGGAAACTGATTCTTTAGTTGTAGTAGATTTTTATCGTACTTCATGTGGAAGCTGCAAGTATATAGAGCAGGTGTTCTCAAAATTATGCAAAGGATCTGGAGATCAGGAAGCTTCTGTAATCTTCTTAAAGCACAATGTAAGTGTTTCTAGTTAGTAAATATGCATAAACTAATTCAATAAATTCTTATAACTTCAGTTATATGAATAGACTAATGATTGTTCCAATTTGTTTGTAAATATGTATATGGCAGCGTTTTAAAAGGCGTGGGAGGCATACGCCTGGAGGCGTTCCTCCGGGCGAGGTGCTCCCAAAACGCCCTGAGGCGTATGCCAGAGGCACTGACACCTCTGAGGTGTATGCCTCAGGTGCAAGAGGCGTACGCCTCATGCGCCTCATGCATGTCTTATATAAAAGGACAAAAAGAAAAAGAAAAAAAGAAAAAAAAAGGAAAGGAAAGGAAATGAAAGGAAAAGAAAGAGAAGAAAAAAGATAAAAGGAAAGGGAAGGGAAGAAAAGATAAGGGGAAAGAAAGTGGTTTGCCCCTTGCCCCTTCGGCTGGGGGCTTCGCCCCCCGATACCCCCCCCCCCCTGCCCTCTTTTCAACAAGACCCCCTCTTTCAACTAATGCTATGCATCTTTATTCTTCTTAATATAAAAGGTTTTTATTAAAAATAAAGAAAAAATGAGGTCCCCCCTACTCTTCATCCTCCTCCTAACCCCCCTCCTCTTAAGGAGGCTTACACCTCTTGCGTTCTGAACTACACCTCACGCCTCTAGGTAGTGGAACTCCTCGTGTCACGCCTCCACGTTTTAAAACATTGGTATATGGCATAAACAAAATATGGAAAGTTACATTTACAATTTGTTTCAAGAACGGAAACACAGTAAAATATTTGTTACACATGCACAGTACAATAAAAAGATTTGTTAAATATGAATATAAGTTTTGCATGTTACAAAAGGGACTTTACCCTATGTTGGTTATGGCCATCTGGGGTCTGGGGAAGGGTGGACTAGATAAACCTAATTTTTTTGGGAACTTAGTGGCTTTCTCAAACTCAATCCATTCTTACGCTGGTCAGCCTGCCTGAGATTTACAACCACCAAACAATGGCTCCTGTGTTTAATATGTTTAGGAAAATTTGGAATGAAAAGTTCAGCATGTTTTACATGTAAATGCATGTATAATCTATTAAAAGTATGCATAAAAAAGCTAATACTCAACATTGGTCCCAGCTGAAGAGTGAGATTGGTTGGAGGATTTTAATGATCTTATCTAGAGTTTAAATGTTTGGGCTGGCAGGTGTGAGAATGCAGATGTAAGTCTGAGGGCAATGGCTTTTATCTAGGGTTAAAATTTTGAATTTAATGTTATGAAAAGGAAAATGGTTATCAGTTGTTAAATGGTCTTTATTGTACAGTTCAGGATTAAAGTTTGATAGTGATGGAGGATATCATTTATGTCACTTGTATATGTCACCAAACAGTTTCTCCTATTTTCTGTTCATTTTATCTTTTGCGTTGGCCTAAAGATCATCTGAATCTTTTTTCCTTTTGGCACAACCTCAGTGGTTAAGAATATTTTAGCTTTCTTTTGTTGCTAACTACAGTGGTTAAAGTAGGTATTATAGTTTTGACACTGGATTTTTTGAGCTTAATGTAAAGCTATCTTGTGATTAGCTGAACAGGATTATTTTATATGTACCAACCTGTGCAGGTTATAGATGAGTATGATGAACAATCTGAGGTGGCTGAGCGCCTGAGAATCAAGGTATGTTTCCCCTGTAAATAGCTTTTCAGACCGATATTAATTCACCTGTTAGTGTTCATTTATCTGGATTTTGGAATGGAAATTCTCTGGAGCTCAGTTGCATGGATTTTTATTAATACAAAATTCAGCTTCAAATCCTGGCAAATCAAATGAATACTGTGATGAATTTTTAGGTAATTTTATTTGTTGATACTTGGTTTTCCAGATGATTTTTGAAGAAAAAATAGGCTAGAACTTTTCTCTTTAGTTAATGAGTATGGATAAATTCCATGGATGAGAGGAAGTGACTGTATTGGGATGTTCAACTCAATGCAAACTAAGTGGTTACAACATCCTAGTGAATACATGGCTGTGGAAAGTATTTTAGTAAGAAACTTATTAGATGCAATCACTTGTCAAAATATCGGGGAATGTTCTATAAACATGGCTGAAGCCTGGATGGTGTTAGAAGCACACAAAGTGGTCAAACAATTTAGCAGGAATAGGATGATTAATGAAGGTGGGCCTTGGGGCAACAGTTAGGTTGCTCCATTGTGACCTGGGTGACTAGGAATGGCAACGGAGCAGGTTCGGGGAGGGTTTTGTAAATTCTAGACCCTAGCCACCTCTCTAAATCTCCCAATCAGTACCTGCCCCATAACCCATAGCAGGTTGGATTTTGGGAATTCAAACCCTCCCTGCACATGAAAATGCAATACCCTCTTCGACTCTACCCTCCCCGTATTTAAGGGTAGGGTGGGTTGGGTTTAGAGCCTTCATCTATTTTCCTATTATTTCTTGTTATGTATAAAAAATAAATAAGTGAAATAACATGAACAAACAACATAATTTATAATTATTCAATTAAGATATGTAAAAAACATATAAATTATCAATTATTCTTCACATTAAATTCAACACCTAATACATAAATTTCATATGCTTTCCAACAATATGCGAGTCATGGAGGGTCAGGTTTAGCCTAATACCGTACCCTACCCATACCCGTATAGGTTATAGAATCCTAAATCCTGCCCCTGCCCCAAAATCCATCCTTCTAGCAAAAAAATTGCCCCATCAAGGTGGGTAGAGGCGTGTACCCACCAGGTAGGGTAGAAATTACCATACCTATAGGTGACCAGGGTTCAAATCTTGGAAACAGTCTTTCTATATGTGCAGGGGTAAGGCTGCGTATGGACCCCACATTGGCGAGAGCCTCGTGCACTGGGCTGCCCTTTTTAGGATAATTATTGAAGGAGATTCATGAATGGTGTGATCAATGGGCTGCATGGTTTAGAGGATCCTCCCTGGCACACGCTAGCTTTTAAAGGAATGCTATGAGGTTAATATAAAGTTCAGTCTTACTTTGACCTATAAGCATGTTTATCGCAAAACCAACATTGCAGCAGATTGGCTAGCTAACTTTTGGTCATTTGAAGAGATTAGATAGCAATTGGCTAGCTAACCTTTGGTCACCCCTCGGCCTTTTTGATGTATTTTTCAATCTACAAAAAGAATCACTCGTCAAAATATCAACAAGATACTTATAGAAAAAAAAAAAACTCTATCTAGAGTTATAGATTTTATTTTTCTTTCTAATCAACAGAAGACCACATTTAAATATTACTAGCACTGCTAGAAGTATTTTAATTTAGCAATCTTTTTTTTTTTTTTTGCACTGCTGCAGTAATAGCTTAGACTATGGTTTCGTTATATCAAGTGCTATACTCAGAAAATAGGAATTTGAACACATGCAGGCAGTCCCTCTCTTCCACTTCTACAAAGATGGAGTGCTGTTGGAAGCATTCCCAACCAGAGACAAGGAGAGGATAACTGCTACTATTCTTAAATATACAACTCCTGCTTCCGAAGACATCAAAATCGATTAGGTTATATTTATGTGCTTTAACTTCATGTATTCAGAATGAGATTAATGCTTATTCACAATCTTAGAGTTATTGGAAGACTCATATTGTTTGATACGTGTATTTGGTGGTCAGCTGGATCAGAGCACATGGTCTCATTGTTGTGCGAATAATCCTTGTACCATTTGTTTCTCTTTCTCTCTCTCTATTTTTGTTTTTCTGATAATTATACTTGTACTGTTATTGAGAAAGAAAAAGTAATCACACAAACCAAGTATTGTTGTTACATTTATTATTGCCTATACTTTCTGGAAAATTCATTATCATCTCGTGACCTGACCAGTACAAAAACTCTATTGACAATTTACTGTTTTGCCATTTATGGGCAAGGTTCAATGTATAGACATGATAGGCCTCTATCTTATCTTTATGGTGTAGATAGGTGTCGATATGCCCTCTTTTAAAGTTAATTGTTAATTTTTTTTTTCTATATTATAACTAGTGGGACCTATAATAGAAATACACAAGAGTATACAATTGTTTTATATAATAATTAATAATTATTTATATTTTATATCATTTTTAATAATTTTTTGTAATATAAAAATAACAATTATTAATTTTAGATAGGGTTGTTTATCGAGCTTAGGGATGGTAATTTTTTCCATTTCTCTAATCCTTGTGGGGATTTACCCTGAATGGGGCAAAGATGGGGATGGTTTTCTCCCTGCAAGGATGGAGATGGAAAATTTTCGTCCCCATTGGCGGGGACGGTGTGGGGATGGAGAGAGCACTCCTTGCCCTGCGGGGACCCCTTATATAATAGTTTAGAAGTTTAGAAGTTTTTTTTTTTGAATTATTTATTTATTTATTCCATGTCATTTTAGATACAACCAATGAGATGCCCTCCTTCCTCATAAAAAAATACCTAAAATCTCTCTCTCTCTCTCTCTCTCTCTCTCTCTCTCTCTCCCACATCCCCAATAACCTAAATAATATCCTTTCCTAAAATTTCTCCTAAACTACATCGCCCACTATTCCCCATTTTCTCCTGAATTATTTCTAATTCCTATTTATCTCTTGAATTATCTCTAATTTAGTAGAGAGTTTCTCTCATAAATTATCTCTTTTTCCTATTTATCCTCTCCCCCACTTTTTATCTATGTATATCTAAAGAAAAATTGAATTAAAAAATTTAAAAATTATTTAAATATTCTAACCAAGTTATATAATAACTTTAAAATATTTATTAAAAACATAAAAAATAATATATTTAATAAAATTCATATTATTAATAATTTTATATTTTACAAAATTCATCATGAAATTATGTATTGACAATATACATTATGATTTACTGGATTATTCAATTTAAATGTAATTCAAATAATAAAAAAATTAACATTAAAAAATAAAACATTATTTAAATATTTCAATAACTAAATATCTTAAATGACAAATATTGAAAATAGCTAAATAATTATATAATGAAGTATTTAATATTATATAAGAACTTTAAAATAAATAAAATTCAAATAGTGAAAACTGATGTAATCTTAGTTATGTGCCACAAGGGCACTTTTGTCTTTTCATTAATTTTATTTATTTTTGTTGTTGCCCTAATACTTTGATTGAAATCATGGTATTAGAGCAGGACAAAACTTTGTAAAAGGTGTTTTTATCTTATCAAAGATCTTACAAATCACATACCTGGGCTGAGAATTAGAAAATCGGTTCGACCTTGCATTGAGAACTGTTGTTGGACCCTATTCTATTATTTTTAAATAGAAACTGAAAAGAAAATCACACTTAGAGATTGGCGGATGGTTGACTGAGTTTTTCTAGGGGTTGGTGGCTGTTTTTCTTCTTCTCTCCCATTCTTCTCTGGATTGTAACTTCCAAAAATCATTTAGATTGATCAGGAACCTAGACTGAAGTGATTTTTTATTTTTTATTTTTTATTTTATCATTGTCTTGTTACCAAGAACATCCTAAAATCTGCCCTAGTTGAATGGTGTAGGTGTGTTTAATGACTTTTGTGGGTCAGTGATCCAAATCTGTGTGGGTGAATAACATGTGTAGGTCATGTGTGACTTGGTTTAGATGAAGAAATACATCAACAAAAGTGTAGATGTTATTGTGGTTGCAATCCTTGTGAGGTCAATTAGACCTATAAATCTATGACAGCAGGTGTTGTGTTATTGTGACTGCAATTTGACCTTAAATCTTACAATGGGGGTTGTGTGTTTTTGTGTGTGGACTACGGGAGAAGAGTTGTAGGTCTGAAACTTCTGATAGCAGCCTTTGCTATGGCCTCTGAAGACTTTGCAACTTATGGAACCTCTTTTAACCAAGGAGGAATGAACAATAGTCTTGACTCTATGAACTTTCCAATGACCATACTCCCTTAGATGGCAGAAATTATTTGATATGGTCTAAGGAGATGCAGCTATACATCATAGCCCGGGGTAAGGCAAGGTATATCAATGGAAAAGTGGGTCCAGGAAAATTGCATGATTATGTCATGGCTTTTGACTATTATGCTACCATCAGTTAAGCAGAATTTTATGTGGGCTGAGACAATCAAGGAAATTTGGGAACAAGTAAGGTCAACTTATTTCGAGCAGAGACACTATGCTCGAATCTATCAATTGCAAGCCAAGTCTGCAACTTGTAAACAAGGGGAAAGAAGCATATCCACCTACTACTCTACCCTTACATATATTTGGGAAGAGCTAGATTACTATTAGAACATTGATTGGGAGAGTGAAAAGGATGCCAAAGCTTACAAACAGCTAGTGTCATAACAACGGGTATTTGCTTTTTTCTTAGGGCTTAATCCTATGTATGAACCCATTCGAGTTCAAATTTTGGGCAATAAGGACCTTCCTTCTATCCAAGAGGTGTATGCTCTGGTTCAATCCAATGAAAGTAGAAAGTCTACCATGAATCCCCCCGAGGGGGAGACCATTGTTTTAGTTGCAAGAAGTAATACCAATTTAGCAAGAAAGGGAGATGGTCAGAAAATGGTTGATGATAAAGATAAACTATGGTGCATTCATTGTCAGAAATCCTGACACACACGGGATACATGTTGGGAACTGCACGGAAAGCCGAAGTGGGCATGTAGTTTCTTGTGATGAGAGAGAGAGAGAGAGAGAGAGAGAGAGAGAGGTACAGATGATAGAAAGGAAAGGCCAAAAAACTCAGTACTGGCAGCCGCCAGTTTTCTATTTATATTAATCTTTATAAAAAGGTAAAATTATAAGTATGCCCCTGGCAACATATCCTAGAATAAGAACAATAGGAAATGAAAAAAAGAAAGGACTGGTAAAGTAACTGAAACTGTCCCACTAACATCAATTACAATAAACACTCAAGCCTTACAACACTCCCCCTCAAGTTGGGTTGAAGATATCTATCATGCCCAGCTTGTCACATAGCTCATTATGCCTCGAACACGGAAGTCCTTTTGTGAGGACATTAGCAAGGTGTTTCCTTGGTGTTGACATAAGGGATACAAATTTCTCTTTTTTTTTTCAATTTCTCTCTTATGAAGTGCTTATCCACCTCAATATGCTTAGTCCTCTCATGTAGGACCGGGTTGCTGGCGATGTTTATTGCAGCCTTGTTGTCACAATAAAGGGACATAGGATTATGAACAACAACTCCAAGCTCACCTAGGAGGTTTTTTAGCCAAAGGACTTCAGCCACCCCATATGCCATAGCTCTATACTCAGTTTCTGCACTTGATCTTGCTACCACACTTTGCTTCTTGTTCTTCCAAGTCATCAGATTTCCTCCCACAAATGTGCAATACCCACTAGTGGACTTTCTATCATCCATTGCTCCTGCCCAATTAGCATCTGTAAAGACTTCCACCTTCAAGTGATTGTGTTTACTAAATAGTAAGCCGGTTCCTGGATGTTTCTTCGGGTATCTAAGGACTCTCTCTGTTGCCTCCATGTGTGGCTTCTTAGGAGAATGCATAAACTGGCTTAAAACTCCAACTGAATAGGCAATATTTGGACGGGTCATGGACAGATAAATCATCTTTCCCACTAACCTTTGGAACTGCTATACATCTTTCAGAGGTTCACCAATACAGTCACCTAGCTTGTGGTCCGCATCCATAGGAGTGTTTGCCGGTCTTGCACCTAACTTACCTGTATCCCGTAATAAATCAAGGGTGTATTTCCTTTGAAAGACAAAGATACCCCTTTTTGAACGGGCAACTTCGATCCTAAGGAAATACTTTAGGAGTCTTAGATCTTTCACTTCAAATTTGGATGCAAGGAATTGTTTCAATTTCTGTATCTCTGAACTCCAGCTCCCTGTAATGATGATATCGTCTGCATACACTATCAATACGGCAACCTGCTCTTGACATCTCTTCACAAAAAGTGTATGATCAGACTGGCACTGTTGGAACCCCATCTCTTGAACTGCCATGTGAAACTTACTGAACCAGGCTCTAGGAGACTGTTTTAAGCCGTAAAGAGATTTCCGTAGCTTGCACACCTTGTTTTCACTTCCCTTGGCAGAGAATCCAGGAGTTTGAACCATGTATACCTTTTCTTCCAAGTCACCATTCAGAAAGGCATTCTTTATGTCTAGTTGATGCAATTACTAGTCAAAATTCGTAGATAAGAATAGGAGAACCCTAATCCAGGAGTTTATACCCTTTGGCTACTAGTCTTGCTTTGTACCTTTCAACTGTTCCATCTGCCTTGTGCTTAATTGTGAACACCCATCTGCACTCCATGGGTTTTTTCCTCTTTGGAGGATCCACCAATTCCCAAGTCTGATTTTTGTGGAGGGCATCAATCTCCTCCTTCATGGCAGCTATCCACTCAAGGAATTTTAAGGCTTCTACAACATTCTTGGGAACAAGGACACAATCAACTGCCGATAGGAAGGCTCGGTACACGGGAGAGATGTGGTCATAGGAAACAAAGTGGGTAATGGGATATTTGGTAGTGCACAACCTAACTCCCTTTCGTTGAGCAATAGGGATGTCTAGGTCGTCCATAGTGGGAGAAGGGTTAGGGGTTGGACTTATCTCCTGGGATTCTGATGATGTCAGTTGCTCAGTGGTTGGTTGCTTCACATTTCTATCACACTACTGATCTCTCCGACGAGTACGTTGGAAGACACGGAAGGGAGTGAGGTCCGGAATAGAAGGAAGGGACACCTGAACCTGCTTCTCCTCTTCCACACTACGGCTCTCCCCCTGAGGAGAATGAGGGAAGAATGGCTCGGATTCAAAGAAGGACACGTCCATAGACACAAAATATGTACGATTGATTGGATCAAAACACCAATACCCCTTTTGAGAGGATGGGTACCCTAGGAAGACACAAGGAATGGATCAAGAGTCTAACTTACCTCTGGGTGGAGACAAATCGTGGACAAAGGCCCGACAACCAAAGACTCATGGGGATGGAAAATAAAGGTGACTGAGGGTACATTAACTGATGAGGAGCCATGTAATTTAACACTTTAGAGGGCATGCGGTTGATGACATGCGCAACTGTAAGTATAGCATCCACCCAAAACCTTTTTGGTACATTCATGTGGAACATCATCCCATGGGCTATCTCAAGGAGGTGCCTGATTTTCCTTTCTGCAACCCCATTTTGTTGTGGTGTTCTGGCACATGAGATTCTATGAATAGACCCATGGGAGGTGAAGAACTCATTTAGCTTCCCATGGAAGTATTCATTCGCATTATCGGATTGGATGATCTGTATTTCAACATGAAATTGTGTAAACAACATCCTTTGGAAGTCTTGCACTATCTTTGGAACCTCGTCTCTACTATGCATAGGGATTACCCATGTATAGCGAGAGTAATCATCAACCAGTGTAATAAAATATCGATACCCACCCTCAGAGGTTACATTTGTAGGCCCCCATACATCAGAATACACAATATGAAAAGGAACACTTGATCTTTTATTGCTGGAATGAAAAGTTGTTCTACATTGTTTACTCAACTGACACGTTTGACACATGAACTCTAACACTGAACACGACTTAAATAAAAGTGGAAGCAAACATTTTATTACTTCAAAAGAAACATGATTTAAACGACTATGCCACAACAAAATTTGACTCTTATTTGACTGACTACGTGACTCTGAGGATGACATAGAAAGACCAGCTTTGTTGTCGAGAATGTAGAGACCGTCCACCAAGCTTCCTCTACCAATTGTCCTCCCAGAAATTAGGTCATAAAAAACACATGAATCAGCAAAAAATGTTACACTGCAGTTTAATGAATTTGTAATGCTATTAATTGAAAGCAAATTTATGGGAAGTTGAAGGACATGCAAAACACAATTCAGGTTAACGCCATGGGGAAGGGATATCGATCATTGACCTGCAATGGAAGAGAAGGAATCATCTGCAAGTCTCACTCTATCCCTTCCTGACAAAAGGCTATAAGAATGGAATAGGTTAGGCTTACCGGTCATGTGATTTGAGGCCCCTGAGTCAATAATCCAAGGGGAATCTGTGGGAGTGACATGGAATGCAGAAGCCACATTATCTGAAGTAGATGCAAAGGAAGTAGAGGGAGTATCAGTGACTGAGCTATCCAATTGCCGCAATGCCCTACCATAAGATTCCAGATGCTCCCTAAATGAATTCATTATATCCTCCTTGGGGTCAAGATTATTAGGAGAGTCCGGGGTACTATCGGCAACTTGTGTCTTGGGTTGCCACATATGCTACACTCGTTCTTTTCACGTGACCTTTACCCTGTTCTTGATTCTTTGCTGTCCACTTGGATTTCCCGTGGATGTCCCAACAGGTGTCACGTGTATGTCATGACCTTCTACAGTGGGTACAAAAGAGTTTATCTTTATCATATGCCTTCTTAGGATCACCTTTATTCCCTGTTGGGCTGTTATTAATCGCAACCAAGGCAACTTGTTGCTCCCCCTCGGCTGTAATCATCACACTCCGCATGCTTTCTTCAGATTGGACAAGGGAGTATACTTCGTGTATTATAGGCAATTCCTTGCTTCCTAGAATCTACACCCTTAGTGGTTCGTATACAGGGTTCAACCCTAACAAGAAGGCAAACACTCGTTGCTGAGAGATCAGCTTCCTGTAGGCCTTAGCATCATCATCGTGCTTCCACTCTATGGCTTGATAATGGTCCAACTCCTTCCATATGGAGGTAAGAGCTGAATAATATGAAGACAAGTTGCAGTTTTCCTGTTTACAGGTGGAGGACTCAGCTTGTAGTTGGTAAATCTTGGCATAATGCCTTTGCTCAGGGTAGGTATTTCTGGCTTGTTCCTAGATCTCACTGGCGGTGTTTGCCCACATAAAATTCTTCTTCACATCAGGTTCCATAGCTGCAAAGAGCCAAGACATCACCATACTGTTTTCTTGGTCCCACCTATCATGTTCAGCTATATCACCCTTAGCTTCTTTCACCCTTCCATTGATGTAACCGGCCTTACCCTTTGCTGTTACATAGAGTTTTACACTCTTAGCCCACTCCAGGTAGTTCAGACCATTCAAGGGGGTGATTGGCACGGAAAAGACCATGGTTTCACCTTCCATACCTACTGTATTGCGGGTTGAGGTGTTCCCCAGTGAGGTCAGTTCCTGACTTTTCATTGGAAATTACAACCAACCAGTCCAAATGCCACCTAATAGCACAACCGCCACAACTGGAATGTGGCAACTCAGGGTTTACTCCTATGGATGTGAGCAACAAGCTATTCAATACTGCTGAGAGCACAAGAACTATTGCTGAGAATGAGAAATCAGTCACTACAACGTCCAAACAGAACAAGAGTCCAATCATCGGTTCAGCACCACAAATACAGACATTACTGTCGATCCGAATGTGGTTCTCTCACTCTAACCATCAAATTATTCAAACTAGTAATCATATAATCAAGGCTAAGCCCTACACACCATTGGATAAAGGAGAATGAGAGAAACTGAAACTAAAACACACCTATTCAACATTAGATCAGAACCTGCTAGGGTTTCATTGCACCATCAACTCCCTACTTCGATTAGGGTTTCAACAGACCAGCACCATCCCATGGCCAGACACAACTAGGGTTTTCAACAACCGTCGCATGAGTCCACTAGGGTTTCAGCAGAAGTACAGCCGCAGGACTGACTAGGGTTTCAGCAAGCACAGTGGGTTTTTGCAAACACAGTAGCTAGAGAGAACAGTGGGTTTCTACAACAATCGCCAGAGAGAATTAAAAAACACAAGCCGCCACTAGTTTTTTTTGTTTTTTCCTTTTCTCCTTTTCCTTTTGAAACAAAAGTAGTCACATCTAATCCCCTTCGGAAAGACTGATGCTAGGATCGTAGGTCTTCTCCAGCCCAGAAATTCCACTCTAATACCATGTAGTTTCTTGTGATGAGAGAGAGAGAGAGAGAGAGGTACGGATGATAGAAAGGAAAGGCCAAAAAACTCAGTACTGGCAACCGCTAGTTTTCTATTTATATTATCTTTATAAAAAGGCAAAATTACAAGTATGCCTCTGGTGGCATATCATAGAATAAGAACAATAGGAAAAAAGAAGAAGAAAGGACTAGTAAAGTAACTGAAACTATCCCACTAACATCAATTACAATGAACACTCAAGCCTTACAACAAGGCACAAGACCTAAATAAGAAATTAGTTCAAAAACAGAACAAGAATCCAAATCAGAAGAGGATCACCTTGGCTAACTTAGCCTCTCATGAGTCAAGTGGAGGAACTACTGTGAGCTCTCAGGATTGCCCCCTAGGTCCGATCTTAAGGAAAATATTATCTCTACCTTCCATGACCATTTGGAGCAATATGGTAGGGTTTTCACACAAGCAGGTTCTGAACCCACTCCTTCAACCTCCTTTGCTTCTACCTCGGGTAACTTAGCTTTTGCATTCCATGTGTCTACTGATACCTCTGAATCTCCATGGATTATTGATTTTGGTGCTTCCAATTACATGATTGGTAAGTCAACTTTTTTGCAATCATACAACTTTCTAGCAAAGATAAAGTGAGGTTGGCCGATGGATCCTTCTCCTCCATTGCTGGTCGATGATCTATATATTTGCCATTTGGCTTACCTTTATCCAATGTTTTTCATGTTCCAAAATTACCTATTAATTTGCTATTTATTAGTAACATTATACACTCTTTGAACTACTTAGTGACCTTTTATCATCAATCTTGTGTCTTTCAGGATTTGGCCTTCGGGAGGACGATTGGTAAAGGGAATATGGTGAATGGTCTCTATGTTCTAGAGAATAAAGTTGATCTTGTGGCCTTAGAGTCTTTGAGTCAGTCAAATAAAAGTCAGGTTACTTTGTGGTACAATTGTTTGGGTTATATGCCCTTTAAGTCTTTAAAGTACTTATTTTTGGAATTGTTTAAATCTGTGCCAGTTAATGATTTTCAGTGTCAAGTGTGTCAGCTAAGTAAACATTATAGAACTTCATTTCCTTTATGTAATAAAAGATAAGATGTTTTTTTTTTCCATTGTGTATTTTGATGTTTGGGGACCTATAAATATTCCAACGGAGTATGGCTACAGATACTTCATATCTTTCATTGATGACTTCTCTCGATATACGTGGGTGTACTCTATGCACTATAGAGAAGAAATTCCTAAACTTGTGAAAGCCTTCCAATGTATAATATACACAATTTCACACAAAGATTAAAATTTTCCAAATAATGCCAAAGAGTATTTTCATAGTGACCTCATTGAATTTTTTGAAACTTGTGGATCTCTTCATCATAGCTCTTGTGCTAGAACCCTTCAATAGAATGGGCTTGTAGAGAGAAAGAATTGTCATCTTCTAGGGGTTGCTCATGGGTTGTTGATACACATGAATGTTCCCAAAAGATTTTGAGTGGATGCTGTTATGGTTGCAACTTATCTTATCCATTGGATGCCATATCGTCTCTTGGAATACAAGTCCCCTCATCAACTCATCTTCCCTATGTGTGTCTTTGGGTGTAAATATTTTTTCCATAATTTGTCTCCTACCCGTGGGAAGCTAGATCCCAAAGCCATTGTTTGTGTTTTCCTTAGCTACCCCTTTCCCAAAAGGGTTATCGTTGCTTTGATCCTATTTCTAAACAATACTTTGTATCCATGGATGTTTCTTTCTTTGAAGATGTGTTTTTCTTCTCTACTTCTTCTCAAGGGGAGAGTCCAAGTGAGGAGAAACAAAGACATGTTTGAAGGGATAGGAAATCCATCACATGGACACCCAAAGATTGCGGAATAAAGGGGGGTGAATTTCAAAAATTTTCCTCTCCCTTCAACTGGGAATCGAATTCCCCATTTAGAAAATCAAATTTCCAAAGATCATTCTTGAACCATAAACTGAACCAGATCTGAACCAAAAGGAGTAGGGAGAGATAATACCAAATACAGAGAAATAGTATCTCCCAATGGAGGTGTTCACGCCCAAGGAATGATCCAAAATCTGCTCCCACTGAAGATGGCGCAGTGCAGGGTGGAGCATAATCAGTAGTGTTCTTCCAAAAGAACTTGACCCTTCTCAAGAATCACCTGAACGGCTTGTGAATACAACTCCCACCAATCTTTTCTCCAAAAGATTGGAATCAAGATCCAATCTTGATTTCTCCCAAGAACTGGAGATCAAACTGTTGTAGGCGGCGGCTGCAGGAAGGAGGCGGCAAGAGAGTATTTGTAGGGTGCAGATTCTCTCTTATGTGATTTCAGCTCTGAAGATAAGACTATGTATTGCTTGCTTGTGATGTCTAAAGGCTGCCGCCCTCTCTTCCTTTTATAGACTTAAAGGGATCAGCTTCTAATCCCATTAGGAGTTGCTAACCCAAATCATATCTGCATTAGAAGTCCCTTTAAGATAAAGGATAACCCTTATCTTATCTGCAGATTAGACCAGCCATCTCCTAATCTAATTAGTAAGTTTTCAGATCTAAATCTCATTTAGATCTTGGACTCTCTAAGTGGATAGGGTGTGGGCCCAATTCTATCAGCTGATCCATTTCGAAATTCGCCCCTTAACTGACTAATCAAATTAGCCCAGTACGAAATGGGCTTAAGGCCCATTTAAGGTTATGTATTCATTTAGCCTTCCAAACTGTTGCCCAGTTAGGCTTCCTTGTATGGCGTGGGACCCAAACATTGATTTACACATCAACCACATGGGTTCAGCCCAGCCTTTATTACAAGGCCTGGCCGAATACACTGTTATGGACAATGCACCCCCTAAAACCCATCAGATGGGCTCTATGGGCCCAACACTTACCCTAAGTGGTCCCTGGGCCAAGCCACCTTGTAACACCCATGGACTGTGGGCAGATGCAAGATTAGCCCATCATGTATTATCCTCAATGGTTTTACACTTAACCTCTCAGCCCACATTGATCATACACTACTCGACAAGAGAGGACCTCTCCATCGGCTGCAAGGAACAGTGTTGCACTCTCTGCTTATATGGATCCCGAGAATTAAAACCTATTTGCAAACATTTCGAAACTATAATATATATACTTTTATATCTCATATAAAATATATTTTGCAAAACAAATCTCAACGATTGAAATCGGCTACTGGCAGTCTTGGTTTCCATCAGTGAGAGTGCATCCCCGATCATTACCTTTGTCCGACAAAGGGGCTGATCCTATCACTATAATCACCCACTCAAATGAATTCTCATACTGTCCCAACATACCCAGGTTTTGACCCCCGCTAAGGATCTCACTGATTGGTACATCAAAGACAGCCCAATCCGACACCTAGTGCAGTATCATAATCGAGTCTAGGGGTTGGGTGTAACTTTCCAGTTTTGCCCATCAATCTCCAAGGTCCAGGGTAATACTGGAAATCTGGTCTAATTCAAAGATTCAATTAATCCTACACTTTATGTGCCTAGGGTCTCACCCCAGTGGCTGAGACAAGCCACCCCAACCGACTTGGTGGTGCCACAGTGTCAGCCTTGTCAAGATAGGTCTCCCCAGACTGACCCACTGACTGTGAACATTCTAAACTAACACGAGTCTCATTAAGTGTCCAGTTTAAGGGTATTACACAGAAACATACTAAGGGAACATGAATCAAATATGCGCTTTTATTCATTTACAATAAACTCATAAAGTACATCATTTTGATTGAAGCTAAGGGCATACAAAACTATCTAACAAGGTTTTATTGCCTTCTCCTCCTAACCCTTTTCCATTTTGGGTCATTCATAGACAGCAATACAAAAGTCAAGGCCAGGGTCAACAAAGTTCAGTAGATACAGAGCATCCTGAAGCTGTGCAACCTATGCAATCAGACTCTCAGGGGTTGAGTCCATCACTGCATCAAGGTACTATTGTTCTAGTTAATGTCCCTAAACCCATTGATATGATACTTTTAATTGTGATTTGGACCTTCCTATTACTAAGAGGAAGGGTGTCAGATCATGCACCACACATTACCCAATGGCTCACTCCTTATCCTATGAGAATGTTTCACTCTCTTTCCGTGCTTTCCTCTTAGCTATTGACAGTGTTTCCCTTCCTAAAAGTGTTGCAGAAGCTTTACTTATTCCTGAGCGGACATATGCAATGAAGGAGGAGATCAATGTCCTTCACAAAAATGGCACGTGGGAGTTGGTAGATCTTCCTAAGGTAAAGTAACCTGTGGGGTGCAAATGGGTATTCTTTGAAAAACATAAGGCAGATGGCACAGTGGAAAGGTACAAGGCCCTCTACTTGTAAAAGGTTTTTCACATGTGTATAGAGTTGATTATGCAGAAACCTTTACACTTGAGCAGAAATAAATTCTATTCGAGTTCTCATTTCCTTAGCAGCAAATCTAGATTGGGAGCTTCATCAAATAGACATTAAAAATGCTTTTTTGAATGGTGACTTAGAAGAAGTGTACATGACCTACCTCTTGGCTTTGTACTAAAGAAAATGAGTAGAAAGTCTACAGACTGAAGAAATCTCTATATAGCTTAAAACAGTCTCCAAGGGCCTAGTTCAGTAGGTTCCACTAGGCAATTCAATAGATGGGCTTTAAGTAGTGCTAGTCTGATCACACACTCTTTGTGAAGAGAGAACAAGGAAGAACGACATATTTAATTGTGTATGTTGACGACATTATTATCATCGGTGATTGGGACTCAGAGATACAGAGATTGAAGAGGTTCTTGGCTACTCAGTTTGAAGTGAAGGATTTTGGGCCTTTACGTTATTTCCTTGGAATTGAAGTTGCCCACTCAAATCAGGGTATCTTCATCTCCTAGAGGAAATATATTCTAGATCTCTTGAAAGCTACGGGGAAGCTTGGAGCAAAACTTACTGACACTCCTATAAATGAAAACCACAGGCTTGGGGATTGTAGTGATGAGCCCATAGCAGACACAAAGCAGTATCAAAGATTGTTGGTAAGACTTCTCTACCTATTTATGACAAGACCTGACATTGCTATGCAGTGGGAGTCCTTAGTTAGTTTATGCATGCTCCTAGGACCACACACTTGGAGGCAGCATACAAAGTCCTTAGATATGTAAAAAAATTCCCTTGGATTGGACTCCTATTTGAAAAACATGGGCATATGAAAATTGAGGTTTATGCTAATGCAGATTGGGATGGTTCTATGGATGATAGAAAATCCACTAGTGGCTTTTGTGCCTTTGTTTGGGGAAATTTTGTTACTTGGAGGAGTAAGAAACAAAGTGTGGTGGCCAAATTGAGTGCAAAAGCTAAATACAGGGCCATGTCTCACGGTGTGGTAGAACTTCTATGCATAAATAACCTCTTGCGTGAATTGGGCTTTCCTTTCAGTGATCCTATGCCACTCTATTGTGACAATAATGTAGTCATCAACATTGCAGCCAATCATGTTCTCAATGATAAAACTAAACATATAGAGGTTGATAAACACTTCATCAGGGAAAATTTGGAAAAATGAGAAGTTTGCATTCTCTACATCAGCTTTGAGGAACAACTTGCAGACATCCGTACCAAAGGATTAAACTCCATGCGGCAGTATAATCTTTGTGACAAGTTGGGGATGATTGATATCTACACCCCAACTTGAGGGAGAGTGATGTAATCTTAGCTATGTGCCACAAGGGCACTTTTGTCTTTTCATTTATTTCTATTTTTTATGTTGTCACCCTAACATATAAATACAAAAAAGTCTAGCGCCGCCAACTACAAGCTTTCGATCTTAATCTTATCTTCTCTTTCTTCTCTTCTTTCTTCTTCTTCTTCTTCTTGATCGAAATAAAAAATTTTGAAATATTTTATATATTATTGATATATTTAAATAACTTAATATTTTAAATAATGAAATATTTAACATAACTATGTTTTAAACAGTTAAAATAGCAAAATTATGTAATAAATTAAAATAATCTTAAAAGTAGAAAAATAATTATAACATAATATTCAAATTGATAATAAATTATTTTTTACAAAATTAATAACACAATTATGTAACTAATTTCACTTATATCAATTAATAATCTAGAAAATAACTTTCAAAAAATTAATATTTAGTAATAATAATTTTAAAATCTTAATTCATATTTATTTTTTGATGAGTAATGAAGTGATTTATTAAGAATGACTAATATGAACCAACAAAAATTACATAATAGAGATCCCATAGAGAGGCACGAGATGTTGCATAAAAATATAAATCAAAGTTACAAGTTTACAATTGAGCCTAGAATAATTGATCCCTATGCACTCCATGCTTGGTAAGAAGATCTGTCATCCCATTAGCTGATCTCCTTTTCCACTGAACTCTAACTATTAAATTGGATGTTAGCCACTTAAATTTTCTCATCACCCCCAATATTTATTATATATTTATATATACTAAACAATACATTTTTTGTGATAAATACATTTTTAATAATTATGTATAAATCTATTTTTGTTTTGTTATTTAACAAAAAAAATTAATAATTATTGGAGATTAAACTACTATTACTTAACTTTTTAAATTTAACTTATTGTACTTATTGTATGCTTGTTATAATTTATTGGTTAATATTTATTATAGATTAAGCTATTATATGAGATTACACTATTTATTGGCTAATTTAATATATTTTTTAGTATTTATTGTATTTTTATTAGTTATTTATTATATTTTCATTATCAATATATTTTCAATAATTGAGTTTTTTCTCTATAAATTTTCAATAATTATTGGAGATTAAACTATTGTTATTTATTAAAGATTAGACTATTAATTTAGATGAAATTAGGGTTGTCCACAGGTTGGTTCGGTTTGGTTGTAGGCATTTTGGCCAACCAAATTGACTTGGTCAGGTTGGTGAGTTGGTCAATCGGAACCGACAAATCATTAGTGAAAATTGGCCAACTTTGGTTGTGTCTATTTGGGTCAATTTTTGGTTTGGATAGTTGGTTCAAAGGATTTAAACTAAAAAAAATAAATTTAAATTAAAAATACAGTGGTATTATTAAAAATAAATTTATGATCTAAAATACTTTAGACTAAGAAATATGGTAATTTCCCATTTTTGTGTATTAAAAAATTATATTAAAAATATAAAATATTAATATATATTTATGGTTGAATCGTTCCATTTTGGCCAATTAAAAATGGCTAAAGCAAAATTGATCCAAATTGGTTGGGTTGGGAAGTTGTTGAACCAAAGTCGATTAGAAATACTAGAAAATCGACCAACTCGGGTCAAGTTGGTTGGGTTCATCAGTTTAATGAACAACCCTAGCTGAAATTAATTATTATTTTTGTATTGTAATTATATATATAGAAAACTTTATTCTCTCCCAATCACACTATGTAGAGAGTATTCTTAAAAAGTTTGGACAGTATGACTGTAAACTTGTTAAAACACCTCTTAACTGTATTATTCACTTAAGGAAACATGTAGGAGAACCCGTTTCACAAAAGGAGTATGCGAGGATAATTGGATTTGTGTCTTAATGAACTATACAAGACCAGATATAGCTATAGATGTGGAAAAATTAAGTCAGCATACTCATGATCCTGAAAATGAACATTGGGAGGCTTTAATAAGGTGGTTAAAATATTTAAAAGGAACTATAAATTTTAGTTTACATTACTCAGGTTTTCCTCCTGTTTTAGAAGGCTTTACTGATGCGAATTAGATTTCAAATTCAAAGGATAGTACTTATACTAGTGGATATGTTTTTACCTTAGGTGGAGGAGTAGTATCATGGAAATTAGTAAAAAATTCATATAATACAACCTCAACGATGGAGGCCGAATTCATTGCATTAGAATTGGCAATGTCCGAGGCATAGTGGCTAAGAAACTTATTGGCAGATATACCACTTTGGCCATAGCTGGTTCCGTCTATATCTCTCCATTGTGATAGCCAAGTAGTAATAGATAGAGCCAAGACCCAGACTTACAACGATAAAAAAAGGCATATCCGCTTAAGGCATAACTTGTTAAGACAATACCTCAGCGAAGATACAATTGCTCTAGATTTGTAAGGTCTGAAAAGAACCTTGTAGATTCGTTAACCAAACCACTGACTTCTAAGGTGATTTATGAGGCATTGGTAGGAATGGTGTTGAAGCCCATTACATAAGTCATTAGTGATGAACACCCAACCTATGTAAAAGAAGATTCCTGGAATTAGGTTGAATGGGTAAAAATGAGTCACTAGATGATTTGGGTAAGCACTATCATTTTGTGTCCCATTTCAGATGCCGAGGTAAGATAATGCTCACTGCAAGTTGAGGAGGTTGAACATGAGGTTCTTAATCAGTTAAGAATAGTGTGTGCAGTGCATGCTAAATAATTGACCTAAGTGAGTGTGAAGTGTGGCTGCTTCTAAAACACTTATGATTCTAAGAGGGGAACAAGGCCAAAATGTTCCAAAATAAAAAGAACCACTAAAGAGCTGGTGAGTTTTGTTGGTTAGCAGGTTAGATAGTTACAACAAAGAGGAAAGGTTGAAGAAGTCTGACTCCACTCGTACTTTGTAACATAGCCTGCCATACCTAAGTGTTGATTGAAGTCCAAAAGACATCACCATGAATACTTTTCTCACTGTGATGATTAGATTGTTCGATCTTTTTGTAATTTTGAATCTTGTGGGGAATTGTTGGAGGGAGATTCAAAATTTTAAGAATCTCTCCTCCCTCCCTTGTATTTTATTTTTTTGTGTTCTGTCTTTTCCTCTTCCTTGTCTTGAATGCATGGGAAGACTCCTTGTCTCACATTGCTTGAAAAAAGAGTAGATGTGGAGTATATCTATAGTTTTGTTCTTTCTATGGATAGGGAACTATAGGAGGAAAGCACTATAGATATTCCCATGCATGTGAGGGGAGGTTGGGGTGTACGTGTACGTGTACACGTGCGCTACATCGAATGTTTTTGCTTTTGACCTATTTAAACGCTTGGCTTTTAAATTTTAAATTTATTTTTTGTTTTTAAACGTTTTCTTGTTCGTTTGTGTCTCTTCCTCTCTGTGTCTCTTCGAACAGGTGCACTGTTCCGAAGAGGCCTTTGTCTGAAATGACACTTTTGTGCCCATTCGGGTGATTGAGAACACTCTATAAAAGGAGTTTTGGTCGACCCAATTTCACACACCAATACATTCAACAGTCTTTTCTTCTTTGTCTTCTCTATCAATCCGAGTATCATTCTCTATGGTTCGTGGAGGTCTGGTAAGCGAGTGCACGTTTACCAGTGGCATGTGGGAAAGTCGAGTGACCAAGTCGCACGACTCAACCCTCCTCTCTACAAGTTCTTAGTTTCTTAGTTCTACAACACTACACTCCTATAAGTTCTCAGTGTGGAAAGCGATTATCGATAAGTTCCAATTTGCTTTGAACCCCCTTTAGTATCTAGATGTCCAATTGGAGGGAGATTCCAAATTTCAAGAATCCCACCTTACTCCTTTTATCTTTCGCTTTTTTGACTTTTCTCTCTTTTCTCCTCTTCCATGGAGGTGAAGAGATTTTGTTCCACATTGCTTGGGAAAGAGATAGACTTGAATATATTACTAGACTTGCTTCCTTTATGGGTAGGACTATATATTGCTAGATGCATGTGAAAGGGGGTTGGGGGTGCTTTTCACATATGTGTGCGTTGAGCCAAGTTGGGGCATGGGTGTGGGTGTATACACCACACCCTAATGTTTTATCATTTTGACTGTTTGGTTTGTAATTGGTTTGATCGTTTAAAATTTTATTTTCTTTTTAAACGTTTTTTTTTCCTCTGTCTCTTCCTCTCAGTGTCTCTTCAAATAGGTGTATTGTTTTGGAGAGACATTTCTTTGAAAAGACACATCTATGTCCATTCGGGTGACTGAGAGCACTTTATAAATAAAGTGTTGGTCGATCCAATAACACATCAGTACACATAACACAGTTTCTCTTTTATGTTGTTCGTCCATCTCTGAGCATTATTTTTAAGAAATTCATGAAAGTCTAGTAAACGAATGCATACTTAATAGAAGCTTGTGGACAGTTTTATCTTGACGATCGGTTTGCATTCACCCAGTTGTAATATATATAAGAGATACGTGCAATTTTAAGAAAAATGACCAAGTGGGACAACTCAATTCTCAATTTCTCAAGTGATAAATTCCATTCTCACTTCCATTTATTATTTATACATGGCCAGTTCTACTAGGGGCCATGAAACTGAAATAGCTAAGCACGAAGTGTGGTGTACTTTGAAACCGATCCCACCACACCAAGGCATCAACAAACTACACATTCCTCCATGAGCTCCTCTTTCTTTCTGTCATCTCTGGCCAATCTGACAAGAAATAGGTGGCCTTTCCAGCCACGTACAGCAGATGAACTCCACGTGAAGGACATGCATGTTAGTGCACGTAGCAATATTTGAGTGCAATGACGTAATGCCATCATAAAAGAGTCTATAATCCATTCGTGTCCAAACAGAACCAATGAATCAAAAGGCGAATCCTAGTGGTATTTTAAGTTTTTTTTTCCTTTTCTATTTAACAATGACCATCCATTCATCTTTCGTTAACATTATTATGACATACCAAAAGAGCGTTGGACATGTGGAGGAAAAGCAAGAGAGGACAAGAAAGTGAAAAGAAATTTCTTTTTTCTCCCCTCCCGAGTAGAATAGATAACAAGAAGGTGAGAAAAATGGCATATATCTTCCCTTCCTGAGCACAGTTGATATTGTTACAGCATAAAATTAAAACAAAAACAAAACAAAGCAAAAAATTAAAAAAAAAAAAGAAGAGAAGTGCTGGTTTTAGAATGGCATCTTCAGAGTTCAGACTTGAATCATGCACACCCGGGACGTTGTCTTAGGCTTCTGGGTTGTTTCCAAAACCTGGCCGGAAGTCCATTCTGAGGGACCGGAAATGGGCCATACTGAATCCCACTTTGAGATCCTTCCACTTCCCACCTGCAACCAAATTCATCCACACCAACAAAGGGTGTTATCAAATTATTCTACATTTTCAGGAACATCTGGCTCTACTAAAACCCATGAAAAACCCATGTGTTTTTTTTTTTTTTTTTTTTTCTTCTAAATAAATCTCTTTGGCTAATCTGGATTAACATTTCCCAGATGTTCTTTTTATGAGATTACACTCTTGAGTTATGATATTAACAAGGATGATCCATTTGTTGGAGTATTGGGTGGATCTGCAGGCCGGTTGCCCTAAGTTTCGGGACTGCTGAGCTAAACATTTAGGATGGAATAGTCTACTTGATGATGCTCCTATATGCGTGCCTTTTCTGTTGTTGACACACCATGGTCCATGGCCGTATACTGTTGATATATGTATTATTCTGAAAGAGACTATTCCATCCCTCTCTATGATGTGTTTCGTACCTGAACTTTGTCACCAGATGATGGATCAAAATAAGCATCTCCAGCTTGGCAAGCTCATTCCCAGGACATGCATGAATTCCATTCCCAAATGGCATGAAAGTATTGGGTATTGGTGCAACCTGCATAAGCCATTGGAGGAGGAGAAAATAAAGGGAAAAAAAGGAGAAAGGAAAATCAATTCTCTCTTCCATGAAAGTGGAAGGATGGAATTCTATGTTTAAGTACTAGTGCTTTGCTTAATGTACTAATATAATCAATCTTTAACACCCGTACCTCGAACCTTGAAGGATCAAAATTCTGAGTATCAGGAAAGAATTCCGGATTGTGATGAATATTTCTGAATAAGGGCATCACCTTCCAACCTTTTGGAATGAGATATCCTGCATGTCACAATTCCCAACATCTGTCAATTTTATGAAAGGAAAAGAAAATTAAACTTGCAAGTGCCCAAGTCTCTAGCTTATATAATTTTCCTTGTATATTATATATTCTGCATTTCTACCTTTGTATTCCACATCGGCCACTGCTTCCCTAAACGTGAACGATATGATGCTTGCCATCCTCAAGCTCTCTAATATAACCTGGTTAAAAATTAACAGACGTTCAGTTAGTTGTATCAGAAGCAATGAGTACTGTTAATTAATTAAGCTTCACTATCTGGAATCAATACTAAATTCAGATTAATTAATGTTAACAAGTTATGGCATGATGAGACAATACATATACATACCCTATAAGTAAGGTGCATAGTTCTAGTCTGAGCCCATGTCAAGGATCGGTTTCCTCCATCGTTGGATTCGAGTAATATTGCCTTGTGTTCAGCCTGCAACAGAATATTAATTAACACTGATTTACTATTTGATCCAGGGTTGCTTAATTAATTAGCAGTAACTCATCAAAGCTCGAGAAAGAAATCTGGAGAGAATTAAGGAAGCTTGTTGCAGCTGTTACCTTGACAGCTTTCCGAAGTTTTGGGTTATCATGGAGGTATTTGAGAATCCAAGTAAGGACACTGGCAGTGGTGTCTTGAGCGGCGAACAGCACCCCGATGATGTTATCGGCGATTTGATCGTCTGTCAAGATGTTTCCCTTTTCGTCTTTGGAGTTCATGAGACAACCCAAGAGATCCTTCTCCACTAGTTTCTCCTTTTTGTGATAAATTATCTCGCTTAGGATCTGATTTAGCCTCTTCCTCGCCTGTGGCAGTAATGCACAACAAACAGGAATACAGAAAAGCACGCAATCAGCTGGCCCGGACAGCTCACATTACAAGGTGGTATGGTAGTAGTACTTTGATTCATCACTTACCAAGATGGCTTTGTGATATGGAGTTCCCGGTATGTTTGTTGAGAAAGAGTTATAGCCTTGGTCTAGTATGGAGTAGTTCTTCTCTAACTGTTGTTTATAATAAGAGTCCAAGCTGCCAAAAATGGCGAGTACACCGACGTGGAAAGAGAACTGCCGAAAGATGAAGCAGGAGGACCATTAATTTAGTGGAGCTGTAATAGCTAGATTCATAATTGAAAGCCCATTGACAAAACCAGAAAAAGGCCAAGAGAAATTAACTCATCTGAGAGATCAATCATACATGGAATAAGACAGCACGAGCTTCGCGTTACAGAAAAGCTTAATTAATAACCATTTCATGTTAAAAACATCTAAGAAATTAAACCAACCTTCTTCATTCCACGAAAGGTGTTAATAAGGTCACCGCCGGACCATGACTCCAACGTCGAAACGGCAATGGCTTCAATGTCGGGGACAAGTTTCCGGATGGCGTCCGGAGCCAACGAGCTCTGAACCAACCTTCTGAGGCGAGTGTGGTAGTCTCCTTGGTGAAAAAACAGAGCACATGGACCGATCATTTGCTCCTTGCTTTCTGGGTACGTCGGTTTGAACAATTGAGCTCGAGTTACCAACACGAAGCGAGCGGCCTCGGGGCTCGCCAACATAACACAAGGGCAGCCAAGTATGTGAGTCTTGAATATCTCCCCGTACCTATATAATATATGTGTATATATATAATATATAAAAAAAAACACCAATAAAACCATGCACCACCGTCGAATTCAGTTCGTGCACACAATTAAAAAGCTCGAGACAAATTAATAGTGACAATATACAAAATTAATACAAACCTTTTCTGCTTAGCAGCAAAGAATACATTTGGATCCTGAGAGTAGAATTGAAGAGTCTCTCCAATATAAGGCCATCCCATTGAACCTGGTGGAAGCTTGTTTTTTAGTTGGGGTTTGCTCTTGTGCTTCCTCAAGTAGAGATACAAGACAAGGGTGGGGAGAAAAAGGATATGAATAGCCAGGACTCCAACCACATCCATCTCTTACACAAATGCAACAACTCTCTCTAGGCCTGTGTTGGTTGTGGAATGTATCGGCGTTGCTATAGTGAAGGAATATGGTTGTGGGTTTGAGTGGGATGAGGGAGAGAGAGGTTGGAAGGGTTTATATAGAATTTAGAAAAGGGGGTAGTAGATAGAGAATTAGTAAATGTTTTTATGTGTGTCAAGATTCGTGTTAGGCTAGCTGTTATCTAAAATTGTGGAGGGGTACCTGGGTTAACCTATGCCAACTCAAATGCTTTGCTAGGAATTGAATGTCCTACATAAATATATATGATAATATTCAAACATAATAACTTACCTACGTCAACCACATTGTTTACTACATGACATGGGCATGACCACTATCCTCCCCCAACACACTATCTAGCTATATAGCTTTGTGGACCCAAAGAACCAGATTTCATTGAATCAAGCTTTGAGTATTTTGTTTTGCTTACACCTCCTCAGCCCTCACTCAAGACTCAAGGGTTGCAGCACATGGGCCTGCTTCATCTGCCTTCTCTGGTCCCACTTATTCCTCTTAGCTTTATAGTGCACCCATTTCCAGCTTATTAGTTCCTTCTTAAAACTAACAAAGGTGTAATTGAGTAGATTTAGAATAAATACATGGTTAGTTCTTGATAGACATTGATACTCATCAACTTGTTTTAGGCTCTCTGTTTCCTCAAGTTGTTATTATTGTTTCCCTGCAATGAGTGGCTCTGTTGAAGAATGGATTAATTTTGGACTATTTCTCTCTCTTAATCTTACTAGAATTGTAGTTGGATAGTTGGATACAGATACCCAACATCAATTGACCAAGAATACCAAGTTGGGTTTAGAAACTCTGATATTGGTTCAACATGCTTATGTTAGTTCCCCTGTTTTAATTATATGATTTAACTAGAAATTAATATAGCTCAAGTATAGAGACTAATAACGACAGAAGATCAATTCTTTGCATTGTTTAAGTCATCCAAACCAAAATCAGGGAAGATAGAGGTGGGGTCTTCCAGCTAAGTTGTTACAAGAAATGTGAATACGGACAATTGTTTTTAGTTTACGTGCCTGCTCGACAGCCGAGTTGAAAGCCACCAAATTAAAGTTCCTCTCAACTCATAGCACATAGACGACAAGTGTTTTCAAAGGGGTTAAGAAACAGAGGTTAATCAAGAAAATGATTAAATGACAAGACTTTTGCTTAGGAATATTGATTATCATGCTCATTGAAACGTAATTCAGTAAGAAAGATAAAACCCAGAGAGAGAGAGAGGGCTGTGGTGTATTGTTGCATTTGGAAATACTAATTTGGTCACAGAGATAATCAAGATGTGTTTGGAAATATTAACAATTTTAAATGTGTTTGGTGATAGAGATAATCGCAGAAGTAACCAGGCTCATTAACGGCGGCACGTAACAAGCAGTAGATCTTCACCCAGAAGAACTCTCCATGTGGTTGGCCACATCAGCCTCGCGTCCTCGACTCCTCATGTGGGAGAATTCTATCTAAAAGAATATCTCTTACAACGAAAAAGGCACCTTTCTTTTATAGAAATTCTGAATTGAAAATGTGGAACTCTGACAACTTGAAGAATCCGTTGAATCATGGGCATCATGAGAGATGTAAACTCGCAAATAACAGCCTCATTTTCCACGTGGCTTCACAGAAAGACCTTACTTGGCAAATGATTATCGCAACAAGCTGATGCGATAACCCTGAACTTTTTATCTAAAAAATTATCACAACTGCTTTAACCTCCCCTGAACTTTTATATCTCCAAAATAACCTCCCTTATAATTATAAAATATCCCTTTCCTTAGTTTGATTAAAATATTAACAGAAAAAAACATTGTCAATTTTCTCCAGGGATAATTGGCAATCATTTGACCGAAAAAATAAATAAAACACACAAATATTAAATATTAATGAAACAAAAAACAAAGAAAATTTTTCCAACAAACCCCTTTCTCTCCTCTTCCTTCTCTCTCACCAAACCTGCCTATTTTTATTTTTCTCAATGGTATTTCGGTGCTTTTATTATTATTTTTATGACTAAGTGAGATATAAAGCTAACTTTATAATTTAGCACTTTTTCTACTTAAATTAATGGAAGCAGAATGTTTTTATACTTTATTTGAAATGTAAAGGGAGGTTGACGGTTGTATTTCATTAATTTTTTAATTAGGGTTAACATTGAAACTAGTGGTACTAATAGCAATAGGTCAGATCAGAGATCGGTTCCAGTGCTCCACAACACTGTGTTTACACCGTTCGCACAGCCTTTTAAAACCGTGCTTTGGGAATATTTTGTATGCTTTTCTTTACGGAGAGTTGTTTCCGATAGAACGCTATAAAAGACTGCGAGCGGTGTGAGCGGAGGACCAAATCCGATTTCGGTCAGGTGGTCGTACCGGCAACTCTCATGCGTCACATGCATTTAGGGTGGGACCCGCTAAGGTGGCAGTGCAGTCCAGCTCGCTCGTAGCATCCGTGAGGATCTCCTGACATCCAGATCGGAAGGCACCCCTGTCGTAGCCGACAGCGACCCCACATTGTTGTGCGAAATGTACGGAAGGAGATGCAGAGTTGGAATTTTCCCGACTATGGGGTGTGGACCAAAAACCCTGACCCTGACCCAGTGACCATCCTTTCTTTCTGGGGGTTGTGAAATCGATGATGGGACTTCGCCTTCAGGTGCTTGTCGCAGTCAAAACCAGCTGGACGCGCAACGTGTCTGCTTTCAGCTGATTCTTTACCAGCAGTTTCAGTACGAGATGCAGATGCAGACGCAGACGCAGACTCGAAGGGTAGGTTATCCTTAGGTTGTGTTTCCTTTCACGGAAAAAAAAGTAGAAAAAAGTAAAGAAATCTTTACAAAGCTTGTATATATTTTCCTATTTTTCCCATCTTTTTTTTTAAGCCAAACACAGCCTTACGGACTAATGGGCACTACCGCCATTGCCCACGCGCACCTAACCGTTTAGCTGGTCGACACTCGACAGATTGTTGACCACTCCGGATCTTCTGCACCTAAGACCGGTTCAAATCTCCTCCCAAACTCTTCCCACATCCCCACCCATACAATACCACACGAGTGATTAATTTATGAGGATATGTTATCAATTCATGAAGGTAGTACCGATATCGTGTGGGAAGAATTTGTGGGTAGGATATCTAGAATGTTAATCAATTAGGAGTGATTAATATGTTAGTATTCCATACACATGATATCCACGTCCATACAAGTGTTATGAATATAGAACACTAACATATTCATTGGTAATTAGTTACACACAGCCTTTCAAGTAGCATATTTCAACTCATTGCCAACGTTAGGTTTGCAAAAAAGGTCGGATTGAATCGAATCCTGATGAATTTGATTCATTACTTCAAATCGGATCTTATTCATCAGATTTCTATTGTTGCCGATATTTTCAACAAGGGTTATCTGTAATCATAAATGAACATCAGAGACCTTGAGGTGTGGATTCCACAGGTTGAGTCAAAATACTAAGAATAAAGAAGATGACTTAAAAAGCTCGGTAAAGACAAAACATGAAATGAGGTTTAAAGATGATCTAAGAAAGGTGGTGAGACATAATATGGGGTGAAGTGAAAATATGAACTGAAGAGCTTGATGAGACATAATATGAATCATATGAAGAGAGATAAGAAAATGTGAGGTGTGCCAAATTGTCCGACATGTTTTGTGTTCGCAGCTCATCTTATACTACGTCATAACTTCTATGAGATTTGAATGGGTATTGATGTAGCGCGATCTGACTTTCTGCTAGAGGATGATCTAGCTTCCAGTCGGACGGCGAGCTAGGTAAATCTATAAAATAAAATGAGAATTTGGGGCGGTTAGTCCGGTGAGATCGCTCTGATGCTTAAGTTAGTGAGTTGTTGCGAGCTGAAATCGTTTTGACAATGTAGAGAGCTAGAGAGCAGAGAAATCACATGTACCTTGTGCCCTTGGGGTTGGAGCCTTTATAAAGTTGAGTCCTTGCGGGTTTTGCGGATCGGTTTCGGGATTTTCGTCACAATGGGATCCGTTTGCGCTTTAATTGGAAGATAATGTTACCAACTAATAAGGCTTATCAATTCCTCCCGAACCGAGCGGGGAGGAGATACGACTTGTTGTTACAGGGCGTGATCCCGTGAGGTTCAGAATCTATTGGGGGGTTTTCCAGGATCATCACGTAGTGGTCTGAGTCGGTATCCCCGAACTGATGCTTTTTAGTTCCGAACTGGATTGAATACCAAAGTGCCTTGGGGTCAAGGTGATCCTGTTGCGATCTTGTACCGAGGTGATCTCGTCCCGGGGTGACATTGTCCCGAGGTGGTTGAATATCCAAGCTTGATCTGTTTTGGACTAGGCATGTCAGGCTGATTTGTCATCTTAGTCAGGTCGTGTCCACGTATCCCCTTTTTACTATGTCGGGCCAAATCACCATTCATCAGGTATAGATTGTATGGAGACAAAATCATGCAAATCATATTTGGTCAGCTTTGGTCAGCCTATCACAAGTGAATGCACCAATGTTACATATGCATTAGGTGTGGGTCTCACATGGGCCCATGTGTAAACATTGGTGTGTTCATATATATATTATCACCTTTTAATAGAATTGAATTTTCACAAACCCATCCGCTACCTTTAGTAGTAAGCAACCAATAGAAGCCCTAACTTCTCCTTTTTAGGCATTTTACTAACGCTTTCCCAAATTAAGTTGCCAAAATGCCAATGATCTAGTAGTTAAGTGATCATTTGACATCCCTTCTTTTAAGGAGGTGCTATCAGGTTCAAACTCTCAAGAAGAATACGTGAATGCCAATGGGCCTTTACTTGCATCCTTGCTACCACTAACCTTGCTAATAGGGTCTTGTGTGTGTAGTACACCAATGATTTGTAAAGTGGAAGTTTTTAGACTAAAATTATCTTCTATTTCTTTATTTGAAAAAGAGTATAAAAGTCATTTTATTATAGTTTTAACGGATACTAAATTGCCCATATTTGTCTATTTGGTTAAAAATGTAACATCATTTATTACTTTCCACTTCATTAACTCCTATACTTAAGGTATTAACTCTCATTTTATCTTATTAAAACCTGCATTTAAGTTGTTTTTCATAAATAAATGTTATTAATTAGATCAATGCCAATATTTTTAACAATATAAACCCATATATTTTAAAACTGATTAAAAAACAAAATCGTTCTTTATCCAAGTGGTGGCTAAACAATTCAACTGCCCAAATCAAATTGATCAACCTATGAAGTCATAATTAGGTAAAGGAAATTTTAAAATAAAAATAAATATAGAAAACTACAAAAATGTAAAAATAATTAGGCACATTTATGATATTTTTGTTAATAAAATTAAAAAAAAAAGTTAGTAAACAAGAATTATTTTTATCGATAATGAAAATTAAATACATAATTTAGAACTGACCATAAAAGTGAAATTATTTTACTGTTTGACAAAGATCAATAGTTCAACTTTTAATATCATAAATAAATAATAAAAATTAATAAAATATAAAAATATAAAAATACATAAATTTTGCAAAAAAATTCAGGCACGTGTATAATATTATATAATTATCATATTAAACAAAAAGTAAGTAGTGTGACATATTATAATCATTTTTACACATAGAAGAAATACAAAAATTATAGAA
This sequence comes from Nelumbo lutea, assembly GCF_056320005.1. NCBI lineage: Eukaryota > Viridiplantae > Streptophyta > Magnoliopsida > Proteales > Nelumbonaceae > Nelumbo > Nelumbo lutea. Next base: position 120,414,036 of record NC_142684.1, read on the forward strand.
AAAATTGAATACATCTATAATTCTATATTCACACTACTATTAACAATATCAATAAGATTGTGAAACTTTCATTTGTCTAAAATACTCATTTTTGAATTTAGTTTCTATTTAATTGTGAGGTTTTAAATTGTAAATTAAACTACTACTATTACTACAAAAAAAAAGATAGACATTACAAAAAGAAGAATTTAGCGAAGCAGGTAACCTATCAATGATATTTGAAACTTCACAACTCGATCTAATTATTACATATTTGGATAAAGTATTTATGTAATCAAATTTGGGTTTTGCAATCTGCAATGAATTATAAAATATAAAATATAAAAACAAAACAAAAATATAAAATATTAAAACAGAAAAATAAAAAACATATATTTATAAAAATTTTTAGATACATTATTACTATCATTATCATTATTTAGAATTGTAACATGCAAAGCACATACATGCTTATTAGTAGCTTAAAAAGACCAATCGCTCATTAAAACTAATATGGATATGATATTCATACCTTATCCATCAAGACACTACAACGACACATTGAAAATATCATGAAAGCCTTATTTGCAAGTGCCAACACATGATATTTTTTATTTTATTAGTTTAAGGGCATGTGCTATGCATTTGTTCAAAGTAGCCTAAACCTTATACATTGCGATATTTTTATTTTAGCTTTTATGATCTGCATCAACACTAAGGCAAGTATCTATTTTATATAATATAGATTTCTAAGCCATGATGAATCAATGGATGAAAATAGTTGGCATATGCATGATCAATCAATGGGTATCAAAATTGAAAAAAAAAAAATCGTGTTTTTACATCCATGAATTTAGAACAAATCGTTCTCAGAGGATCTGGTTGTGATTATGACTCCAAAATTTGTGCTGTAATGGTTATAATTCTGCAAGTTCGTACTCAGGCTAACAACAATAACTGGAATGAACAATGAAATCACTTTTGAAGAAGCTCAAAAATCCAAAATTCCTTCCATTTATTGTTAATAAGGAGGTGTTAAGCTTATTGTTTGACAAGATGTATAATCAGAGGCTTTATATGTTATTGGCAGCCCCTAAGGGTATTATAGAGACTCTTTACCATGTTCTGTCAAATAACCATAAGACTGCGTTTGGTTGCAGTCTTGACTAGATAAGCAATTTCTACTCAGATTAGTTTTGTTTTTATTTGTTTGTAATTATAATTTGCTTTCCAATATGATACAAAAATTGTACTTTTGTTTCTTTTGCACTCACTGACAGTGCAAATTTTACGTCCCAAAATCTGATGCAAAATTTGCACCATCTTCCTTCTACTTTAATTCTTTATCATATTTAAAATGGGGATTGCATCATTTATATCCTACTTTACTCCTAGATAGATGGTCCTCCTACTTCCCCATTTTCTTTCATTTGAAGTGAAAGTCATTTCATTTTACTTCATATTTCACTTCTCATCAATAAAGAAGATAAAATCAAATCCGAAAGTGAAAGTCATTTCATTTACACCATTGCAAATGTAATTTGTACTGCAACAAAACACATCCTAATTGACATGATCAAGAGATTAGGATAAAAGGCATACAAGCTTTAGAATTTGTCCAGAACCTCAAAGGGTGGTTTGAGTCTTCGCTGGAGAATGAAAAGGACAGAAAACACTACCCTCTATCTATATATAACGATAAAAATCAATAAACAGGGTGTTCTTTGATCATCGAGAGAGAGAGAGATTGTCCAAGTTAATTGAGGTTGTCTCTTTGCATTATTATGTTCATGTTCATGTACATAATTAATGTGCACTGAGGAAATGCTTACGTGTGGGATTATTGGAGAAATAAGTAGAATGGATCATCATTAGCAAGAGTTTACGTATGGGACTATTACATAAATAAGTAGTTATGGGGGCATATCATGATTTTCCACGTCATATAGAAAAACACCATGCCACGGATGGCATTTTAGGGGGTGTTAATGGTTTTGTTTTTTAAAACAAAAACAATACATTTTTTCTGATGTAGCAATAATTTATGTATTAGAAAACAAAGCCATTCAGCAAAAGAATTGTTCATCAACTATGTATTTGTTTTGAAAATAAAAATAAGTTGGTTCTGTTGAAAAAAAAAATCCATGTTTTTGCAACCATCAAAATGATGGATTTAAAAGAAAAAAAAATCATTCGAGCACAGATATTTGTATGATTAAATGAAAGATTACGATATATATTATATTATTTAAAACAAAAACATGTTTTGAAACCAAAAACTCAAACTCTTTTGTTTTTTTTTACTTTCAGTTTTAAAAGAAAAAAAAAAAAAACTCATAACAAAATCCATGGTGCATTCTATAGAAATTGCTGCAACATAACTCAAACGTGAATCAACGAGTTATAAAGTGGCATGTCACAATGACATTGTTAACATTGTTAACCGGTCGATGCAAAAAGGAACCATTGTTTTTTCGAATTTTACTTTTTTGTTGTTTGGATACATTGTCAATATTTACATTGTTCCTATTGGGAGATGGGGTTACTGAACCTTGGAGGAGAAGCTTTGAGGTGTGTCTGAAGACACTATCTTTAGAACGTTATTTGTCCCCACTCAGTTTCACTGAGTTTGCTGTTGGGTTACAAGCAAATCCGTTCCCCTTAAATAATCTCTAAAGAGTCATGAAGGTGTTGGTTCAGAAAAGCAAGGTTTTAAAAACCGACCCAGAAACAGAACCGTTCTAGCTACCAGTTTCCGGGTCAGTGGTTCAACCGCCCGGGTCGAACGGTTCGGACGGTTTGCATATTAGGACAAATTTATATGAGATTTCAGATTTGAGAGAAGAGAAAGAAAAAAAGAGATGTCGATTGAGAAACTCAAAGGTTGAGAAAGAAAAAAAAAAGAAAGAAGTAGAAGGAAGGAGAGAAGGACGAAAAAAAAAAGGAAGAGGAGGAGGAGGATTTGATGCTCACCGGCGATGATAGCGGCGACAACGACGACGAGGCGGTGACAACAAATGCAGGTCTGAGATCTGAGTTCTTGGATCTCAGATCTGAGATCGATTTCTTTAAAACATCTGTAGTCTTCTTCTTCTTCTTCTTCTTCTTCTCCTTCTCTTTATGTTATATCTCAGATCTGAGTTCGTGTCTTAGGCTGGATCTTAGATCTGAGTTCTCCTCTCTACAACTTTATATTGTGAACCGCTAGCCGAGTCAAACGAGTCGACGGTTCGGCCGCTTGGGTCAGTGGTTTTCTGACGAAATCAATGGTTTTTGACCCAAGAACGGGTTAGGGGTGAAACAGAACTGGTTGCTTGAATGGTTTTTGGGCCAAAAGGTCCAACCGTTTGGGTCAACAACAGTTCAAAAACATTGCAGAAAAGGCACTTTGAACAATCACACGTGATTGATTTGTGCCTCTTGATCACACCTAATCAAATCATGGTCGTTGATCCCATCAGCGAGCAAAGTGCACCTCTAAAGAGCCTTATTGTGTTGCATACTCTCCTCTCTTTATCTAAGGAGTGTAAATAAGCTCCTATTAAAAAACCCAAAACAAAACTTGTAATTTTCCAATGTGGGACAAGTTAAAAAACAGTTTTTAGTAAGAAAATAAGCTATTTTCAAGACATGTGTGCAGGAACTTTTGTTCCAATGTGATAGTTCCTACGACTATCACAAGGAACTTTTGTTCAAGAAAACAATATCGCTATCACATTGAAGCTGATTGTAGAGGGAAAGAAACCACTTGCAGACCAAGGAGAGGGCTCTGAAGTGTTGGTGATGGTCGAGGCGATCAAACACCGATTTCCAATATTCCTCTAGAAAATCTTGACACCGCTCCCCCATTTTCTCATATGACAATGTTGAAACTCGGTTAGAGTTTCTTCCACACCAGAGGAAGAGAGAGAAACCACCTTTTTATCGTCACCTGGGTTTGAGTTTGTTGCTACAATGAATTGCAGCAATGGGAGTGACCGGGGCATGGTCAGAGATGATGCGGAGAAGGAAAGAGACAAAAGAGAAAAGAAGAGGAGAAAAAGAGATAGAGAAGGAGAGAAAGAGAGAAAGAGAAGAAACGGTACAGAACTGCAACTACTGGAAGTTGCAGCGGTAGGTAAAAACAAAGGAGGGTGAAACCGGGGAAGAAGAGGAAGGCGGAGGAGGAGGAGAGAGAGAGAGAGAGAAGATGGAGTATTATATCATTTTTATTGATGGTAATTTTCCATTGATTCTCAATGTAAAACTTGCCTAGAGTGGAGTTTTACACTCATTTGCAATGTAAAACAACACCCCATTCAAATGCTAGCAAAATTGAACTAGAGTGTAAATTTTTACCCCGGTTCTCATTTACACCTCAAACAAACACAACCTAAGAAAATTTTGTGAAACATGAATATATATTTTGTGTAACGTGAATCAATGAAAAGTTCATATATCATGTGATACTTTTACGCCCCATTCACTTTTTGGTAAGTTACTTACTTGGGTAAATGCACTTGCGTGGGTAAGTGTTTCCCAAGAAATACTTACCTGGGTAAGTGCATTTAACAATTTTTTTAATTTCCCAAGTAAATAAGATTGATCATTTTAACCATAAGAATTCATTATCAAAAGGCATTTTTGTCCCATTCAAGTGTTAGTGACTTTCCCCCTAGGCAGGAAAGTAATTTACCCACCTAGTAGATGGGTATCACTTAGGGGGCATTCTTTTTCTAGATTTTGAGAAGGAGAAAGTTAGTCAATGGGATTTTGGTTCCTATTGACCAAGAATCCCATGTTCTTTTTTCATATTTATGTGGGGACTAGGAAAAGTTTATTTTCCTAGGTATCACTTACCTGTTCCCACCTTGGGAGAAAGTTGCCAACACTTGAATGGAACAAAAATGCCCCTTGTAATAATGGATTTTTATGACTAAAATGGTCATTGCTTTATTTACATGGGAAATAAAAGAACATGGGTAAATGCATTTACCTGGGTAAGTCTTTCCCAGGAAACATTTACCCATACCCGGGTAAGTCTTTCCTAGGAAACACTTACCCATACCCGGGTAAGTAACTTACCGATAAACGAATGGGAACTCATTGGAAAATTATTTACCCACCAGGAAATAAACTTTCCCTGGTCTTTATATAAATCTGAAAAAAAAAAGAATATGGGTTTCTTGGTCAATGGAAATGAAAATCTCATTGGCCAACTTTTCCCCCTCTCAAAATCCAAAAAAAAGAAAGAAATCCCCCTTAATATAATTAGGTGAAATTTTAATTGAGCATACAATAAATATATGAAATACACTATAGTTGGACTCAAAACACAGTTACAACAAAAATTTTCCATATTTTTTGTGTTAAGTAACAATTTGTTCTCAAACCAAATGGTTTTAATTTGTTTTTGAAACCGCAACAAGAAAAAACAATTTCCATTGAAGAACACCTCCGTATTATCCAAAAGTCAAATATTGCTTATTCTTATTATATACATCCAAAAATTAAAGGAGTTGAATTAATTTATAGTTCTTAGCTGAAAACAATTCATAAATCAGGTATTTATCTAAAAGGAAATGAGAAAAAAGCCGTCCAATCATGCTGAATTTTGGTTTGGGAACCCTCTCTTAGGACTTACTTGTCAACCGTGACCCATTCAATTCATTACGCATTTTTAATGTCCAAACTACCCTATAACCCCATGATTTGTTATGGAAACTGAAGTTTCATCTGACGGTATTTTAAGGGGCAGGTGTCAAAAAAATTTTCAAATGCTTATTAAACATGCTTACAACGTATTAATATGAAATGCCGCTGGTCATCCCAAAGTATTAAACGATTCTATATCTGTGTATCCATACATGTTTGGATGCATCCATATAGATATGAAATGCTTATAGTATTGATATTTTAATTCTTGATTGTTCGAATTAGATGTAAAAATCATTTTGATTACTAGGGTCTTGTTTGGAAGGTTGGAGTTGAAGATTCATCTAAACTGACTCAACTGCTTTGAAGTGCTCCGTTAAGTCATTCAAAGAAGCTGAAGTGAACGGCTGCCCATGTGGAGCCGACCTCAAAAACCCGAAACTTTGGCTGTTGGCCCCCCAACAGCCTAAGCTATTGAGAGCATTCTTGGACTGACACATTAACCCATTCACGTCCATGTCTAAATTTTTGGTCAAAAGAAAATGGGGTGCAATTATTCTTTTACTCCACTCACATCACAACGTGTCATGCCCAGCAAGAACATTCTCGACAACCTAGGCTGTTGGGTTTTCAAAAAATCCTATAGCCAATGTGCTTCAACCCTCCCAAATATGGGTGTCAATTGGATTGGATTTGGTCTAATCCGATCTAGTCCAACGTGAATCCATTACAAATGAATTCAATTCAATGAATATTTTGGATTATTTTAGATTGGTTCATTTTAATGTTTGACCGTTTAATCTGTTCAAATTTGTTTTACTTTTGATTGGTTTCAACTCTAATCCAGTTTATTGACACCTATATTCTTATCTTATATCAACAGATCAGATATTGGTTTAATCCAACTCAATTCAATATAAATTTATTATGAGTGGGCCAGGTCCAATCTAATCTAATAAATATTTTGGATAAAATTGATCCAATCTAATATGTCTTGTTGGTCTGTCTAATCCATCCAAATTGATTTTGGAATAGATGGATCCGGTCCAAAACTGGTTCATTCATTGACACCCTTACTACAAAATGGGCATTAAAACAATATTGAATTAATATCTAGTTTGACCATTGGACTTGCTCAAATAAAAATGCCAAAACAAAAAAAAAAAAAAAGAAAAAATTAATTGTCTATAGAATAATCATAGAAAACGTAGAGTAAGATTAGAGGTTTTAATACATGTATATGTAAACGAGTTAATTCGATCAAATCAAAAATAAGAAGCGACAAACCTAAAACCATTTTACATGCCATTCCCAATTCAAATAGTTTGATCATCCGGTCTGATCAAAATCTGGCATAACACTAGTTCCTAGTCTCAACCAATCTCTATTGGAAATTTGGAACCACACACCATTTAAATCGAGACCAGATCTCCTGCAACCAAAAATTCAGTGCATATGGCTTCCAGCCATATATCAAGAATATCTATTGAGTATGACTCAAAGATCCTACCACTTGAGCGACCATTAGTTTGTGGTTCTTAGTTTATCCTCAAATATCTGTTTTGAGAATTTTTTGGTGAATAACTTTAAGGCTTGTTTATTTTCTTGTAAGTTAGTTATCCATGTTCTTTTGATCACAAGTAAAATATAAAAATCTCCCCTAAGGTTAATGACAATCATAAAAATCTCCTCTGAAGTTTCATTTCAACAAAAAAAATCTCTTATAGTTTTGGTCCTTTTGGAAGAACCTACAGTTACCTTCCTTTTATCATTGTCCCAGTAATGGAGACTGGGAAGTTACAAAATTGTACTTACCATTCATTTGGGCATCTTCTAATTAACATAATTCAAAATGCTAAATTTGTGCTTCTAAACTTCACTCTATCATTATGAGATCACAAAGTACAATTACATTACTCTTTTCAATATGGCCCAGGGAATTTTTTTAGTAAAAAGTTTTTTCAGGGGTGTTTTATTAAATCTCTGTGTATTGATATGCACAAAGGTAAAATGGGTATTTTCAAAAGATAATGAATTAACCCAACATTTTCCATTTAGGACAATGATGGAAGCTGGAAGTAATTGTGGGTTTTTTCAAAACTACAGAGGAGTTTTTTGTTATTATAGTGAAACCTTAGGGATGTGTTTATATTTTACCCTAACCAATTTTACCCATAGATTCTATCATTTTTATTCACAAAGTTTTGGAAACTTTTTCCCATGTGAAAAAGTTATCCACGTGGGAGATAGATATCACTTGGCATTTGAATAAGTTGGTGGGTCCCATGAAAAAGAAAGAAATTCATGTTCTTATTTTAGTGTTATGGATGATTCCCAAGTGTTTCATTTGATTGGATAAGTAATATCCTCGTGAGATTAGGTAAATAACTTTCCTGTCTGCATGAAAAAATTATTAATACATGATGGGACAATATATTATTGTCCCTTCAATAATATAACTTTATTTGGGAAATACAAGAACACTGCTAAATCCTAAATGTATTTATCCCGGTAAGTATTTCCCAAAAAATACATGCTCAGATAAACATTTATCCATGTAAATGACTTATCAAAACATGTAAATGACTTAAACGGTACCATGGAAAAATCAATTTACCCGAGAACCCACAATCACCAATATGAGAATGAAGGAAAGTTGGTCAACTAATTAGTACTCAGACAATTTGCGGGATAGGAAGAAGATTAGAAAAATGTTTTTCTTGGAGAGAATAAGGATTTGTGAAGAAAACGTTGTTCTTGAAAAGAGTATCCCTCCGGTTTTCAAAAAGATAGAATAAAATAAAAGAGTATATCCCTTATGCATTCTTTTTGGGTTTTGGTTTCTTTATCTCTGGTTATATATCAGTGGATATTTTTATTTTTGTGTCTTTGTTCGCTTCAAGCTGAACCATGTGATTCCTCATGTTTTGTGTGCCTTCTATCTTTTGTCTCTAATACACCCCCCCCCCTTTGCTAATCTTTTTATTTTTATGTAAAAGGGGTTGATTATGTATCAAAAATGTTTTGTGTACCATCTTTCTTAAATTTTTCAAATTATTTCCTTATTACTAATTACCTGCATCTTTTGTTGTCAACAACATACTACAACCAAGGCTCTATTTGGGTAAGCTTTTATTTTTGAGCTTTAACTATGAAAAACGAATTTGAGAAAAGTAAAAAAGTTTTGGCATTTGGTAAGAGACACTTTTTGTAACATTCTAATCCAAAACCACACCAACCCTCAAATTACGGTTTTGTGCTTCTAGGTTAAAGGCATAAATCGTAAAGCTTATCCAAACAAACCTGTTTTTGTACAGTAAATGGTATTAGAACTTGTGGCAATTAAATCGCGACATGATATATCTCTTGTTCTTAATTTGCAGTATCTTTAGAATATATTGAAACCAAATTATACATATATAAACCTGTCTGGTGCTTGAACTGCCTCATATACCAGATAGCTAAACTATGGTCTATGGAACTCGGGATTAGCTACTCATTTTTTCTATCCACTCTTTATCCGTCGTGAATTAGAATCACGCTCTCTATTATGAATTAAGAGATGTATGGCTTCAATTCATGGAGAATAGAAAGTGGATAGGAAATTTGGGCTCGGTATATGGGTATGGGTTAGGTAAGTAGATGGCTATATATTAATAGATGATTCCAATGTAAAGTACCCACACTGACCACCTTGGAGGATGCTAGTGTCATGCTAGCCTTAGGGTGGCTCATGGTCATATTGGTAATGTAAAGTCCCAAATCAATGCACTACAGTATTTTCTTAGAGTATGGGATCTGCTGCATTTTATAGGCTTTTATGTTTATTTGCACATTAACCAACGAGATACTCACGAGTTCGGATTTCCTCCCCACATGCAACACGTTGTAGGTGCACATAGGGAACATCTTCCGCCCTTCATATATTTTCATTCAGGGGAAGATGTTATCACAGCTGCAAGTGCTGTGAGATGGGTGCGAAAAAGGATTTTGTGAAGAAAAAATCCAAATTCTGTTCTCATTGGTGCGTGAGAGCAGCCATGCATGCATCCATTCTCATGTATTTGGAGTTTACCAATTCAGACCATCCCGGTGAATTTGTTGAATTCTCATCAGTCAGTGCATTATTATTCTATCAGCACAAAAGCCCAAGTGTAGGGGATCCAGACTGCCTCTTACCAATGTTGCAATTTTTAGTCAGTTTCTAGTAGATGAGGACAACCTTTTGTTTTGAATATCAATAAAAAATAATATTTTTATAAGATAATCAAAGCAAGATAATTTTTTTGGAGAAATACCAAGAAAGGGCAGTGATACGACAGAGCAGAGCTGCTTACTCCACCACGTACCTCCGAGTCCCACATCTTTGCACCCTTGTTTGTCCCCCCCACACCCAGCTTGACCTTGACTCCCACACCATCTTCATGCCGGAGAATGCTGGTGACGTCTGTCGGAAAACCCTCCCACCTGTTGGAGATCCGATTCATGTCGGTGTATTTGATGTTGTCACCGTCGTTATATCTAATTCATTGAAATTCGATGCGCGTGGCATTGGCTGGAGGGAGTAGACGACGGATGATGCATACCCGGATAGCCGGGGGCTGGCAGCCGACCGGTAGCCGAATGCCAAATCGGCATTGCAGAAAGCTAAATCAGTGTTGCCGTGGTTGAACTCGCGAAGTGGGGCTCGAGTGTTTACTGAATAGATTTCGGCTCCTGATAGGTTTGATGCACAATTCCAATGGAGGATGATTGAATCTGGGGCGGACGACGTAGACCGTCGGATACGAACTTGAATGCTGGAGCATTTCTCCAACCCGGAATAGCAACCCTACCGGAACAACAAACAGCAACGAACCGATTGATGCTGGAGCATTGCTCCGGCGTAAATATCTTCCACCACTTCACCAACATGGCAAAGTAGAGTGGAACCATCGCACACATTTCTTGATATTTTTCGCATGAATATAGAGGCAGAGGAAGACGATAAACAGTGTCATTGTTTTTTAATATTATGTTATAAAAATATTACTTTTATTGATATTCAGGACAAAAAGTTGCTATTAGCTGCTAAAAATCCATTTTAAATTAACCGCTTTTATCGAGATGTAGAGATGCCAGATGTATGGCATGGCCAACTTCTGAGGTGGATAGTACATCTTTCATTCATTCATAGAGGTTCCACAAGTTTAGCACGTCTTAAGTGAACAATGATTTTCATCAACTATGTCTCGTTAATTATGAATCTTGAACATTGTATGGTATTTGTAGAAACTTCAACATTCATAACATTCATAACAATAATTGAGAAAAGAAAAATCTAGCTTGCGGGGTTCCAATTTAAAATAATAATGACTATAAACATTCAAAATATTAACAACCCCCACTCTATACATCAATGCCCGCCTGTGAGTTGGCATCAATTTCCATTTGGCATCAAACCTATAAACATTCCAAACCACTAAGTCATGTTTCATTTCATGATATAAAGTGAAATTAAATAAATTTTATTAACTTTTTGTATTCATATGCAATTTAAATAAAAACACACATTTATATTTAACAATTCTAATTAAAAGTAAAAAAAAATAGTATTTTAAAAACCAATAGAACAAATAATGTATCAAATCCACATTTATATAAAAAATATGATTTTTAATATCAAGCAATTTATAAATTTGCACATGATATAAATCTTAAAATTTTTATGTACTTGTACAAGCTATTAATTATTATTTTAATTTACATTAATAAGTAATAACAACATATTTATTATTTACAAAAAATAAAAATATCATATACAAAGTATTGAAGAATATAATATTAAATTGAATAATCAAATCCACTAATCTATATTTATTTCAAAAAATGATTCTTTTTTATTTCAAAAAATTTATAGAAATCAAAATATTAATAATGGAAAAATATTTTAGTAATTAAAAACTATGAATTTGAATATGATATGTATCTTAGAAATTTTAACAAATTTGATATACTTTAAGTTAAGATTATATTTTTATAAATTATTAATTGATATTTTAATTTGCAGTTGAAATTTTAATATTTAGTTGACTTTTTTTAATGTTAAAAATTTAAAATAGTAAAATAAAAAATAATTGATATAATAATTAAAATATAATAGGTGCATATGTTTAGTGTCTTGGATTCTTGATTGATGCACTATAAATGAAATTGTACATTCCGATACATTAATTGTAATATATTTCTTCATATATATTCTTAATATTTACATTTTCTATGTATTTATATACTATTTTGTGATCATTTTGATCTTAAATTTAGTGTTATTAATGTATTTATGAAATTTGTGTTTATTTCCCTAATGTATTCATTTTTATCATGTGTGTCCATGTATTTTCAAAACACATTCATATTCGTATTCAATTTTTCCGATATGATACCTGATACCAATACTTTAATCCTTGGTGGAGAAAATTTTGATGATGGAGAAATGGAATTAATGCATATGTGATGATGCACAATCCGGCCATATCTAGAAGTGACGAGGCTTCTAGTTGGCGATGGGCAAGAGATACTTGCAAGAAGGACGAAGGGACCCGGAGTTGAACACCCGGTGGGGACTATCCAATGCTTAAGTCAGAACTCGGTAGCGAGCTGAGAAAGAGAATGAGTACGCAAGAAGATGAGATCTAGAGAGTGGTGAATATGTGATACCTCTGAGGGGTCAGAGTGCTAATATACTGGCGTCTGACATGTTCAGTGGGATTGATCCCAAATCCCTGGTGTGGCAATCTACTATCAGGTCGTACCTCAAAGTGGTTGGCCATTAATGTTAGAGTCGATAGCAGGCGTGCTACAGTGACCATTGCATGGTACGGTCCCGCCAGCTGGGAGACAACCTGTAGGCACGACGCCGCCAAGTAGGAGACAGGGGCGCAACCTTCTGAATTGGCAGGCGCTGCACCGTTAGACCAGGGACACGGGAGCAGTCTGGCAGGTATGGCTTTTTCAGATGAGAAACTTCCCATAGAACGTCGAGCCGCCCCGTAGAGAACTACCCTGTGACAAGCTACTGGTGGCATGCCGAGGTGATTCTGCCTGAGGCGAGTTGTCTTCGTGGTGGCCCACTTGCTTGGGCCTGGAGCGAACTTGTTGCTCTGGTTCGCGAACTGGGATGAATTTAACTTGGAATGCAGCTCAGAACATCAGCGTACTTGAGCTCGCTCTGTGGCAAGCTGATGCTTGCTGAGCTATCACTTGCGTCGAGTCATGTCCACGTACTGGTTCGCCTATGTCGAGCTGTCGTATATGCTGAGTCACGCACAGGTGTCGCCTAGTTAGGAGGTCGGGTCAAATTACACTTCATCAATTGCCCCCCACTCCTCGAGCTAGGGGTATTGCCCTGGCATGGGGAGTTCATGAAGTGACGGGTAGATTTGACCCTTAATTCAAACTACCTTGTCAGACCGCGTGAGGTGCACGCGCGGGTGTCACGCGATTTATAGATCCTGCGAGAGCCAAAAAATGCGCTAAACTGCCTTTGGCCTCAGAAGACATGCAGCCGGTTTTACTGTGAGCCGTTTGATTTCTTTAATCGGGGCCGTTGTTTTTTGGGCACAGTGACTATAAATAAGAGGGCCCCATGCCTCATTTTTGAGATCGTGCCTTCGCCTCCCATACTCGAGTTCTCCCCGTTCACATCGCTCTTTTTAGCTCGTCTTCTTCGGTGAGTCTTTTCTGCCTTATCCAATTATGTTTGGGTATCCGTACGATGGTGTCCCTTCCTGGACTGGTAGTCGGGGCGAAGTCCCCTCGAGCTCGGGGGGAGCTCGGGGACTTCTCGAGGGGCAGTCCCTGGAGGCTCGGGAAGCCTCTGGTAACCTGGCTTCCACCTCCCAAAGTCGGGAGCCGGACAATTTTGGTCCTTCTTCCATGTCGATAAAGACTCTGGGCCCTGGTCTTCCAATATAACCTCCCAATGGAGCTTACCTACAGCCTTCCGACCGGCGATTATCCTTCGTGATCTTCAAGGAGCAGCTCATGGCTGGTCTTCGCCTTCCCTTACACCCTTTGATAGTAGAGGTCATCACCCACTTTAATGTCACCATAGACCAGTTGCACCCAAATTCTGTTCGGAACTTGGTGGGGACCATTTATTTGTTTTATGAGTATTGTCTTCCTCTTTCTCTCGATACCTTCGCCTCCATCCTATCAATCAAGAACGCTTCCCTTGGAGCTCCTGCAAATAGGCTCTCTTATTATTTTCCCCCCGTCCCGGCTTCAAGCTTCTCCATGAGTTGCCCAATAGGATCCTGGCCTGGAAGCGGGGCTATTTTGTAGTTCGTAATCCTAAGGGGTGGCCCTTTCCGACCCACTAGAGGGCTGCCATTCAGGATCCGGGCGTTAGCTTGGATCTGAGGACACGGGAAACGCTACAATCTTGGGTAGAGATCGGTTTCATCTGCGCGGACTATTTGGCCGAGGACAAGATCGTGCAGGCTGACTTGAGCCCTGGTAGGTTACCTTTAGGTTTTTTCTTTCTTTCTTGATTTTTGCGAGCTGGGCTAATGCCTCTTTGTTTTTTGCAGCTATAATGTCGGACATGAATGCGCGTTGTCTCCTGTCGAACTCTTAGAGGGGCAAGCGTAGGGCGAAGAGGTTTTGCCAAGATGAAGCGTCTGCTTCTAGGGCCTCTGAGTTCGAGGCCGTGGACCCGTCCTTTGTTCCACTGCCGAAGGTCCCGCCCATGTCCCCTGAGGGAGTAGCCGCGGAAGGCAACGAAGAAGAGGTCCCTCCTCCGGGGCCATACCCATCATCCGCGCCAACCAACCCCTCTGCCATGCCAGCGTTCCCCACTGAGGGGCGAAATGAGAGCATTACCAACTATGTCTTGGCCACACAGAGGAGCCGGGACTTGATCTTCCACGAGGAGATTGCGGAGTGGTCGGGGATGCACCCTAGGCAGCTCCTGGGGCTGGCTACAATTCACTGCATGGTGGTAAGTGCTTACTCTTTTTCTTCTCTTCTCCACCCCTTTTTTTTTACTTACCTTGGTTTTCTATTAGCAATTGAACTTCACCCTCCATCCCATGGTTTGTCAGACGGTCATTCATTCCAGGGACGCCCACGCCCAGAGGACGGAAGTATGGAGGCTCAATCACGAGCTGGACTGGGCCCGGGATGAGGTCCTTTAGGCCAAGAAGGGGAGCGAGGCACTGGGGCTACTTGTTCAAGACTAGGAAGCGCGGATCTCCCAGTTGATTGAGAAGAACACTCGTTATAGGGAGGAGTCCTCAAGGATGGCCGAGGATAGGAAGCGCCTTCGGTAGGAGGTTCGAAGTCTGGAGGCCACCCTCCACGAATGAGCTCGAACCTTCGACTCTTCCGTGGAGGAAGATAGGGTCAAGGTGGTGGACTACTTTAAAGAGTCCTCGGAGTTCCGTAACCTTCAGGTCAAGTGTGGCACGAACTCCTATCACTTGGGGTTCAAGCTCTGCCGGTATATGGTCCGGAAGAAGTTTTCTAACCTTAGCCTCGACAGCATCACAATGAAGGGTCTGACCTCAGAGACGACATACTATAGTACACTGGGCAGTTCGTCCATCAATAACCCTTTAGCTCGGGCTAAGCGGGCCTTCAGTCCATGAAGTATAGCTCTATTCATGGCTTCTGCTTGCCCATTCTCCTAAGGATGCGCTACCGAGGTGAAGTTCTGCTGTATCCCCATCTTGGTGCATCAGTCTTGAAATTTGATATCTTCGAACTGCTTGCCATTATTTGAGATGAGCACTCGAGGTAGTCCAAAGCGGCATACTACATTCTTCTAGAAAAAGTTTTGTACCGTTCGAGCTGTGATTGTCGCTAGGGGTTCCGCCTCTACCCATTTTGTGAAGTAATCCACTGCTACCACCAGGAATTTTCTCTATCCTGTCGCTGGTGGGAATGGTCCAAGAATGTCGATTCCCCACTATGCGAAGGGCCATGGGCTGGTGAGTTACTTCAGGTCGGCAGTGGGTTGGTGATGGATATTGGCATTCCTCTGGCATTTATCACATTTCTTGACGAGCTCGAGTGCATCTGCTTTCATCGTTGGCTAGTAGTATCCTTGCCGCAATGATTTCTGGGCGAGGGTCCTGCCCCCCAATTGTCCGTCGCACAGCCCTTCATGAGTGTTACAGAGAATGAGCTCGGCCTCTGATGGTCATAAACAGCGCAAGTAGGGGAGCATGTAGGATCTTTTGTATAACCGTCCGTCTATAATGACGTACTTGGCTGCCTGTCGCTCTACCCTTCTGGATGCATTGCGATCTACAGGGAGGGTCCAATGCAGCAGGTAGCTCACAAGTGGATCAATCCAGCTCGACTCTGCTTGCGTAACAGGAGCTACTTCCTCTGCCCCCTTGAGAATGCTAGGCCGAGGCATGTTCTCTATAAACACGGTCCTCATGGAATTGTTGCTTGTGCTGGCTAACCGGGATAATGCATCGGCCTCGGCATTCTCAGATCTTGGAATTTGCCTGATGAAGTACGATTGGAAGCCGTGTAGAACCTCCCTGGCCTAGGCAAGGTAGGTGGCCATGGTGGGGTCGTGAGCTTCGTAATCATCGGTTACCTGGTTAACCACAAGCTACAAGTCACTACAGATGACGAGGTGCTTCGCTTGTACTTTGTTTGCTAACATGAGTCCGGCTATCAGTGCTTCGTATTCCGCTTCATTGTTGGATGTTGCAAAGTCGAAGCGGAGCGCATACTCTAGCTTCGCTACGCCTGGTCTGTATAGGATGACTTTGGCGCCGCTTCCTAGCTGATTCGACGAACCGCCTACATGGAGGATCTAAGGCTCTTCGTCCCAAGTTGACTTCATTCTAATTGAGGCTAGTTCCGCACTGGTGGAGGCTTCCTTCATGTACTTGATTTCCATCAGTTCAGGCGTTGTGGTGCTGAAAGTGCATTCTATCACGAAGTCGACCAAGGCTTGGGCCTTAATTGCCGTTCGGGGTTCGTATCGAATTTCATATTCACTGAGCTCTATAGCCCACTTCATTAGCCTCCCAAATACCTCGGGCTTGAGCAGTGCTTGCCTCAGAGGCTGATTGGTAAGGACAACGATCGTGTGGGTTTGGAAGTACGGCCGAAGTTTCCAAGCTGTTGTGATCAGTGCATATGCCAGTTTCTCGATCTCTGGGTACCTAGTCTCGACATCGTACAAAACTTTGCTCATGTAGTAGATAGGTCATTGGACACGATCTACTTCTTTTATCAGTATCGAGCTGATTACCTCGTCGCTTGCGGAGAGGTACAACTTTAAAACATCGCCCTCCTCGGGTTGGGTTAAAACTGGGATGCTGGTCAAGTAATATTTTATTTCGTCAAAGGTGGACTGGCATTCCTCAGTCCACTCGAAGTCTTTACTTTTCTTAATGGCCTTGAAGAAAGGCATGTAGCGATCTACCGACTTAGACATGAAGTGACTCAGGGCAGCTGTACGACCATTCAGCCTCTAAACCTCCTTCAATTTGCGAGGTGGGGTCATATCCATGATGGCCTTTATTTTTTCAGGGTTGGCTTCGATGTCATGTCGACTAACTATGTAGCCCAGGAATTTTCCCGAGGTGACACCGAAGACACACTTGTTCAAGTTTAATTCATATTATACTTGCACAAGATTTCAAATACACATTGCAGGTCACTTATTAAATAGTTCAAAAGTTGGGTCTTGATGACCATGTCGTCTACATAACATTCAACTTTGTCGCCAATCAGTGGCTCAAAATTTTGATTTACAAGTCTCCGGTAGGTTGCCTCGGCATTTTTTAGCCCGAAGGACATGACCTTATAGCAGTACAGGCCCAGTTCGGTAATGAAAGCCGTTTTCTCTTCGTCGGCAGGGTCCATCTTGATCTGGTTGTAGCCCGAGTACATGTCTAGGAAACTCAGCAACTCATGCCCTGAGGTCGTGTCCACCAAATGGTCGATTTTGGGGAGCCAAAAATAGTCATTTGGACAAGCCCGATTTAGGTCGGTATAGTCAACGCACATGCGCCATTTACCGTTGGTCTTTTTAACTAGAACGGGGTTAGCCACCCAGCTCGGGTAATGGGCCTCCCTGATAAAATCGGTTGTGAGAAGTTTTCTGACCTCCTCGTCGACTATCTTCCAGTGTTCCGGGGCGAGGTTGCGTTTCTTTTGCCAAACGGGTCTGACTAGGGGATCAGTATTTAGTTTGTGAGTAATTATTTTTTTGAGTCTATGCCAAGCATTTCTGCCGCGGACCATGCAAATATGTCTAAATTTTGGAGTAGGAAACTTACCAGTCGAGTTCGAAGGGGTTCCACTACTGTTGCTTCGATCTGGAGGGTTCTGGTCGGGTCTTCTATTGAGGTCGGGATGGAGACCGTTTCCTCGATCGGTGTGGCTCGTTCTTCAAGGTATTCCACCGGCCGCTCGAGCTCAACACCTTCCGTCAACTTGGCTTTCCCTTTAAGGGCCGCCACATAACACCTTCGAGACTCGAGTTGATCACCTCGGGCTACTCCTCTTCCGAAGTCCGGGGAACTTCATCGTTAGGTAGTAGGTGGACATCACAGTGCGAAGCGCATGGGTGATGGGCCTTTCTATAAGGGCGTTGTACGGGGAAGGTGTGGCTACTACCAGGAAGGTGTGCTCAAATCTTGAGATGCTGGGCCACGTCCCGATCTCTACAGGCAATGAGATTCGGTCGAGGTGCCTAACTTCCTCTCCATTGAAGCCCACTAGAGGGGTGCTCGTGGGCTGGAGGTCATTCTCCTAGAGCTATAACTTGTCAAAGGTGCTTCTGAACAGGATATCGGTTGAGCTTCCTGAATCCACCAAGACACGTCTAACCTCGAAGTCATTGATCTTCATCCTTATGACCAGCGCATCATCATGGGGGTACTGGACTCTTCCTGCATCGTCTTCAGTGAAGGATATGGGGTCTACAGGCCATGGGCACTTCGGTGGGTTCCGTTCTTCATGCTCCAGTTTGCGGATCGAGGTTCTCCCTGCCGCCGAGGTGCAGCCCGCGATGATGGATCCGCCGGTAATTGTGTTTATCACTCCGCGGACTGGTCTTTCCTCATATGGTTCTTGCTGATCGGCTAGCCTATTACTGGACTCAGGGGCGTCTCTCCTCTGCTCCCCCTGTCGATCTGCCTAACTTTTATTACTTTTCTGTACAAAATTCTTTAAGTACCCGCGACGAATGAGTTCCTCAATCTCATTGCAGAGACTTTTACAGTTTTCGGTACTATGACCGTGGTCTTTATGGAAATGGCAATATACATTCTTATTCTTGGTGGCGGGGTCCCCTTCATCAGGGGTGGCCACCTTACAAATGGTGCATCTTTAATTGTCATCAAGATTTCCCCTCGCCTCGCATTAAGAGGGGTGTAGTTCGTCCTCTCAATTGGAGGAGCTCGGGGGTGCCAACCTATCTTGTCTCCCCTAGCCGGGGACTTGCTCTTCTTCTTCTTACTATTTCCGTGGTGTTCCTTGTCGTCGTTTCTCCTCCTCTTCTTCATTGGGGTTCCAGCCTTCTGGTTCATTTCCTCTTCAGGCTCGATGAACTGGTTAGCGAGCTCCTTGAACTCCCGGTGAGTGACTCCTCTTTAGTCTCGATGAACTGGTCTTCTTCCTCTTGAGGAAGGCAGTGATGTCCTTAGGCTTGTTCGCTACCACGTGCCACTTGAACTCCCGATGAGTGACTCATCTTTTGGCTGCGACGAGCCTAACCGTGGATTCCAAGTTCGGTATCAAGGGGCAGGTGTCATTGAAGCGCTTGATGTAGCTCCGGATGGACTCTCCCTCTTTCTGGATGATGTTGAGAAGGCTTTCCTATGACCTCAGACACTTCTTGCTAGTGATGAAGTGTGAGGTGAACGCTTGCACGAACTACGCCCAGCTCCGGATTGTTCCAGATGGGAGATTTCTGTACCATGTGCGCGCTACTCCTCTGAAAGTCGTGGAGAAAGCGATGCACATGAAGGCTTCACTAGCTCTGGCGAGGTGCATCTGAGATTGAAAGGAGTCCACATGGTCATTCGAATCGAACGTCCCATCGTACTTGTCCAGTGGGGGAATCTTAAGGCCTTTTGGCATGGGGTCCGTTAGGAAGTCAGGAGACAGGAAAGATGGTACTGAAAGGAGGGGCATGACCTTCGAGACCCCCAGGTCCGCTCCCGCCTTACCTTCGGGCTGGTCGAGCTTCGTGAGCTGTTCAGAGATTAGTGCACGGCGGGCTTTGGGATGCCGCCTCCGTTGCCTTTTGGTTGAGTCCACGCTAGTGCTAGTTGTTTCGGTGCTTCCAATTCGGGCCTTGGCCTGGTGAGAGTCTGACTAGAACTAGCTTTCGTGAGCTGAAGGACTTCGCCAAGATGTTTGTCACCAGGACTTCAAACCGATTGCCTGTCAATGAGGCTTCCGGTTGCACATGCTAGGACGGACCGGCCTTGGTGGGGCGGACGTTCCCCGACCTACCTTGTTGCTACAAGGCAGCAGGGGATGTTGGACCTCTCCTGTTGTGGGATGAGACCTGGGAGGTCTCCCCCCTGCGGGGAGGTCGGCTACTTCGGTGGCAATCGAACAGCTGTTGGTTCAACGATGTTATGGGGCACCGCGGTTGGGCTGGTTGTTGGTTTTGTTGCAGCACTGGGAACTGCTGCTGGTAGAAGTGACACAAGACTTGTTGTTGGTAATGTTGAAGTTGCTGGACTTGCTACATTTGGGCTTGCATGACTCGTATGCACTGCACTAAGTCACCAAGTTGGCTCTGCCCCAGTGCAAGGGGGACCATGGCGGGTTCAACAAAGGTGGTGCTCACCACAAAAGGGAGTGAGGAGTTCACAGCTTCGGCAAACTGGGGTAGGTCCAGCGTGGGAACCCCGAAGGTATTGAGGGGTACAGTAAACTGTCCAATACATACAGTGGGAGCTTGGAGGTGCCCCCCAGAAGTGTTTGTTTCGTTGTTAAGCCCAGCGTTGCTAGAAGACGCCATTGATGTTGGTGAAAGTTTGGTAGAGAAACCTTTTGAAATGTTTCCCATAGACGACGCCAATTGATGATGCACAATCCGGCCACTCCTAGTTGGAAGTGAAGAGGCTTCTAGCTGGAGATGGGCAAGAGATACTTGCAAGAAGGACGAAGGGACCCGGGGTTGAACACCCGGTGGGGACTCTCCGATGCTTAACTCAGAACTCGGTAGCAAGCTGAGAAAGAGAATGAGTACGCAAGAAGATGAGAGCTAGAGAGTGGTGAATATGCAATACCTTTGCCTCGGAGGGGTCGGAGTGCTAATATACTGGTGTCTAAGAGGTTCAGTGGGATTGATCCCAAATCCCTACTGTGGCGATCCGCTATCAGGTCATACCTCGGAGTGGTTGGCCGTTACTGTCAGAGCCGAGTGCAGGCGGGCTAGAGTGACCGTTGCATGGTATAGTCCCGCCAGCTGGGAGACAACCTGTAGGCATGACGCTGCCAGGTGGGAGACAGGGGCACAACCTTCTGAATTGGCAGGCGCTGCGCTGTTAGACAAGGGATGCGGGAGCAGTCTGGCAAGTACGAATTTTTTAGATGAGAAACTTCCTGTAGAACGTCGAGCCACCCTGTAGCAAGCTACCCTGTGACGAGCTACTGGTGGTGTGTTGAGGTGATTCTGCCTGAGGCGAGTTGTTTTCGAGGTGGCCCACTTGCTTGGGCCTAGAGCGAACTTGTTGCTCTGGTTCGCGAACTAGGATGAATTTAATTCAGAATGCAGCTCGGGACATTAGCGTACTCAAGCTCGCTCTGTGGCGAGCTGATGCTTGCTGAACTGTCACCTGCGTCGAGTCATGTTAACGTACTGGTCCGCCTATACCGAGCTGTCGTATATGCTGAATCATGCACATGTATCGCCTAATTAGGAGGTCGGGCCAAATCACCCTTCATCAATATCGAATTGGCATGAATCCTGTACTTGGAGACATAATTTTTTATACCCTCATGGATGTGCACGGAAATATTGTCCTTTGGAAGGAATTAAATATATAAACAAGGCAAAAGTAAAAAATGAGCAGAGACAGATCTAGAGCTAAAGGGTAGAGGCACAACCACTCCAGATGATGGAGACGATGGAACCATGGAGGTGGTAGATATTGGTTTTATTAGTATATTTTCCTCTCTCTCACATACACTTTTCTCTCTATTGCACCACGTATGACATCGACGTACCCTTCTTCACAACAAGGTTCAAAGTATCATCGGTCGTATCGTATCGGCACTTAGAACCGAAAATCTATTTTTTTTTAGTTTTTTTCAAAGTTTGGTTTTTTGGAAAACTTATAACTTGTTTTTTATTATTAAAAAAAAATTGGGGGTATGAAACACCTGGAAACAGGCGTTTCGAACTGTATCATTTTCAAAAGATAACGCTCGATACGGGGCGTATCGTATCCATACTTTGAGCCATGCTTCACATGCTTTTTAGTTTAAAAGTAGGTGGTGAGGGGAGCTTTTGCCTTTTGTCTTGTGTTTGATCAAATTTGGGAGGTGTCTTTCCTTTCCTCTTACACATGTTGTTTAGGTAAACATGTACGATTCCCTTAGACTATGTTTGGTTTAAAGGAAAAGGTAGAAAAAGGAAAGGAAATGTAAGAATTCAAATCAAACACAGCCTTAGGTTGTATTTCATACCAGTCACTAATCATACAATTTTATGAGAATATATTTTTTTCCTAGGGTAAAATACAAAAATTTCTCTTGAAATTTTTGACAATCATAAAAACATTTCTTATAGTTTCACTTTAATAAAATTATCCTCTTTATTTTTGAAAAAATTGACAAATACATCGCTTCTATCAATAACCAAGACGAAAAACATGTCTAGTTACATTTTTACCCTTATACGTCATCTAATCAATGATGTATGCTGCCAAGGATTCCACAAAAGTAGTCTTTGTTTCAATGAAAATGAGATGGATGACAATTTGAATTGTCAATCGTTGGAATGGTACTTTATTTTCTCGCTCACTATAGGAGGAAGCATGGTGGAGAAGTATGGGAATAAAATAAAAGAAAAAAATACTAGAGAGGGGAAGATGGAAAAAAATAAATGTAAAGATAATGGGAGAAAAAGGTAACTAGAGTCTAGAGATACAAACCCAGTGGACGGATGGATTGGTAGAAGCAAAGAGGTGGTGGCTTCAAGCTACAAATGGAAGAAACAGAATAGAGAAAGGAGAGAGAGAGAGAAATGGGGATCATAGTTGCAACAGTGGTATGGGTATAGGTGTAAAACGGGTCATGCCGCCTGTGGCCCGACACGAATTTGGGCCAGCCCGACATGACGTAGGCCGTGCTGGGCCTAGGGTTTTAGGTCCACAAGCCGAGTCGGAATGGTACGACCGAGCGGGCCGTGCCGCACACAGTTCAGCCCATCACAAACCATATATATTTTATATATATTTATATAATATTATATAAATTATAATTATATAATAATATCTAGTATATAATACTTAATAAAATAAATATTTTTATATTTTATTATACTAATTGAATTAATTATTGTATATATAAGCAATTTTATACATCAAAATTCATATAAAATTAAAATTTTAAGTTTTTTATTATTATTTTTAAATAAATAGCTATAGCCCGATGTACAACCCGACCTAGCCTAAGGCTCCACCCATGTACCATCTTGGCCTGCTACACGTCACAAACCCGCACGGGCTTGGGCCATGGCCCGTGCTGAGCCGACCCCCCAAGTTATCCATGGGGGGTGCACGGCCCGTTTTACACCTCTAGGTATGAGGCGGTCACAATAGCGCAACCACTACTACTATTTGAATAGATGAAATCAATAACTGAGGGGGTGTTTGCACTGATAGAAGAAAGTCAAATGATGGGAGATGAGGAGGAAGGGAAGAGATTAATTGAGAGAGAGAGATAGAGAGATAGAGACAGAGATAGATAGATAGATAGATAGAGAGAGAGAGAGAGAGAGAGAGAGAGAGAGAGAGAGAGAGAGAATGAGAAAGAGGGGAGAAAGGATGGCCGAAGGTGGAGATCGAATTCAAGCCACCATTGTGTTTTTTAGTCGATGAGAGAGGAATGATGAATAGTGATATTTCATGTTGGTGGGGAGAGAGAGAATAAGAGGGAAATTAAAGAAGAGGGAAGGTTAAAGGGGGGAGTGCATCGCCATTCTACCACTGTGCATCGTGAGAAAGAAGATGAGCAAGTGATGAGGGCATATTTGGCCCTCTAATGACAATGCACCATGCGGCGATCCCAAAAGTGTCGCATGAGACCCCAGTACCACGTAGGCGATGACTTGCCTTAGCCAAAATGACAAAGACCTACTTGGAAACATGTCAGACGAGCCTCACATGCCCTGAGGGCGCTTCATCACCACCTCGCCATGGTTGACCTATAGACACCTCATCAGGATCAGGACGTCCACCTTAGGACCAAGCTTGAGACCTCGGTACAAAGGGAGACCTCCCACCGTGGTCTTACCAACCAGATTGAGGTCTAGGTAGAAACCTGCATAACGTGGTGGTCAACCTGCCTACACCTCCACCGACATGATAGAGACCTAGTTGGCGACCTACCTCTACCGACTTGATAGAGACCCAGCTAACAACCTACCTTTGCCAACTTGATAGATACCCAGCTAGCGATCTACTTCCGTCAACCTAACAGCGTAAGATCTTGAAAAGACTAGGTTAATTGAAGAGGCGACCTACCTCTGCCAACCTAATGGAGACTCAATTGGCGACCTACCTCCACTGAGCTGATGGTGTAAGATCTCGACAAGACTAGGTCGGTAGAAGAGGTGGCTTACCTCCACCGACCTAACAAAGACTCAAGTGGCGACCGAGCTAGGGACCTCAGCATTAGGGGCGACCACCCCCGAGACCCTACCAACCTAATCGGGACCTAGTGGACGACTTGCCCAACATGGCAACCAATCACTTTGAAGTGAAAAATCATGCCTGATACCTACGAGATCACGTCACTCGACTGTTAGACCCATCTCCCCACACTGCCCACTTTGGAGTTAACCTATGAGAATTCCATTTCCGATTGAGAAACTACTCTCGAGCATGGCAAACGACTTTCCGAGGATCTTGGACGCACTATGGCCATATCCTCCCGGAGATCTCAAACATGTTACGATCACATCTATCCTGTAGTTATATAATGGTATCCCCATTCATAGAAAAGGTATGTGTGATTTAACACCCAAGATATCCAGGTCTCTCTTGCTTTCTAGCTCTGAGAAAACTCCAATTCGCTAACTTAAGCATCGGAGTGCCCACATTGAGTAAAGTAACCTGTGTACTCTGATCTTTTCTCTCTTTCCTTACTACTCAACCAAGCGACCTATCTAGTCCGACGTCCAAGCTGTCCTCTAACAGGGAGCTACCAAATCGTGCACCATCGAACAGTGTTCGAGCGGATTATGAAGTTGTTGAATGAAAAATTTGCAATACCCAATCCAATTCTCCTCTTCAGATAGAAAAAATTGAAAATGGGATAATAAAAGAGGGCAAAGAGGTATAATATGTAGATAATGGTATTTTAGTAAAAACATATGCACATTAATTCGTAAAAGGGTAAAATAGGTATTTTGAAAACAAATTGATCATTGCTTTAACGTTTAACTTCTTGGTCATTGACGAAAGAAAGGTATTTGTTAAATTTTTAAAAATAGAGGGGGGGTTGCTAAAGTGAAACTATAAGGGGGTTTTATGATTGTCAAAAACTTCAAGCAAGGTTTTTGTATTTTACACTTTTTTTCCTATCACAAATGCTTTGAGTTGTTAATACAATATTTGGTATCATTTTTGCTAAAGTAAAACTATAGGGGAGGTTTTTATGATTGTCATAAACTTCAAGGGAGGTTTTTGTATTTTATTAATTTTTTCCTATCACAAATGCTTTTGTCAATACAATATTTAGTATCATTGTTGTATCTTGGGCTTCGTTTGTTTGTATTACAAAGGTTGAACCAGGGTATTTATGTACCGTGGTTCGGATTTGTAAGCATTTGTTTGACATGCAAAAATGCAATGAATAAGTGGTCAAGATGTGTTTTATGACAGCTTTGTGCCAAGAAGAGAGTACATTACTATACCCTTTTTTTTATACATGTTTGTACTCTTCTGATAATTGGTGCCTTTAACCAAAAGTTTAAGGCATTTAATGATAGAACCCCTACTTTGCATCCATTTCAAGCAAATAGGAAGAATACAGAAAATGGGTTATACTGTGAACCCTCTTTGTATTCTTGAACTGGAAAGAAGATATTTATGCAAACTACATATTTGCATTTGCATCACAACCAAACGCAACCTTGATATAACATCAAATTTAGTACTTCTATCATAAATGCCAACACCCGTCTAATGCTTATATTACTTTTACTGGAAGTGGTTATTGATTTGATATGAAAAGACAATTTCTCAAAACATTTGTATTCAACCTAAAAATGACAATGATACATTAGTGTATAATGTATAGCATGTGTAGTCACCATGGCAATTCATGTGTGACAAGAAAATCTAAAGTAAGATATCATGCTGATGTTAGCTTTTGGTGAACAACAAGTCAAGTCAGGTGTCGACACACCACAAACTAGGACTAGGCTTGGAAGTACGGCCATGGACCTTCGAGATCAGAAAATATAATTTGAGATATTCAGAAAATTGCGATTGTGTTGTTGTACAGAAGAGTTTTCTTTTTCACTCTCAGTGTGGATGGTTGTAGTTGATTAGTTGGCCGACCCTCTCGTGGCTGTCACTTATTGCCACAGGATTCCGGTCCTATATAATATATGAAGCAACAGTTGAGGTTAAAGGACTTTGACAACTAAGACATTAGCAATCATTAGAGGTCCGTTTGGTTCAGTCAGATGGGGATTGGAACTGGAATTAAAATCTATCAGGTCTATTCTCATGGTTCAGACAGGAATATGAATGGGAATTAGAATAAGCTGGATGAGACTTTATTTAATATTTATTCTCAAGGGAAGGGAGGGAATAGCCATTCCCTCAAATTGGAGAATGGGATTCCGATTCTGTCTAATCTAACCAAACATTGGAATTGAAATATATGGCCATGCCGACCAGGAATTCCAAACCCCTATTCTCTCCACTATGCTTTTTCTCCTCAGTGATCTATAGACGCCTTCAATGACTACCATCGGCTCTGCTTGAAACAGATTCAAAGCTTTACTTGGGCCACAAACCACAGACAAAACAAAACCCTTTGAGGTTGTGACCCTGGGGCTTCAAGCCACCTCATGGAGAGAGAGAGAGAGAGAGAGGGAGGAATTCTGATGCATGGGAATCAATATCTACGGTCAAATTGGGTCGTGTCCAGGTAATTAAGGTCCAACGACTTGTGTCATACACATACACGGATGGAGGACTGGATGACGAAGAACCTGATATATGTAGTCAAAATAGGGTATATTAGCACCTGCTTTACCTCATCTTTCGTTGCAGAGATTGATTATGACTCTGACGACCTCCTCCTCCATTCTCCATTCTCCTTTCTCCCATGTTGTTGTTATTGTTGCAGGGAAAGGTACGGGGAGACCGTAGGGTGGGTATTGGGTTGGTGGTAGACTGGTAGGTGACTAGGTGGCCCAGGCCCCATGGTACTGAAGTAAAATCCTTTACGTAAGTAGGTAGGTTCTCCCTGTTTTGGCCCATTTGATTAGTGGGCCATATCCAACTACTCTTTTCCTTTACCATGTTGAGTTCATTCCATAATCTCCTGAAGCTCAAAGCAGCAAAGAATAAACCCAGCTTCCCATTCCTTCACATTATCTCTGGTTTTCCTTACTCCGTCTTTGTCTTTGAATTTTAGAGGAGCTTCTAGTAAAGATAAAGCCTAAAAGCTAAAACTCATCCATCTTGGGCACCTTCCCGTCTTTCACATTCATCCAGCTTTCTGTTCTTTTTAGTCCTTTTTCTGAGCTCTCTTGCATTAAAAGAGATAGTACTTTATAAACATGAAAATAAAGAGATTAAAAGAAGAGACATAATCACATGATACCGATTTGAACGAATTGGACGGACCAATAAGGTACACTGAATTGGGCCAGTCCCGACTTAATAGTCTAAAATATTTATTGGATTGGATTTGACCTGATCCATCCATCATGGTGATTTATATTGGATTGGGTTGAATTGAACCAATATCCAGCCCATTGGTAGAAGATAAGAACACATGTGTCAACGGACCAAGTTTGGGTGAAACCAATTTGAAGTAGTTTAAACATTGAATTGGATTGATCCAAAATGATCTAGAGTATTTATTTGATTGGATTGGACCTGATGCATTTGTAATGAACTTAGATTAGGGTAGATCGGATTGGACCAAATTAGCACCCCTTAATACAAGGTCCTAATGAGTGTAAAGATTTGTGGCTGTTAACGATTGCTCCGCACAGGAAATCCATGTCACCAAGTTCATTTCCGCCCATAGATGTATATTCATTGCTTGTATTTATCCATAAGAACGTATCTTCTTCTTAAATGCTCCAATACAAAATTAAGCATACTTCCTTCCAGATGGGGTAACAGGAAATAAAATAAAATAGAATAAATTTATACCAATCAAATAAATTGGGCAGAGATTATATGTTATTGACATGAAATTTGTCTTGAATTATGGAAAAAAAATCATTAAGGGGGTTTTCGTTTTTATTTGCTTTTTAAATTGTTAATCAGCAAAAAAATAAATGTAAAATAGTTAAACATGCCCTGAACTCTGCTAATAGACCTAAATGTACTTTTGGACGTAAACATATACTCATTTCTTCTCCTATATCATCAACGTGCCTTAATATTCTAAAAATCCTATTTTATCCTTCGAAAATAAGTCTCTTTTCGAACAATATTTTTGTTTTTGTTTCTAAATTTCTGCTGAAACAGACTTTACAATATGCAGCATAGAGGAACGAAGTTAATTATTGACAGGTGTTGGGGCCACTACAATACACCTAAGGACTTGATTTCATTGTTTCAGTGCAGCACTGTGAAGTGTGGTAAGGATGGTGGAAAGTTGTCTGTCGTCTTCAAGCTTCAACAACTTCAACTTTGATGGTAACCAAGTAAAGGGAATTCTCTCAACAATGGCAATCCTCCAAAGCCTAAGTTGATGATTTGAGCAGCAGCCCCGGAAGGTGCAGTTTACACAGTAACAGTTACTGAATTAAGAGCCACGCAGTATGACCTTCTAAAATCAGCAGCAGCATATTGTTTGGCATAGGCCTGTCATTTAGTTGGGTCTGACCCGATGGACCCGAACCAATTGGGCTGGTTTTGGTTCTAGGAATTGGAATCGATGGATCGGTTTCGAGTTTTGATATAGTGTCTCGATTAATATTTGGAACTGGTTTCATCTAGTTCCAAACCAATTCAGACCCGACCCAAGCTATATTCACATAACACATAATATATATAATATTTAATATATATTAAATGTATTTATTTATTTATTGTAATCGAGTTCACGGGTCAGACCCGATTATCCCAAGAATCAATCGATTCGGTTCTGGGTCTAAAAATTACAGACCCTATCAGGTCTGATTCGATTCCAAACCCTCAATATTTCCTATCGGGTCGGTTCTGATTCTAACTGATCCAGGCCCAGACCCGACCCATTGACAGCCCTAGTTTAATTTGACATTTCAAAGCGGTTTCTCCTTTTCTATAAGAGCTGTCAATGGGTTGAGTCTGCCTGATAGAACCAAATGGATTATATTAGTTTTGGTTGTATGGTTTTATTTCAGAGTAATAATGGAATTGGGACTGGTTCTTACTGTTCCAAACTGATTATAGGGTTAACAGCAACAACAACACAAATAATAATATAAAGATCTCTTCCATTTATTATAATTTTTGTTATATTTTATTTTTATGTGTAAAAGGATAAATTTCATAAAAACAACTATTTTATCAACATATAAACAGTTTAGTATTTTACTTTAACTTTTAACAAGGTTATATTATTAAAATGAAGTTCTTAGTTGTTAATATCATTAGTAATTATAGATATTTTACGTGGGGTAGATCAATATTTTATTACGTAAGAAAATTTGGGCCAGACCGGAAAAGCTATTTAACATCCTGAAATTCTCATAGCCCATTAAACCTATAAAGACTGCAGAGTTTTGGCCTAAAACTACTTTATGAATTACCGTTAGTAGCTGAACAAAGGATGACATTCTCACTGAAATGGATGAATCATGTTCAGAAAAATAAACAAAAAGGTGAATCACGAAATACCTAATTTCCTTAAATATCCATGAAGATACAAGTCGATTTAGCAAGTTATGTAGATAAATTAGGCCCTTATTCTCTTAGATCACTGAAAAACCAGCAAAACGTAAGTGTCAATTACGAAGAATTGCACATTTGGTAACACTGAAGAGCACATCCGCCCTAGCAAGCTATAGAAAAACCAAACAAAAATAGATCAATTCATGTCTGGGAGAATTGGACCTCAGATTGATCCACATCAATAAACAAGTATGGTTAAAATGTAGCATGGCATTTCCCATTTTTTTCGTGTTCTTTCCACTCAAACTCAATGTAGAAGTCTCAATCTTGGTTGGGTTGCAATTTTCAAGCCGAAACCTTCTTTTTTTTTTCAGTGCATTTCAAGCCCATCTGATTTTTTTTCTTGGGTACACTTATGGGCGCCCAAATCTTTTTCAATGTGACAATCATTCCAAAGCCAATGTGGGTTTGACCAGATTAGGTTGTATCGAGCCCATCCAAAATTTCACTTACTCGCACGGTTGGTCTAAATCAAAACTTAACCGGTTAACCCATTGATGAGTTAATTTGTTGGCATTCCCTAAAATTAAGATATTTTGTAGTGAAAAAAGGAAACGAAGTAAAAATTTTCAAGATGCAAACGCCACCCTGCAATTACAAGGTGCAACTGTGAAAAGAATGATGATAACCCAACACAAGACCAAGAGATCCCACTTGTGAAGAATGATGATAATCATCTCCCATGCATTACGCCTGTTTAATTTATTGGGAGGCTCCTCTACATTCTGCAATTACTTTAACAACAAAAGATGGGACCAGTTCAATGCCTTAATTATTCTTCTTCCCAGTTCCCAAATCCCAAGCACTCGAAGAGAAAGAAAGTAGAGAGAAAGATTGCTGATTTTCTGGCTGGTATCTGATCTGGACTAATCTTCCCCCTCTTCTTCTCTGTCCCTAGGGACTGCACCAAAGTGATTTATCAGTATGTCTACAACCAAAGGCACCAAATCCTTACAAGGGACTGACTTCTTATAAACATCACCCAAATGGGAGTCACTCCCAATCCTCCCACCTAAGAAAATATCCACCCCTTCACACGCCTTCCCGTTCTCATCCCTAGTCATACACCCCATAAACCCAATGTCGGCCACTTGGACCTGCCCGCAGCTGTTTGGGCACCCAGTCCAGTGCATTCTCACCGGCCGAGTCACGGCTACTCGCCTCTCGACCTCCTCTGTCACCTTCAATGCCCTGGCTTTGGTCTCGATAATTGCTTGCCCGCAGAACTGGTTGCCCGTGCAGGCCACCAACCCTTTCATGAGAAGTGAGGGCTCTGGTGAAAACCTATTCCTCAACAGAGGTTCCTTAAGCAAGGCCTCAAGTTTTGAATTTTCAACATTGGGGATTACAACATTTTGCTCTACTGTGAGACGGAGCTCGCCTGAGCCATACTCATCAGCCAGCCGAGCTAGCTCGTCCATTTCTTCGGCCTGGACTCGACCAACCGGCACATGCAGACCCACAAAGCTAAAGCCCTCCTGTTTCTGTGGATGAACACCAAGATAGTCTCTTCTCTCCCACTGCTTTCGTACCAGGTCTTCTTCAGATGATCTCTCCAGCTCCTGTCCAGGCATTCTCTTCACCACCTCTGCTCGGAACCCTTCCACGCCCTACAAGGAAGGCATAACGGCAAGGAAAATAGTACTTCAGCTAATGGCGAAGCTTGTAAAAATCAATGACAGCAGGCGTTGCTGCAGTGCAGCATTTTAATTAACATCATATCTAGTCATCTTATTACTGTGCATAAGTAAGAATGATTTGATTTGCTGAAGACAAAGAAGAAGATGGGATTACTCACAAGTTCATCTATTAACCACATCATTCTAGTTTTCTGCCGGTTTCCTCTGGTACCTAGATCTCTATAGGCCTCCAGCACTGCTTTGCACACCGGGACTACATCATCGGCTGGGACCCAGGCATTCAGTGGCACCGCCTCTGCACATCTCTTGGGGCTAAAGAACCCGCCCACTAGCAAATTGAATCCAAATCGTCCATCCTTGGTGGCAGGCATGTAGGCGAGATCATTTATGTGGGGATGCTCAAAAAGATCATGAGATCCGACGACACAGACATTCCACTTCCTGGGTCTGCTCAGAAGAAATTAAACACACTATTGTTAATCATAACCAATTAACACAAGGTAAAGGTGTGGATACGAGGCGCAGGTGAGAAGGCAAACAGCTGGAAAGAGCGAGGACACTCACAGGTTAGTGACCGCAGGATTACCACCGGAGTTGCCGGTGATGAAGTGGGAGAGAAGATTAGTGTAGGGGCGGGTGTCGACGATTTCATGTGGGTCAATGCCAGCAAGTGGATTTCCGACGGGGTTACGCACGTTGTCCATTCCACTCTGGAGGCTGGTCAAGCCAACCCGGACAAGGTCCTCCATTATCTCCGGCACATCAGGGAGTTCCACTCCACGTATCTGCCAGTTTTGCCTGGTCGTCACATCGCCACACCCCTCCTTGCCATACTTCCTTATTACGCTCGCCAGGCAACGTGTCTGCTCGCTAGTCGTCACTCCATTCGGCAACTTCAGTCTCATCATAAATCTACCATCTGCCACCAGCAATTCAACACTCGGGTCAGAAATTGGGGTATTGGAGTTGGACTTGGACTTGGAGGGGTCAGACCCACAACCATCACCCCCCCTCTCTCTCTCTCTCTCTCTGATGTTCTTTTTAACCCTCCAGAGTCCAGATATTCCACCAACTGGGGCCTACATGTATTGATTAATTTTATTATAATCATCGGGTCTCAGGGGCAAATATTCAAGAGTCTCGCTCTCGTTATCCAACAATCCAAGCTTTGGCTTCAATCCTTTTGTGGGGGTTATCTATCCCATTCTCAGCCGTCAGCCGTGTCGGGATCTGCTAGTGTGAGTAGCAGATCCGGATAGGCGTAAACAACTCATCGGATACCAACCAATGAACCATCCTTGTGAGTTGTGAGTTGTGGCTAAAGATCTACCAAGGCGCGGTCCTAGCAGATCCAGAGTGAAAGGATTTCTGAGCCAGGTGCAATCTGGTCCGGGTTAATTTTAATAAAAATCAACCCAAGCCCAAGCCCAAAATGAGGTGTTGGAACTTGGAAGTCCCAAGTTGCAACCCTAAGTTCATATTCAATGAATCAATCCCACCCTCTATCTCAATGGCAATTTTCTCTATTTCCCCTGTCCTGGGATGGGATGATTTTTCCCCTGTGAGAACGGGAATGGGAATGAGAAATTTTCATTCCCGTTAATGAAAATGGTACATTTTAATTATTTTATTTTTATTTTTTAAATAAAATAAAAAATAAAAACAAAATAATTAACATTACTGGAAATGGGATACTACGGAGAGGGGATCGTATGGGGACGGGAATGGGATAACCTTGTCCCATTAGCGGAGACGGGGATGGGATGGGTTGGATTGGTCCCCGAACTTTGGGCCTAATGTCGGTTTGGTTCATGAACTTTAAAATGAAAACGTGTCAATTATCCAATTAGCCATTAAGTGTAATTTGAAAAGATAAATGCCTTTCGAAATATCATCTGATCTTCTTTATCAACTATTGCCTTAAGAATTGCCTCTTTCGGTGAAGTTATATTGGATCGACAGAATGCAGAAGAGAGAAGAGAATTTAATGATATTGAAAGGGCATTTGTATATTTACAAATGCTATTTAATGGCCGATTAATGGTAGCTATTAAATTGACATGTTTTGAAAAATTTTAAATTTTGGAGAATAAAGTGGCAGTAACCCTAACCCAAATTAGAAGTCACTAATCGGGAATTTTCCAAATTTTGTTAGTGTTGCAATTAAAATTGTTGGTGTACATAGAAAATGTATACTCAATTTAGCTGGTCCATTTGACCTACTAACCCAAGAACATAAGTGGGCCTAACTTTGAAATTTGAATCTCGCCATCAGCAGCGCGTGGGCTATGGAGTGTCAATGGCTGGTAAAGTGGAAAGGCCCAAGTCCTAACCCAATGAGAAAAGCTGACAAAGAAGTCCAAACCCAATTCCCAAACGAAACGAAGGAAGGAAGGAAGAGAAATGTGACAAGGAATGGAAATTGAACCAAAAGAATGATTTGTTAAGAAAGAAGGAAAGGGCTTACATTGGTGCTTCCTGCGATGGAAGAGGCCAAGCCACTTGAGGCGGACGTCAATATCGTCCTTGGTGAGCTTGGATTTCTCAATTTCTTGGAGAGGAGTCTTGGCAAGTTCGTTGATACCTCCCTCCATGAACAGCTTCATGGGTTCTCTATCCAGCTTCACCTTCTCTTGTGGGTTGATTCCTTGCCTGAACTTTTCCTTGAGCACCCAGTATCCCTCCCTCTCCTCCACCCTCGGCTCCAGCCTCGACCCATCTACCTCCTTCGCCACCGACGGTGCTTCCGCCTGGCTCGGGGTCGCTGCCGCCGGTGCTCTCGCCCCTCGACGAGTCATCCTCATAGAAGATGAGGACGGCACCGACGGTGCCAGAAACCGAAATGACGAGGAGGACATATCTTTTCCTTTGACGGTACGTGCACCTATTACGCACTATGAAGTATGGAGGCCCCTTTTTGTAATCGGCTCGGCAAGTCGGCAGCTCTGGGATCTCTTCTGTTTCTCTCTCTCTCTCACTGTTTGTGTGTGGCCTTCAACTCAATTCTAAAGGGGTAAGGACAAGGACGTCCTTGGCCTTGGGCTCTTGGTGTTACCAAGGGTCGCGACTCGCGAATTTGCCGTGGAGTCTGTTAAGCCTAATGGCAACGGACTAACGGAGGAGGCTAACTTGTGCATCAAGTGAGTACGCAAATATGGTAATCCCTTAAAATTAAATCAATACCATGAATATGGTATGGAGGGCCCACGTTGTGGAAAGACAAAAATCTGGACCATCGGATGTACATAATTGGTCTTCAATTCAAGTGGTTTTTAAAACAATTTAGGGACATCAAACAAAGAGAGAAGAGAAAGAAAAAGAGGGTGGAACGTGGAAATTGGAAGAAAGACGGGTGACTGACTGACGGACGCGGGGTAAGCTAAGCCTCTAAGGAAAGGGATGGAGTTGAGTTTTGGCCTCCAGAAGGTACGAAGAGACACAAATACAAATAGGCTTGACGACAAGCTGCCACGCCCCTTCAAGGGTGTGCATGGGTTGTTAGTTGTTACATATAATATAATAGCCACATGTACTTTCTTTTGTCTACTTGTAATTTATTTTTATAAAAAAACAAAAATTATTACAATATATCGGTGAAGTTATGGGAAATCGGATCTGTTCCCAACAAGACACTACAGCCACACATCGCAGTATTACAAGGGAGATGTACTCGATGTACGGCTGGAGGGTGATGCCGCTTCTGGCCTCTGGCCCACCCATTGGAGCGAAGCGCCACGTAGGCAATTGCGGGTTCATGTTGGTTTAATCATGATGTATATACATTACATGTATGAAGGTCTCAATCTAATGTTTTTCTTTTAGGAAGGTAGTGGTGGGTTCAGTCTCTAATATCTAGCTAACCTGTGAAGATTATTGTCTCTCTCTCTATATATATATAATCTAACGTCTGTTAATTAACGGTGCCAAGCTCAGCTTAACACCATAGTCCATAGCTGGAGGAAGAAACCTGCGGGGCTCATAGTGTGGCTTACACAACCAGAGCAGACAACTTACCTTTCACTTCATTTACCCCGGCCCTCTTAGTAAACCTGCCAATTGATGACCACCTAGAGCTTTCAACACATATATTCTTAATCCACTGCACTTCACGATGGCATCCTTTCCAGAATTGATCGACACGGGTCAGACCTCTAAAAGCTCCTTTGCTGCTATCATTGCGGATTTCTGTGCATTTGATCAGGTTTAAATCGAACTCAAGGCCCCATCTTTCACTCAGTTTGGTGAACCAGCTTGCTTCTTTTCTTCAAAAGAAATCTCAAAAGCCTGTGAACCTTTTCGTTTAGCGTTGGTGGCAAAAGTCTCTTACGGAAGACCTCCTATTCCTGAGATCAAATCTCTGCTTTCCTCCAGATTCTACCTGAAGGACTTTGTGATTTTGGTGATTGATTACACCCATCTCCTATTTCGTTTTGTAGACGAAGTGGCTGCGAGACATTTTTTATGTGAAGTGCTTTCTCTTCAGAATTTTCCAGTGGTCGCCGGAGTTCCGTTCTGGGGAGGACCCCTCCATTCTCCCTATTTGGATCTCCTTTCCTAAACTTCCTATTTATCTGTTTGGAGACTTTTACATCAGATCTATTGCAAGTAATGTGGGTAAGGTTCTTAAAGTTCCTCTTGCCACGATGCATTGTACCTCTGCAAAGGAGGCTCGTATTTGTGTTGAACTCGATATCACGAAACCGAGGCCTGAAAAATATGGATTGGTCTAGACAAAGAAGGTGGTTTCTTTCAAAAGGTAGTGTATGAAAACATACCTACTTTCTATGACAATTGCCACAAAGTGGGTCATGCTACAGAGAGCTGTAAGAAGATCCTGCTCCAACTACAGAAGGATCAAAATCTTTGAGTGATAATCATATGGTTCAGTCTGAAACCAACACGAACCCGGTGCAGTCGAAGTTGAATTCCAAAAGAAAATATGCTCAAAGAACAGAATGGAAACCCACTGGTGCAATTAGCCATTTTGGGACAATTTAGCCTGTAAAAGAAAACCCAACCATTGAAGTTTCGGAATCTCCTTCTCAAGTAAACATCTCCTGTGATGATGAACAGTTAGCTCAAGGTATTTGTCAAGCTGTAGAGGAAGCTCTTCTGGAAGCATTTGGATCTCCTTCTCCAACTAGAAAAGCAATTGGGGCGCCTACCTTAACTAGACCAGCGAACAAGCAATGGGAAGAAAAAAGCTTACGGCCAAAATCCGCTAATGGTTGCCCAAGAATGACGAATGATAGTTTTAACGAGGTAATCACCTTGCTTAAAGATTTTCACAAAAATTTGCAGTTCAAATTCAAGGAGGACTTGATCGATCACAGTGTTCCATTGGTGGTTCCCGACACGCCAGAAGCAGAAGAAAGTATTCCAGGAAGCCCCAGTAATCCAACCCGGCTCGCCCAAGACTTGGCCGGGGAAGGAAGACTTCAAAGTCTCAAGATGACGCCTATGATGCCTCTCCAACCTTATAAAATGGTAAAAGCTTTGTTTTGGAACAAAGGAAACTTACTCAAATTCACAATCTTTCTATCATTGCCTTAATGGAGCCCATGATTGATGCTACAAATCTGAATTCCATAAAAAAGAGATATTGGCATTGGCATGGAGCATGGAATGACAAATGGCAATGATGTAGCCAAGATTTGGGTGCTTTGGAAGGGATCCATTCATTTTATTACTTTTGAAGTCTCTTATGCCAGTGATGTCACTGATTGCTTTTTTATGGTTATTTATGCCAGCTGTGACTACTAAATCAGAAGAAATTTATGGAGCAATTTATTGAATTTTGCTACAGCTTGTGACCGGCCTGGGATCATTGGTGGAGACTTCAATATTACAAGTGAGCTCTCATAACGTATTAGCAGAAATGAAAATTCCTAGCTACTCAAATCGGCCTATGATGGAATTCAGAAATTTAATTGACAATGGCGGATTTATTGCTATGAGCTACATTGGGCCCATGTTTACTTGCACTAATGGTACTTCATGGGCTCGTTTGGACCGTATTTTCGTCAACCAAGCATGGATAGACCAGTTTGAAAATTAAACAGTTGAGCATCTAAACCGATCTTGTTGGGACCACTCCCCTCTGCTGGTAGTAGTGACTATTAAGGACAACATGCGTCATGGTTCGAAACCTTTTTCACTTTCAACTTCAACATATGTGGGCCTGGCACCCAGATTTTCATTACTTAGTACAACACTCTTGGAATCAACCCCTAGAGGGGAACGATCCGTTTATTCTCTCTTCAAAATTGAAGCGGCTAAAGCAATGTTTAGAAGATTGGAACCGGCAAATTTTTTGAGATGTGTTTGCAAATGTGTTAAATGCAGTGAAGGGCATTCTTGAAGCTGAAAATATGATTCTTGTCAATTACAACTATGAGAACCAATAAAATCTGCTCAATGCAAAGAATTCTTTGGACAAGAAGAAATCTTTCTCAAACAAACAGAACTCTAGAGAAAAATGGTTTCGGGAAGGTGACAAAAATTCTCGTTTCTTCCACACTTCTATCAAAAATGCGAGAAACAAATCTGCTTTAAGGAGACTTGAGATTAATGGAACTATGACTGATGACATGAATCTCATAAAAGCACAAGCAGTAAGCTATTTCGAAAACTTGCTCTCTGAGGAGGAAGTATTGAATCACGACTACTTGCTCCAATCTATACCCCATTTAATTACAGAAGAGGATAACAATAACTTGACATGAGTTCCAAACTCTGATGAAATCAAGCACATTGCGTTCTCAATGAACGTGGGTTCAGCTCCAGGTACGAATGGTTTCGATGGTGTTTTTTCACTCATTGTTGGGACATAGTTGGAGATGATGTTTGCAAAGCCATCAAATCTATTTTCATCACTAAATATCTCCTCAGGTATTACACATCTACCTTCATTATTTTAATTCCAAAGATTGATAATCTCAAACAGTTCTCAAACTTTAGACCAATTAGTTTATGTGACTTCTTCTACAAGATTTTCGTGAAATTGCTATCGGAAAGGCTGAAACCTCTGCTTCCTCGTATCATCTCTCCAGAACAAGGTGCCTTTGTAGAAGGTCGTTACATAGGGGAAAACATCTCCATTGTTCAAGAAATGGTTAATGAAATTAATAGACGCTCTATAGGAGGAAACATAGTTCTTAAAGTGGACATGGCTAAAGCTTATGACAGGCTAAACTGGGATTTCCTTTTCAAAACTCTTCATAAATTTGGGTTCAATGAATCTTGGATTGATCTAATTAAACTTGGAGTTTGTAACTGCTGCTTCTCTATCTTGATCAATAGATCCCCAATAGGCTATTTCAAATCTTCAAGAGGTTTGCGTCAAGGTGATCCACTATCCCCTAGTTTGTTTATAATTGTTGAAGAAGTTTTAAGTAAAGGGCTCAACAAAATTTATCACAATGGTTATATAGAGTTTTTTAAAATGCCAAGAGATATTGTCCAAATCTCTCATAGTCTGTTTGCAGATGACACGATAGTCTTTGTAAGAGGTCTCAAAAGAAGCCTGAAAAATCTTATGGAATTTCTTAAAGTTTATGAAGAAGCTTTGGGACAACAAATTAACAAGAAAAAATCGTGTTTTATCACTTCTGAGAAGATGTTGAGGCAAAGAATTGAGATGATCACCTCACTCCCTTTTATGTATCTAGGAGCCCCAACTGAAAGAAAGAAATTAAGAATAAGGGATTTTGGTCCACTCATTGGCAAAATAAGAAAGAAGTTAGAAGGCTAAAAACAAGATTACTAACTCCTGTAGGCAAGCTTACTCTTATTCGGAGTGTTATTCAAAGTATGACCATTCATGTTCTAAGTACAACAAGTCCCCCTAAGAAATTAATTCATAGTATTTACAAAATTTTTACCCAATTTCTATGGGGAGACTCTGAATACGGGCCAAAGCACCACTGGATAAATTGGAAAGAATCTGCAAACCCGTGGAGGAATGTGGATTGGGGATCAGGTCTTTATTTGAGATAATCAAAGTTTTTCGAATGAAAGCCTGCTTCAAGCTAATCCAAAATGATTCTAGTTGGGAAAATTTCTTTCATTCAAGATATCTGAATGACAGACCTCCTGGCCTCATATCAAATCATATGTCTTCATCAAAATTCTAGAAAGAAATCTACGAAGATCAGGCTATAATGAATAGAAAATGGATTGTGAGCCGAGGTAATATTTCTTTTTGATACCACAATTGGACTAGTAAGGGTCTCTTATTGAACTTAATGATTCCGGAGGATATAATTGATTTTAAAATCTACGATGTTATCACCGATGATGGTTCATGGAATTTCCCAAATTCTCTTAATGTTAATCAGAACATCCAAGAAATTGCTATAAATTCGGAGGTTGTAATTTTAGAAACAAATGACATGATAGTTTGGACTAGTACAAATAGTGGAAATTTCATAGTTGGATCAGCTTGGAATCTCATTTGACCACAGGGTACTCAAGTAAATTGGTCAAGGAATGTTTGGAATTCAGGTATTCCCACCAAGATCTCCATGTTTATGTGACACTTTCTTAATAAAGCAATCCCATTGGACATTGCTATCAAACAAAAAGGGATAATGCTAGCCTCTAAATTTAAGTGTTGTAGAGATGCTAATGAAGAATCATTTGACCACCTTTTTTCAAATGGGATCTTAGCTACAAAATGCGGGAAGTTTTTTGCAAGAAAATTTGGCATTCCTATTCACTCCACGCAACACATTAGAGATCATATCCTAGATTGGTGGAGTATTTGCAACACTAACTCCCATCGTAACCAAGTTCTTAGGGTGCTACCTTCGGTGATCGTTTGGGAAATCTGGGTGGAAAGATGTAGAAGAATCTATGATGGTAACTTTATCCCTGCAAGCCAGATAATCCAACGTATCATAAACTGGTTGGTTGAAATTGATAAAATTATCACATTGCCCAATACTGAAGACGTTAACGATTGGTGGAGAACTAGTATCCCAATCCCCCCCAAACCCATCAAACCAAAACTGTACAAATGGGTAACGTGGCAAGCTCCTACACATGGAAAGGTTAAACTAAATACTGATGGGACTTATTGAGGAAACCCATGTCAAAATCCAAATCTCAAAGTGGAAGAATTGATCAACAAAGAGATTAGAACTTGGAATATTGATAAACTTAGGGACACAATACCCATTGAACTCATCCCTTTAGTTTCACTTTCAAATGTGTGTATACCATCCAACTGTGAAGATACAGTAATGCATGGAACGTTAACTATTAAGTCAGCTACTCCCCTAGGTGGGTTGACAAGAACATTCTTGAAGTGTAAAAACTAAAACAAAGGTCTTTAACATTTATTAATGGAATGTTCACCACTAATCCGCTACTTCTTCCTATCACTTTGTCTTTTGGACTTTAACTCTAATTTGTGATATGGTGTGGGAAAAAGGGAAGACATATTGGACCAACTCCTATAGATTAACCACTTGAACTTCCAACAAAATCCAAGATTCCAAGTACAAAAGAGGTAACGTGTGATTAGAGAAAAAGTACAAATGAAATCCAACTCCTTTTCTCTTGAACCATCATCATCACTATCATCATTGGGAGGTCAATCATCAATGATTGAGTAAATTGTACCAAAATAAAAGAAAATACGCAAGGAGTATAAGTCTTTGCCCAATCAGTAAGAACCGTCCAAATAATGTAGCAATTTAATTTTGGAATATGTTTGATTATGGCTAAAATATCAACAAATCACTTGATGGATGATATTAACCCACTGCTCTAGGAGACTGCTTTAACGGTGTGCCACTTAGATGACTTGGATCTTTGGATTTATTTGGAACATCTCTTCTTTTTACAAGTAATTGAGGAAATATGGATGGACTAGATTAGTTGAACTCTTGGTACACCATTGAGATAGGCTAGATATTTGAAGAGAGAACATTTTTTAGGCTGTAAACCCACAAAGAGTGACTTGTTATAGTGTTATAGACCTTAT
Organism: Nelumbo lutea; assembly: GCF_056320005.1. Taxonomy (NCBI): domain Eukaryota; kingdom Viridiplantae; phylum Streptophyta; class Magnoliopsida; order Proteales; family Nelumbonaceae; genus Nelumbo; species Nelumbo lutea. The sequence goes on from NC_142684.1 coordinate 120,455,621, forward strand.
TGTGAGAGGGTTTAAATGGAGAGTAGGTAATGGTGAGTTAATCCATTTTTGGATTGATAATTGGACCAACTCTGGTCCTCTTATTAATCCCCTTCTTCATCAATGGGGAAGTCTGATTCGTGATGAGGAAGGCAGATTTATCAAAGCTTTCACAAGCCCTTATGGTTTATGTACCTCCCTTCAAGCAGAAGGAAAGGCGCTTCGAGATGGAGTCAAGACTTGCATTAATCATGGTTATCTTAATATTGAGATTGAGTGTGATAACTCTACAGTGGTAAGCCTTTTCAATTCATCTATTATCCCATGGAGTATTCATATTACTATGTAGTAGAAATTAAAAGGCTTCTTGACTTTTGTAACTTCTCCTTAAAACATGTGTACCGTGAAGCGAATAGACCAGTAGATTGCTTAGCTAAAATGGGCGGGTTGCTAGAAGCATTCACTAGTTTCAATGCCATTTCACATACCCCAAATCAGGTAAGAAAGTTAATTTTTGAAGATCTTATAAGTCTGCCCAATTTAAGAATTAGATAATCTTATTTGTATTTTCCTTTTGGGCTAGGCTGAGAGACTTAGGTTGAGAGATTATCTTGGGTTTGGGGCAAGGCGGGCTATGTCCTCCCCTGTAATATCTTTTTATATTTGATATTGATTAATAAAATTTTAAGGTGGTCGCCTCTCCACTTGGAGTAAAGTTTGGAGTTTTTTTTCTTTTTAAAAAGGACATATATCCTTAATTAGTCATTGAGGAGAATATGGCAGCTAGAGCTAGTTTGTTGGTCTTTAGCGTATGTATACTACCTCAAATCCAACAGACTGAACCCATCAAGTTTTTAAGGTTTATGTAAGATAGGGCTACAAATGGCTAGTTTGGAATTCAAAATCAGTAAATCCAATCTGATTATATAACTGGATTAATTCATTGAATATGGATCCACCCCTATCCCTGTCCAATAATTTATATATCAGTATGTATGTTTGCTAAGGAGTCAAAAGCTCAAGTGTCATTGAAGTTATTTTCAATTTATCATTTTATTCATGATATATAACATCAAAGTCATTTTAGTTTATTTATGATATTTTGATCTTCTTTATTAATTTTATTTATTTATGGCATTCAATATCCAAATCTCATCTATAAGACTATATTAAAAGCCAAATAAAAACAAATGTTGATTTGAATCTAGGTACTCCAATTCCACCCTATCCATTTGCAACCCTAATACAAGTTCCCCCTCCCTCAATAAAAATATCTTGTTTCTATCCCTAACCTTTCTCTTCACCATTCTTCTTCTCAACTTTAGAACCTAGACCATTCTAACCACCAGCTTACAACAATAAATTTGAAAAAAAAAAATTAAAAGAGAAAAGAACCTTTAAATGAATAGAAAATCAACCATAACAAATCAGTAGACAACTAATTCCCTCGTGTCATTATTTTTAATAAAAGGATGTATACTTTTACTTAGAGGAATGACAAATTAAAACTTAAGTCAATATCTAGTCCATCCCTCTAAAGACGAGTCTAGATCTCCTACCCACGAGAACTCTGTCCACGTTTATCACAGCCACACATGGAGAACATCTCATCCTCTGCATAGTATTATATAGGGGAGATGTTCCCAATTCACAAGGGGTAGTGTATTGTGGGTAGGCGTGGGCACGAGATCCTGAGTCTCTGAAGACTCTAGATTCCAGCTGGATCAATACTGGTTAATGAACTTTTCTAGGACTCCCATTTGCCTTACAAAACTTAATAATAGATCCTGCCAAGTGCCAACTACCATGAAAAATGAAGTTCTACCTTCTATTCCAAAGAGAAAATAAAATACCATTTAAGAAATAAGCATCAAAGCAAGGTCCAGAGTACTATAAACATAGAATATTGGAAGGTAATTTTAAAAGATATATCAGAATTCATCGGTATTTCAAAAACCGATCTTGATCCATTTTTCCTTTCAAGCTGCCAGTCAATAGTTCAACTTTCCACTCGAATGGATTGACCCATAATGTATATACACATTAAGAATATATTATATTTTATATGTATATATGTTTTATTTTAGGTCTAACTAAATTCTATCTTGGTTATGATTTATTTTTGTAAATTAAGAAAACTAAAAATTGAGGTTTGAAGCCAAAACATACTTTTTTTTTTGCGAAATTAGTGGGATGGAGCACCTTTCATGCCTTGCATCACACAAATCACAAAATGTTATCCAAAATATAAAAAAAAAATAACCACCAAGAAAAAATCATGTCCTATGCAAGGTTCAAAGTATCTGTGCTTTTTTATGTTTTATTTGTTTTTTTTTTTTCAAAATCGGTTTAAATCCCGACTATTTTCTGAATCATGGTCTGACCCAATACAACACCTGTAGGGGCGTATCGGAAGGCCATTGACACAATATGTATTGATGAAGGGCGATTTGGCCCAACCTAGTAATAGAGGGACACGTGGACACGGCCTAACTAGTAAGATGACAGCTCAGCCCAACATGCTAAGTCCGCAACAGATCGAGCTCGGATAATCAAACCACCCTGGGACGAGTTCACCTCGGTGTAAGGTCGGATCAGGACCACTTCGATCCCAAGGCACTTCGGCATTCGCCCCAGGCCGGATCTAAAGAGCGGTAGCTCAGGTAATATTAACAGACCACTACACGACAACCCTGAAGATCTCGCCATTAGATTTCGGGCCTCGTGGGATCACGCCGCATAACAGCTAACGTTATCTCCCCCAACCGATTCGGGCGGACTCGATAAGCCCCATCAGTTATCCCCATTATCACGGAAACGGATCTCATAATGTCGAGAATCCCGGAACCACTCCGCGAAACCCGCGAGGACTCTACTATATAAAGGCTTCACCCCCCAAGGGTGCAAGGGATGCATGATTTCCTGCTCTCAAGCTCTCTCATTTTCAAGCAATTTTAACTCACTACTAGCCTACTGACTTAAGCATCGGAGTGACCTCGTCGGGTTAACATCCCGAGGTTCTCTGATATCCTTGCAGGTTCAATCTGCCGTCCGTCTGAAAGCCAAATCACCTCGAGCTGAAAGTAGCCAGATCGCACTCAATCACGTATCAACCGATACAAACCAATACATATCAATACTTTGAACCTTGGTCCTATGGAAATTCCTTGTAGTCTGTAACCTGTAACCTACTGATTGAACTAAGCAGGTCAATGGTTCAACCACCACGTTTAATGGGTTGTGTTATCATATCAATGGTTTTTTATGAATTTTGAGTTTTAGGTTAACCCAGATCAGAATCATGACTTGGGTTGTAGGTTGAATGATTCAACCAGTCCCGTCACTGACGGGTTGAAAACACCCATACACTTTGGGTGATATGGATATAGTGGAAAAATTAAGACACATGGACATACAAGAAAACCTTACATAAATCTCGAATAATATATCAATAAAACTAAATCCAAATCTCAGATGACCATTAATTAGGTAAACACGAGAAACATATTTTAAGTGGTAGATTTTATACAGTTTACTGAAATGAATTGAACACTTCTTAGCCATAAAGGAAAAAAATAAAAGAATTGAAAATTTTCCGAACCATGAAAACATTTCATAAGTAATTTTAAGGATCACTTGAAAATACATAGATATTGTTTTGCTTTAGTTTCATTTGAGTGAAATGCTAGTTCCACATGCCTGTCGATCACAAAAAGATACAATAATGTGGCAGAATGTGGCAGCCACAGCTTGCTGCACTCGCACTCCTCCGGGACCTTTCAAGGGTAGATAGAAAATTATAAACTTGGCCTTATGAATCTTTTCCTCTTATTGATAAATAGGTTCGCATCTTTTCCTTGCATAAGTTTTTATTTTCAAACAATCATGATTCTTGACTTCTTGTCCTGAGTTTTCCAGCAAATTGGCTCATAAAACATGGTTCTTGGTTGTATATATCCTAAAAATGAAACAAAAAACATGCTCTTAAATTCCTGGTTTAAAATATTGGTTTCAACTAATAATCTCTCACTATCTTTCATGTACTCCAAAATTTGTTTTTATTTAAAAGACCATCACCTTTATGGTTTAAAAAATGTGATTTGTTTAATGTAACAAAAAACTTGTTTTTGCTTCTCAAAACAAAAACACATACAAGAACATGTTTTTTTTTACTGATGTGGCAGTTCTAAACATTCACGTCATAGAACACCTGAATAAACCGCACAATAAACACCTTAAAATAAGCTACCTTACATAAGCCATAACAATGAATAGTCATTTTCTTCATTATATATCTACGTGTTCAATGATCATCCTGAAGACGATTTACCCCCGCCCCCCCCCCCCCCACCCCCAAAAAAAAAGAAAAGAAAAACGGAATCCTGAAGACAATGATTACAAAGAGGAAGAAGCAGGTGAACACCAAACCCTATGGCCTAACCACCCTGCAAAACTTTCCTCCGAGGAAGCAAGAGTGTTTCATGATAGAATATAATACAGGAGACAGTGTATTGACGCCAGGCAACCGAGGGCTCTCCCTACACGAATATGACTTCAAATTTCGCACATGGATTGCTTTTCACATATTTCCTAAGATCAGAGTCCCCCTTGAATTTGAAGGTGTACAAAGCTTTCCTCTGGGTCATCCCAACAGGATAGATTCTATAAATTTTAAGTTCATCCCCTCTAATGCTTTCAGGTCTTTCCTGTTTCCAGATGGGTACATGATTCAGGGACTTGAATTTTTTGAGAATTGCATATTCCAAAGCACCCTGGGTCAAATTGTTGGACCTGCACAACAAATTTAGTAATGAAAACCATTTCACAATTTAAAATTTCATCCAGGGTATTACTACCAATCAAACTGAAAAAAGGCAACAACATTGTTTGCCTAGGACATGATGGAAATGTACCCAATATCTATAAAAGGTAGTGCAGTACATCACTGGATTGCCAGCTTCTGGATACATTGAAGTTTTAACCGAAGTAGTGGGAGGCCAACCAAAATGGGCAAAATTAATTTGTAAAAACTCATTTTACTTGCAGTTCTATGTAACAATGCCATCTAGAAAAACAAGTTTCTTCTTACAGTAACTGTGTAAGATTACTCAAGACTTGAGAAGGGAGCATACATGCAAGAAAATTAAAACTGAACAAAATCATTCAAGAACAAAATAGAAGTACAAAAAAAATCTGGAGGAACATCCAGCTTGTTATGAGATTACCTCAAAAAAATAGAATCCATTTTGAACCTCCCTCTTTCTCTTACATATAGATGATAGACGGTTTCAGAACCTCTGGTGCACTTACATGGACGTTTCTGAAATTGTGGATTCTTTTCCTCACTTTCCTGGATTTTTGTTGCAAGGTGAATGCAAAGACGGCAGGATGAGTGAACTGCAGCCATATCTACTAGAGCCTTGAAGGAATCAGATGGACCATCGTATTTCCACCTACACAATGAACACCACCTTGTCAAACATGATATATACTAGACAACCCAAAATGAAGGATAATATGGAATAGCTCAACAACATAGTAAATTGGTAAGCATTTTCCTTAGTAATTCAGTACTAGTGAATGAAAATGTGAAAACGTCTCACCTTAATGATTGATTATATGCATCAGGATTTTCTGCCAGGTATTTCATGGCCTTGGCAACAGAAGGGACATCGCTCAACTCCTTAATATGTAAAATTGAGCCAGTAGAAGGTGCAAACTCTTCAATATTTGGAGCACCAACAACCACGGGGACAGTGCCTACAGGTTATTTTACGAAATCAACATTATATGTGTACTCGAATAAAACTACTAGATAAGGCATTTATCCTCAAGCATTTCAAAACAGAAATTGATGCACATATATACAAAATAAAAATAGAAATAAAAACTGTTTCAAATCCCAGTATATGCAATATAAATACTTTGGCCATCCAAAATCTACAAGATAACCCAGCAATAAGATTTCTTTTCCTTTTTTCCTTTCTTGCCTTTTGGTTAGGAATTGGGGGAAATGTTTAGTTTTCATACCAGCAACCAAAGATTGGAAAAATTTCTCCGTCACATAATCCTCCTCGTTAGAATTCTCAAAAGCCAAGCTAAATTTGTAGCGCTTCAGGGTCTCTACCTTGTCCACTGCAAAAGAGAGAAAAATATATATAAAAGGCAGGTTTATTACCTTGTCAACTTCTAGAATGTTCAACTCTTGCTACACAAACTGGTGGATAATGGACATGTATTCAAAATCAATTCACAGAAATATTCATACCATACCAGGTTACTAGCATAAAAGTAATTCCCCTTAGGAAAAAAGCATGTGCTGTTTCTACTTTTAGAACAAATAAACCTGGTTGCTGCCAAGTCACAGGTCTAGTTTTTTAATATATGGATGACTTGTCAACAATACAGTCTTCTCTGAACTTAAAGAAAGAACTTACCTACATAGTTTGCTAATTATTAGGCAATCTACAGGTTTCTTCCATTCATGAAAAAAAAAAAAAAAATCTACAGGTTTCTTCCCTTCAAATTTCCTCTTTTCCCACCTTTTGGGGATAAGGCATCTCGCTCATGCTTGAGCAGAGAAAGAAATAAGTGTACATGAGAGGATGTAACATGATGTAAAAAAGTCTTTATACAGCCCCATCCTTCATCTATTCCATGTGGATGGAAATGCCTTGGGCATTTTTCTGGTGCATTTGAAAGGAAAATTTAAGGGGCCTTTTTTTTGGTGAGGGGGTTGACTTTACAGGTAGTTGAGGGGAAAATCAGGCAGATATTGATACCTTTCTTTGAAAAGAACCAAAATGTAAGATGGATGTTGATGCATTGGCTTTCTATTATAAAGGAGTTTTGAAGAGTAAATTTTACAGTTCTATCACCCCCCCCCAACCCCTCCCCCTTCTGAAAAAAGTGTATTATATTTACATAAAAGGAGGGAGAGATTCCCCCAAACTAGAAACAAGAGATGATCAAATAGGCCTTTACAGCCACACAAAAGGTATTCTGTATCTATAGAGTGTATCCACTATTTGCTATTTACAAAAATCAACAAAAAGAGTCCTTTCCCATTGATTTGTGAATTGCTCTCTTCTCATGCCCTTGAACTCCTGTAGTCTCATAGTCTGAAAACTTGCCCATTCTACCATATACCTCTCAGTCTTTCAGATAAGCCATTCAGGTTCTGGCCCAACTTGATTAAATACGCTGCTATTACGCTCCAGCCAAATGGCCCGGCACAAAGCCCCAGGAACTATCTGCCATAATCTCCTTCCCCTGCTGCTGAATATCTTAGAGGGCTAAGCCACAACTAAAGAAGCCAGGTCCCCCAGCATGATCAAAAGACTACCTTGAAAAGCCACAGGAAAAGTCACCAAATATGATAGGAGCCTAGGCACCATACCAAGAGATGAGCTGCACCTGCATCCTGCATCTTCAACTTCTGATTGCCACAAGGCACACTGGTTAGCAATGTGCAAGCCCCTAGAAATAAGATGATCTGTTGTGGGAATTCTGTTGATGATTGCAGACTATAGGAAAATTTTCACCTTCTATGGCCATTTAGCTTTCCAAATCCATGACCAAGGAACGGATTCAGTCAAGCTCGGAACTAAAGATTTGAAGAATAATCTAACTGAAAATCTATCTGACGCTTCCAAAGGTTTTGTTTTCATCCCCATATTTTCCATGAATCACTTTCCTCCAAAGAACTTCCTTTTCAGAACCATGTCTCCAAAGCCACTGCCCCAGAAGTGCAATGTTTACTGCTTCAAGTGGTCTGATGCCCATCCCTCCATGAGATTTGTGTAGACAAACCTGATTCCAGGCCAATATATGCATGTGTTTGCTACCATCCAAACCATTCCACAAAATCTTTATGGATTTTCTTGAGTAGTTGCAGCACCGAAGCAGGAATACAATGAGAAATAATAAAGTGGTAGATTAGAGAGCATACTGTTAAGGTGACTTGCCACCTTTGCAAGATGCTGCCTCTTCCAGCCTGCCAACCTTCTACAGAATCTTTTTATGACAGGTCCATATCTCTTTTGATTTGTATTTGACTCCAAGTGGGAGGCCGACAAATTTTGAAGGTAAAAGACCTCAGTTTCCCCCCACATGAATGAGCTCACTCTTTTGCAAGTTCATCTCCAAGCCAGATGCAGCTTCAAAGCAGATGGTTAGGCATCAAAAGAATAGTATGTCTTCATACTTGGCCCCAGAATATAAATTTATAATTGAGTCATCTGTGAATTGCAGCAATGCTATTTGTTGACTGCTTTCTCCTGTCTTGAAACCCTCAATCCAACCACCTTCAAGGGATCTATCCACTAACTTTCTCAGTGCTTCCACAGCTATTTATAAATAAAAATGGGAAAAGGGATTTCCCTGCCAAATACCGTTTCCCTTTCCTCCTGCAAAGTAGCCTTTGTGAACACCATTTACCAAAATGGGAAACAATGCTGATGAGAGACATGAATAAACCCACCTCCATTTGACTCCAAATCCCATTAAATGAAGCATGCAATCCACAAACTCCCATTCGTTGTGGTCATAGGGCTTGGGCTACATTTGTTAGCTATCAAGGACAAGGACCCATTCAATATTTGTTTACCATAAACAAATGCCCCTTGATATGGAGAAATATTGCTGCCTAGCACGTACCTTAAGCAATTAGCAAGCACCTTGGCTATAATCTTGTAGATGCTACCAATTAAGCTAATGGAACTGAAGTCTTTCAACTCAGTTGCACCCTGCAACTGTCCTCATCCATCTCTCTAATGGAAACCAGCACCTCTGCTGTAAATTGGCTCTCCAACTAGTCTCTTTCTTGGCCTGAAATTTGATTAAAAATAATGCCATACAATTTTGGTTGACAGATTCTATATTTTCATATAGTTCCTCATAGAACTCTGTAATAGCTTTTTTTTTCTTCTTCCAGATATTGACCACTAACTTTAAGCCGAGAAATAGTGTTGACCCTTCTTGCATTAGCCATTTTATGGAAGAAAGAAGTGTTATCATCTCCTTTCAGCCATAAGACTTAGGACTTTTGTCTCCATGAGAGAGAGTCTCCCCACTTCCTATTAATGACCTCCCTTCTCTACCCATCTTCCCCCTAATAAATGGATCAACACTCCCCCTCCCTTGTATTGAGCTTCCACGAGGATGGTTTTTTGGGCAAAACTTGCTCCATAGAATGATAGTAGTAAAGGGAACAACAGAAGCCCTTTAAGACCACCAAACATCTAGTAACTCCTGTCCATCTTTATTTCCATATCATAATCAGTAACTCCCAAACCTACCCAACTTAGTTTTTTCCCCCTTAATGTAGTAGCAAGTACAAAACCTTGAAACACTAAACAAGATAAAGAGGATGGGAAGGTAATGGTATACCTGAAAATACAAATACACAAAATGTGTACTCTCAACTAGGTACGATATGCCAATAGAACTCACTTCTTGGGAGCTCAATAAATGATGAATTCCATGGATCAAGGGGTTTACTCTAGACACCAAGGATTTCACCTCCCTGATATGTCAAGATAATTACTGTGTTAGCTTCTAATCGATCTAAACCATGGTCTCTCATCCATTTAATCACTGTGTTAGCTTCTTTTCAAGTGAATCCTCTTGCAACCCATGAAAGCTGTAACTTTAGGAGATCACCTTAAACTAGGGGTGCAACTCTGGTTGGCCTGAATTGGCATTTTACACTGCTTTGGGCTTGGGCCTTCAGGCCAGGCCCATTCAAATTTTGACATAAGCTCAACTTGAGCCTGCCCAAGTTGCAGTCCCACCTTAAACAATTGGCCTAGGACCTATAGTTCTTTCAGGTTGTGTCATGTGGTACATGGATGCCTAGATTTCTAGTAATATGGAACCCATTATTGTTTTTCTTTTTCTGATCAGTAATAATGGAACTCATTATTCATCACAGCATAATCAACCTTTTTACTGTTGCTTATATAAAAGGATCTATTGTTCTTACTCTGTTTCTTCCAAATGCTACAAATTGTGTAAGGATCGTTTTTTGGTAATGGGCTACATAACAGCGGTAGCCCTTCCCCAAACCCCTAGACAAACCCCCCCCAACCTGGGTGAAGGCAGGATTCGATCCCAGGCCTTTGCTACAACCAGCCAGAGACCTTACCAGCAGGCTAGTTGGCAGTTGGCACAATTGTGAATGCATCAACCATCTTGATATTGTAATTATTCTGGCATTGAAAGCAACATGGCACAAACACTAGCTGTATTTCACATCAAACTTGAAAAATAGGATTTCATTTTCGCAAGTGATACATTAAATATCAACTTGTTGGTTTCACCTTCTTAAAACCTTTAAGTTTGAATCTTTACGTGCATATGCTCAGTATCTTTTATCATTTTAATATGGCTAAAAGTGTGTTTGACTTAATAATTAATTCCTCATGTTGTGGCATAAATATCTAGGTACCATCACTAGAGAACTCAGTTTTAAAGTTGCTCTTGAACAAGATATAGGATAACCCAGTTGTCAGTCAAAAACATTTTTAGATATAACTGAAATGCTTTCTTGAAAAAGAGGTTTTCAGCTTCAAGATTTGCTTTCTGTTCTTTGCGGCCAAGATTTGAAGGATAGTAATCATCTTTTTCTTCAGTGTCCTATCTCGGTTAAGATCTGGAATCATTACTTTTCTGCCCTGGATCTTGACTGGGTCATGCCTAGGTCTGTAAAGGAGCTGCTGATATGTTGGGATCTGCAAGGTCTGTCAAAGCTAGCAAAAAGTCTGGAGGTCCATTCCGGTGGCTGTAATCAGCACTATTTGGGCAGAAAGAAATAAAAGAATTTTTCAAAATCTGGAATCATTACTTGTGATGTTCCATTTAGTTTTTATCAAAACTAATGATTCAGTGGGGTCAATTTTTGAAACCTTCTTTACCTTTCTTTTAGATTTTTAAGAGAAAAAACCCTAAAATCGGACCCACCGGAGACGGTGAAGGGAAAATCTCACTTATTTCCTGAGAGAGGTATTGAGCAACCAAAACTGAAGCTGCCACCACCATTTGTTCAAAATGTACCATAATTGAGCAAGTGAATTGGCAAACTGTTGCAAAGTCATGGTGATTGTAGTTTTTGCTGAAGAATCTAACTATTTATTTTCTTTTTATAAGAAATCAAGAACAAGGTAAAGAAGGTTTCAAATTGAGGTCTGAGGTGTGTATGCCTTGAGGAACAGAGAGAGGGGGTCTCATTGCATCAGCCCCCTCTTTGCCTTGAGGCAAAATCTGTATGCCTCAAGGCAAAAATCTGTTCCTCACCTCTTCACATCCATGATGAGTGTGAAGAGGAGCAGAGAAAGGGGGTCTCCTTGCATCAGCCCCTCTTGGCCAAAAAGAAATCATGAACTGTCCCAGTTTCTAGTATGGAATAATGACAAGAACTTACACATCCAATCATCCATTTTCTCTCTCTCCAAAGCCATATCTCATCAGGGATTCATTCATAAAAGACCAATCAACATAATCATAAGCATTTTCTAGGTCTAATTTACTAATCCAACCCTTCCCACCAGTCCATTTCATTTCTTTAACACACCACCCGCTAGCAATTAGTATTTGATTAATAATCTACCAATCCCAGATGTAACACCAACCATACATCATATAACATAGAAAACATAAAAATTTATAAAACAATTAAAATTACTTGCTTCATCTAGTTGTCCTTCAACCCCTTGAACTTTTCTTTGTCTACTCATCTTGATTGAAGCTTGAGATAGAGGTGTAATGTGGGTCAGACCAAGCCAGTCCGTGGGCCTAGCAGGCTGCGCCTACTTGGCATGAATTCCCCAAGAGGGAAATCCGGCACGGCCCAAGCAGGCCGGGCTGTGGGCCAACACAATTTTTTAAGAAAATTTAAAATAAATTAACAAGATAGACAACAAAATGAAAAATATATATATATTAAAAATTTTATTCCATATGAATTTTGATGTATAGAATTGTTTATATATGAAATAATAAAATGAAAGTGAAAAAAGTACAATAAAACTGAAATAAAAATGAAGATATCTATATCTATCTATCTAAGCTGAAACGGCCCATGGACCATAAACCCTTGGCCCAACCCAGCCCCAGGGGTTTTGTTGAGCCAGGCACGGCCCGTTTTACACCTCCAGCTTGAGATGGATGACCTAAAATATCATGACACAAGCTGCTCTGTGAGTGAGCACACACAATAGAGATAAAGAGATAGAGAGGAGGGGGGAGGGTGAATTGACGAAATGGAAGTAACTGTTTGGTAGAAACATAGAGAAAAGAAGAGAAAATCTAAGTTTATGATGTCATCCAATGTACAAAATCTAGAAATGGTATCTAATGTGTTTTGACCAGGAAAAAGGGGAAATCTGGTACTATATATATATATATAGGAACCTTCCATGTGGCAACCTGGGACCCTTTGATCCTTCTGTCGTGCTTGAATGGGCCTGGTCCAAAAGCCTAGACTCAACTCAGTTTAAACTCTTCAAATTGAGTACCTAACTTGCACCCCTACAAATTTATTAGCTGCTCTTGGGTGGCTTTTTAAATAAAATACCAAAACTTTGGACAGCATGTATAAGTTGGGAATAACTCCAATCTAATGCAGGATGTGAACTGAGGAAACATCTAGCCAATCCAAAGATTCCTCCATTAGGTGGTTGGTTCAGATCATCCACAAGATTCATTAATTTTTTTAGTGTGGCTTCATGCCTGCATAGATATATACTTACTATCTATGTGCATTTACAAATTTTTACTCGACTCTTAAAATGTAACAAAAATTGGAAAATATGTTATTTACTGTATTTTTAACCATTTTCAGTAGTTGTAAAACCTAATCATACCTAAATATTTGTCAATGCCATGTTTTCATGTTTATATACCTACTAATTATGATCATACTGAACCTATGACAAAATAAGTGCAAGGGTTTCTAGTTATATGCAAGGTTCACAGTATCAATACACCCTGATACAGAACAAGGGGTGTATTGGTACTTTTAACCTTGTGCCTACCCATTTTCTTTTAGTGTTTTTTTTCAAAAGTAGATCAGGAGCTTATGCCTGTCTACCCCATGAAATGGGTCAAACCCCCAAAGGTCCCTTATTTAGCATACCAGTGACCCGCCGATACATGACAAAATTTGAGCCTTGGTTATATGTCTATTTTGTCTTCTAATACATATGTCAGATGCTTCATCTTAAGGCATCTAGTATTTCTGTATACATGGAAATGGAAATGGAAATTTATTGCAGAGATTTTTCTACAGTAATAAGTCAAACCATAACTTTACTGACATAGTTGAGTGGCACATGCAAGTTCATGTGCAAAAGAGGAAGAGAGACATGATAGAGTGCCGAGAGAGTAAATAAATGGATTAGATTTTTCACATGTTCTGGATGTGAAGCCAAGGCAGGTATCAGCATTATACTAATAAAGATAAAGATGAGCAGTTGTAGTTAGTCAACCACATCAGTACAAGCATGCTTCATTGCAGCCACAGATGCAACCCTCTCCTACCAAATAATTCAGGGGATTCATGCCAAAGTCATTATACATAAACAAGAAAGGTGGAAATTAATTATATCAAGGAGTATAAAGAGATCTTTCAGAAAAAAAAAATGATTACTTTGTAGTTCTGAAAAATCTTGGAATGGAAAATTTTTGTTCTCTAACTCATTTTCAACCCTTTTACAATAGCTTAGAAAGTTCATAATCTGAATTTTAATAAAACACATATTTACTGATAAAAAAATAGCTTAGAAAGTTCATAAACGTTGAGATGGTAAGTAAAAGGACACTACTAAATCCAGAAAAACTTAATTAACTTAAAATATAAAAAAAAAATAGCAAATAGAAAGTATCAAGTAGCACAAAAACCCACAATATGCAGTCCTTGTACTATTGTATACAATGGTTTCCCCTTTTCAGTTAATTATTGAATTTTACTTATGAAAAATAAATTTTTCTTTCCATACTATTATGTTATAACATGATAAAAGAATTAATATTCTAAATGTGTACCTCTTCCATCACGGTTCCTATGACAGCCACCATAAGAATCTATCTTAATGTTCTCTTTTTCTAGCTCCTCAAGGGTCTGTAAACGGAAGTTGCGAGCCCCACAGTTAGAAATGAAGGCAGCTGCAAGAGCATTTTCAGTCTTTGGTTGCAATGGTGCCATGATTTCATACTCGGCCCATGAAAAATAACCAACGGGAACATCTGAAGAGAGACTTGTTGTCATTACAACACTATATCCCCTCCTGGGAAAGAAGAAGATTTAAAAATAAATGTTAGTTTTACTGAGTTCCAATTACTGCTAATAACCCATTTTCCACTGGCAAAAGTAAGAATTATGAAAATGGAAACATAATGAAGTTTGTTTGTCAATGCCTCTGTAAATATCGATAGTAGAAAGTTAAACTTGCCTTTTGTTCAAATGTTTGTCTATATTCCAATAGGAACAGGTTGCATGTAGTTTTAACTGCAAATTCTTATATAATGATGGAACTCTAGCAGAAGAAAAAAATCCATACAGATATCTTATATTGTGGCTTGAATATGACATATTGGCATAGTGCTAGTAATTTGCCCCTTGTACCCTTTTAATTTTTCTCTATTAATAAAATCACTATGCCCTTTCAGATCCCTTCATCATGGCAATGATTCATTTAATTCACCAAATGCCATTCATTCTATTTAAACAACTCTCAGCATCCATCTTCATTGGGTTTTGCTTATATCCAATCTCCAGTGATTTCATCGACCCCTCAACAAAATGCAACTTGGTTAGACAACTCTTGAATATTACATATTCACTTTAAATTTTCATGTAGTCTTTATCTTTATTCTTCCCTCCATTTAATGCATTAGTGGAAGTCTCTTAAATGCATATATACAACAATAGGCATGATCCAAATAAATTGGATTAGGAGATTTGCAAACAGTATGGCCAATGGTCTAGCTAAACAAGGAACCAGAGACAATCCATGTTCTGGGCTTACTTGTAAATATTGGGATGGTTTTCTTCTTGGGCTTGTTTTTTCTGCCCACAACTTGTTGTATATTTCCATTTTAATTTAATGAATCAATTTTTGTGTTGCTGATAAAAAAATAATAATAATAATTGGTTTGATGTATCACTACAAGTCTCATACATGCATACAACTGTAGGTTTGATGTAACAATATGCTCCACTACCAACAAAATGAATTTTAGCACTATCCACAATTTCCTGTAGGTTTTCCTAATTTATTTGTTCGATGTCAGTAATATCATCTGACTAATCAAATTGCTTCATCTTCTTTCAGAAACTAGAGAAGGTGTAAAGAAGCAGAAATGTTCAGAAGTTGTACATTTTGTCATGGCCAGTTCTTGAACCCCTTCTGGCCAACCCAAACTCCCAACTTTACCATGTCATACATTGTTAAATCTGTTTATAACAAACAAAGCGCACATGCTTTAAAAGAGATCTTTTCACTCAAGTACTCAACAAATAAGATTGGCAATGACTGTAGAAATTCCAAAAAGAAGGTAAAGACAATTTTGGTCAATTACAAAACTCCTACATGCAAAGAAAGCCATTTTAGAATGTGCTTACCCACCGTCGTGCCTGAGCAATGTTGTTTTCTGAGTAGTAGTGAGAGGACTCCATGGACCGAAGAATACTAGCAACCGCACCATCTTGAACTAAACCGAATGCAGCATCAGGCTTCTTATCTGACCCAAATTGATACCCAAACTTACATCCAACAGAACAAGAATTCCACTCCTGAATGGAAGTTCATTGTAACATTAAGTACGAATTAGACAATGAAAACATCAGATGAAATCTAAAATGACCCCTTAAATTTCAGCACCAGATATGAAAAAATTGTCAAAAAGAAAGAAACCCCAAATGCATCAGGCCATTTACAGAGTGCAACTTCTAAAGGAGAGGAAAAACAACAAAGTTTTAAGTTGTAGACACTTAAAATATGCACACATAAACAGTAGGGGTGTCCATGAAAAACGAAAAACCGAACCGAACCGGAAAATGCAGTTAACCAAACCGATCGGTTCAGTTTCGGTTTGGTATTTTTGAAAAACCGAAGAACCAGTTCGGCTTTCGGTTACCCTAGAAAAAAAACCGACAGTTAACCGAACCGACCGGTATATATATTTATATGTATATTTTATATATACTTTAAACATATGTCACATATTTTCTATATATTATATATTTTTATAATTTTTATAATATACTATATATCATTTATTATTTATAATATAATATTATACATATATTTATGTAATATATATAATAAATATAAAAAACCAAAAAACCGAAGAACAGAACCGGTCAAAAACCAAAACCGACGAACTGTTTAACCGGTGGTACAAGTTCGGTTTCAGTTTGAAGAAATTGAAAAACCGGTAGGACCGGTTCGGTTTGCAAAAATTGTCCATGGTTCAAATAACCGAACTGTGGACACCCCTAATAAACAGACATTGTTACAGTGTAAAGAATGCATCCAGGCTATGACAAAGCTCTTTTGTGTCTCCAAGTGTTGTCACTTGGTTGATGCTCTGGTGATGCATATGCAATCAAAATAAAACTAATGATTTTTTTTATTTTTCTATTGGTGAAGGCAATTAACAACTAATATACTATTTTTTTATTGATAAAAAGGGAATCAAGGTTCAAAGTATCAATACATATCATTGCATATTGTATGATATGTATCGGCTTCAGTGTCACTAATACTTTAAATAATGAGAATTAGGTGATTCCAATTGTTTTAAATGTTAATAATTGATGTGACATGTCCGTTGTCAAATTACCAAGCCAAAAAATGAAAAAAAAAAAATTCAATGGAAATGAACTCTCAATACACGAAATTTGCTTATCAAGAGTATTGATACTTTGAACCTTGAATAGAAGAAGAAATTACAACAACCATTATGCCATTGCATATAAAATCCCCACAGAAGAAATAAAAAAAGTAAGAATATGTACGTATAAAAGTTTTTTAAGTTAATAATCCGTAAGGGCCATTACCAAATTATGATCCAGCTATTCAAGGTTTTGGGAAGGAAAAACTGGATAGGGACCTAACCTTTTGGCTTTTGTTTTTGGCACAAAGTGGCTGCCCTCATGCTATAATCCACATTCTCCTGCTTATCAGCCCACGATTTTCCATTGCACCAAATAATGACCCAAATGGTCAATGATCCTTGCCAAACTCAAATAGGTTTTCGAGCCATGTTGCATACTTAACGTCAAGAGCATAATTTGCATTACTATTGATCCACTATGAACGCAAATAAGGTTTTGGCTAGAGAATTATGATGCATACTTAATGTTTAATAGCATAAATGACAATATTTTCTTTTTTGATGAGTAGAAATGTATTGTATTAATAGAAAAGAAGAGGGCAAGCAGCCCTCAAATCATATACAAAAAGAAGTGTGCTTTTAACCATGCACAGATCATATACAATGAGAGCTTTTTGAAAGAAAACTAAAAAAATGATGGACCACCAATGATTAGAGTGATAAGAAATGTATTGTATTAATAGAAAAGAGGAGGCGAGTAGCCCTCAATACAAAAAGAAGTGTACTTTTAACCATGCACAGATCATATACAATGAGAGCTTTTTAAAAGAAAAAAAAATGATGGGCTACCAATGATTAGAGAAAGAGCTAGCAGGCACATCCACAAAAAATTTCGAGCACCTAGCCCAGCTAAGAAGCAACCTTTCCACCTTCCCTAGGACCACCTCCACTGCATTAGATTTAGACTCAAAAATCCATTGATTGCGCTCTTTCCACACCACCCAAAAAACTGCAAAAGGCAGGCTATTCCACAAGAAACAACCTTTGTGTGAGAAGCAATTTAACCTCTAGCCTGAGATTAAATCCATGGTTTCAAATGTCGCCAAATGTCGCTAATGTCGCCCGACATATGTCGATGTCGAGGCTCACCAACATGAAAATGGATGGTAATATAAAAATTACAATATGTCAGTCGGCATTTCCTATATTTCAGAAATGTCGACCAAATCGGTCCAAATAACCAAAAAAAAAATACAGTTTTTCCTATTATGTCGACAAGATGTCGACTAATGTACACTAAAAATATAATATATTAGTATATTATATTAATATAATGCAATATATTAATACAGATTATTCCATTAATATTTCAAATAAAATATTTATAAAAAGAATTAACAAAATATAAAAACAAAAGAATAAATTAATTACTTTATAATATAAAACATAAAATATTTTTCAAGTAATAAAATATTAACTAGTTAGTATTTTTTAAAATATTTATTAAAATCAGAAAATGTTTATTAAATTTTATAATAAACCATATTCTACATTTAATATAAAAAATCAGAATAAATTTAATAAATTTTATACTAAATCATAATTTATTATAAATTTAGTATTAAAAATCATAATAAATTCATTAAGTTTTATAAGAAATCAGAATTTATCATAATCTTAATACTACAAAAAGGAGAATCAGTTTATTAAATTTATAATAAAACATAATGTATTATAACTTTAATATTTAAAAAATCAGAATAAATGTATTTCTATTTACTAGTGTGAAATAAACATATTACAATTTATAATAAATCAGAACTAAAAATAAGAAAATAAAATATCAGATAACCTTGTAAAAACATCAAAATGCAAAATAAATCAGTAAATCGTCATTTACTAATTTGTTATTGATCTTAGTTTCTTAGCTGTATATAATGGTTGGGAATAAGATAATAGTCTAGAAATATGTATTAATGCTTCTTTTATCATTTTATAAAATATCTTTGCATATTTCCACATATTTCATAACATTTCCACAATGTCTCTAATTTTTACAATATTTCCCCTCGACATTTCCGACATATGTCCTATATTTTGGTAAGCGACATTTCCATCGACATCGACATTTTAAACCTTGATTAAATCGGCCTCAGAGGAGAGAGGGGAACCCAGACTAGGTGGAACAACCTAATGAAATGACACCAAACCTGGTACGTATAGTTGCAGTGAATCAAAAGATGATGGATGGATTCAGATCCTTCCCCACACAGAGGCTACAGGTGGCATCCAGCTCCATTCCACGTCTCAGCAGATATGCAGCAGATTGGACCCTGTCCCTAACAGCCTACCAGACAACGAACTTGATCTTCGACAGAACCTG
This sequence comes from Nelumbo lutea, assembly GCF_056320005.1. Classification (NCBI taxonomy): domain Eukaryota; kingdom Viridiplantae; phylum Streptophyta; class Magnoliopsida; order Proteales; family Nelumbonaceae; genus Nelumbo; species Nelumbo lutea. Next base: position 120,474,822 of record NC_142684.1, read on the forward strand.
AACCTTCCACAACCAGAACCACGGGACCTGTTGCCTTCACCAAAAGAAACCTTGTAGCAACAACTGACTGAAAACCGACCCTTCTTCCCTTTCGATTACAGCCTGACATCCCTGGAATTAGGATTAGGTTGGATAGCAAGCAAACTGCTTAACAGCTCTCGCAAGAGATCCACCTCCCAGTCATTTAGATTTCTACGAAATCTGGGAACCCACACCACCTGGCCACTAATCAGCTCAAAGAACTGTTTAACAGCACCTTCCTTGTTCACAGATAATGAAAAAAGAGGACAATACACTTCGGATAGATGCTGATCCGGGTACCAAAAGTCATTCCAGAAAGAGATTCTACTTCCATCCCCCACTTTAAAGGAAACATGTTGCTGAAACAATGGGAGCTGGGCCATTATTCCTTTCCAAACACTAGTACCATAAGACTGTTGTGGTGCAAGTGAAAGCTAGTCCATCAGAGATTTACCATATTTGCACGCAATGACCTCCCCAAACCACCACAGCCATTTGAACAACAGAGCATCATTCATCAATCTCAACCTTCTAAAACCCAAACCACCCAACTCTTTTGGAGTGCAAGCAGAATCCCAAGAAGCCATATGAATTTTCTTCTCCTCACTAGGACCATCCCATAAGAAATCCCTCCTCAATTTCTCCAAGACAGTAGCAACCGAGGCTGGAATAAATGACAATATTAAAAGACAAAACTCAGTGAACAGAATTTGAAGGATGTTCTCTTTGTTCCAAAGAGGAAATTTTCCATCAAAGCAAAGAGGAACTACAAACAAAGGTAGGTCATCTTCCAAACCCACAGAATCCAACAAAGGACACTAAGAACTTTAAAAAAAAAAAAAAAAAGTTAACAAGAAAAGTTCATGTTTAGCAAAAAAACATTTATAATTTCAGTTCTTTTGGGGGAAAGGGGAAATATTTTTACCTCTAATGACTGCATGAAGATAATGGATGATTTCCAAAGAAGTTAATGCAACATGTATAGCACTAATTCAAAGATGCAAGGTGCTACCAAGTTGAAAATTTTTAAACCCATCATTTTAATCAGTAGTATATACAAAATGATACCTAAGGTGCTTGCTAACCGGCTGAGAAAGGTGATGGGTAGTATCATTTCCCCATCCCAGGGGGCATTTGTTGATAGCAAGCAAATATTGCATGACCCCTAATTGCAAATGAATGCATTTATTCAAGCTTGAGAATGGGACAACTAGGGATGATGATCAAACAACATATGGAAAAAGGCTATGATCACATTCAATGGGAGCTTGTGGAGTACATGCTTTGCAGAATGGGCTTTGTAGTCAAATGGAGGAAATAGATACAAGCTTGCCTCTCAAGTGCAATGTTTTCTATATTCGTGAATGGTCTCCCTAGATGCTATTCTGCAAGGGGAAAGGACATCCGACAGGGAGATTTGTTATCTCCATTCCTATTCATAATAGTTGCTGAATCATTGAACAATATGGTGGATAGTGAGGGCTGGAAGGTGGTTGGATTGAGGGCTTCAAAACAAGATCAGAGCAGCCCACAAGTAGCTCTATTGCAATTTGCAGATGATTCAATTTATCAAAAAAAAAAATGCAGATGATTGAATCTTATTTTCTAGGGCAGATATAAAGATGTGCTATTCTTAAGATGCTTACTCGTATGTTTTGAAGCTGCAACTGGCCTAAAAATGAATTTCCAAAAAATTGAGCTCATTCCTATAGGAAGTGTGTCAAAGTCTGATGAGTTGGAAAACACTCTAGGTTGTCAGAGAGGTAATTTACAATCCAAGTTTGTGGGTCTTCCACTTGGAGCTAAATATAAATCAAAGGATCTGTGGACCTGAGTCATAGAAAGGTTCATTAGAAGGCTAGCTTGGTGAAAAAAGACAACATCTCTCTAAGGGTGGTAAGATCACTTTAATAAACAGTGCTCTCCAACTTACCATTTTATTACTTTTCACTCTACACAGCACCCATTTTGGTACAGCAATCTCCCAGATCACTCTGATCAATTCTTGATTGGAGCCGATTTCAAGAAAAGATTGAAACTTACCCAGAAAACACAGGCTGCCACTTCCAATCCTCAGTCTGAACCCTAATCTCAAGTTTCTTTCCTTCTCTCTGATTCTTCCTGATCACTGAACTCTTTCCAAGACTCCAAATATCTCTTGAAAAGGTGCTGCACTCTGCCAATGATCTCCAAGAACCAGCTGATTGCCAAATCTTGCTAAAGCTTCCAATCCTAGGAAGTTCTCATGCAGTCGACCTGATTAGACTCTCATGAGAAACCCTAGGTTGGCTCTGATACCAAGTTGTCTAGTAGAGACTGAGGTCAGCTCTACTAGATGAGAATTCAAAACAGAGAATGGAATAGGGGGAGGGAGAGAGAGAGAGAGAGAGAAGAGGGAGAGAGAAAGAGAAGAGAGAAGTCAAAGAGAGATTTCAGAGAAGAGAATGAATAGGCTTGCCACCCCACTCAGTTATATACATAATAACTTAAAAAAAGTACACTTACAATATTTCCCCTACTAACAGCAATATAAATAAAGGCATTACTGCCCTACAACTCTACAATTCTTATGATGATATTCGGAGGGGCTGGGCAACAGTGGCTTCCATAGGCTCTAAGAAGAATAGGACACAAGTGAGGTGGACACCTCCTCCAGAAGAGGTTGTAAAGCTGAACTTTGATGGTAGCAGCCAAGGCAACCCAAGGCCCTCATGCATTGGAGGGTTCTTGAGGGACAAAGACAGCAATGTTATCTCTTTCTTCTCAAGTCCGGTGGGAGTTGGAGACAGTAGACTCAACAAAGGCTGAAATACTAGAAGCTCTACAAGGCCTACAGATTGCTAACCAACTTGGGGTGCAGAACCTACTAGTAAAAGGAGACTCCAATGTAGTAGTGGGTTGGGTGCTGAATCCAGACAGTGTTGTTTGGGGCTACAAAGATCTCCTGAAAAAAGTAAAATGGATCACAAGGAATATGCCAATTAACATCCAGTGGATTAGCAGATCAGCAAATACCTTGGAAAACTCTTTGGCTAAACAAGGGGTTTCTTGGGCTTCTTTGTATTGGGCTAATCTATAGTTTTGTTCTGTTTATTGATAAGACTTGGGTCTGTACTCATCCTAAAGGGGAGGTAGCATCTCGTGTCTCCTCCAAGGCTGTTTGTACTCTTCTTTATTCTCTTTAACAAAATTACTAATTCATCAAAAAAAAGTGAAAAAGGTCCCCAAATGTTTACATGTTTCCAAATGCTCTTAAAATAACTCCTTGTACTGCTCTAGAAGAAATTTCAAAAATAAGAGTGATTAATGGAACTAGGATCAGCTCTTTGCTAAAAATACATTTCATAGATTTCATGGACTTTTCATGATTTCTACCCACAAATCTTTCACTTCAACTCTGCATTTTCTCAAGGATATTACAAAATCTTTCCTTTCTTTTTTGGATGTTAATCCCTTCTGTGGTTCCGACTGCTTCTAGAGTTAGAATAATTAGATCCACCGAGATGGCAGGATTGGAAGTTCATTTCTTCTTGCAGTCCTCAAAATAAAATTTACAAAAATATCCATACAAAAATGCAAAAGGCACTCTAGTCCATCATGATCTCTATCATCTCATCAAGAATCAAACTTTAGATCTGAAATCGAACAATAACGCCACTTAATCCTAGTTTTCTAACTTGAAATGCGATCAAAAGTATAGATGCACTTTCATTTAACTAAGATGGTTTACTTGAGAGGCCCGCTATGTTGTTACAAAGATTAAGACTATCATTTTGGGTTAAATGTTACACTCTCAAACTGTTTATTGGTGTATCTAAAACTAGTTTTTCTTCCTTCCTTTCTTTCATGTTCAGTTTAGCAATTCTGAACTGGTATTTTCCCACGTTCTGTATTTTCAAGAAATAAATTGAAGAATTGTTAACCAAATTGATGAATTAGATAAAATGTATCGCCATATGCATTATTTAGTGTCATAACCATTGAGAACTTAACAATACTAAGAAAAGTTGCTCAAGAAGCACCAAAAGCACTTAATTAAGAGAAAAGAGAACACCAACCTTTTCAGCACCAGAAACCAAGATGGGGTCCTTGTCAAAGTCTCTGGAGTAGCTTACAGCGTCTTCACGCTCCAACCAGTCCTCGCAACTCTCCCTTCCTCTGTTGTTGTCAAGATCCAAGACACCCATGGTAGTCTCATCCTGGAGTTTCACTGGTTCCTCACGTGTTGAGGCCGAGTAGAAGGAATTGGTCCAAGTGTTAACCATGGCAGCGTTCTTCGCCATGTCAAGGCGACCCAGGCAAGAGATCTCGGCAACGACGACAAGGACGACGACGATAGGCATCAGATTGGACCATCTCTTCCTATTGTTGGTAGATGAAACCCCACCAACAACTACTCCTTCTTGGGTTGTCCCTGTTCTAGAACCTCTCTGCCCTGTTACAATACCCATCAAGGAGTTTTATATATCTGTGCTCTCCGCTTTCTCTTTCACTCCCCCCTCCTCTACTTCTCCGGAAGTTGCGGGAAAGAGAGATGGATGATGATAGCTCGACAGAGGACCATTTGATCATGCTCGACTGCGATTCATCTCCACTCTCTTCTGGCTTTATTAACACACGCGCACGCAAACAGGGAGATTGAACAATCGAATTTTAGATCAGACTTTAATGGCTAAGAGTTGCTGCCTGCTGCCTGTTTTTTCGTCCGAATTCGGTCTATGTATGTTCTGACGGAGTGGCGGTCCGACTGCATTACGACGGCGTTTGACTTTGAGATATAGGAAAGTCTTGCCAGTTGCCTCTAGGGCTGTAATCGGGTTGGATTCAGGTCGGTTCCAGGTTGAGTTCGATTATATTATTAAAACCTAAACCCAATTACCTAAGTCCGATTCAAAAGATAATCAGACCATTGGGCGATTTCGGATCTGCTGACCATAACCATAAGACATTGGCTATATTCCGACAACAGGACACCACAGCCGCACATCGGTATCATCTTTCATGAATGATAACATGTAAGTACGAGTGAGGCTCCCTATGTCCAACTCTGGCATCTTATGGTCAGCGTTCGTAGTCAATAGATCTGGATTCCTCAAATCTATCCGACGTCAAATTAATTTAATATCTTAAAATTTCTGAAACCTCCCCTGAAAAACCGTCTTTAAATTTTTGCAATTATAATCACCTCTCCCTCATAATTGTAAGTAGTCCCTTTTATTAACATCCTGAGACGCATGAAAATATCTAAAAATATCTATGTAGTTATTTTTTACTCAAAATATTTATTTTCAAATCATCTCTTCATATTAATCGCTGCTCCAAATTCTTTTAATCTCTTTTTTTTTAAATAGATTTATTTTTTTTAATTTGTCCTTCGTATCAATCGGTTAAAGGTAAAGCTACATCTTTAAATTCTCTTTTTTTTCATTTATAGAATTTATATTATTTTTTATTTTTATAAAAACCAATTTAAATAGTAATTATATAGGTATTTTGGACATTTTTGTGTCTTTTATTAGAGAATTCTAACAAAATGAATCTATTTTCAACTGTGTCAAAAAATTCAAGGGAGGTGATTGTAATTATCAAACTTGAGGGAAGATTTTAGCAATTTGCCCTTTAAAAAAATTGAACCAGCCATTGACCTAGTTTCTTCAAAGTGACATATCAAAGTTGAAAGAGTCAAACCCTTAAAGGGGTGAGTCTGAATCTTTAATGTGTGTGTGTAGAGAGAGAGAGATAGAGAGAGAGGGCTCCAAGCCTCCAATCACTAGTGTCAATGACGATGAATCGGGATTTGCTCTTCATAAAGCGCACCTCACAAATCACACCAAATTCAGATTTGGTTCTCACAAAGTCGTCTTCACATCATTTTGCAACCATGTATTGGAAATATCTCCAAACTTGTGTGTTTTTGTTGGAGATATTCTCAATATACAACTACAAGGGGATGTGATAACAATGTAAGGACAATTCTGTGAGGACCAAATCTGTTTTCCCTCACATCAATCTCATAGCACATCCCGTCGTGTATTAACAACATCTCTTCATGAATAGTACACACACAAGTATAGAAGATGTTCTTGGCGTGTATCCGAGGAGTAGAGGTGTAAATCGGGTCGTGCCACCCGTGACCCAGCACAATGACACGCGAGCCGTGCTAGGCTTGGCACGATGGTCCGTGTCGTGCTGGGCCTAGGGTTTTAGGTCCTCGGGCCGTGCCACATGTGGCACAACCCATATATAATATTTATATATATTTTGCATATATATAATATTTATATATTTTATATATTTATATATAATACATAATATATTATATAAATTATAATTATATAATAATATATAGTATATAATATATTAATAAAATAAACAATTGTTTTCAATTTTATTATACTAATTTATTTAATTATTGTATATATAAGCAATTGTATACATCAAAATTCATATAAAGTTAAAATTTTAAGTTTTTTTTTCAATTTTTTTTAAATAAATAGGCAAAAATAACTTTGGTCTGGTCAATGGCCCAGCTTGGGCCAACCCAGCTCGCGGCACGGCACAGGCCCGCACGGGCTTGGGCCATGGGTCGTGCCAGGCCAACACCTAAACAATTCATAGTGGAGGGTGGCATGGCCCGTGACGGCCCACAGGCCGCCCACGGGTCATACCATGCTGGCTCGGCACGACCCACTTTACACCTCTATCGAGGAGGTGTTGTGAGGCTGGTGTGAAGAATGCACGGAGCAAATCCAGATTCATCAATAACAAGTTGCAAATAATAGAAATTCATATCAGATGAATGTATTAGCTGTGGAACCAATGATAATGCCTCCCACGCCAGCAATAAAATACATAGGCCCCACAGTGAAAGGTTTAATGATTATGAACCCCATGTATTTTATGACTAGTGTGGAGCATTATGATTGGTTCCATAGCATGCTGAAGGCTAATCCTATCTCAAATAATTGGTATATATACATAATTAAACTCTCTTTATAATCATATAAAATTTAGGGAAACTTATAGATAGGTGGTACCTTGTATCTTGGGAGTAGTGACACTTAAGAGCCTCGACTTTCAAGTGCCATAATCAAGTACCCTAAACTTTCAAAAATCAACATTCAAGTTCAGTGGTTAGCATTCCATTTATGGAGGACATGATCTCATGCACGACACTAAATCTATACTATAAAAAGCACGAATGGTCTCAAAATATTTTTGGAATTTTCTAAGGGCAAAATTTACCCCACTATATTTAAATTTATTGATAAAAAATAAGGGCAAATAGGGTAATCAGTTCTTGATATTAAATGAGTTGAAAAGAAGTAATTTAAAGATATTCAAATTCAATGCATTAAATTCTCTCTCATTAAATCCAACATTTAAGTTATTAACTTGCATTCATGTTCATTAAATCATATATTAAGTCATTTTTGTTTATTCTCATCATTAAGTTTTATTAATTAAATTTATTCTTAATAAATTAATAATTCCAATAACATAAAAGCTTATACTTTTAAAATCTACCTAGCAAAAATAGTGTTTTCATCTAAGTGGTGGTAAGAAATTAAATCATTTTGGGTCAAATGGGTTAATCCATGTTGCCACTATTAAATAATAAAATTTAAAAAAATAGATAAAATAAAAAATAGAGATTAGAAAAAATTGAGAACTTTTTTAACATACATATTAAACAATAATAAGTATGATAAATAAGAAATGTTTTTATTAATGATGAAAATGGAATGCAAATTTTAAAACCAAATAAAAATAAAAATATTTTCCTATTCTCTCTCATTATATTTAAGATATTTTTTTCTCATCATTAAATTCATGTAATTAAATCTACAGTATTAATTTTAATAGTACAAAAATAAATATTTTGAAAAGTAATTTGAAAACAAAAACATTTTCTTCCCTCCCGGTGGTAGGTAAGCAATTCGACCATTTTAGGTCAAATGGACTAATAAATAATGTCATAATTAAATAATAAAATTTAAAATAAATAACTATAAAATGCAAGAAGTATTTTTGTTAATGATAAAAATGGAAATGCCAAATTCAAAATATACCTACAAATGAAATGGTGACATAGTCAAATAATAAAATTTTTAATAATAGAAAATACAAAGAATCACAAAAATAAAAATAAAAGATAGAGAAAATTATGGGCACATATCTAATGTTATATATTTATAAAAAATAAAATATTGGGTGCATTTCTAATATTGTGCATTCATTATATTGAACAAAAATAAGTTTTATACATAAGAAATAATTTTATCAATGATGGAAATGTAATACAAAATTTAATGTCAACCTAAAAATCGAACAATTTTTATTTTTAGATGGTGGGTTAGTGGTTTGAGTCAAATGATACCATAGATAAACAAAAATTAAGTGTGATAAGTAAAAAATATTTTATATAATGTAATATGAAATATATAATTTAAAAGGGAAAAATATAGTTAAAGTCGGTTGTACATTTAAAGTTAGGTTGCAGATTGGTCCAGAAACCAACAAAATTCTAACAACGAGCTCTACATTTCAAATTATAAAAAACCCTCACCATGTCATCGAAGGCTTATGTTGCTGTTGCCAACATGGGACTCTTAGTCCATGTTGGACAAATAAAAAAACATATACTAGAAATAGGTTTTTCAGTTACTCTCCCACTCCCTTTGTCTCTTGATATCCTTCCTTTTTCTCTCACTCTCACAATCATCTCTCGATCTCCGTTCCCTCTACCTCGCCCACTCTCTTAACTTTGGTATGTAGTCAAATCAAAACATCTCTCTCTCTCTCTCTCTCTCTCTCTCTCTCTCTCTCTCTCTCTCTCTCGCTCGCTCGCTCGCTTGCTCGCTATTGTTTCCCATCAATCTTTCTCATTCTTGTGGATTTTTATCAAATTGGTGTAATAATTTTGGAACCATACCAAGTTGGTCTTATATCTTTTATACAATTTGATTAATACCATATAAGTGTGTAAGAAAATAAAAAAATGAGAGAGGGAGCGGGAGAGAAACTGAGGGAGAATGATAGAAATTAAGGGAGAGTTAGAGATCGACTGAAAAAAAGAGAATGAGAGAGATTGAGGGAGAGCAATATGTAGAGAGAGAATGAGAGAAATTGATATAAAGAATGTAAATGCAGAAGCCAAAAACCATTTTTATTTATTTTCAAATCACATAGTTGTTGAGCAGATAAAAATGATTGTGAGTGGGAGAGTGTGGTGGAGATTGAGAGGGGGAGAGAAACTAAAAACTCTTTTTTTGTTTTCCAATCACCCAATATTAAATGGAAATTCCAGTATAAGCTTTTTGTTGTGTCCAACATGGATTAAGAGTCCCATGTTGGCAACAACCACATAAGCCTCCAATGACATGGCAAGGGTTTTTATAATTTGAAATGTAGAATCGGTTTTCAGAGTTTTGTTAGTTTATGGACCAACTTGTAGCCTAATTTTAAATGTATAGTCAGCTCTGACTATAATTTTTCCTAATTTAAAACTAATCCAAAAGCTATCAAAGCAATTTTCTTATCTAGATGGTGGGTTACTGATCTGGCTATAATTAACCCATAATGTCATAATTGAACAATAAATATTTAAGTTTATTTTTAACCATATCGTTACTTATGTTAATTTTCAATTTCTATCTTAATTATGATATATCTAAAATTCAAGTAATTAATATGAAGAAAAATTTCTTACGTGCATTCCTAACTTTTCTTTTCCCATTTTCTTTCTCAAAGTTGACATCAGAGTAGTTGTAGGCACAATTTTGGAAACTAGACTGGATTGGACAATTGGACCATTTAACCCAGGAACTAGTCATGTCTTTGGGTCCGATTTTGAATTGGACCACTTTTGGAAAAAAAAAAGAAAAACCGTTGAATTGGGTAGAGAACTTCTAACTCGAGCGATCGTACCACGAAACCATTAGCCCTAGGCAATGGTTTGTGGTTTAATAAAAATTATTTAATTTTTTAAGGAAGCTGAGAGGATGAGAGATAGGGGAGAGACTAAGACGAGTTGAGATCACTAAGATCTTAAAGAGAGAGATTGGAGAGAAACTGAGAATGGCACATCCTTCTTCTTCTTCTTCCTTCCTTCCTTCCTTCCTTCCTTTCCTTTCTCTTCTTTCTTTCTTTCTTTCTTAACCAACAAGCACCTATTTCTCTCTCTCTCTCTCTCTCTCTCTCTCTCTCTCTCTCTCTCTCTCTATATATATATATATATATATATATAATATCCCTTTTCTTACCCTAATATTCCAATATAAAGGGTAAAATCTACCAAACTGCTTGAACCATTCAAGTTAGATGGTCGAATAGTTGACCCAAAAACCAATAGCCATAGTAGTTTCATTTTCGGGTTGGCTTTTAAAACCTTGGTTGTAGAGAATATTGATTGGACACATAATACTAAAATTGTCACACTTATTCTTGGTCCCGGTTGTAGAATTCGATAACCATTCATTCCCTTTTGTCATTCCCCTCTTTAGTAAATGGTTTATATTATGTCTAGTTTTTATGGTTAAGATCTTCTTTGGATTTCCTTGAAACTAGTTCTTGAAGAAGAAGGGGAATATAGTCATTGTTCCCAATCCAAGAGTAGATCCATCTTCTGATAGTTGTAAGGTCACCTCAGTCAGACATCAAAGTGCAAAGTTGTGGCCTTCGAAAGTTTGCATATACACTAAATGTATAACCTGCAATCTGGTGATAGGGTTGAATAGGCTAGTGGTTAAATTGTTTAAGTTGGATGGTTTTTGACCAAGTCAACGGTTTTTTACCCAAGGGCGGGTTTCGATTGAACTAGGCGCGAAATTAGGGCTGAGTGATAGTTCAAACGGTTCAACTAATTGGGTCAACGATAGGTTGAAAACACTGGTATTGGTTTGGTTGGTCAGTTCAAAAGATTTAAACTTAAAAAAAATAATTTAAAAAATTACAATGATATTATTAAAAAAATATTTAAATTTTTAATATAAAATATTTTAGACTAAGAAATTTGGGAATTTTTCACTTTCCCATATTAAAAATTTATCGTTAATATATATATATATGTGTGTGTGTGTGTGTGTGTGTGTGTGTGTGTGTGTGTGTGTGTGTGTGGTAGGGTTTATTTGATTTTGGTCGGTTTACAAATGATCAAACCAAAACTAACCTGACCTAGTCGGGTTGGGAAATTACTAAGGAAATATTAAACCGAAGTAGACCAAAAATACTAGAAAACTAACCACATCAGGTCAAGTTTGGTTAGGTTGGTCGATTTGGTCACTTTTATTAGTTTGATGAACAATTTTAGTGAAAATAACTATTGGTATTTTTGTATTGAAAAAAATGATTAAAAATAGTATATAAAATACAAAAAAATTATTAATTATTTAAAATGTTGAAATATAAAACAATTATATACTCTTATGTGTTTCTATTTTTATCTTTCACTTGACAAAGCCCATGCATTGCACGAGTCCCTACTAGTATTATATATTTATCGTCATAAACAAAATTATGATAAGAAAATTATTTTTATTAATGATGAAAATGGAACACAAAGTTAAAAAATAAAAAATGAAATTGTTTTTCTGTCTAGGTGTTAAGTCAATGGTTTAACCATCTAGATCAAATGGAATACCCCCAGGATGTGATAATTAAATAATAAAATTTCAAAATAGAAAATATAAGAAATTTATAAAAAAAAACTTTGGAAACATATCACCATCATCATCATCATCATCATCATCATCATCATCATCGTTGTTGTTGTTGTTGTTGTCATCGTCATTATCATCTAAAATTGCAATGTGCAATGCATGTGCACATTTAATGGTTGCTATAATAAATCTATAGTACCATTAAAACTATGAATGAACTTGTAAAAAGTTTCTTCTTAACTAAAATATCCCCATTAGTTGTTTTTTTTATTAATTTGTTCCCTCTATAATTGAGAGGGCAAGAAATGCAATTTGAATTACTTTTCACCTCATTCAATTTTAAGGTATTAACTCCTTCCCATTCTCTCTCATTAAATCATGTGTTTAAAGTCTTTTTAGCTAATAATTAGTTTTATATCAAATGCTTCTACTAATATAAAATCCATGTTATTCAAAACCAAAAAATGAATTGTTCTTTTGTCCAAGTGGCAGATAAGCAATTCAACCATACAAGTCAAATTGATCAACCCAAGATGTTTTAATTAAAGAAGGGTGCCAATTTGGCTAGTTGGTATTTGGTAAGGTCCTTGGCTAGTTGTAGCAGAGACTTGGAATCGAATCCCATATGCACTAAGGTTGAGGGGGTTACAGGTTCAGGTTTGGGCTACCCCTTGTTGTGCAGTCTCATGGAGCTAAAGCATGCTATTTTTGTTATAATAAATTTTAAGTAAAAATACGTAAAAAAGGTTGGACTTATCTCTAATATATTGTATTAATCATATTAAGGAAGAGGCAAATGATGGCATATGGTTGAGAATGACTTATTGGTTTATTATTTTTTAAAAAATATAAAATAATTAAATAATAAAGTATTTGATGGTATAATAAAGTATTCAACGTCAACTTCAGCCATCAAGGAATTCCCATTGGCGCCTGCAAAGCATGCCCCACGCACATCCCACATCACATCTAGGGGTGGATTCGAGCCGAATAGTACCATGCTTGAGCTCGCCTCGAGACTATTCTACAAGGCTCGAGCTCGGTTTAAGCTAGAACCTTGAGCTCAAGCTTGATTTTGAGAAAAATATTTTATAAAAATATTTTTATTTGATGTTTAAAAAATTAATATATATATATATATATTTGAGCTCACGAGCCGAGCTCGGCTCATTTAATAATCGAGCCAATGAATTGGGATCAAGCTCAGTTGAAACCGAGCCAAGCCAAGCTCGAGTAGCTCGTGAAAAGCTCGACTCGTTGCTACCCCTAATCACATCCCAACCTTGTATTGGGAGCATCTCTTCATGATAAGTACGGGAGATGTTCCCAATTCACATTGAGATGTCTATATAGGGCACGTTTGGGACGCCAATATGAACTACTCATCAAGGAGACCCCAGCTCCAGAATTCAGATCTCTTACACCTGAGATCCGACCCATATGCATTTGAGGGCACATCAATGGGATAGCTAATGGAAGTGCAATGAAAAAGTGCATGTGCATGACCCATATAGGTCATTGTAATCTACCAAAAGAGAAAAGGGAAATTGTCTAAAACTCACCATAACTTTTAAGCATTTCTCTTAAACTCACCATAACTTTTCAAAATGTCCAAAGAACCCCATGTCAAAAAGTTGATGTTAAATAGGCAAATAGATGTTGATAGATTACTAATTTACCCATTATTCTATTGTAAAAGGAAAATAAAGCAAAATTTTGATAAAAAACAACAAAAATCACTTTATCCCTTTTAATTTCAAATGCAACACTACTATGAGATGCCAATTAGAACAAAGGTGTATTGAATAAAAATTAGGCTGACATAAAAATATGTTTAATAAGGTTTACATGCTATTCAAGGGTAGTTTGGTCATAAAATTTCATTTATGCTAACATGGAAAACTTCTGTTAATGAACACTAACGGTGCTCTAAGGTGTGGCGAGTTTTGGAAAACAAAAAGTTACTAACCTGGGTTCCCTGAATATTTTAAAAAGTTATGGTGAATTTAAGAGAAATGTTGAAAAGTCATGGCAAGTTTAAGACAATTTCCAAAAAAAAAAAAAAAGATAAGATAAATTTCACAATTAGAAAGTGAGTAAAGTTTTACTCATGAAAGAGTCCCCACCAGGCCAACAACATATAATGAGCTTTCTGTACAGAAATTTAACACAAAGTTTTCCTTTTTGTAGGGGCGCAAGTTAGGCGGGTTGGGCCAAGTTTATGGTCAACCTAGTCTCGACCCTAAAATTTGGGCTTAAGGTCTGAGCCTGGACCGAGACCAAGGTCAAGCCTGACCTTCTCAATCCAAGCCTATCCTGCATTGTAATTTGATGCACTTGGGTTGGGCTCGGGTTAGCCAATGAACCCACTACAAAATTATACATATATGTATGCATTTCTGTAAATATGTATACATATATGTACGTGTATATGTAAATATGTATAATAATGTATATACATAGAAATATGTATGCAAAATTTACATATAAATATATGCATGTATGAATGTTTATAGCTGGGCTAGGCTCGGGCTAGGTATGGGCTAGGCCCAGGACCAACCAAAAAAATTAAAAAGCCTGAAATTTGGGCCCAAACTCAGCTCGAGAACCGAAAATCCAAGCCTAACCTATGCAAATTTTCAGTCTGGTCAGTTTGAGCTCGGGCTAGACCCGTCCAAGTTGCACCCCTACCTTTTCTATGACGAATGACAATAGATGCAAGAAGAAAATAGGAGTGGAGTTCTTTTTTTTTTATAGAACAAGAAATAAGGGGCTACACAACACTAGACATAGATACAACATTAGAATATGCATGATTAGCAAGCCCCTCCATTCTCTTAAGCAACGACTTACAACCTTTGATGATGAACTTCAATCTCCAAGGATGCTCTACTCGGTTCTTCAGATAATTGATTACTAGTTTAGAAGCCTTTGACAGTTATACTTTAGAAGCCTTTGATAGTTGAGTGCGACGTTGTGGGCTTTCCATGCAGTCCACACTTCAGCTAGATTGATGGAAGAGATTCCTATTTTATATGCTTTGAAGTCGAGAATCTGGCCTTTATGGTCCTTGGATAAATAAGCTATCATGCACTGCCCATTAATGTAGGAGGCATCAAAATTTATCTTAATCTCATCTATGGGGAATCTTAATCTCATCTATGGGGATGTTTGGAACCGTGGCCGTTTTAAAAAAAATAAAAGGTGCCATGTCGGATCCACATAGGTGTTTCAACAAATGCCCATATATATGAATGTTTGGTCCAGGCGTTTATTGAAAAATTAAGGTGTAAGGTCCATTAAGCAGTATCATACGTGTTATGTCATTCTAGTGTGTGACTCATACGACCCAAAAACGGAACCGTTTTGGGCACCAGTTTTTGGATTGACGGTTCGACCGTTCGGTTTAAACGGACGGTCCATTTTGACAACAAACATTAAAAAAATAAAAAAAACAGTAAAAAACCATTGAACGGGTCAACAAGTTGACAGTTCGACCACTCGGGTCAATGGGGTTGTTGATCAATTCAACGGTTTTTGGTCAGGGACCGGGACTAGAGTAAAACGGAACTGGTTGCCTGGACGGTTCCCAATTAAAAAATAAAAAAATGGCAGTTCGACCGTCTAGATTGAATGGATGGTCCATTTTGACAATAAAAATTACGGACAAAAAATTGAATGTGTGAGGTCCATTAAGCATTACCATATGTGTTATGTCATTCGAGCGTGTGACTCATATGACTCAAAAATAGAACCATTATGGCCATCGGTTTTTGGGCTGACGGTTTGATTGTCTATTTCAAATGGTGGCCCGTTTTGACAATAAAAATAAAAAAATAAAAAAATGGTCAGAAAGCATTGAATGGGTTGATGGTTTGACCGCTCAAGTCAACGGGTTGTTGACCGATTGCCTGGACGGTTCCCAATTAAAAAAATAAAAAAAACGGCCAAAACCATTGAATGGGTCAATGGGTTGATGGTTCGACTGCCCAAGTAAATGGATTATTGACCGATTCAACGATTTTTTACGAGGGACTGGGATTGGGGTAAAATGGAACTAATTGCCTGGATGGTTCCTAGGCCAAAATGTTCATCCATCCAGGTCAATGGTAGTTCAAAAACCATGGCTTTTTATGCTTTTGGATTTTCACTATTCAAAGGCTTCTTCTACTGTGGGCTTTATTCATGTGTGTGTGGTATGTTACTTTTTTTTTTTTTCATTTTCTACTTTTGAGTTTAAGGTCTTCATCTTCTAGATCCTCCAAAATGGTCTAGGGTTTACCACCATTTTATTTCTTCCCTTTCGTTTCTTCCTTGGGTTTTTTGTGCAATGTGTGTGTGTTTTTTTTTTTAATTTTCTTACAAGACGATATGCTTTATCTCTTTCTTTGATTGCATGTATGTTTAGTTCCGCCTCAAGGCGGAACTTTGGACTCAATTTTTTGATTTTTTTCTTTGGTTTTTCCAGTTTGGTGGATTTACCGCCAATTTTTTTTTCTATGTTTAAGGTCACTTTGGAATTATCTTTCAAGGTTTTGGAATCCCTTGCTGACGACAAAGTTATTTTGTCTAAATATTGACATCTAGAAAAAATGACTCGGAAAGGGAACCATTTTGGCCATCGGTTTCCAAGTCGACTGTTTGATCGCCTTGTTGGAATGGATGGCCCATTCTAACAACAAAAATTAAAAAAGTAAAATAGATAATTAAAAATAAAAATGGCAAAAAACCATTGAACGGATCAATGGATTGATTGCCCGGGTCAATGGGTCATTGACTAATTCAACGATTTTTTGCCAGGGACCGGGTTTGGGGTAAAATGGAACCGGTTGCCTGGACGGTTCCTGGGCTGAACGGTCTTACCATCTGGGTCACCCGGGAGTTCTCGATGTGAAACAAAGGACAATTATGTAGAACTTAGAACTATCACTATATGATCATGTTCTTTTATATGAGATGCTTTGTTGAAGGAATGTTTAAAAAATGAGCACATGATGATCTTTTTAAAGTCTTTATATGAGTTTCAAGAGTTGAGTAATTATAATTGCAAGTTTGTTATTAAGAAACCATTGTCTTTTTTAATGTAGCAAATAGTAATGTTATAATAGGGCCCCCTCTGCTGTATATATATTAAAGAGAAAGGGGTGGTCTCCCCTTTTGCCAAATGGCAGTATTTCCTTTAATATACATATGTAAAAGGTTCTTCATTGAAGCATAAGATTCAACCGTTCAGTTCGAATGGACGGCTTGTTCTGACAACAAAAACTACAAATAAAAAATTATGGAACTGTTCTGGCCACCAGTTTCCAAGTTGATGGTTCGATCGTCCGTTTTGAATGGATGGCCCATTCTGACAATAAAAATTGCACACAAAAAATTGTGTGAAGTCTATTAAATAGTATCATATGTGTTATGTCATTCGAGCATGTGACTAATACAAACCGAAAAAGGAACCGTTTTGGCCACCGGTTTTTGGGTCAATGGTTCGATCATCCGCTTTAAAGGGGTGGCCCATTTTGACAACAAAATAAATTACGGAATCATTCTAGCCACCGATTTTCGGGTCGACAGTTCTACTATCCGATTCGAATAGATGACTTGTTTTGACAACAAAAAATATAGGCCAAAATTTGAGTGTGTGAGGTCCATTAAGCAGTATCATACGTGTTCTGTCATTCGAGCGTGTGACTCATACGACCCGAAAATGGAACCGTTCTAGCCACTTATTTTTGGGTTGATGGTTTGACCGTCCGGTTTGAACGAACGACCCATTTTGACAACAAAAATTAAAAAATAAAAAGGCCAAAAACCATTGAATGGGTCAATGGGTTAACGATTCGACCACTTGGGTCAATGGGTCATTGACCGATTTAATGGTTTTTGGCTAGGGATTGGGATTAGGTTAAAACAGAACCAGTTGCTTGGACAGTTCCCAATTAAAAAAATAAAAAAATGGACCCGTTTTGACAACAAAAATTACAAGCAAAAAATTGAGTGTGTAAGGTCCACTAAGCAATATCGTATGTGTTATGCCATTCGAGCATGTGACTCATACATCCCGAAAACGAAACCATTTTAGCCATCGGTTTTCGAGTCGATAGTTCAACTGTCCGGATCGAATAGTCCACCCATTCTGACAATAAAAATTAAAAAATAAAAAATGAGCAAAAACCATTGAATGGGTCAATGGGTCGACGGTTTGACCACTCGGGTCAATGGGTTGTTGACCGATTCAACGATTTTTGGCTAGGGATTGGAATTGGGATAAAACAGAACTGGTTGCCTGGACGGTTCCCAATTAAAAAAATAAAAAATGACTAGAAACCATTGAACGGGTCGACGCTTCGACTGCCCATGTCAATGGGTTGTTGACTGATTCAACGGTTTTTGGCTAGGGACTGGCATTGGGGTAAAACAAAACAGGTTGCCTAGACGGTTCCTAGGCCAAAATGTCCATTCGTTTGGGTCAACGACGGTTCGAAAACCATGGTTTTTATGCTTTTGGATTTTCACTATTCAAAGGTTTCTTCTACCATGGGCTTTATTCAAGTGTGTGCAGTATGTTCTTTTTTTTTTTTTTTTTCATTTTCTGCTTTTGTATTTTTTTTTTCTATTTGGTCTTCTTCTTCAAGATCCTTCAAAATGGTCTAGGGTTTATTACCATTTTATTTCTTCTCTTTTGTTTTTTCTTTTGGTTTTCTTGTGTAATGTTTTTCTTATTTTCTTACAAGATGATTTGATTTATCTATTTCTTTGATTGCATGTATGTTTAGCTCCGTCTCAAAGCGGAACTTTGAACTCAATTTTTTGATTTTTTTTCATGGTTTTTCCAGTTTGGTGGATTTATTGCCAATTTTTTCTGTGTGTTAAGGTCACTTTGGACTTATCTTTCAAGATTTTGGAATCCCTTACAATGTCCACCCTTTCCATGACTATGACTACAAAGTTATTTCGTCTAATTATTGACATCTAGAAAAAAATGACTTAGAAACGGAACCGTTTTGGCTACTAATTTTCAGGTTGACAGTTTGACTGTTCAGTTTGATTGGATGGCCCGTTCTGACAACAAAAATAAAAAAATGAAAAAATAATTAAAAATAAAAATGGCCAAAAATCGTTGAATGGGTTGATGGTTCAACCATCCGGGCCAACAAGTCATTGACTGATTCAATGATTTTTGGGCAAGGACTAGATTTGGGGTAAAATGAAATCGGTTGCCTAGATGGTTCCTAGGCCGAACAGTTCTACCATTCGGGTCAACTAGAAGTTATTGAAGTGAAACAAATGACATTTATAAAGTAGAACTCAGAACTATAACTCTATGATCGTGTTTTTTTTTTTTATATAAAATGCTTTGACGAAGCAATATTTAAAAAACAAGAATAGGACTTCATATGAATTTCAAGACTTTGTTATTTATAATTATAAAGTTTTATTAAAAAACAATAGCAAATAACAATATTATAAGTCCATTCCAACCCGTGCGAAGGAGGGCCTCCGCTGGTTAATTATTATTGAATAGACCCTTCGTTACTTTTTGAGCGGGGCTTTCACCGTTACATGTACTAGTTACTAGTCAGTAGTCTATGTCTATTGTCTGGTCTTATATATTATATACTATCAACTATATACTTTTTGTTTTTTTTTTTATTTTTTTATTTTTACTTTTAACGGTGTAAATGTGTAATGCAAGTCTAAACTTAATTGCAAACCTTGCTAGTCTCCCCAGAAGAAGAGTTGATCTTCATCCATGGCCATGGGGCTTCAAAGTCCATTCTCTTCTTCTTCTTCTTCAAAGGAGGGGTCCTAGTCCCACTAATAACACCATTCTCTTCCCGCCCTCTTTTGCTTCCTTTCAACCATACTCCGAACAACTTCAATGACACGTTCTCTTCTTTTTCATCGTCGTCATTTTCTTTCTTATCCAATAATCCGTCATGGTTGTTGGACCCTTTGCGCCCTTGCATCATGATGCGATTAATCTGATCAGATGATACGCTAACGTACTTGGAGAGGAAAGCAATGATCTCCTCACATTGCTTCTTCTTCTGCGCCAGCTCCGAGTTCAGCAGTTGATTGTCTTTCCTCAGCTTCTCGTTCTCGTCCGACAAATCCCATAAGTGTTGTGTCACCGTCGCCTCGCCGGACGGGTGGTTCTTGGAGTCGGGAGAGGAGGTGGAACTGGATCCCAAGTTCTCGCCTGAATTAGCAGCGGGGAACGAAATAGGTCCTCCACCCACTCTGTTGGATTTTTCCCCGGCGTGGGTCTGTACCGTCGTCTTCCGGCGATGTATCTCGCTGAGAAGATCTTTTTCTCCTCTCCGAAAGTACTCGTTCGCAAATTCCCATCTGTCCGGCACGATCTTTCGGAATCCCTGCTCACAATATACGCATGATTATGACTATAGGCCTCTGGAGAGAGTTATAGGAAGAAGATGAATGAACACCATGGATCTAAAGAACTTGCATATACACACACGTGGAACATGGATTTGTGCAAGGGACGAAAGAACTAAAAAGAATTTGCGTAGTATTAGCAACTTCTTAAAATTTAATAATGCTCGTAATGTAAAATACATAACTACGGGTACCAATATGCAAATAGGTCAAAATACAAAGGGGCATTGAAAAGAGAACAAATTTTAATATTGGAGGGATAGCATAAAAACTTACAGAATAAATGCTTATTAAATAAGCAATAGTGTTTGGTGAGAAGGCATTACTTTCTTATGGGCGTAGTGGTATAGGTACTTTGATGATCAGGTGGCAGGTCAAAATGGGCTAGAAAGAGTTCATTTTTGCTACCATGATGTCATAGTGTAAGGCTAAAAGTAAGAATCATAGCCTTAGATGCATGTATTCCCATGGCCCCACCAAGATGCCACCTCATTTAATTCAAGGTGGGGCCATAACAATACATCAAGGCTTTCATTGTTTTGACCCCCGATTGTAGTAAAAGTTGTTTGGGCAAAAAATGCAATAAGTACTTCTTTAAAACGTGGTTAATATGTCTACCGGATTAGATTTGATCCGACCCAATTTAATATGGGTCCATTTGTAAATGGATTGGATCCAATCCAATCCAAAACCTAGATGATGCGGCATGATCCGGGCATTCCTAGCTGGCTGCTAAATGGCTCCTTGCTGGCAACAAACGACACCTGAGAAGATGAAAAGAAGGATTTTGGGGGATTTTACCCAGTGGGAATACTCTGATGCTTAAGTTAGAATGCAAGAAAGAAAGAAAAGAAGAGTCGGTAGCTAAGAGTGTAGGTCGCGCTTTATCACTATACTCGAGAGATTAGAGGTCTCTAGAAGAAGCTTCTTTTCTGCCCTGAGGGCTTTTATACGGGTACTCTTATGAAATCAAGCATAACCGCCACTGGGCCCCTGCCACAGCCGTTACCTGTTAGGGCTGCGCAAGTGGCCGTTGTGACGTACTCCTCGCCCGGGTGAGTGACACGTCTCCAAAGTGACAGGCACACTTCCGCCTGCTGAGAGACGGGGGTGCAGACTGTCGAAATGACAGGGATTGCGTCGTTAGTAAGGGGTGTAGCGCAGTCTGATCGATACGGCCTGTCAGATAGAAGCTTCCTGAGAAATGCTCATGCGGTCCATTGGCGAGCTACTTTGCAGTGAGCTCGGAATACTTCAGGAGTACCCTAAGTAGAATTGGTCATCGGGATGACTTATCTGCTTAGGAGCTCGGGTGAGCTGGTTTTCTTAGCTTGCAAGCTAAAGCTGCCTCGGAATATCCCTTTAGAGGTAGCTCAGGGAACCCGAAGCTCGCGTTGTGGCGAACTCCTCCCTTTGCGTGTTATGATGTAGCAAGCTGCTTTATGGGCCCGTTACTTGGTTGTACTGGGCCTCAATGCTGAGCTGTCACTTACGCTGAGTCAGTGTCTACGTGTCACCGTTTCATAGGTTGGGTCAAATCATCCTTCATCACTAGACAAACCAAGTTCAAACTAGTCCAACTAAAATACAAATAGATCATATTGGAATCTGATCCAAAATGAATGAAAGATAAAAATTACATGTAAAACCCAAAAAATATAAAAAAAACTACAGAAACATATTAAAATTTCACAAAAATATAAAATGCATCAAAGTAAAAATAAAATAAAATAAATCAAGATAAAAGAAAAGACAAATTAAATCAATTTCTACACTAAATCATGCTTTTCAATAAAATCCAGAGCTTTTATAACAAATCAATTTCTACACTAAACTACGAACACTAATGTCACTTATTTCAAACCCCATATGCAAAATCATCTATAAAACCAAATGCATTTTAAAAAGACTCTAGATCTCCTACCCACAACAATTCTACCCATGCCTACCCACAAAATACTCATTGCATTGGGAACATCTCCCATGCATATATAATAACATGTAAGAGGATGAGATATTCTGCCTTCCTAGTTGCAATATTATGTGGGTAGAATTGTCATGAGTAGGAAATCCGGACTCTCTTGAAAGAGTTGATAAAGATGCAAAAAATCTTAAAAGAAGAGTAAAAAAAGGACGAATAAAATGAAAAATGAGTTTTAAATGGCAGTTTCAGTTACCTAATCGAAAATTCAGAAAATAAACCACTTTTAACCAAAATTGGATGATATGAACCAATTTTAATTCTTAAATCTGAGATTAGAATCAAATCCTACAATTTCTACATTCAAATCCACCAGCAAAGTTCTTTTCTTTTTCTTCAGATTATGATGGAGTTGTTTTGATTAGTTCTTGTCACTAAAAAACCAAAATCTAGAAAAGAAATGAAGAAAAACGGAGCAATCAAAATCCTCTTTCTTTTCATGGACTCAAACTGACCAGAATCCGCCAATAGTTTCTCACTTTCTTGTCACATCATCACTTGCTTGCATTTCATTGTCATCACAATTCACGCCATTGGACAATTCCAACCAAAGAATTAAGAAAGAATGGACGAGTTTAATGAAAAGTTTGATGCAACTATTGGAATAAATGTCGTCGTTAGAATTGATGCAGAATACTCTCGAGTCTCGCCATGATGTTGCCTTCTTTAGATCGTCACTCATCATTCATCACATTCGATCTGTCAAAAAGAGGGGCTATGGCTTTGGCAAGATTTTTTCCAATGACATATGATCGGAGTCTTGAAGATAAGACCTACCTATCAATCCCAGCATGAAGAAGAGTTTGGCAGAGAGATCTTTTCAAAACCCTCAAAGCATGCCTCAGGCTGAAACCGTTGGATTGCTGGAGAGAAAGCCTCTCTAATATGCCGCCGGAGAAACTACGAGAGAGAAAGAGATGAAAAACCTAAACCTTGCTAGATTAGATTTTTATTATTGAGTGGACTACTGAATGGGCCTTTCAGTCGTTGGACGATCAGATTTTGGACCAGTCCAATCCGAATTGATGAGAGCCCTAGTATAAAGTCAAATATTTTGCTGAGTAAACGTTATTGTTTTTTTTTTCTCTTTTTCCTACCGGGAAGCCAATCGGCTAGAAGCCTAGAATCACCCCCAGACGGAGTCAGATCTATTCCCAAGTCCCAACAAACGAATTCAACGCTAAGGGAGATGTGTACAGCTGCAGTGGTACGTTGGGAGCGTTTTGTTTTCAGCAGATCTCTACCCCTCCCAAACGCAGGTTTCAAGAGTTCCCCAAGAAACCATGTGTGACGCTTGAGTCTTGACAACGGGTGAGCGTACACGTCCCGCGTCTTCAAGTACTAAATCTACGAGACTACGACTACGAGACATCTACGCGTCGGCCAATGCATTACTAATCCGCTTCGATTCCATCGGATTATTGGTCAAAATATTGACCACGACGAGTCGGGAATAGGGTAGGCTTGGGTTGGTTGTCGGGAGATGTCATGTTCTGAGGTGGGCCTTATACCCGAATTCTATTCGTAGAACGAACGGTACAAGAAAGAAAAACCGAACAAAGGAGGAGGATGGCTTGTTCTTGTCAAGACAAGAGAGCTGTCCATCCTTTTTTTCTGCATGCAGCCCAACTCACTATTTAGTATTGACCTCAGATCTAAGACCTAGCACTTGCCTCAGAAACATACAAGTGGGAGCCGATTTGATTAATCGGCCGACTCACAACCTTCAAACTAATAAACTTGAAAAAAATTAATAACGAAGTTCGTCGGTAGAGAATGGAAGCTCTGATCTTGTGACAACTAATAATAGAAAACAAAGACTGAAAAAAAAAAGAATTGGAACAAAGCGATTTCTTCCATTATCAGATTTGAATGGAGAAAACAGAAAAAAAAAAGGAAAGAGGGAGAGAGAATAGAGAACGTACATAGATGTTAAGTTGGCGAACGAAGCTTGAGAAGTTGCTATGTTTGAAGTAGTCAGGGAGCAAATCTCGAGCGAAATCCGCAGGATTCCAGACAACGAAGGTGGTGCCGTTGTCGTTCCATGAGATTACGTCGTCCGTGCTTCTATCCTCCACCAACTGAAAGGTCTTTGTCAGGAATGGCGCCGGAACGCTTCTATGTGCCATCCCCTTTTTTTCTTTTATCGTCCTACTCTGTATTTCTCCTTCTCCGGCCAAGGCATGCAAAAATCACCCTTCAACACTTCCTAAATTTAAAAGGCAGCCTGGACAACCCTAATCTAAACCCCAAAAGTAGAGGAACAAGTAAAATGTATAGGATTTATTATTATTATTATTATTATTATTATTATTATTTTAAATCTCCAACCCAAACAAAAAAAGGAAAGGACAAAAAAAAAGTATTGAATGATGCTGGATTACTGATGACGGTGTTAACAGTGGTGGATGGAGCTGAAAAGCAAAAGAGCAGTTAAGAACTCACAACCCCAACAACAAAATCCAGTGACCAACAACCCCGAATTCATAAGATGCCAGTGCGATCGAGAATAAGCCAAACTACCGTTGCTACGATGCCGCTCTCCTTCCATTTATGATTTACCAGTCCTTCACGGTTTCACCTCTAAACGACGAGCGGCTCGGATCGATCTCGAACTCGAACCAATCCACAGGCCCACAGTCATCACTACTCATCACTACTTGTTTTTTATTCTTATGCGATCGGGAATACCCTTTGAGGAAGAAGAACAAGAAGAGAGGATCAGAGAAGTGTAAGGCAGGCTCAGGTTGGTCGTTTCTGTTATTATTAAACAGTTCTCTCTTCATGTAGTAGAAGAGTTTAACAGACGCCTTTCTACAAGAATGATTAAAAATAATAATGGCTACCAAAAAAAGTTAAATTATCCCCCACACTTTCAGAATTCAGATTCAAATACTTTGCCCCTTCAAAAGATTTTCATTGACTGTCATGTGCTTCTTAAACATTTTTAAATCCCAAACTACCCTTTTACCTAATTTGTTGGACTATTTTTCTCTTTTTATTTTTATATACTTATAAAATCTTTACATGTGTTCTTTTCTCTTTTTATTTTTATATACTTATAAAATCTTTATAAAATCTTCACATATCAGTTTAATCATCAATGCATATTGACGATGAAAGTTAACTGCTTTTCTACCCATTTTTGTCATTTTAAATGGCATCCTTACATGTATGAATCTCGTAAGGGCATTTTAGTAAATTAACATTCTTGGTTAATCCAATAAATAGGGATGGGGCAAAGTGTTGAAATCTAAAGGTTCAAGGGGGTTGTTGTCTCAATGAAATTCATGAGGAGGCTAAGTTTTATTACCCAAAATATAAAGTGATAATTTGTAATTTACCCAAAAAAGTGATATATTAAAACACACCCTATGGTTAATTGATCTTCTTTTAATAAATTGTTTGTATTGTTTGTCTGGAAATGCTCACGTAACTATTCAAGCTCAATAAAAAATGTTTAAGGGCATAAATCCATGTTCAAAAGTACCCCTAACATTTCATATCAAACTTTTAGAAAGAAAAACTATCTGATTTTAGAAAAATGAGCAAGAGAGAACATAGCATATATGTTCCTTCTTCAAACAAATAACAAATTAATCTAACGAATTAGAGTATTTAATTTGTGTATTGTTAGGGGTAAGAACAACATTTTCATTTTTATTTTCTTTTGGTTAAATTTGTTCAGACAAATATTATGTTTTTTTTTTTTTCCTGAAGGTACATATATTATGATTAAAACCATTACATTTTCACTTCAAAAAGGTCGATTAAATAAATCGGTTGCAAATTAAAGAGTATGTTTTGGTAAAATGCAAACTAATAGGTTTCAATAAATTCAAGAAACTATAGGGGTGTTTTAATAAATGAACCATAAAATTAGAAAATAATTTTGGTGTCTTGATCTGTAGTCTACACACTTGGCAGGCATGTGGGCTCTTTCAATTGTTTCAAAATTTCCTTCTAGTTCCAGGGTCGGGGGTCCTCTTTTTTTTTCAAAAGAAAGCAGTCAACACTTCATTAATTTAAACCGAACTGTACAGATGAAGATAAATGATGGTTATAGAATATTTTCACCTGGCCTTTGCATGCCAGATAGGCTATTGAATGATCATCTTTGTTGTAGTTTCTATTTATATTGTACAAAGTCTAATTGTTCAAAAGTAGATAAAAGTCTTGATAATTGTGCCCAATGTAACCGGTCTATCCACTTCTTTGGTTGACTTTTATCCTGCAAAAAATCTATCAACTGTGATGAGTCGCTATATATCATGATCCTGGATATCTTGAGTTGGCTAACTGCTTTGAGCCCTTGAATTAGAGCCCAGAGTTCCGCATCATAACTGTCGATGGCCCAACATGGTTCTCATTTAGCAAGGATTGTGCCTTTGTCTGTGCATTGGATGATGAAAGCTCGTCCTGCAAGACTTGAGAGTAAGTCATACGATCCATCAATGTAAAATGTGGTGAGGGTGTTCTGTCTCTCGTTTGTTGGGGTGAAAATCCTTATATTTTCAAAGCATTGGTCCTGAGAGCATTGATACTTCCACACTTGAGATATAATGCCCCTTGGGCTGGTATTCTTGTGGTAAAAAATGAGGTCATTTCTGGCTCTCCATATGAGATATAGTACAGTACAACCCTTCTCTACAAGATGTATAGACTCTTGTGGTGATAAGTTATTTTTAAAATTTTCCCACCACTTTATGATGGAAACATAAACTTCCTCTTCCTCTTTGATGTCATTCGGGTTCAGTTCTACCTGGGCTTCACGCCAAACTGCTCTTGTGAAAGGGCATGTAAAGAGTATATGTGAGGTTGTTTCCTTTTAATGTCTACAGAAAGGGCAGTATGTTTCAAAGGGTGGAGCCATTTTGTGCATTTACTTCAGGTTAAGAGGCCATTCTACACCACTTTCCAAATGAATACTATGCACCTATAGGGAATGTTCAGTTTCCATAGATCTTTCCATGGGAAATGTGCTTTGCAGGATGATGGTTTCTGGTTTTCAAAAACCTTGTATGCTGACTTCACTGTGTATGTTTCGGAGGAGTTGTGTTTCCACAAAATGTTATCTTGGCTTGACTCTATGCCGGGGGTAATTTGAAGGATATGAAAGCATGTTTGTTCATCAAAAAATTAGGCCAAAATATGATGGTTCCAACTCCGGTTTGGGCTCAAATAGTGATGAGACATGTTGGTTACGGTGAGACTCGATGGTTGTGTCTTTTGGATATGGGATTCCTCCTGTGGTAGTTGGAACCCACGGGTTGGAGAAAACTAAGATGTTCCTGCCTGAACTAACTTGCCATATTATGTTTGGCTTCAATTATTTTAGAAATTTGTGTGTGGAACGCCACCATAGTGATGAGTTGCGGGTGATTTTGGCCCGAAATGGGCTTTGATTTGGGAAATACCTTTGTTTGATGATTTGGCTCCAAAAAGTGTTGGGAGAGGATATCATTCTCCATACTTGTTTCCTAAAGACTGCCTTGTTCATGTCTTGACTTTTTCTGAATCCCAAGCCTCCATTTTGTTTTGCTTGATTTTCTATTCTCCATTGTATTGTGTGTTTGGACTTGTTTTCACCTGCATGCCACCAGAAATCCTTCATCAACTTGTTCAGTTTAGAGAGTGTTCCATGAGGGAGAATTGTTGTCTACATGGAGTATACTAGCATGGCTTAGATGGCTAATTGGATCAAAGTGGTGTGACTTGCTTGGGATAGAAATCTGGAGTTCCAAGATGTGATTTTTTATATCACTTGGTCCACTAGGGGCTGATGTGTTGATATCCTATGGTCTTGTACTCCTAGTTTGGTGCATGGGTACTTTGTGCCTTGTAGAGGCTTTCTGACCTTGAGTATGTGAGAGATAAATTTTTCTATGATGTCTTGGAACATTGCTACTAAACATAATGGAAGACTTCTCATAGTTTGCCTTTTGTCCCGAAAGTTGCTCAAAAGTGGATAGGATTTGGCTTAGAACTTTAACCTGTGACACATCCGCCTTGTAGAAAATGATGCAATCATCCACAAATAGCGAATGGGTAATAGACATACCATTCCTACAAATCTTGGCTCCTTCAATGAGACCTTCACTTTTAGCACATGCTAACAATTGTGTTAGTATCTCCATACTCGTGATAAATAAATATGGGGAGAGGGGATCTCCTTGCCTAAGGCCACGTCTCAGATTGAAATGGCCATAACATTTGCCATTTAGTTTTACTGAGAAAGTTGGGGTAGAGATACATCGGTAGATCATTTGAATCCATTTTGATGGGAAACCCATTTTGTTCAGTGTTTCATTGAGAAAATTCTAGCCCATTTTTTCCTTCTCATTAAGTGCAATATCTCCTTGGTTAGTATGATGTTGTTTGTTATTTGTCTATTTTTAGAAAGCCAAATCGGAAAAGGAGAGACCACATCTTCTAGCACTGGCTGCATTTTGAGCACTAAACACTTAGAGATAATTTTGTAGAGAACAATGTAGAGGCTGATGGGTCTAAAATGTGTGGTGGTTGTAGGGTCATGGACTTTTGGTATGAACACCAAATTTGTGTTATTTATTTCCTTGGGGAGATGTTCAGAGTGAAAAATTGCAGCACCATTTGATGTATGTCATTTCCCACAATATCCCAAAAATGTTGATAAAAGAAAGCTGTGTACCCATGTAGACCTGGTGTTTTGTGAGGATGCATCTGCTTCACTACCCATGTTGATTCTTCAAAAGTTGGGGGTTGTAGGAGGTTCTCTCCATGTTGAATAGTGAGGGTTGGGGTAGGGATCAAAGAAAAGGGGCTGGTGTTCAAACATTCATTAAGTGTTCCCACCTCTTGCATGGAATTGATGAAGAGTTAAGCAATTTGTTCTTTATTGCATGTCCATTCTCTAGTTTGTTGCCTTAACCACTGAAAATTGTTTTGAATTGCTCTTTGGTTTGTTGTTTTGTGAAAATATTTTGTATTCTTGTCCCCTACTGTAAGCCATAGCTCCCTAGATTTCAGCCTCCATATTTTCTCTTCTTTTTCTTAACCAGTACGGGTATTGAGCTTGGAGGTCTCTGAGTTTTTGGTGATTTTCATTTTGCATTTGAGAATCAGAAATTTCCCTCTGCAATTTGTTAAGATGATCTTGTATCTTCTCAAAAGTCTAATGATTCCAAACTTTGAGATTTTTTTCCACTCTTTAAATTTTGTGGTTATTTGAAAATGTGGAGATCCTAGTATGTGGGTCTGTCATGCTGAAGTGATGATGTCTCTACAGTTTTTGTGGTCTGTCCAAAAAGGCAAGAAGTGGAAATGAGATGTTCTGCTAACTATGATTTATTCTGCAGTTAGCTTGATGAGTGCATGGTCTGATGAAATGATGGGTAGATGATGAACTATGGAGTTAGGATATAGATTTGTCCAGGAATATGTGCCAAAAGCTCTGTCTAGTGTTTCTAGGATTTTGGCTCTTCCATGCTACCTGTTTGTCCACGTGTAAGGTGGTCCTATAAAATCAATACCGATTAAGTTAAAAAGTTGAATGAAATTTTGGAGGTGTTTTGATGTTTTGGGGATTTGATTTTTGTAATTTTTTTGGTCTTGAGTTGTGAGGTCATTGACATCTCCAATTAAAAGCCTAGGGAGAGTGACTTGTTGTACGATATTTGTTAATTGAAGCCAAATGAGTTTTCTTTGATTTATTTAGGGTGGCCATGTATACAGATGAGGATCTAGGGTTTGGTGTGTGTGTGTGTGGGGGGGGGGGGGGGTTCAATTTGAAGGATGATGAAATTTGGCTGTATGTGGAGTGATTTTGCTGTGATGTTTCTAGACCAGCAGCATAAGAGCCCCCTTGATTGACCTCTTGATGGCTGGATCGAGTGACCCGATATTATAAGTTTTGTACTAAGCTCTTGTATTGTTCATGTCCATCCTAGTTTCACTTAGAAACCAAATGCTCGGTTTTTCTTTTATTATTGTTTTGCATAGGTTCCGGAGCTTTGAGGGTTTGTTAGCACCTCTGATATTCCATGAAAAGATTATCATTTTGGTGGCGGGGTGGGTGCGGTGTTGCTGTAGGTATGATTGAGAAGTTAAAATGGAAAAACCAAAAGTGATTTGTTGAGGGAGAGATTACCTGGCCTGTGAATATGGGGAGGTAAAATGGCTTTGATTCAAGATGTTGAGCAAAATGGTTAAGCCCTCCACCCTCCAGATTCCCTGCAAGAAAGCTTGATTCCACCTTATTGACCACCTGTGGCATCCCAGTTTACATCTAGTCTGATTGCTAGTGGGTGTGATCGTGGTGCATTGCAGATGGTTGTGGTTGAGTTGGCAATTCATACTGTGGTCCTAGGCTAGGGTAGTAGTTCACCAGTGCTCCATTTTTGACCATCAAGATATTATTGGTGGTGGCATCTGACAGGGAAAATGGGCGCCCCCTTGATTTTTCTTTCTTTCGTGAAGATCAATAGCACCTATCCATCCTTTTTTTTTTGTGATGTACAACACCCATGATTTGCTTCCATTATTGGAGACTCTAAGCTAGTCCATTGGTGCTGTGAGTTCGTAGTCGTTTGATTTGAACGATGTCCAACTGTTGTGTTGGATGTTTTCTTGAGTTTGTTCTTCTCTTCCTGTGACCGAATACTTGAGTTGGGTGGTGGAAATGATTGCATGGGCGGCGTGAGTTCCATATGGTGGCCATGGGAGGCATGCATGGTATGCATGTTATTTATGTGGCTGGCTTGCATAACTTTTGGTATGGATGCATGCGCTCCATTTGTATTTTGCACGGGGTTGTCGCAGGGAGCATTAATTGGTGGTTTTGCATGAAGACCACATGTCATCTGCATTGGGGCGCTTTCTTGGTGAGTTAACTTGTTATCGGTGGGAGTTGACTCATTCGTGGACTCACTGGATAAAAATCTAAAGCCGTTGCTGGACTGATCAATGCATCTCCATTTATGTCCTCCAACGCCGTCTTCTGAATCTTCACCAGCGCCATGATCACCATGCCTAATATGACAGGGTTCTTGCTTCTTTTTTTCTTAAGAGAAAACTAGGATTAACAATGGTTTTTCTGGTTGGTACTCCACTTGAAGCCATTCACTCAAATTATCGATGGATCAGTCTTCCAAAAAGCTCTTGTAATCTATGATCTGTTGATTCAGTCTCATGTAGGTGGTCCATGCATGACCTATTAATCCATAGTTTGCACAAGTTTTGGGTAATTTCTCATAGCAATAATGGAGCCATATTGGCTTACCTTGATAGAAGATGTTTTGGCCCGTATACAGTGGCTTATGAAGATCAATCTCTATTTTTTTCGAACATATAGACCTCAGATGAGGTGGCCTGTGCATGTTTTCTCTTGATTTGGTGTTACCTTGCCTGCGTAAGCTGTCAAGAAACTGATGTGGGCTTCTTCCACCATGCCTTTTGAAGCCAAACTTGCTGTGTCCATATCTGTTCAACCACACCTGTAGCAGAGTCTTTCCAGTCTTCAAGTAAAATCCAACTTTGTCTATGAAACCACGGACCTCCATTTAAAGCGGTGTTCTTGTTGTTTTCTTCTTTAAAGACGAATTCAATGGTGCCTCTCTCAATAAAGTTTTCTATTAAGGCATGTGTGATTCCCCATAGGTTTTTCACACGGGTAGCTAGGTTCTCTACACTTATTTGTTGTCTGGGGAAGATGTGTCCCTTTAGAGTGAGATTCGTGACATTTATTGCATCTTTTACTGGGTCAAAAGAGGGATAATCTTGGTTTGCTGTTACAGTAACTGCATGTGCAAAAAGTTGTGCTATGTCATTACTATTTGCTACGATGATCTCCTTACCCTTGTTTTTCTTCGATGACATCTGGCAATTTCGCATGCAAAAGACAACAGCAGGTGTTTTCTTGTGGGGCCCATGTAATAAAAAAAGCGGTCAGAAGAGAAAAAATGGGGATTCAAGTTAGCTGTAGGGAATCTTCAAGCAGAGGGTGGTCTAGAACTTTGGAGGGGTGTGAAGCTTGAGTTTCAGGAGTGTGGGAATGGAGTGGGGTGAAGCTGGGTGGTGGAAAAAAAACATTGAAAGGTAGCTGGGTTACAGGCTCAAGGTATCGTGCATGCCTCACCCTATGCAGCCATTTGCTTTTGGAATTTAGAACCAAGAAAACACAAATGGATGGGTCCCACCTCCAAAATGGGAAAAAAACAAAAGCATGTTGGGAAGACTTCCATTTCCAACCGTCTGATATGATTTGGAGCCTTAGGGGAAGATAAATAATTGAATGAGTCTGGATCTCCTGCCCACAAGAACTTTGTTCACATCTAACCACATAATATTACAGCCACACATGGGGAGTATCTTATTCTATTATATAATATTATACACGGAGATGTTCCCCATTCATGGAGGTGGTGTGCTGTGGGTAGATGTGGATAGAGTTCTTGTGGGCAGGAGGTTCAGAGTCAAGTTGAACAGCTCTTATAATATAAAATAACGTTGACCATTTATCTAAAATTCACACGTGACAAGATCTTGGGTCGCAAAACATTGTGCTTCACTGAAGTTCAGCTTCAGTAACTGTAAGTGCAAAGCCCCTTCGAACAGTCTTTACAGCCTTGCATTGGGATTAATACTTAATTTATCCGTCAGTAGTAATACTTAATTAATAATGATGCTGAAATAGTAACTTGACTTTAATTTTAAATTTGAAAGAGGCAATATCTATGATGTTCTTAGCAGTTATCAATCCAACCCACGCTATAACTTTCTTCCAATTATCTTCTAATGATGTTTAATCCCATACCTCTCACATAAAAATTATATTGGAGAAGAAAAAAAATTGATAGAGCATTACCGATTTTCCATAAAAAAACCTTATGTGGATTTGTTATTAGAAACAAGTGGAAATCATAAAAAAAAGGTAAAATACAAAAACCTCCCTTAAAATTTTTGACAATCATAAAACCTCCCCTATAGTTTAACTTTAACAAAATCCTCTCTTATATTTTCAAAAAAATCAACAAAAACCTCCCCTCCCTTTCGTTAATGACCAAGACAGAAATATCATAGTTATTCGTAAAATACCATACGTATAGAATTACATTTTTATCCTTAGACATCATTTGAGTTATTTATAAAATACCATTTTCGCCCTAACCCTAACAGTTGCAAGCAGTTGCAAGCAGCCACAGTACTCAGAATATTCCACTTTCCGAAATATTCCATACATCTTTCGGCAACGATTCTTCACTGGACGACGACCGTACTTCATCTTGTTGGTCGGTTTCTTCACTGGAGTTCGTTTTCTTCACCGGAATATTCCACTTCCCTTTCGTTTGCTACACATCTGCTATAGTCCGTGTTACACATCTGCTACCAATGTGTTCTCTTGTTCAAGTTACACCAATTTCATGTGGCTTGAAAATAAAAGATGAAGTACAACCATAAGGGCGGTTGTTACACTGGAGGGCCACCGAATGGATGAAGTGCACTGGCTGTTACGCGGTTGTTACACTGGTTCTCCTGTCCATGTTACGCTAGTTTCAAGCACATCTGCTACCCAAGCACTTCATCCACATGTGTTCTCCTGATAGTGTTACAGTAGTTTCATCCAGCGGTTGTACTTCATCTTGTTCGATCAATCTTTCCAACTAAAAAGTTTTAATCGAACGGTTGTAGGGTTTGAAGAAGCATCTCGTCACAATTTGCAACAGACAAATAATCACTACAGAGAGAAAAGAAACGAAAATTGTGAGGGCTCTTGACGGAAACGTGCCCCGATCTCTCTGAGCAACAACGGGTCTGAGCTTCCCGCCTTCATTCTGGCGTTCATCTCCGACTACGGTGAGCTCTCCCCTTCCCTCCATTGCCTTTTTATGTTTTCAATTTTTTGCTTCTCTGTCTGAGTTTTTCTCTTTGAAAGCAAGAAGATCCGCTCCAACATCACAAAGATAGGATGGGAGCTCCATTGTTTTTTCTGCCTTCTCTCTCTCTCTTTCTCTCTCTCTCTCCGCTTTCGTCAATGGAAGTAGAAGAGAGCCATTCAGCCAAAGGCGTTCTGTTTTACATGCGGCAGGATGTTGATATTATATAGCTTGTCGATTCATCATGAAAGTAATTGCAATAGGTTTACAATTGCAACAAAAGTAAAGGTTGGAGAGGTAGATTGAGCTCTAATTGTCATTCTCTTAGGTGGCTTGAACCAGAGTTTTCTACCCAAGCACCTTGAGTCCCACATGGATGAAACCAGTGTAATAAGAGAGGAACCAAGACAATAAGAGAGGGAAAAGGGTATTTTAGTAAAAATAGGTATACAATAACTCGTATAGGGGTAAAATAGGTATTTTGAAAAAAATTATCATAGGTTTAACATTTTCAGAAAATTCAAGGGAGGTTTTTGCTAAAGTTAAACTGTAGGGGAGGTTTTTATGATTGTCAGAAAATTCAAGGGAGGCATTTTGTATTTTACCCTAAAAAAACCGGTTGTTCGAACTCGAATTCAATCCCATTTGACTATATTTGGATTTAAGGAAAAGGAATTTGGTCCCTTTGGCTATGTTTGGTTTGAAGGCAAAGGTAAGAAAAGAAAGAAAAAGGGATGGAGGGAAAAATAGGCAAACTTATATAAGGTTTGTAAAGTTTTTTCTACCATTTCCTTCATTTTCCTACATTTTTCTTCAAACCAAACACATTGTGTCAAGGCTTGGGCTGGCAATTTAACCCTAACCCATCTAACTCATCCAACCCACCCATACCCACCCATTTGAGTAGTAGGTCAAGATGGGTCAAATAACCCATTAGGGTCAAGTGAAAAAGGGTTAGGTGAGGTTAGGGTGGGTCATGGGTAAGCATAGGTTACCCCACTTCTTGATTTCTTGTTTAGAGACCTTAGGGTTTGAAAATCAGAAAACCGAACATAACCCTCTGCTTCACCCTCTTTGCCTCCACTCCTCTGCCTCCGTCTCTCCGTCTCTCCGTCTCCCCATCTCCAGCCCTTCTCTAGTAAGTAGAGATGCTGCCTCCGACCATGCACTTATATTTGCAATGGGCGTCACTTTTGACTTTGGCTTACGAGTTAGAGATCAAGTTGTAGGTCTTCAAGTTGCAAATCAAGTTTGCAACGACTGTTGCCAGAGAAACCCCATTAAATAGCTAATCAAGTTGTAGATCTCCAATCTCTAGCCGCTGCTCTTGGATCTAGCGAGAGTGAGTGAGTGACAAGATCACTTCCTTTGCTACTTTTGAAAAGCTTTTGATGGCCTTGATAATAGACTATGATGCACATAGAGTAGCAAGTTTGTTCTTACTTCTAAGGCCCCATTCGCTTTTCGGTAAGTTATTTATTCGGGTAAATGCAATTATCTAGGTAAGCTTTTCCTAGGAAACACTTACCCGGGTAAGTGCATTTACCCATGTTCTTTTATTTCCCAAGTAAATAAGGCAATGGCCATTTTACCCATAAAAATTCATTATTAAAAGGGAATTTTTGTCCAATTCAAGTGCTATCAATTTTCCCCCTAAATGGGAAAATTATTTACCCACCTAGGAGACGGGTACCCAAGAAAATAAATTTCCCTAGTCCCCATATGAATATGACTAAAGAACATAAGATTCTTTCCCCCCTCTCAAAATCTCAAAAAATAATTCCCCCTAATTTCCTCTAACCTAATCTACTTTACCTGATTTCCTTGTCCTCTTGTGGGGTAATTGAGATTTATTAAGGAATGGATTGTCTAGACGTCTTTCTGAAAAAGTAAAAAAATAAAAAAAATAAAAACACTTAGATGTTGTGAGTTTGCCAGTCACATATGACATGTTTGGATGATGTGACATTTTACATGCCATTAACATCTAATGCCACAATTAGGAATGGACATGAACCAAGTTTTTCATGAGTTATTTGAGTTTGGCTTGTCAAAAATTTGATTTAGCTCAATTTAAATTGAACTTCAAATTGAGTTTGAACCTAATGCGACTAGGCTCATAGATAATTTTTTAATTTTATATAAAGTTTGTCTCACTATCAAACTCAATCCAAGCCAAGCTCAAGTATACAAGTTTTTTTAATCGAGTTGAATTCGATCTTGAGCCTGGAGTTTTTCTGTTGAGCCGAACTTGAGTAACCACATATTCAGCTTGGCTTGGCTCAAATCTACCCATACCCATAATTTAGCTCTTTTTTATCTTTCTTACACTTTTTATTAATGACAAGGATAATAAAAGTAATCATTTTATTAGATGGTCGAATTTGTGTTGGGGAATGAATTTGCCACATCGGCATATTGAATTTCTTGTCTATGGAAGTTCAATGTGAAATCAAGTAGCATAATACATAAATCCAGCTTGGGTTTAAACCGTGGCCCATTTCATCTAGGTACTCGTCCGAGTTGAGTGGCTGATCTCGCACTCCAACTCCAGGAGGTAGGGATGCAAATGGATTGGATCGAATTCAAATTAGGGTTATCCGAATTTGATTTGACACTGTTCATGTTGGATCTGATAGGCCTCGATTTGAATTTGAATTCTATCACTAAGTTAGATCTTCGGATCTAATCCGACCCGACTTGTTTTCTTTAAAAATTAATAAATTATTAAAAGAAAAATAAGATATATCAATTTAAATAAAGAAAAACAAAAAATACAAGTAATTTTTTTAATTATTTTCATCTTATATACATGTTTTTATAAAAAAAATAAACAATATAACATTTATAAAAAAGTAATGTAAACACTACATTTATAAATAAATAAATAACATATATATGTGTGTGTGTGTGTGTGTGTGTGTGTGTTATATTTATATTTATAAATATATAACATATATCAGATCAGCTCTTTTCAAATCAGATAGGGGGTGTGATCTGAATCTGATCCGAAGATACGAAAATCCGAACAGGGGTGATCTGAATTCGACCAAATAGGATCGGAACTCAGATCATGATCCGATCCATTTGCACCCTAGGAGGAATAGTTGTTTTCAAATTCCAAATTTTTTTATGGTTTAATCAAGAGAAAAGGGACCATCTAAAATGATCAAGAAACTAAGGAGGCATTCTACAAAATGAGTGTTTTTGTTTTGATTTGTTTATGGAATCGCTGCATCAACCAAAAAACAAAAACATGTTCTTTAACTCTGTTTTTGTTTTCAAAAGAAAAAAAAAGTTGGTTTTGTTTAAAAAAACAATACATGCATGTTTTTGGAACCAACAAAATAAGGGTTTTTAAAACAAAAACAAATTTTCTAGTAAAGAAATTATATGATTTATGGAATATGATGCTAAATAATAAGATGAAAACATGCTTTTAAAACCAGATTCAAGAAAATATTTTTAGTTTCAGTTTTGAAAAAAAAATACATAACCAATAAAACCAATAAAATGTTTTGTATTTTTGTTTTAAGAAACAATCTATTTTCAAACCATATAGTTTTGACTTATTTTGAAGACCGATGACAAGAAGAAATTCACATTGTAAAACGCCCCCTAAAACATTGATAATAAATCTCCTCCTTGTATGCTTCCCATGCTTAAGCTTGAGCTTTGAACACAATGCACTTCAGTTAAATTTTTTGTATACATGGCCATTGTCAACGGAATCCTTGTCAAGTGTTGTAAGATTCAAACATCTGATTCATATTGCAACTATTGATCAAAAAGGAAAAAATTAAAATTAAAACAAATCATGTAAAAGGTCCCAATTTTCATGGAAGGTTGCCCCTTTCTCCTTGAAAGTATGTGTGAAGATGGGTTTAGATTTCGAAGTAAAATACATGACGTAGATATCTGACTTGGTATTCCTCATGATAATTTCCTTTTATTATTGGTTCTCACCTGGGTGTTATCATATACTGAATTATCATGAAATTGATTTCTCACTTACAAAATTAATTTGGGTGTGTGAATTCCTGAATTTAAGGGTGTCAAAGGACCGGTTTTGGTCTGGACCCCACCTAATCTAAAATCAATTTAGATAGATTGGACGGACCAACAAGACACATTGGATTGGAGCAATCTGACCCAAAATATTTATTAGATTGGATTGGACCAATTTGGTCCAAAATATTTATTAGATTGGATTGGACGTGGTCCATTCATAATAAATTTGTATTGGATTAAGCCAATACAAATTAAAAGACCAAATTTAGGTTGAAATCAACCTAAATTAAAACAAATTTGAACAGATTGGATGGTCAAAACATTGAATTGGACTGGTTAAAAATGGTCTAAAATATTCATTGGATTGGACCTGGTCCATTTGTAATGGATTCACATTGGACTGGATCGGATTCGATTTTTTATTTTGATTTCCACAACACTAAGGATCCATTTGATTCACAAAAAAAATTGCAATCAAAATCCTTCAAAATCAGAATCAGAATAGCCTATTCCCATAGTCTGTTTGGTTCAAACAGGGATTTGAATGGAAATTGGAATCAACAGGAATAAGATTTCATTCCCAAAGGAGGGGCAGAGAATAACCATTCCTTCAAATGGAGGAATGCCATTCCAACATAAATGAGAATGAAATTTCAATTCAACCCAATCAAACAGCTGAAATCAAAATAATTTATTCTGATTCCGACTCCAGACCAAACCAGCTGAAATCAAAAAGCATTCCAACAGTAAATGCTTTTCTAGGCATGTAGATATTTTATAGATTAGTTGGATAGATGGTGTAGTGCTTGTTTAGTCACTCTCTCTCACCTAACCAGTGGAAATTGCTGGTAACAGACGAATATCAAGACGCGTAAAATTAATGGTGCTAATACGTCGAATAACCAGTTATAGAGGATACTAATAAGTTATTATTATTTTTATATTATTTTGGAAGGAAGTGTGAAGTGTGAACACAATTGATGAAATTAATTAATTAATGGGTTTATTTCCTCAAGTCTTGAGTAAACTTTGAGTCAAGGATGAGATTTACTCTGAAACAACGGTCTTTTCCCTGTTGGGCCATTAAAGTACAAAAAAAGTTCTCTTAGGCGATTGTTTTCAATTCGTGGATCAAATTTTGCATTCATATTCAATTGTGTTTTGACACTGGGAGAAAGAGAGATGGAAGGAATCTGAGAGGGCCTTTAGACACTGGCATATTGATTGATGTAGAGTTGTGTTCATTGTTCAAAGTTCAAACAGCAGTTTTTCGGCTTTGATTCGTAAAAATGCTAGGTCTGGGCCCTCTTTTTCTTTTGGTTGAAAAGAAAGTGCTGGGTCTGGGCCTGGGCACTTCGTTTAAACGGAGTGGATCAGATTCGAATCAATTTATATTCTAATATGATTCGATATTGTTTATGTTGAATCTTATAGGATTTGGTTTGAATTCAAATCCTATCGATAAGTTGAATCTTCGGACATAATTCGATTCGATTTGTTTTCTTTAAAAATTAATAAATTATTAAAAGAAAAATAAAATATATTAATTTAAATAAAGTAAAATAAAAAATACAAACATTTTAAATTATTTTCATCATATATATACATGTTTTCTATAAAAAAATAAATAATATAATAAATTTTAAAAATATGATAAAAAATATTTATAAATAAATAAATAACATATATATGTTATATATATATTTATATTTATAAATATATAATATATATCGGATTAGATAAGAAATCTAAATCCGATCTAAAGATCCAAACATGAATTATCCCAATTTGACCAAATAAAATTAAATTGATCCAATCCATTTGCACCCCTAGATTTACGGGGAATTGTTTTCCCACGATCGTGACAAATATGATCATTTCAGTTATTGGAATTTCATATCCGCTAACGTGGACTTAACAACTTTCATATTCTATATTCTCTACCCTTTTAGAGAATATATAATGGGAATTAATTTCTTTTCCACAGATGACAGAACTTCAAAAGCAAGCTGCCCATGGTCTAGAAAGGAACTACATTTCCCAGGCTTCATACTCATTGCAAGATGTTATTCTACATTCTTAGTTTCTACATACATTATTTTATATATAATATTTGGGGTGGGGGAGACGAGTCCTCGTTCTGTGCACCGACGGGTGCATTGGATGAATGCACCTACCAATCACGTTCAGCCACATCCAACGAGCGCAGAATGTGTAATGGTAACGTAGGTTTGGCACTGAACATAGAAAGACAAAAATTTTTCATTTTCTCTTTCCCTCTTTATACTCATTTCAAACCCTAGCACCTCCAACAGTGAGAAGCTCATTGGCGCCTTCACTCTATCCCGGTGCCCCTGGTGAAGCCCCCGGCGGTGAGAGACAAATCGTCTGACCTCTAGTCTGTACGTCTTCCTCTCCCTCTTCTTTTTCTTCTTCTTACAAACCTTTTTTTTTTCTTCCTTTCTATTTTCAACAGGTGATAGGATTCACCTGAACGAATGATTAGATGAGGAAATATCTTTCCATAGCATGTTAGTAAATAGTAATGGACACATTAATGGGAATGGAATGACTGTACTTGCTCTCACTATCAAGATTCCTAAACGGATGTATCCTTTGAGCCCAAATTAGAGTTTCAGAATTTTCTGCCTTCACCAATTAAATTAAGCTTAAATATTTTGATGGATTAACCAATTAACTCAAAACAGCCCGATTGATGTTCATAAAGGCAGGGCTGTCAATTGGACTCGATTTGGTCCAATCCGATTCGGTCCAACATTGGTCCATTTACAAATGTTTTGGACCAAATCCGGTCCAAACCCCATACAAACTGGATCTAATCCAGTCCATTCGAAATGCAAATGAACTGGATTGGACCCAATCTAGTCCAAACTAAATGAAACTTTAAAAATTACATGAAAATTTAGAAAATATATAAAAAAAAATTGCATAAATATATTATTAAAAATCTAAAAATATTAAAAATTGCATAAATAAAGCCTACATTAAAACTGTATCAAGAATTATAGTTGTATATGTGAGTATATTATATAGTTATATCTAAGGTATTTTAAAACCCAACTGGATAGGGAATCGTTCTAGGGCTGGTTCCAGTGCCAAACAGTCTGACCATTCGAACCAAATGGACCATCTGTTTTTACAAAAAAAAGATAAAATAATTAAAAAGGGGCCAAAAATCATTACCCAAGTCAATGGTTCGACTTCCCAGGTTAGCAGTTCATTGACCAAATCAACGGTTTTTGGCCAAAAAACGATTTTGGGGTGAAATAAAACCAATTAGATGATTGATTCTCAATTTTTCTGGTTCAACCATCCAGTTCGGTTTTAAAAGCACTAGTTATATCAAGAATCAAAGCTTGCATTCATTGATGTGAACTCAACCACAACAATTTCATATGGAAAATTGAGTTAAGTGGGTGACGTGGATTATGGATAAAAGGTTTATCCCTAGACTTCTAAGCAAAGTTTTTTAAATCAGATCTTACAAGGAACTGTTATGAGGATCAATTCTTGGGTGGAATGGTCCAACCATTTGGACTGAACGGCCCGTATATTTTGAAAAATATATATAAAAATAAAAAATCGGCAAAAAACCATTCTCCGGGTTGACGATTCAACGGTTTGACTTCCCAGGTCAGCAATTTGTTAACCA
The DNA here is from genome assembly GCF_056320005.1 of Nelumbo lutea. NCBI lineage: Eukaryota > Viridiplantae > Streptophyta > Magnoliopsida > Proteales > Nelumbonaceae > Nelumbo > Nelumbo lutea. The sequence goes on from NC_142684.1 coordinate 120,516,417, forward strand.
AATCAATGGTTTTTGGCCCAAAAGCAGTTTGAGGGTGACATGAAACTGATTAGGTGACCGGTTCTCGGTTTTTCCAGTCTGACCATCTTGTTTGGTCCAAGTTTGAAAATACTGATTATGGGTGAGTGGACACAACTCAGATTCGCATCTGAATGGTAAACAAGTTATTGTCCCAATATCCAATATATTTGTGCATCAGGGCTGATCATATACTGTCCAAATTTGGTAGGAAAAGAAATCCATATTATCATATCAAGTTTGGTTTCATTTCAAAATATGAACTTTGGTAAATGATCGAAATCCAAAATGAGTACAAGCAAGGTCAGATCTTGGTTTGTATCATTCCGTTTAAGGGTGTCAATGGACCGGTTTTGGATTGGATCCCGTCCAGTCCAAAATCAATTTGGATGGATTAGACAGATCAATAAGACATATTGGATACCAATCTAGTCCAAAATATTTATTAGATTGGATTGGACCTGGTCCATCCATAACAAATTTATATTGAATTGGGTTGGATTAAGTTAATATCTGGTCCATTGATATAAGGTAAGAATATATGTCAATGGACCGAGTTTGAGTTGAAACCAATCTAGATCAAAATGAATTTGAATAAATTAGATGGTCCAAACATTGAATTGGACCGGTCCAAATTGATCCAAAACATTCATTGCATTAGATTGGACCTGATCCATTTATAATGAACTCACATTGTACTGGATCAGATTGGACCGAATCCAGTCCAATTGACACCCCTAAATTTCTATTTCATCACGTCGCGTTGAGAACCGACAAGGGAAGAACACAAAGTCTGGAACATGCTTAATTCTTATTGCAGAAGTCTTTGTAAAATGTGCATGCTTAATTCTTACTGCAGAAGTCTTTGTAAAATGCACCTTCTTCAATACAGTACTGAAATTAGATTAAATGCAAAATGAGAAAATTAATGAATAATGATAGAATGGGGTGCAGACGGAAGATACCCAGAACACCAACACAATAGAAATGTATGTATGTGTATAACAGAATTCACAAGACAGACTTCAACCAAGCATTATGAGAGTTAAACGAAATGCAAATAAGGCTTATAGACTGATCATGAATGCTGATATTGGGTAGGTACAACTGCTACAATTATCAAGAAATGATAGAATGAGGTAAGACTGAGGTGATTTGTATAGGAAATATTAAATGCTAATGTTGAATCAGTAATGAATGACAGTTTATCGAATAAAGTTAAATAGCTAATTCAGACAAAAGAGATTTTAACGATTCGGGTCTGATTCTGCTAATATGAAGGAAGGAACAAATCAGACGTGTTTCTCAGATGTTTCAAAGGTAAACTAATCGGATCATTCTACTAAGCAGGATTGATCAAGAAAAAAAAATCACAATAGACAGGGAGTTTAGAACTTTCATGTTCAGATAACGTTGGGTATCTTCTCCCTTTGCAAATACGGTGATGATGGAACATGCAATCGGCTAAAGCTTTTGCTCTCCAAGATCAAATGGAGCGAACAGAGGTGTGTTTCGTCAGCCTATTTTTGCCGGATTTGCATCTGTAATCTGATATGTGGAGCCAATGGTGGGCTGATTGCAGCCCTATTGTGAAGTTGTTAGTGGTGGTTGCTGTAGTCGCTTGCCCCAGTGAAGCAAAGAAAGAAAAAAAGGAGGATTGCTGCTGTAAGGGTGTTAATCCCTTGGTGCCGATTTGAAGTCGAAAGTGATGACGTTGGAATCTACAAGGAAGTTTTGTGTTATTCTATTGAATGCCCCCGTATTGGAGACGTTCTCCCCTTTTTATACTCTATTTTTCCAGGGCTCATTTTTGGGGTTTTAGGAGGGTTGTCAAGAGCCGTTGGGGAGAGAAGCCAGAAAGGAAAGGGGACAGATGAGAAAGATCTTGGGAGCAAGAAAGGAAAGCCAGAGGGAGAGTAAAAGCAGAAAGAAAAAAAAAAAAAAGGAAGATACGGTGATAGAAAGAGGAAGAATGAAAGGGAGGAAATGGGGAGAGGAGAGGAGAAGGGGAAAGAAGAGGAAGCCGGGGAGAAAGGGAGAGGGGTCCGGTGGGGTCAGAAATAAAGAGAATAAAAAAAGGGGGAGGAAAGGGAGTGGGGTCCGGTGGGGTCAGAAATAAAGAGAATAAAAAAAGGGGGTTCAGTGCTTACATTTGCTTCTCTATGCCACTAGCTGTGTGCAGTGAGTGGCAAAGAACCTAGGTGATTAAATAGGGTTTCGGGTTTTAGTGGGAAGGTGCAATTAATGAGAGGTTGCCCCTCTTGGGTGCCCCGTGTAGAAGCACGTGGCAACCAAGAAGAGAGAGGACTAGGGGCAAGGAGGGCAGGGTAGGTAAGGGAGGGGAAAATAAGGAAAAGGTGAGTTAAGAGGAGGGGCAGTATCATACAACCATCCTTGTAGGCTTCACGTTGATATAGCAAGTAAATAGAGGAGAGTAGGAAGAGAGCAGTCTCGCTCTAAAAACTTGCCAGTGAAACACATGAAAAGTAAAGGAAGAGGAAAAACAAAAGAAAAGGCAAGCAAGGAAATATTTATTATTATTATTTTAAAATGGTGTTAAAATAGAAGTGAGAGAGTTGCAATCCAGAACAAAGTACAGCGGATGAGAAGAAGAACAAAGAATTAAATTGAATTGGCTGAAAATTTATCAAAAGCACATATGTGTTAGTGTGTATAAGTGAAGAAAAGAAAGTGGTTTTGAAAGTGCCAAGGTAAAAGCAATAAATGTTAAAAGAACAACCGGAAGAGGAAAAAAGGAAAAAAATAAGAAAAAGTGTAAAGAAATGGAGATGGAGTTCAAGGGAAAGCGAGTAAATGAGTTAAAAAATAAGTGAGAGAATTAGATATAATAATAATAATAATAAATAGTAGTGGTAGTAGTAGTATGGGTGTGTAACATGTAAATGATATAAAGGATGAGGGGGGTGATCTAACCGGTATTGCCTGCAAACATGTAAGACTAATCATAATAATAACATCAATCATGGATAAATTTATTCAAATATTTAATGTTAATTGGGGAAGGTATGTACCATCAGCATGAGCTAAGCGATAGACAGATGTAGAGTATGCAGTAGTTATGACAAATGGACCTTCCCAATTAGGATGGAACTTACCATGGCGATGAAAACATTGTTTGAGTACCAAATCGCCAACATTGAAGCTACAACTATGCATACGCTTATTATAACAACGAGCAAATGCGTTTTTGATATGCATGCATGTGATCAAGACCATGTAGCCGGTGTTTTTCTAGGAGATCTAAATGGTGTAAGCGTGATTGATGGAGTTGTACCATAGGGGATAGTGTCATGCAAAGAAATGCGTAAAGATTGTAATTCTAACTCTATGGGTAAAACAACTTCAATGCCATAGACGAGTGAATAGGGTGTGGTGCCTGTTGGCATTCTAAAAGAGGTGCGGTATGCTAGGAGAGCTGGAAATAATTTAGTTGACCAGTCTTTTCCTGTTTCAGAGACTGTTTTTGTAAGGATGCCTTTTATTGTTTTATTTTATATTTCGGCTTGTCCGTTGGATTGGGGATTATAGATTGTTGGAAAACAGTGTTTGATGTGGTAGGTATGGCATAGTTCATCTACATCTTGATTGTCAAATGGTTTTTCCTTATCGGTGACAATGGATTCGAGTATGCCGTAATGACATAAGAGATGTTGGTAAATGAAGCGGACTATGGATTTTGCGTTTGAGATTTTAGAGGGGCAGCTTCTAACCATTTAGTAAAATAATCTGTAGTGGTGATAATAAATTTGTTGCCATTATAGGGTTCGAAAAGTTCGACAATATCAAGGGCCCAAGAACAGAAGGACTAAGGAATGGTGACGTTGTGTAAGGATTCAGCTGGGAAATGAATGAGTGGAGAGTGATACTAACAAGGATGGCAATGTTTTACATAATCATGACAATCTTTGACCATGGTGAGCCAATAGAAACCTGCCCTACGGATCTTTTTGGCTAAAGCATGACTGTTAACGTGGCCACCACAAGGGCCAGAATGGGCATCTTCCATGGCTTTGGTGGTTTTGGGTGGTAACAAACAACGACAAAGGGTGCCATCAAAGGAACATCTATATAAAGTGTCACCTAATATGACATAGTGTTGGGCACGTCGTCTAGTTAAGGATTTTAGCAATAGAGGAGCCGGGTAGGGTACCATGTCGAAGGTATTGATAGATATCATAAAACCAAGGGCGAGGGTCGTTGTCGGGTGTATGGGAAGATGGAGAAGGGTTGTTGTCAACTGATAAAACTTCTAATGAGGAGTGGGCAGGGGATCCAAGCTATTTGATAACAAAATTAAAGTAGGTTGTTTCTAAAGGCAATTGGACAAGAGCCTATAGCCGCCATAGCATAGGCATAATGGTTGATGGAACGAGATATTTGAGTAATTTCTAGGTATGTGAAGTTAGTGGGCAATTTATCTACTAGCACTTTATAAGGCAGTAGTTTTGGGTCCTTGGTTTGGCAATCTCCTTTGACTTGACGAATGATAAGTTGTGAGTCACCGAAGATTCTGAGGTGTTGAATGTCTAAGTCAATGGCTACTCGTAAGCCAGCTATTAAAGCTTCATATTCATAAATGTTGTTAGAGGCTGGAAAAGCTAGTAGATAGACTTTGGGGACGAGGATGCCATCGAGTGTACCGAAGACAACTCCAAGTCCGGCACCATGCCGATTATAAGAACCGTCAAAGAACGTATCCCAATAGGAGCTAGGACGCTCATTTATGTGTAAGATTGACTCATCTGGGAATTGAGAAATTAAAGGTGTAGAAAAGGGTAAGGCGTGAGCAGCTAGGTGATCGGAGATTGCTTGTCCTTTGATTGCAGTTTGGTGTGTATACTGGATGTCAAATTCGGAAAGGATAAGAAGCCACCTGGCGGAGCGGCCAATGAGAGCTAGTTTGTTAAGGAGGTATTTTAAGGGGTCAAATTTGCTAATTAACTTCATGATGAAGCATATAGTGGCGTAGCTTCCGAACAGCGAAAACAACAGCTAAACAAACCTTCTCTAAAGGGGTGTAGTGGCATTCGTATTCTACTAAAGTGCGGCTTAGGTAATAGACTGCTTGCTCTGTGTTGGAAGAGTTGTATTGTGCTAATAAACAACCAAGAGTGGTGTCGCTAACAGAAATGTAAAAGAGTAAGGGTTTGTTTGGTTGGGTGGAATAAGAACAGGAGGGCAAAGGAGAAATGATTTGAGGTCTTCAAAGGCTGTTTGACAAGTAGGAGTCCACTCGAAGGGAATGTCCTTTCATAAGAGCTTGCTAAAAGGTTTGCAACGAAGGGCTTGATGGGGAATAAATCTACAAAGGGAGGCGAGCCGACCGAGGAAGCTACGTACCTCGCTAATGGTTCTAGGCGGTGGCATGTCTTGAATTGCTCTAATTTTGAGAGGGTCCACTTCAATCTCATGGTGGCTAACTAAGAATTCTAAAAGTTTATCAGAAGTAACACCAAAGACGCATTTTTGGGGATTGAGTCGAAGCTTGTAAGTACGAAGGCGAGAGAATATTTTTCTATGAACAGGGAGATGGGATTCTCGAGTTTTGGATTTAGCTAGGATGTCATCAAAGATGTCATGCATGAAATCATGAAAAATGGTGGTCATGGTGCGTTGGTATGTGGCTCTTGCATTTTTTAGGCCAAAAAGCATTACTTCATAATGATAGGTGCCCCAAGGGGTTATAAAGGTTATATGGTCATTGTCTTCCTCGGCTAGGTGGATTTGGTTATACCCAAAGAAGCCATCCATGAAGGACAACATTTCATGACCGACTATACCATCCACTAACAAGTCAATGTTTGGAAGGGGGAAGTTATCTTTGGGGCACGCATGATTAAGATTACGATAATCTACACAGATACGAATGGAACCATCTTTCTTTGCAACCGGAACTATGTTAGCTACCCAACCGGTATAAGCAGTGGGGGAAATGAAACCTACATCAGCTAGTTTTTTGGAGTTCAACCTTGACCTTTGCGGCTATGTTTGGATGCATTTGACGCAGCTTCTGAGTGACGGGCAAGGTACCAGGTGGTATGCCAAGGCGAAGGACAACTAAAGAGTGATCTAAGCCAGGCATGTCGATGTAAGACCAAGCGAAAATGTCTTGAAACTCTCCAAGTAAGTTGATAATTTGAAGATGTCCAGATTCTGTAAGACAAGCTCCTATTTTAACAATGTGTGGATTTTCTTGAGTACCTAGGTTAGTGTCTAATGTGTCTTCGGTGAGAGATGTAGGGTCATCTTCTAGTTGGTGAGGGGCGGTGAGCACCATAGGAAAGTCAATATCATCAGGAAAATTTATGGTATGGGTGGAGAGAGGAGAATGATGAGGCAAACAGGACGCTTGTAGTGGTGTAGGTTGAGGTGAAGAGAATGATTGCGTAGTGAAGGTAAAGTGAGGGTTCTAGTGAATGAAAATTGGCGTTTTTTTTAGGTCTATATCATGGGTAAAGGTGGTTAGTGAAGGGGAGTTAGGTAGTGGGAAGCAAGTAGTTGGTGTGGAAGTCCATCAAAGGGGAGAAGAAGAGGAGGTGGACGGGGATGTGTGTTTGTGGATCATGTGAATGGTGGGAGGAGAGTCAACAAAGAGTATGGGAAGGTCAAGAGCTAGATCAGCCGGTGTAGTTGGTTGAGTAGTATTTTGTGTGAGTAGGGTGGGAGAGGAAGTGTTAGTAAGCAGAGACGTAAGGGCTATAGGAGTGGATTGTGTGGGGGATGAAGTTAAGAGTCGAGAGGATAAAGAAACAGAAGAGGGGTGAGTGGTAAGTTGTGAAGAAAGCGTTGTGTCAGTGTGGGGGACTATGTTTTGGTATCTAGCTTGGATGTGGCTAATGTTGGTGATAGAAGGAGAGTCTCCTAAGATGGTTATAGTGTTATCGTTAAAGGGAAATTTGACGCATTGATGTAAGCTAGAGGGTATGGCTCTAGTTTCTTGGATCCAAGGGCGGCCTAAGAGCATACTAAAGGAAGCGGGGATGTCTAGAATATAGAAAAGGGTGTGACGTACTAAGGGACCTACCTGTAATGAAAGCCAAATAGTGCCAACGGGATATCTAATGGTGTTGTCATAGGCGGTGATAGCTATAGGGCATTCACTCATGTGTGTTGTATCGATGTTTAATTTGTAAAATGTGCTAAGTGTGCAAATGTTAAGTGCTGAATACTAAGACATTAGTGATAGTTTGGTTTTGAATTTTAGTTGAGATGTAAATGGGTTCATTGTGTTTTGTGTTTTTTGTTGGAATAAATGTAATGGCGTTAGGGGTGAGTAGGGGTTCAAGCAAAGCATGTAAATCAGTAGGGGATAGGTTTGGCTAGACGTGTGTGTGGGCAAAGATGTCATTAAAACTGGTTCTATGGGTGTTGGAATTTTGGAGGAGTGAGATGTGTGTTGGAATTTTGGAGGAGTGAGATGTGTGTGGTTGATGGTTGTGAATTATGGGAAGGGGCCGGGGATCTATAAATATAAGGAATATGGGAAGGGCGGTAGTGAAAGGGTGCTGATGTGGTGGTGTGGTTATTGAGATGATGGATCCCTAGAGTGTTGATTTGGTGAGAGTTAAGTGTAGTTGCGAAGGAAGAGGTAGGTTGAGCCAAGTCTACGTCAGTTGGGTGCGAAGGGAGTGGGTTTGTAAAGATTCCTAGATCAGGAGGGGGTTGGTTTTGTGGTGTGGTGGAAGAGTGAATAGTAGGTGGGGGGATGTCGGTTGAGAGTTTTTTTTTTCAATTAAATCTTGGACAAAATATTTAAATGCGTCACAGTTACCTACAAGGTGTCCTGGTGTATGATGGAAGTGGCAGTATTGATCTTCTCTGTAGTTTTTATGTTTTGATGCATCTAGTTTGATTTGTGGGTGTTGGATCATATTGCGTTGGAGGAGGTTATGGAAGAGGTCCCCATAATCAATGTTAAGTACCTTAAGTGGTTTTCGTTCATGTTTATGTTGGGTTGGTGTGTATGTGAAGTGTTGATCTGTGTTATGGATGGATGTGCGGGGTTGGGTGTAAGTGCGAGAAGATGTGTCAGGAGAGGATCTAAACAGGAAGGTTCCGTTTGCTTCAAGGGCTCTTTGGATTGCTATACCATGTTGTATGACTTTTTCAAAGGTAGAGAGGTAAAGGATGGATAGTTGAAAGCGAAATTGGGGAACGAGGGCATGTATAAAGGTTGAAACAAGGACATGTTCTGGTTGTTTACTTGGAAGTTGGCTTGCTAAGGCTCTCCATCGGTTGTAATATTGGGCGAAAATGAAATTAGATTAAATGCGAAATGAGCAAATTAATGAATAATGATGGAATGGGGTGCAAACTGAAGATACCCAAAACATTGACACAATAGAAATGTATGTAACAAACAAGAATGGAACTAGGGGGCAAGCTATGGGTAAAATATAATGGTTTAGTGCTGTAAAGAATAGTTCCAGCAAGACAATGGTTCAGCAGTAAAAGTTAACAGCAAGAAGAATATGAATAGTGATGATAATAACTAAAGTGCTTGAGGAGGAAATCAAGTAGGATTAAATAAAATAGTTAATAAAGTAAAGAGATAACAATTATGTGTATAACAGAATTCACAAGACAGACTTCAACCAAGCAGTACGAGAGTTAAACGGAATGCAAATAAGGCTTATTGACTGATTATGAATGTTGATATCGGGTAGGTACAACTGCTACAATTATCAAGAAATGATAGAATGAGGTAAGACTGAGGTGATTTGTATAGGAAATATTAAATGCTAATGTTGAATCAGTAATGAATGACAGTTAATCAAATAAAGTTAAATAGCTAATTTAGACAAAAGAGATTTTAACGATTCGGGTCTGATTCTGCTAATATGAAGGAAGGAACAAATCAGACATGTGTTTCTCAGATGTTTCAAAGGTAAACTAATTAGATCATTCTGCTAAGCAAAATAGATCATGAAAAAAAAAATCACAATGGACAGGGAATTGGGTTTCTTCTCCCTTTGCAAATATGGTGATGATGGAACATACAATCGGCTGAAGCTTTCCTCTCCAAGATCAAATGGAGCGAACAGAGGTGTGTTTCGTCAGCCTATTTTTGCCGGATTTGCATCTATAATCTGATATGTGGAGCCAATGGTGGGCTGATTGCAGCCCTGTTGTGAAGCTGTTAATGGTGGTTGCTTGCCCCAGTGAAGCAAAGAAAGAAAAAAAGGAGGTTTGCTGCTGTAAGGGTGTTAATCCCTTGGTGCCGATTTGAAGTCGAAAGCGATGACGTTGTAATCTACAAGAAGTTTTGTGTTATTCTATTGAATGCCCCCGTATTGGAAACGTTCTCCCCTCTTTGTACTCTGTTTTTCCAGGGCTCATTTTTGGGGTTTTAGGAGGGTTGTCAAGAGCCATTGGGGAGAGAGAAGCCAGAAAGGAAAGGGGACAGATGAGAAAGATCTTGGGAGTAAGAAAGGAAAGCCAGAGGGAGAGTAAAAGAAGAAAGAAAAAAAAAGGAAGATACGGTGATAGAAAGAGGGAGAATGAAAGGGAGGAAATGGGGAGAGGAGAGGAGAAGGGGAAAAAAGAGGAAGCGGGGGAGAAAGGGAAAAAGAGAGGAGAAGAGAAAAGGAAAGAAAATAAAAAAAAAAGGGGGTTAGGTGCTTACAAGTACATATGTCGTCATCCCTCTGCAGACTGTCGGTTGGAAGTTTCAAACGAAAGGAATGATACATCGGACTTTAGAATTAATCCAACTTCAGTCCATTTTATACATGGACGATTTTTGGTATGGACCGTCTTTAGAACTGTCCAATCCGTCTATACCACTTTCGATTTGGGCGGTGTCCAACCCGAAACTGGTCCATTGACACCCCTTCATAAAGGTTAGCGTTATTGGACAATTGAACATCTTGATTAGCCTAGGTACCAAACACCCAGAGAATTGAAGTAGCTTTGCTTCCGAGCTCTTGTTAATTATTTGTAGCCATTTGAATGGTTTAGCTTTCGTTTGGAATCCAACCAAATATAATTTTGAGCATTTATTCAGATAGGCAATCTATGTTAAATGAAAAAAAATGAAACTCAGCATGTGGAAATCAACATCCGTTGTTCCTCAAGCTGATTCTGGGCTCATGAATATCTTTGCACCTACACCAATAGAGTCCCATCATCCAAGGGAACAATTCTTTTTTATTTTTTTTGTAAATATCAACCTTTTCAATATGACACGATGTATTTACAAGAAGTTCTTGCTTAGGGATGTCAAAACATAGATCCACCACATAATTACTACTTAAAAGCAAAAAAGACAAGTAAGCTTCTATCTGTTGAATGTCGGTTACAGAGGGGTGACTTCATGTTGTTAAACGTCGGTTACAATGGGGTTTCTCACTGGTTAGGGTAGCGCCGGTGTGAGCTGAGGTTTGGGTCACCTTCTATCTGTTGAAAACAGAAAAAACCAGGAAGACTTTTGTAAGAAGAAGGAGAAGTTAGGGAACGTGCCGCTGGAATTATCACAGCCGATGGATGATGGCCAGTGTGGTGTGCTTGCCAGTGTGTGGGGTAGGGGTTCAGTGGAGGAAAAAGGAGAAAATGGGAGGGTTCAAACTGATAGCATATAAGCTTTTTGTCGTTTTGTGTCTTTGTTCAACCACACACTCCGGTTAGCGGCCAAAGGCCTATTAACGTTAGCCTATTTTCACCCAGGTCGTCACTCATTGGCGGGTTCATGCGTTTACTGCACCCATGGTATGCGGACTTGGGGGAGACACGTGCATCTTTGGTATATGGTCCTAATTTCTAATTCCTTATTAGTACCTTGTATTTTAGGCCTAATTAAGGTCATTTTGATCTAAAACTTTAAAATGCGACAATTCAGTACTTGAACAGATCCGTTAATGGACCTTGAACTTTAAGACTTATTGCACCTACTATTAACGGACTGTTAGTTACATGCATCATGTGACATCATGTGCGACTTAAGACTTAAAAATATCAAAATTACTCTTAAAAATAAAACATTGTTTACCATCTTATTCCTAATAAAGAAGATGAAATAGAGCTTAAGCTCTCTAATAAAACCATTCCTTCACTATTTGCTTATTTTGTAACCTGATCTATTCCCCAAAAGAGAAAACTTGAACTTTTCTTTTGAAAAAGAGAAAACTTAGGGAAGAAAACAACCAATCTCATTTGTTTAACAGTAAGGGAAGGAGAGCCCGATTGCACAACAAATCACTTCAAACTACATCACAAATTAGGTCATGTTGATTCCATTTCTATATTCTGTATATCTTTTTGCTCAACTCATGCCTTAACTCCCATGTGAATCTGGCTACAATATTCTAGCAGTCCTAACCTGTGTATTGTCAAATGTTGAGAGTTAGAACAACTGTTTGGATGGATTTTCTTGTTATTATTAATATTATTTATGTTTTTTTTTAATATTTTCTTCAAACAGTAGAGATGAACAAAAGATGATAATCTGTTTCAAGGTTTGATGCTTAAGGTGGTTTTGGAATTTCTGTTTACAGTATTACCAGTTGGTATATATATTATATATATATTTGATTATATTTAACAAAAAAACAAAGAATCAATGGAGGAGAACCTATCAGTCTCATATTATGGCGTTAAATCTGACTCATAGTAGCTTCCAGGCTTAAGAGGACTAATGCCATTGAGATATTCTTATGGGTTTTCTATCCCATATAGCACTTGTCCTCATTACCCAATTTTTGACCCTGGGAACCAAGAGTACAGTTTAGAACTAGTTTACACTAGCTTTCATCGAAAAAATTGGAAGGGCATAATCGCTCAAATTTCTCAGCTATGGCTGCAGAAAAAGGATTTGATTTTAGAGGGAAGAATTAAAGGGAGTTAAATTTTGGCAGTTGGTTTTGATTTGAGCGAATGGTTGATAAATAAAGTTAGATGATATCCGAAGGGTATTTGTGTTTTTTCAAATGCCACTTAATAGCTGATTAACAGTAGGTACTAAATTAGTACGTTTTGAAAATATGGATATTAAATTGTGGTATTTTAAAGTTCAGAGACCAAAGTGACAATAGGCCCAAAGTACAGGACATAATTGAGAAATTTGCCTTCATAATAATGCATGATGAAAATCTTTAGGTAGACTTGTAACCAGCAAGTTTTCTTAGACTTTGAAACCTTTTAGATTGGAATTGCAGCACATTCAATCTAACTCACTTCTGCTACCATGTGGAAAACTCTTTTGGAATGAAAGGAGGCATAGGTGAACAAAGAAAAAAGATAAGGGAAATTCCCAATGAATACCTTGTACTTTATGCTGTATTTGGTTATAGTGCAAATTTATTTATATTAATATAAATGTATGGGAGTGCAAATGAAAAAAATGCAAAATTTTCATTTAATTTTGTTTTGGGTTTTATTTTATTCTGCTTCACTCTTAATTTACTTCATTTGTACTGAAATCAAACAAAATAAACTAAACTTTGAAACAAAAATATGTCAGAATTTACACTCAAATCATTTGCACTGCCATAATTTTATAGTAGTACAAATTTATTTGCATTGTAACCAAAAACAGCCTTAGGTTTAGGGTCAGTTTAGTCCCCAAACTTTAAAATGCCATAATCCAGTCACCGACGTTAATTCATCCTCAGTTAGAATGCAAAAAGACATAATTACCTTTAATAATGATGAAAATGACCCCAATACAAACGCAACGTTGAAATCCATGAATCACACACTAGAGTGTCGTATCGTACGAAGATCTTCTCTTTTTATTTTAGAAGAAATCGACACAACAAATACCATCTGCCGCTGGTACAACCCCGGAGCCACCACCACTACCCAACTCTTCTATGAACTTCTTGATTGCCTTTTTCAGATTAAGTAAATCTTCTAAATTGGCTAAACATCATACAGTATCCGTCCTCGGTTGACGACGTTGGCTCTCTGTCTCTCCTAAAAGACACCACCAACCAGAAGCAAAAAAGAGGACTTTCATGGCGCCGATTGACAAAGCAAATGAATAGAGATAAGCCCATTTTGCCTTGCTTTTTGAATGAAAGATAGCAAAGGAACCCACGGAGATTTCAGGCTCTCCGGGCCCACAAACTGGATATATAGGAGGGATCTGATGTTGGTGATACTCCTAATTTCTGGTCAGCTTCAAATATATGGTAGCCGGAAAGGCCGGAGAGGTGTATCCATTATAGAGTGCACTTTTCAAGAAGCAATATTGTTCTCCTGATAGCCTGTAAGTAAAGGTCACACAAGAGCACATTTGCATGCAGAGATTCCTGCAAGATTCTAAGGGTAAGAAGGTTTCAGTTTTAATATCAAACCCATAGAAATCTGTGTGGGGAGGCTCCACGAATTTCACCAACCCAGGATGGTGGCAGGTCTGATTGAACTTCGGCTTGCAACCTTCGCTCCAGACATTTGGGTTCTTCTTCTCGTAAGTCATAACTATTAGAAGTTGCTATACATTTTTAGAATACTTTACTCTAGAACTTCCTAGTTATACTTGAGAAACAAGTAAATTTGTGTGGTCAAAATTCTTTCAGTAAAAAAGGGATTTAGAGCATTAACCACAAATGTAAAGTCGGTTTACCTTGCAACCACCGACTCTACCTACTATAAATACAATCTCTTGTATTGCAAATGTGCACGAGAGAAAAAAATATATAAAAGCTACTGAGCATTCTCTCTCCTACTTCCTATCATATACTCTACTCTTCTATACCATCAATATACCAATAGTGGTATCAGAGCTTTGTTTGATCAACACTGGGTGTAATCCTTCCTACTCATTATGAATACCCGTTCCAATCTTTCTTGTCTTTCTCTTCCAATTATTCATGGAGAAAATTATGAATTTTGGTCCATCAAAATGAGGTTCTATTTTTTATCACAAAATCTATGAAAAATTGTTGAAGGATTCAGTATTCCTGAAGACACTTCTACTCTCTCAACAAATCAAAAGAAGGTCCAAGAAGAGAATCAACAAAAAGATTCTCAAGCGTTATTTTGCTTGCAGCAAGCAATGGCAAACGATATATTTCCTTGAATTATGGGTGCATCAACTGCAAAAGAAGCATGTGACACATTGCAGGAGGAGTTCCAAGGAACTATCAAGGTACGCACTATTAAACTACAAAAACTTAGAAGAGATTTTGAAAATCTTAAGATGAAGGATAATGAGACCGCAAAAGATTACTATTCTAGAATAAAAGAAATAGTAAATCAAATGAGAGCCTATGGGGAAATTATTTCTGACAATAAATAGTCGAAAAAATATTAATTTCTTGTACAAAAAACTATGATGCAATAATTTTTGTGATAGAAGAAACAAATGATTTAGAAACTTTATCACCAACTGAATTAATGGGCTCTCTTGAAGCACATGAAAATAGGCGAGATAGGCATAATGAAAATTCGACTGAAAATGCCTTTCAGTTTAAAATTAATTTGCAGTCTCATAAATCAAAAGCTGATGGGAGAAAGTCACAAGGAAAACAAAAGGAAAATAATGACAAGTATCCTCCATGTGGTATTTGTAAAAGAAAAAACCAGTTGAAGAAAGATTGTTGGTTTAAAGGAAAACCCCAGTGCCAAAATTTTAAAAAGTTCAAGCACGTTGAAAAAACTTGTCGTTTGAAGAAATTCCATCAAGCTAACTTTTTAGAAGAGAAAAATGATGAGAATAATCTCTTCTACGTTTGCCAAGTTGCATTAGAAGAAAAGAATGACACTTGGTATCTAGACAGTGGGTGCAATAACCACATGACAAAAAATGAAAGCATCTTTTATACTCTTGATAAAGTCAAGACAAAAGTCAAAATTGGTAATGGTGACTTCATGGAAGCAACGGGCAAATGCACCATTGTCATTGACACTAGACAAGGCAAGAAATACATCAATGATGTACTCTTGGTCCCCAACATTGATCAAAGCCTACTCAGTGTAGGTCAAATGATGGAGAAAGGATACTCTTTACATTTTGAGGGAGATTCTTGCACAATCTACGACAAGCAAGACAAATCCCTTGAAATTGCAAAAATAAAAATGAAAGAAAATAGATGTTTTTCCATACAATGGAGATATGCAAGCAATGTAGCAATGCAAGTGCAAGTGGACGAGTCGTGGCTATGGCATAAAAGGTTCAGACATTTCAACTTCCATGGATTAAAGATCCTTCAACAGAAGAACATGATGCGAAACCTACCAGCAATCAAGGAGCTCAACAATGTCTGCGAAGGGTGTATGCTCGGGAAACAACATCGACAACCTTTCCCATCTGGAAAAGCTTGGAGAGCCAAAGAGCCACTAGAGTTAATCCATACAGATGTTTGCGGTCCAATATGTACTCCATCAAATGATCAAAATGGGTACTTCATTCTCTTCATCAACAACTATACTAGAATGACATGGGTTTACTTTTTTGTGAGATAAATCGCAAGTCTTCGATATTTTTAAGAAATTCAAAACCCGTGTCGAGAAGCAAAGTGGTCACAACATCAAGACAACAAGAAGTGACAAAGGCAAAGAATACACTTCTAATAAGTTCAACAAGTTCTATGAAGATGAAGGCATGGAGCATCAACTCACAATCGGATATGCACCAGAACAAAATGGAGTATCCAAAAGAAAAAACAGAACAATTATGGAGATAGCAAGAGCCATGCTCATGGAGAAGGGTCTTTCAAAAACTTTTTGGGCAGAGGCAGTAAGCACTGCAGTCTACTTGCTCAACAGATGTCCAACCAAAGTTGTGCAAGATAAGACACCGATCGAAGCTTGGAGTGGGCAAAAGCCATCAGCAAAGCATCTCAGAGTTTTTGGCTACATATGCTACACTCGCATTCCACAAGAGAAAAGAGGCAAGCTGGACGAGAAGACTGAGAAAGGAATGTTCTTAGGCTATATCACTTAATCAAAAGACCATCGAGTCTATAGCTTAAGAACAAAGAAGCTCATAATCAGTTGAGACATAAGATTCGACAAAGATGTTGCATACAATTGGGAGACTGAAGAAGTTGAAAGAAAGAGTATCAACATGGCCCTATTACCAAGACAAGAAATTGAAGAAGGCTATGATCAAACTGGATCGCCAACTCAACCAACAATACAATTAGATCTAGTACAAGCCTCAGAATCTCCTCCATACTCGCCACCAAGACAAGATATATCCTTAACAGAGATATACGAGACATGCAACTTGATGCTTATGGAGCCAAAAAGCTTTGAAGAAGCTTTTAAGAAAGAAGTATGGAGAATAGCTATGGACGAAGAGATAAAGATTTTTGAGAAAAACGAGACATGGGAACTTGTAGATCGTCCACAAAACAAAGACACTATAGGAGTTAAGTGGGTTTACAAGACAAAGCTTAACTCAGATGGCTCAATCCAAAAGCATAAAGCAAGGTTAGTTGCCAAATGATACTCACAACAATATGGTGTTGACTACAATGAGGCATTTGTTCCAGTTGCACACCTTGACACAATCAGGGCATTGATTGCACTAGCTGCATAGAAGAAATTGAAGATTTTCCAATTAGATGTGAAGTCAGCGTTCCTCAATGGCTACCTTAAGGAAGAAATCTATGTGGAGCAATCTCAAGGGTTCGTGGTGCAAGAACAAGAAGATAAAGTTCTCATATTAAAGAAGGCATTATATGGCCTAAAGCAAGCTCCGTGAGCCTGGTACAGTAGAATCGGTAGCTACTTCTTTGAACAAGGATTCATGAGGAGCAATAGTGAGCCAACACTCTACATCAAAACTCAAGGTACAAATGACACACTTATTGTCTCTTTATATGCCGATGATCTCATTTACACAAGAATTAATGAGAAGATGATCAAGAAATTTAAAGAAGACATGATGAAGACTTTTGAGATGACCAATTTAGGTTTAATGCACTACTTTTTCAGGATCGAAATAACTCAAGAAGAAGATGGGATCTTCATCTCACAAAAGAAGTATACAGAGACTCTCTTGAAGAAATTCAAAATGGAGGGCTGCAAGACAGTATCAACTCCATTAGACAACAATAAAGCATTCAAGAAAGAAGACGGCTCACCAAAAGCAAATGAATCACAATTTCAAAGTATAATTGGAAGCTTACTCTATTTAACATCTACAAGACCAGACATCATGTATGCAGTTAGTCTGCTATCAGGATTCATGCAGAGTCCAAGTCAAGTTCACTATGGAGCAGCCAAGAGAGTATTTAGATACTTGAAAGGAACAAAGAACTACGGAATATAGTACGGAGTCACGCATGACTCAAAACTAATTGGCTACATAGATAGTGACTCGACTGGATTAGTAGACGACATGAAAAACACATCAGGATATGCTTTCACAATTGGATCAGGGATATTTTCTTGGGCATCAAAGAAACAAGCAATAGTTGTACAATCATCAACTGAATCAGAGTATATTGCAGCAACAATGACAACAAGCCAAGCTATATGGCTAAAAAGAATACTTGAAGATATGGGAGAACCACAAGTGGAAGCTACAGGAATCTATTGCGATAGCAAATCAGCTATAGCAATGGCAAAGAATCTTGTATTTCACAGCAGAACCAAACATATAGGCATCAAGTATCACTTTATCAGAGAAGCTGAAGCAAACAAATAAATAGAACTCAAACTCTGCAAGACTAAAGAGCAATCAACAGACATATTCACAAATGCACTACCAAAAAGCAAGTTCAAACTATTACGAGACAGATTGGAGTTATTGAAATGTGCACCAAGGAGGAGTATTAGAAGTTGCTACACATTTCTAGAATACTTTACTCTAGAACTTCCTAGTTATACTTGAGAAGCAAGTAAATTTGTGTGGTCAAAATTCCTTCAGTAAAAGAAGGATCTAGAGCAAATAATATTAACCACAAATGTAAAGTCGGTTTACCTTGCAACCACCGAATTTAACTACTATAAATACAACCTCTTGTATTGCAAATGTGCATGAGAGAAACAAAAAATACAAAAGCTACTGAACATTTCTCTCCTAATTCCTATCATATACTCTACTCTTCTATACCATCAATATACCAACAGTAACCAGGTGGGCATGAGCACCTGGGCATTGGCGTGCAGACACAAATGCCATTTCTTCCACACAGCCTACTCACGTTACACTATTGCTGCATGGCTTCCCATGATATTTTCCGGAACCCATTCGGCTCAACCATTGCCGGAAAAGACGACCTCTTGTTGCCGATGCCAAAAGAGACAATCAAGGTATGTTTTTTTTTTTTGCTATTTTTTCTATTATTTTCTATGTTTTTTTACTGATATCATTATAATACATCAACTTCTGGTTGATTTTGATGCAAGATTTTTTAATGTTTTTTATTCCCTTATTTTAAGTAAACATGACCGAGATGGATGAATGGCATATGTTTAACAATGGAGGCTTGCGGGTGTTGGGAATGAAGAAACCAGCCTTGCTCAATGGAGCCTTGTGGGTGTTTGGAATGAAGAAACCAGTCTTGCTCCTTCAACTCAAAACGAAGAAGGGGAAAATTTTCCTTTCTTTTTGGAAAAGGGTAAAACGGTCTGAATAATGTCATATTGAAAATATTCAAACTGCATATACTGCCATGTGATTCTTCTCATTTTAAGGTTTGGGACAAAATTGGCACTAGGCCTAAATGCAAAGTACTGCCGATGTGTAAAGTTTGACGGAAAATAAATGACAAATAGAAAGTTGAGGGTAATCTCTTAACAAACAATTTTCTCGAATGGCCTGACCACAGTCCACCTTTTCCAAAGAAAAGACCAAATAATACTAACGTTTTTGAAATGGCATTTAAACGTCTTTAGTACATGGTTTCTGAACAGAAAGCATGGTCTGTTCCAAACTTTCAATCCAATCAGATTATAGGCAATTTTATTCATCGAGGCAGATTTAAAATTAGTTATTTGGGTAAATGAAGCAAATTAATTTAATTTAACTGATTAAATATGGTAAATTAATTAATTATTAATTTAATTAATCTAATTAAATACTTAAATTACATTAATTATCAAATTAAAAAAATCATTTTATAATTATAATTAATAACTTTAAAATAATTAATAAAATCTTAAAAAATACACTTAATTAGAATTAAATAGCTTAACATATGATATGCATTAAGACATTTTAACAAGTGTAGTGACGGAAGAGAAGATGTTTTAAAACATTAGTTTGTTTTTGTTCCATGGAATTGGATTGAGATGTTAAAAATATGTAGTTGAAAAGGCCTGGTTTGGCCCAAAAATTCTAGGCTTGGTCCTAAGTTTTGTGTTTAGACTTATCCTATAAATTTTTAGCCCAAGTTTTGGCCCAATACTTTAGCTTAGCCTGATCTCACATTAGGCTAACAAATTCTCAAGTCAAACTTGGGCCCAACCAACTTAAACTCAAAATTCAAGGCTTGGGCCTAGGTTTTTTGTTCAAGCCTGTCCTTGGGCTTGAGAGTGTGCATTAGGCCCACAAGTTTCCAAATTGAGTTTGTTTCCAATACTTCAATCCCAGCTTGGGGCTTGCCTAGATTAAACATAATTAGAAGACTTAATTAATTAAAAAAATATATTAAACATCCATTATCTTGTAAAAGTTCATTGAGAGAGTGGTTGAAGATAAATGAAAATTTAAAAATAGTATCATAGTGGGAGTGGATAGAGAGATTGGGTTGTCAATGGGTCGAGTCCAAGTAGATCCAAAATCAACCCAACAAGAATTAGTAAAGACCTCGAATTGAATCAGACCTAATAGGGTTTATAATTTTAGACTTGGAACCAAATTGATCAGTTCTCGAGTCACTTTTAATTGCAACACTTGAGTGCCCACTACCCTTCTCATTCTACTACCACTAACCCGGGATGAATTGTTCCGTCCCGTGTTGAGGAAGGAACACTTTGTAGACACTCCACCAGCTATCGTCACTTCTTCTATGAAACTACAGATTAAAGTCATCGACCCAACATGGCTAACCACCATATTCAACCACTTTTATCCTCTCGGACCCATCTTGAGTCTTGAAAATATAGATACCTGTAATAAGCTCTTCAACCTCCCCGTCTCGTCCTTTCTTCGCAGACAAAGCCACAACCATCCAAATCTCAGAAGGAGAAATGGCAGGACCGTAGTCGAACACACCATAAGGCATCAACCGCCCAGTCTCCCACCCATCATCACTTCTTCGATGAAAATACAGAGTAAAGTCATCGGCATAACCAAAGTTAGATTCTTGGTTGTTTTAGTTTTTGCTACTTCCGCTGCACTACTCTGTTCTCGAGGTTGCGCGTCACAGAAATACCATCTCCTTTGATTCAGTTCTTTCACACTGGATTTTATCTGTTAGTTGGATAGGCTTCATCTGTTTTTTCCCTTTTGCATGCATATATAACACGAGTTGTATCCCCTATGAAAGTACAACTATTTTCTTTATTCTATATAGTTCTTAATTTTGCTTTGCTATATATGAAATGAAATGGGCAAGACAGGCTTCCACTTGCCTCACCACCACCACCACCACCACCTCCTCCTCCTCCATCGCTTCCATCTGTAATCTCACTCAACTGCGAACCAACAAGGCCGCCACTTGTAACATCGGATGATTGTGACGCTGTAGGCATGACCAGCACCAGTGACTCCTCTTCCTCCATGATGTAGCCATTAGCATCATTGGACTTGAAGCGATCAAAGACCCCACAACGTGGCCCCCAACTAACTGTTCTTGCCCTCCTGCCAAAAATATCGTCAATCCACCTGCTCCAGGTTTAGGTTCAGCCAGCGGCGGAAGTGTTCCCGATAGTAAAAGTATCTCGAAGCGAATGTACAGCATCACTGCATAAACATGCCCTGGTGTAATAAGTGTTTTCTTCGCCGCGCCATCAAGTGCCAACCAATGTGCCTATAGCCGCCACTCCAGTGTCCAAGTGTGTCATGGGTGAGCTATGCATGTACTTTTGTATTGGGGGATTGCCAATGGCATTATTGTAATACTGTAATATGATTTTCCACCTTTTATATGTTTTTTATTGTCACTCCCCCCAAAGCTTAATGTACTCTTTGAGGGGAGGTAGGTAGTCGAGTGAGCTCATAAGCGTCTAAAGGCTTACTCGCCCCTTTCGAGTGCCACACAGGGCACCAACGATTATCTCCGTGACAGTTGGTATCAGAGCAGGAGCTCCTTTTAAGCCATTCGACCCGTGACGTGAGTGACAACATGAAGCACAACAGGGACATCGTGGAGGAGATCGAGTATGGACTCCCCACAACCCATGAGGTCGATGATGCGCCCGCCAATGACATCAACAAGGACAAGGAACCGAAGCCCAACAAATGTGAGAAATCTTCCAACAAGCATGCAGCCGTTGAGTTGTGCATGCTACGTTGCGAAGCCACCGTAGGTGAGATGCAAGACTCGATAGACGAGCTGCATCAAAACATGGAAGCCATGGACAACACACTGGTCGAGATTGAAGGTCGCTTTAGAGGAGTCGTGGACGAGGTCCGAGACATAATCAATGGCACACTCAAGCAAATTTGCAACACTGCGCGCCAACAAGAAGCAAGCTCCTCCAACTCGTAGGTCCAAGACAGGCTTGATAGTTTTCAAGCCCAACTCGATGAGATGAAGAACAAGTGGGCAACATGGAGAAGAAGCACCTCCACATCAATGGCCATCCAGGCCCAACTAGATGAAACGAGAGCGGAGTGGGCCTCAATGAAGTCCGCCGCATGTACCTCCTCCAACACCCAAGCTCAATTAGAGGAGCTCAAAGCAGAATGTGCAATCCTGAAGAGGGTCATCGCTAATTCAGCCAGCACTTCCTTTACACATACTCCCTCCCACATCAAGATTAGGGAGCCAACCCCCTATTCGGGTACCCACAATGCACGAGAGCTCGACAACTTCCTGTGGCAAATGGAACAGTACCTTACCGCTGCCAATGTGACTGATGAAATGACTCAGGTACACACTGCTACTATGTATTTGACTGATGTCGCTATGTTGTGGTGGCGCAGAAGGTGTGTTGATATAGAACGTGGTACGTGTATAATCCGTACCTGGGCTGACTTTAAAAGAGAGCTGAAGAGACAGCTCTACCCAGAGAATGTGGAATACCTCACTCGTCACAAGATGAAGATTGTCAAGCACGGTGACTCCCTCCATGACTATGTCAAAGAGTTTTCAGCCCTCACATTAGAAGTCACCGATATGTTAGACAATGACTTATTATTCAACTTCATGGATGGTCTAAAGCCTTGGGCCAAGCTTGAGCTTCAACGACGCAATGTTTAGGATCTTGCCTCCGCCATGGCTGTGGCCAAACAACTTAGTGAACAGAGATTGTCGGATGACGAAGGAAGCAGACCAACCAGCCCGCGTACCACACATTTGAGTGGGGGAAATAGACAACCCAGTCCTCTGAAAGAGAAGCCACCCTTCAACCACAAACCAGTCGAGTACCACAAGGGGAAGCAGCCACAAGGAAGTCAAAGCTACTACAACAACAAATATCAAGGGAGACTAAACCGTCCTCCCATTTGCTACATTTGTGGGGAGGAGCACTTCACTAGGAATTGCCCAAAGCGAGCAAAACTGAATGCCCTCATTGTCAAGCTAAGTGATGATGAACAGAGTGATGGGGAACGGAGTACCCAGGCGCCAAGAGTGGGAGCCCTCCAACTTTTCAATGCCATGATGAAGAAAGGGGCTACCTCCAAACAGCCCTCCTCAGTCAAGAGAGGACTGAGGCATGTTGATGTAACCATTGGCGGGAGGCCAACCAGAGCCCTAGTTGACACAGGGGCCACTCACAACTTCATATCCATTGCAGAGGCCAAGAGACTTATGCCTGGCTGGCTCAAAGCAGTTAACACAGGTGCCAAACCTACTGAAGGCATGGCCCGTCGAGTAAGACTACAACTCGGCACCTAGGATGGAGAGATTGACCTTTCCTCCGTCCACATAGATGATTTTGATATTGTCCTTGGAATGGACTTCATGATACAGGCAAAAGCGGCGCCGGCGCCTCACCTCGACACCCTGATGATCTTGGACAAGCAGTCACCTTGCATGGTCAACATGATCGCCACCACCAACACCAAGAAGAAGGAAGTCTCTGCCTTGCAACTCCAACACCACCCTCAACCATTGATGGCAGAGAGATCTACAACCACCACCAGTGCAACCAGAAGTGATCGTAGCAACTCTAGGAAGAAGTCAGCGCCAGCGCCAATGTTAGTGCCAATGCCGCCACAACAACAGCAGCGGAAGCCACCTTTGCAGCAGAAGCCGCACACACCCACAATTGGTGGGCCCAATAGAAGACCTAAGGCCATGTCAAACTTTGCCCACATCTACTACCACAACCACCGGGGAGAGTGAGTGCCACCCAAACCATTTAGGGATCACATTCACATCATCCCTCAAACTAAATCTCGTAGTAGCCCTGTGAGTCACCCTTGGGGACAAATTTATGGGAACCAACACCCTAATAATCCAAAATACCATTTTGACCTAGCCTTGGCCACCAATTTTCATACCACCATTGGGAACCATCCAAAATCCTACCTTGAAGCAGCCAGGCAGGGACTTAACTTAGGGACTAGCCATAGGTTTTCCCACCATCCGGAACATCCACTAGCCATCTACTCAACCTCCTATCTGGGCCTTGGAAGAAACCTTGTTCGTGCAGCAGTCGAAGAACCGTCCTTCACCAACAAGTTCAAACCTCAAGCAGAAACTAGTCTTCGAGGACGAAGACTGAATTGAGTGGGAGAGACTATAACAAGTGTTCTCTTCGTCGTGCCATCAAGTGCCAACCAACGTGCCTACAGCCACCACTCCAATGTCCAAGTGTGTCATGGGTGGGCTATGCATGTACTTTTGTATGGGGGGATTGCCAATGACATTATTGTAATACTGTAGTATGATTTCCCACCTTTTTGATGTTTCTTATTGTCACTCCCCCAAAAGCTTAACGTACTCTTTGAGGGGAGGTAAGTAGTCGAGTGAGCCCATAAGCGTGTAAGGGCTTACTTGCCCTTTTGAAGTGTCGCACGGGGCCCCAACAATTATCCCCATGACACTGGTGCTGTTGCAGGCTAACGCAACGTCACATTGGCGATTGCCCCACCACCGCAAAGGATGCTAACACCTTGACCCCAGTGTTGTTGGAGACGGGAAGGTGTGAAACTGGATGGCGCTAACGCGAGTCTTGGATCCTTGGGCTTGAAGAGGGAAAAGACAACTATACACATGTTTAATGTTTAACCAAGGTTCAAAGTATTGTTATGCCGATACATATCGTTCCGGACCCTTCCGAGATGTAACTAGGTAATTCTGATGACGGTTTTACTTTTGCGATTTATTACCCTTATCAGTGAAGTGCTTTTAATCAGTGCTGTTTTGGACATTTTTTTTTATTTTAATAATTTAAAAATTATATGGGCATTTCAATAATTTTATCATACATAGAAACATGGATAATGAACGCTAGTGTCTATTTTTGAGAGTTATTCAAGTGTTACAATTGAAAATTCAAGTACCTATCACTCAAAGTATAGGGTATCTGTAATTTACCCTAATTTATTTCATATATTATATATTTAATATATGATCGGGTGGAACCGACTCTAACCTAATAAGAATTGAGAAAAAATATTAAGAACATCCTTTGACAACCCTAAAAAGAGGGGGGAGGTAATAAATGAAAAATGTGGCATATTGCTTTCAATGACATTCTTGTAGATAACAAATGTAATTATATGATATGCACAATTAAAAAAATCAATGATTGTTTTATGGCATTCTTATAATTAATAAAAAAACTAAAGGTTACAAATAATATCACTTTAAAAAAACAAATAATGGCATTCTTGTAATTATAAGATGCTCATTAACATCACACCAACCATTTGTATCGAAATACTAAAATATTTCATTAAAGCCCATTAAACCTTCACGCTAGGATTCCATTTCAAACAAATTGGGCACTTCATCTGTACTCATTTTGCCTTTATACTTTTTTTTGCCTTGCAGCTCTAATGGGTTTGAAGAGGATAAAAGGGAATTCACAACTGTGCCCCACAGAATGCACCCCACAGAACAAACATCTCCCAATGACAAGTAGGAGATGCCCCCAATGCACGCTAAGATGTGCATGCGGTGTGCAGATTAGACAAAAGTAGTAGTAGAGTACTAGGGTATACAGCCTTCCCTTATGCATGTGAGGGTTTCAATTCAATACATCGCTGTACCAAAAGAAAAAAAAAAAAAAAAAGTCAATACATCAGAGAGAATTTGAGAATTTTGGAGAGATGGAAAGAGAAAGCATTATGCAATGTTATACTGTTCTCAGGCACCCGGAATTCAATACTTGTATTCCTATTGCACACACACACATATATACTATATATACTTCCGATGCAGCTATTAACCTGTTTAAAGTCGTCAACTCTTGTCTACCGCCAATATCTTGAATAGCAAGCCCTAATTCGCTGAATTTAGACATGACAAAATTATTGCGTAAAGCTAGCTACTCTGCGCAGTAATCTCCTTGATGCCTCATTGTCTTCATCTCTCTATATGTATCTCTCAACCTGGTAATAAATACTGGTCCTTTCCATATCCTTATACCAACTTCTCACTTTCTTAGAACTTCAATCCTTAGTAATCACTACGTTGCATGTTACCATTTCAGCTCTTGACCTTAACCAATGCCTGGAAGCCTGACTTTGGTCACAATAAACTGTCCATGATTCCCCATTGCAGTCACCATGAACTTTTTGTTGTTTCACCGGAGAAGAACTTTCATTAGGATCCACAGATATAAAGATTCCCCAAATGGAACAACCTGAGACAACATTTAACAGAGAGTAAAATGGAAGTTAGATTCTCCAACATACATGGTTAACAGAGTAATATGTATATATGGAAGCTAGATTTTCCAAAACACGTGATTTTCACATACATACAATTCCCACGGCTTAATGCTGCCAACTATTCAAACCCACTCTTCATCCTCTTTGTCCTGCATGGACTGCTTAGCTTTTCTTCTTGGTCTTCATCTATGAAGTTCTGATCTGATACCTCTGCAACAGTGGAAATAGTCCAATCATTTCGGTACAGGAAAAAGAAAAAAAAAATTAAGCAACAAATTACCACAAATAAAGAGCAATGTAAAACCATTACTCGCCATACTTGTATGCCCAATATGGATGAAAAACCTTAATGTTTTGGTTACTATAGGAGAGCAGATCGATTAAGGAATATCTAGTCCGTAGCATGGTGCACTAACTGCCCTACTGTAGGTAACCCTATTTTGGGACATATAATCTGCCGTTTGGGAGCTGATCCAGTATAGAACTTCACTCCAACAAATATAGGAATATATTTTAGATATCCCAGGACCATACGGGAAAGTCTCCACCTTCTCTAACCTCTTTCCATGAAAATGCTAGGAATCCAATAACCATACAAAACATGGATTAATAAGATCGAATAGCTTTGATGAGACAATAAAGAAGAAGGTAATATAATAGTGGAAAAGAAGTTTCATTGCACCGTTGAACTTTAGTCAATCCCTCGGTATCGATATCACAAAACTTACAGACTGCTTGTAATCTATTGATATCACTGCACAAATGCTTTAGATGTGCTCTGGACCTATGAGATAAGGCTGGCACTTGAGGACCCCTCTGCTCCAACACTGGTTCTGCTCCACCTCCCACTTGGATCAAAGATAATTCATGACTGAAAACCATGCTGATGGGTGACATTTACCATCCACTGAGAAGATAAAAACACATCTATTTTAACCCTGATGGAAAAGGTCAACATCGGGTGGTAATGTGTAGGTAGGTTTGACCCCTTGCATTGATTTCTTAGTTTTGTGTTGTCATTCAAGTGGCGTACCAATTGAATGCTCCAAATGCATGCATACACATCCAATTAATTGTAGGGGCCTTGTAAATTTTTCTTGTCCACACAGAAAATGCCTTTATTCCTTCCCTTTGTTACTGTGTGGCAAACCATGAAACATAGGGAGTTTTTTCTATAACTGGTACCATGCAGTAGATAACTAGATGTGGTAATTTCGATCTGCAACCAAGCCAAAGGTGCGCCACATTAAATCTAAGTTTTATCTATTAGAGCTTTTGAGCTAAAAGAAATCTAACAGGAGACTAAAGTGAAGTCCCGTTTATTCTAGGTTTCCCATCTCAAAGCTATAATGCTATGGGGTCCAATCAACAGAAATAAATGACTATAAACGATACTATGGCTCTATTTGTTAGCCAAATCTTAAGCAAGAGGAAGAACCGAGGGAGAGAAGGACAAAGCTATTTCCCACCAGCATTAGCCAATAAGAAAGAGGGTGTAACTCACCCTAAACCATGAAAGACCTTTGCAATGACTTCTTTGCAGCTTGAATCAGTAAATAATTTTTGTATTTTTACCAAAAAAAGAATCAGTAAATAATAAAATGAAATATTCTGCTTACACAAATATATGGGCATGTTTAACAATTCTATTAACCAACATTAAGAAGGGTGGTTGTCTAAAACGCCCTCATGAAAATAAATAAATAAATGATCACTGAGAATGAAAAGTGACATACAAAAACACCTAGAGATTAGAGAATATTTGATTTTAAACATAGTTCGTATGTAAATAAGAGCAAGTATCCTTATAGTGATAAAAAAAAGCAACTATCCTCATTCCACTAGGCTATTCCAAAGAAAATTTATTAGCAGAGAACGGGAAGGGTCTTCCAATAAGGTAATGGATGTATAAAGAAAAAGGGACCTGATGTGACAATAAACAGAAAACAAATAGAGATTAGAGAAAGTAAACTTTGGATAAATTGGAAATAGACAAGGTAGGATACCTAAAGGCTTCTTGCTTCAGAACAAACTTAAACAGACATACAATAGACATGAATTACCACTGATACAGAAACAATTGTCCAAAGAAGTTTCAATTACAGCATCAGATGAACTTATAAAAATGGTAAATGGTCCAGATAGAGATCTTGTTACAGTTACAGGAAGAACCCTAGGCTTGAAAATTCCAGGTTGCAGCTAAAATGGCTGGAATTTAGCACCAAAAAATGCATTATAAATGTTTACACAGGAAAAGTGGTCTTGCTCATTTCATATGCTAAAATAGCTAGTTAGGTTGTGTTACCCCTTGCTTTTCTTGTTAAAAAAATATCCGTTTCAGTAAAAGCTACTTAGGATTTTCATCATGAAGAGTCTGCAACTAATTCAATAAATGAAGATAAAATCCAGTGAAATTAAAAAAAAAGGAAAAAATCCAGTGAAGAGGGCATTATAAATTTTTATAATCTTTATTTTTAGCTTTGGTGGTTTGAAGTCAGTCCCATAGTTTCTTTCACTTCTATTTTTAGGGAAATTTCCTGATTAGTACCCTGTACTTTGGGTCTAGTACCACATTGGTCCCTGAACTTTAAAACGTGACAATCTAGTACCTGCCATTAACAGACCATCAGTCAGCATGCAAAAAGATGCCATTACCCTTTAGCTTTTCAACACAGGTGATTTAACGATTTAGTAACTCTCCATTGAAGAACTTAGCAAGAAGAACACCTTGACAGCTGGTCATGTTTAGTCAAGCAGGGTTCGATGGTGAAATTCTTGGACAACGATGCCGGAAACGCCTCTAGTTTTGCTTGGACATTCAGGGGTTCAGATGCAGATGACAACGATGCTGTCGAGATTCCAAGTGGACAGGAGAAAACTCAAAAGTTGGGCTGGCAATATGGACATGGGCAGGGAAGACAGTGGGCTGCACTTCAATTGGAAGCTAAAGATCAATGGGGACTGGTGGTTTAGCACAGTTAGAAGGAGGCATTGACAATTGCTCCATGGGTTCTTTCAGCAGGGGGTGCTATGTTGAATATTTGCTTACAACGTCATGGCGGCACCAACAGTTGTGTGGATTGGGTTGCAGAAGCGGATTCGATTGCAAAGGAATGATTGGGAAGGAGAATGGGGGGAGAGAAAGAAGAGGATGGGTTCAATTCAGAGAAGAAGAAGATGGAAAGTGGAGGGTTAGAGAGTATCAGTTTTGGGGGAATGAGAGGAGGGAGTTTCAGATCTGGTTTGCTGGACGGTAATGACAGTGAAGAAGAGAATGAATAAGAGGAGAGAGAGAGAGAGAGAGAGAGAGAGAGAGAGGAGCCGAGATGGATGGAGGAGGGAGGTTGCTACCGCCACTGATTTGAGTTGCAGTGGCAGTGGAGGAACAGGGATGACAAGAAAAGAAAAAAAAAAAGAAAAAAGAAAAGGAAGGAGGGAAGGAGAGGGAAAGAAGATGGGAGAATGAGAGAGAGAGAAGGGGGGGGGGAGACGGAATGGATGGAGGAGGGAGGTTGCTACCACCACTGGTTCGAGTTGCAGCGGCGGTGGTGAAACAGGGGCGCCAAGAAGAAAAGAAAAAGAAAAAAGAAAAAAGAAAAGGAGGGAAGGAGATGGAAAGAGGATGGGAGAATGAGAGAGAGAGAGAGAGAGAAAGAGAGAGAGAGAGAGAAAGGAAAAAAAAATTGAGAGTGAGGGAGTTCACTGCTTTTGTTCGCTGTTGCTCTGTTCCGTGTCTCCTTCATTCGTTCAACCCAAATTGAAGAGAAAAAGAACCCTTTCCCTTTCTTTTAACGTTTAAAAGAAAAGGTTAAAATGGTCCAACTAATACCATAAAGGGTAGTTTTGCCATTTTTAAATTATTTAAACCACACATTATGTCACGTGATGGCCTTGACTGACGGTCTGTTAATGGCAGGTACTGGATTGTTGTGTTTTGAATTTGGGTACTGGATTATCATGTTTTAAAGTTCAGGGACAAAAGTGGCACTAGACCCAAAGTACAGGGTACTAATTGGAAATTTTCCCTTATTTTTATGATATGCTTTTTAGTTTCTTTCATTTATTTCCTTTTTTAATTAGCACAAATTTGGTGTAATAGCTAGCAGGTCAAACCAAAGGCATGGGTGGAGCCAGGAATGTTTCCTTCTTTCTTCTTTTGGGGATTTTTTTAGCGGAGGATAGTAATTATATCAAATTATAAAATTCTATTAAGAACTTATACATTTTTATTCACTTAACTCATCATTCATTTCTACTATGCTTTCTCCTCATTTTTAAACCCAAATAGAATATGTAATAAGATCTATAAATTAACTTTCCCTTTCAAATTCAAGGCCTTACAAGAAAAAGTGTAGTGAAGATGGCTATATAGAAAAAGATAAGAGGATAGAAACTGAAGTTGTACATAACATACAAAGGACTTGCAAAACACATTATTAGAAATACTGATATCATGACTGTGATAATAAATAAAATCTAAGACGATTTTGTAAGATCTATGAAATTAAGAAGTCTCAATTAGATATACTAAAAGAAAATAAAAGGGATGCATGTTAAACATATTGCTATAAAGGAAATCATCTTATTTTTTAGGGTAAGAATATAAAAACCACCCTGAAGTTTTGACAATCATAAAGGCCTCTCAGGTTTCATTTTAACAAAAACCTCCCCTGTAGTTTTGAGAAAAAAAAACTGCAGTTACCTCCCTTCCGTCATTGTCCTAGATGGAAAATGTTGAACTAAGGCATTATTTTTTTGAAAATACCCATTTTGACCTAATGTCTATCAATTTGGATGAGGATTTACTAAAATACCCCCAAAAGAACTTTGAACTAAAAAATTTCCTAGGGTCAAATTGAAAAGAGTAAAGTAACTTTACTATGTAAACTCATCAGGTCGAGTGAAGTCCAGAAGGGCAAATCTGGTATTTTTAATTACGTCAAAAGATGCTCTAACAAGTACTAGGGCAACTTAGTAACTTCCAAGTCTGTGTTACTGGGACAATGATGGAAGGGAGGTAAATGGCGGTTTTTTCAAGAGTACAAGGGAGGTAAATGTGGTTTTTTTCAAACTACAAGGGAGGTTTTTGTTAAAGTGAAACTTCAAGGGAGGTTTTTATATTTTACCCTATGTAAAAGGAATTCAATTCTTGTTGATGGGTTATGTTTATTTTTTATTTCTTTTTTTAAAAGGCTAGTGACTGAAGAAGAGGGCCAAGCCCTACAGAAGGAGTCGTGGTTATCTTAAATGTAGATTGCATTCCGCAGAAATTCTAAAACAGAAAAACATGTCAACTCACTTAACTATAGCCTGCATTGGAGTTATGAGTAATGCAAAGATAAAAAGAGTAAGAGAACATGTTGAACAAATGGAAAGATAAAAACAGCTTTTGATAAAAACAGTAACAACGGTAGAAAGAATATAGAAAGCAAAGATAAGCAACAAATATGTAACAATAATTAACAGTATAATAATTGTTGGTGGTTATAGAATTAATTTACTTTCCTGCGGGGGGGGGGGGGGTTGCTCATATGTTGGACTTTATCATTAGCAACCAAGTTCTGTGATTGTCATTCTTTCATTCTGAAGCTGTTCCATAGGGTTGGTTTAACATAGTTTACTAATGCCTAAAAGAGTATTTTTCATATAGAACCGTAGGATTTCTTCCACACTCTAAATGCAAAACTTTTCATATTGAACTAAATACAGTCATTTATTTTTCTTCCTAGATACATTTTAAAACACTAACTAAAAAATTCCTCCTTGGTTTTGATACCCAAAGGGAAGAAAGGTAATACATGCTTATTTCATTCACTGAAAAGCTTACTTCATATAGCCAAACCTCAAACACCCGGAATATATCTAACCCCCTTCCCCCAAAGAAAAGGAAGGGAAAAGAAAATGGATACTGCAAATTCTACATTTTCATCTCATGGTGATCCATGATCTGACTATTGGTGCATCTAAGATTTAGATGTTGTGTTCAGGTTTCATTGGTCATCCAGTGTTGTTTCAAATACCTAAAGGGAGTTCACTGGGTTCAGAATATTTCTTTGGACCTAAATCATATCACTCCACAAGTCTGCCCCATATTTCAATTTAGTCATATCCAGTTCAAGTTCCACATTTCCACTGACTATTGGTGCATCTAAGATTTAGGTTCTATGTTCAGGTTTCATTGGTGCATTGATAATCTAAGTGTAAATATTTTCTCTGGTTTTACTTCATAATTCTACTTGCATGATTCCATTCCAGATTTTGTAGTGCATCTATGATCTGAATATAAAGTTGGAGCTCCTACTGATTTTACCTCATTAATGATTTCCAAAAACATTATTTTCATACTAAACTTTTCAAAACAATGCAAGTGGCTTTCACATTTATCATTTCATTTTTTTTTATTTGGTAAATAAGTAGGCATAATTTCATGGGACTTGTATGGCATACCATAATACTGGTTTCTCTTTCAAGGAGGGAGCAGTTAGTACTCAAGAAAAAACGCACGGTGCATGCATATTGCATAGAAAGGGTAAACAAAGTGGATATGCATCTTAAGCAGTATGTATAATTACGCTGTGGAAATGGCTAAGAATGGACAGTTACAAAATTACAGTTGATAGCTACCTGTACCGTTCCCAACAGATTCCTGATGAAACAAGTGAAACTGACACACTGACAACTGTTTTGAGCTTGTTGTTTTTCCATGAGACGCTGTGTTGTTGCCTCTTATGCCAACTGCAGAAGTATGCAGTGAACCATTTTGTTGTGAAATGGCTGATGTAACTTCTTGGTGTTTCCCAGCAGAACTGAAATATTGGATCTGTGGAATTTCCAGAAAGCCACAACACTCACCTGCATTCCCTGATTGAGGTTTAGCTCTTTCAAAAAATTTCGTCTGCCATGAGCCATCTTGAAGAACTGTGAACTGGAAAAAATATAAGAAAAATGATAAAATACAATAATAAGACATTAGTAAACCAGGTGAACATATTTACCCATTCCTGGAGAACATAGTATATATAATTATGAAAGAAAAATATATTTTGTACCTTGCCAGAGGATATAGGGGTTTCGGAACTTGATTGTCCTGATGAGTTTCGATCTGGCAGGTTTTCTTTCTGTGGGCACCAACCAAGAAAGTCTATGGAATCATACTTGTGGTCATAAAGGTCTTTAACAAACAATTCTTCCATGAAATTG
Source organism: Nelumbo lutea (assembly GCF_056320005.1). Lineage (NCBI taxonomy): Eukaryota > Viridiplantae > Streptophyta > Magnoliopsida > Proteales > Nelumbonaceae > Nelumbo > Nelumbo lutea. The sequence continues at coordinate 120,549,508 of NC_142684.1, forward strand.
AGGTACAAACTGTGCTTCTCATCTGTCCAGATGGGCTCTTCCATCTGCAAGTCCACACGTGAAATCCAGCAACGAAAAAAAAAAATCTCAAGAAGGAAAATCACGTTGAGTTCCTATTGACAAAGTGATTAAATCTAGGCAGAACAACCTAGAAACTAATATCACCACTCGATCTGGAATAACAGAGTTTCCCATGTTATAATTCTTTTATTGTTTGAGAAACTTATCAACACCTGCACTAGTCATCTACTTTATCAAACTTTGTCATATTAGACAGAAAGAAAGAAGCTCATCCCTCTGCTAACATAAAAGAGATTGACTGTCATGTTGATCAATATCTTTCAGAAAACCTCATTAAATCTTAGAAGCCCATCAAACTGCAAATATTGTCTATCTAAGAAGTGGTCAATTGAAACAAATATCTTCCGTCAAAAGCAACAACCTTAAGATAAATCAGAATAAGGAACTCTTCTGGAAACCGTCAAAAGCGATTCAAAACCAGCTTTAGTCAGTAAGAATGCACCATGAAAAAAAAAAAAAAACAAAATGAAAATAAGGAACTCTTCTAGAAACAGTGAAGCAAATAAATTAGAACTTCAGGCATAAAAAAGATTCATCTAAGAAATCAGCTCCAGAATCATAAAAGATCAAAAACAAGCAATCCATGTTCAGCCTTCTACAGAAACCCCAAAACTACACTCAGTAATAACAACCAAAAGGAATGAACAAAGTAAAAAAGAAAGAAAGAAAGAAATTACGGGGATCTCAACCTCGACATCTCCAAGGAAATGTCTAGAACTGCGACCGGTTAGTTCCGACAGCTCGGAGCCCGTACTACTCTCCCTCCTGTAACCCTGCATTTCTCGATCAGGCAGTCTCGTCGGTGTCGCTTGGCGGAGATTTCCTTCTATTTTTCCTCGAAGTCTAAGAAAAAACGAAGGAAAGAAAGAATAATATTCTCTAAGTAAATAATTTGAATTTTCTGCTGTGTTTCAGTTGGAGGAGAGATTTGGAAGAGAAGAGGGAGATGAAAAAGAGTATGAAATCAAGAGAGGGAGACAGAGGACGGAATCTGGGGACGGTGCTGCTGTTGGGGACGTAAAACGTTCCACGTGGCTTCGCTTTTACACGTGTCATTAAAATGAAAAGGTCGCCATGTCAGCAACTGCTATTAATATCTAATGCAACTCCACCCAGAATCCCAGCTAATAATGTTCGGGGCGGAGGTATCGGAAAAAAAGGGAAAAGAACGATCCGATTACGTGGCTTGCACTTTACGACCACGTCCACTGCCCCTTCTTGCCAACTATGGAAAAGGATAAATACGCCAACTATGGAAATAAAGTTAACACGTGAACTAATTCTTTTAATTTCCATGGGTTCACCGTCGTATCAGTGCCAGTGCCATATAGGAATTCGCATTTGTATGAAAACTTGTTTGGATTCGGTGTTTATCAGATAAATATTAAAAAACATAAACGTTTGGATTTATATGAGATATTTGGGAAAACGTTAAATTCTTTTTTCTTCAAATGTCTATATATTTTTTTAAATGAAATGGTTACGGATCCAACCAAATAATAGAAACAAAAAACATAATTATTTTAGTAAATATTTAAAGCAATTAACGATTCTTTTATAAATAAAATGAATAAAAACAAGAAAAAAATCTACGGTGCATTGCTTCACATGCAAATATAAGATATGATTAATTGAATGTGTTTATAAATATCATAAAAGTATATTTTATAAAATGTAAATTAATATTAATTAAAAGTACACTTTGTAAAATGTAATTCAATGAAAAGTAAATAAATTTTAACATATTGATATCTGAGTCAAAGTACATCCAATATTAATGAATATACCTAATTAAACTCGGCAAGCAAAAGTAAATTTTGATGCTTCAGCTACTGGGCTATAGCGTGGGCGGTTAGGGAAGTGATTCAAGGAATGGAATAGTTGTACTATTAGTAGTAACTCGTCCTATGCATCCGAAAATTGAAAGATTGAATAATTTTATTTACTGTTAATTAATTGTTAAATTAATAATCAAAATTTATTGTTAATTAATTAAAAGTATCCAATGTTATTGTTAATATTTAAAATTTTAATAATTATATTTTTCATTTAATGTTGATTTACAAAAAATAATTATTGTTAATTTAATATGAATAAATATTTTTTAATAAATTTAATTTTATTAATCCTTTGTAGTAATTTTAATAATTGTTATTATTTTCATTATTTTAAATGAACTTTTGACTGACTTTAAATAAATAAAAATAATTACAAAAGCTAACATTTTTATTAATTTCACTAATAATTAACAATTATATAGGAATGGCAACTATGTAGGATCGAGGCAAGCCACCCCACCCTTGTCCATGCCCCATAGTCAAGGCACACTACCCCATCTCCACCCGTTCCCAGTGTTAGGTGAGTTCAAGGTAAGGCACCTATTCCCCATTAGGGATGGGAAATTCTCAAACTTCCTCGCCTCGTCATTAGTGTCAGGAAAATTTAGGGAAAAGCATCCACTACTCATCAAGGATGGGGGGATCCTTTAATTTCCCCCACCCCATCCCTAGTGTCAAGCGGGTTCAAGGCAAGGCATCCGCTCCCCATCAACCCAATATTCAGCTTGATGACAAAAATGATCAAAAGGATAAACTAAGTATCAATCACATAGTAAATTCCTAAAAGTACACTAAATTGTCTTTAATTTTCAAAAATGTAATTTTATGAAAATTTGGAAAATTTATTACATTTATGCAATTTTGGAAGTTTATTCAAATTTATTTTTAAATTGTTATTAAAGAATTTATTTTCTTTTAAAATGGTTTACTTACAAAATTACACTAATTTGTCTAATATTTTCTAATACAAATTAATTAGTAATTTCCTTTTTCCAATATTATACTAATTTATCTTAATAATTTCTGTAATTATTGTTTTAAATTACAATTTTCCCTTTTCCATATTCATTTATCTTTAATAACTTTCAATAATATACAATGGAAATTACATGATTTTTCAATAATATTCCAAAATCTATCAAATATAATAATTTTTCCTAAAATTTCTAAAATATTCTAATAATTTTTAATAATTATTTAATACATTTTAAATAAACTTTCAAAAATTTTATGTCTTTTAATTTCTAAAGTTTTATTTTATGAAAATGTAGTTTTATGAAAAATTTGTTACATTTGTGTAGTTATGGAGATTTATTGAAAATCATTTTAAATTGTTATTAAAGATTTATTTTTATTAGGTAGTTTACTAACAAAATTACACTAATTTATCTTTTATTTTCATTTTCCAACATTATAATATTTTATTCCCCCATCTGCATTTGGTTATTAACTATAATAATAATGATAACTAAAATTTTATACTTTTTGATAAATGTTAAATATAATTCTCAATTTTATAGAAATTAATTAAAGAGTTTTCAATTTCTATAAAATGTTCTTAATTAACATGAATATTACAATATTTACCCAAAATACTTCAAAAAGTCATGATGAGTTAATTAATGACAATATTTATTAATTTTTGGTAATTTACTAGCCATACTAATAAGAACATTTAATTTTTGTTAATTTATTAATTGTATTTATTAACTTTTGGTAATAACATTATTTAATACTCATTGAATATGGGTTGGATTAAATATTAACAATACTTAACTATTTGTTAATTAATAAGAATATTTTAATGAGAGAGAGTGGATATAGATCGGGAGAGAAATTTTAGAAATTGATTAGGGAGTGGGGTAACATGATTCGTTCCTAATGACTTAGAGGAGATACCTTAGGAGAGAGATTATAGTAATACTTTTAGGTAGTGGAGTTGAGAATGGTGACTTGGCTTAATGGGAGTGATGGGAAGGGGAGAGGATAGAGAGTCAAAGGAGAATATAGTGTGGGGGTAATGGAGCAAGGAGAATATAAAACATATATTAACGTGTTGTTTGGCAAGTCTTTTTTAAAAGATCTTCTACCAGACTTGACATCCAAAAGATGATGTGAGCTTTTGCATTAAGTTCTTAACAGCTTGAAGACCGTTTGGTTAAGGCATGTCTTTTCACACAAAAACGAGTTGAAAAAAAGGCAAAAAGCTCCATTTGGAGCTTCCTAAAAATAGCTCGAAATGGCTTCCCGCATCTTTTCGAAACTACGATTTCGACGACTAGATCTTTTCTCAACCAAATGGTAAAAGACCAAAACGTAGGTTGCCAAGTGGTGAGGGCGAATTTGGGCCTCCAATGACCTTATGACACCTGACAGCCTCTTGACAACTAAGTGCAGCCTCTTAACAACTAGGCAGCTCGCCACAGGCACCTCTGAGGGGATGAGAGATCCATCGTATGGACGCCCAAAACTTGCGGAATTAAGGGGGCGAATTTCAAAAATTTTTCTCTCCCTTCAACTGGGAATCGCATTCCCTATTTAGAAAATCATATTTTCAATGATCAATCTTGAACCATAGACTGAACCAGATTTGAACCAAAAAAAGTAGGAAAGAGGTATACCAAATACAGATAAATATTATCTCTCAATGAAGGTGTTCACGCCCAATTTAGGATCCAAAGACTGCTCCCACTAAAGATGGCGCAGTGTAGGATGGAGCAGAATCAGCAGTGTTCTTCTTCAAAAACTCTGTCCTTCGAAAGAAACAACAGGATGGCACGTGAACACAGCTTCCTATCAATCCTTTCACAAAGAACTGATGTCAAGATTGAATATTGACTTCTCCCACAACTGCAGATCAAACTGTCAAACTTGGGCGGCAAGAACAAGGAGGCGACAAGAAAGAATTCTGCAGGGTTGCTTAATTCTTCTTTCTGTGATTTCAGCTTTAAAGAGGATGTGAGTATCTGTCTAAAGGCCACCACCCTTTCCTTCTTTTGTAACCTTAAAGGGATTAGCTCTTAATCCCAATAGGAGTTGCTGATCCAAATAATATTTGGATCAGACATCCCTTTAGGTGATAAGGGCAAACCCTTATCTTATCTGCAGATTAGATCAGCCTTCTCCTAATCTCATTAGGAGGTTTCTAGATTTGAATCACATGTAGATCTGGACTCTCTGAGTGGATAGGGTTAAGACCCTATCCTATCTGCTAATCCATTCCTAAAATTCACCCTTTATTTGATTGATTAAATTAGCCCAGTTCGAAATGAGCTTTAGGCCCATTAAGGTTATGTGCTCATTTAGCCTTCCTAACTACTACTCAGTTGAGCTTCCTTGTATGGCGTGGGATCCAAACATTGATCTACACATTTGCCACATGGGTTCAGCATAGCCTTTGTTACAAGGCTTGGCCGAATACACTGTTATGGACAGTGCACCCTCTGAAACCCATCATATGGGCTCTATGGGCCCAACACTTACCCTAAGTGGTCCCTGGGCCAAGCCACCTTGTAACACCTAGGGACTATGGGCAGATGCAAGATTAGCCCATCAGGTATTATCCTCAATGGTCTTACACTCAACCTCTCAGCCCATAATGATCAAACACCGCCTGACAAGAGAGGACCTCTCCCTCGGCTACAAGGAACAATGTTGCACTCTCTGCTTATATGGATCCCTGGAATTGAAACCTTTTGCAAACATTTTAGAAGCCATAATATATATATATATATACTTTTATATCTCATATAAAATATATTTTGCAAAACAAATCTCAATGATTTAAATCGGCTACCGGCAGTCTTGGTTTTCATCAGTGAGAGTGCATCCCCGATCATTACCTTTGTCCGACAAAGGGGCTGATCCTGTCACTATGATCATCCACTCAGATGAATTCTCAGACTGTCCCAACATACCCAGGTTTTGACCCCCGCTAAGGATCTCAATGATTGGTACATCAAAGACAGCCCAATCCGACACCTAGTATATATCATAATCAAGTCTAGGGGGCGGGTGTAACTTTCCAGTTTTGCCCATTAATCTCCAAGGTCCAGGGCAATACTGGAAATCTGGTCCAGTTCAAAGATTCAATTAATCCTACACTGTATGTGCCTAAGGTTTCACCCTGGTAGATGAGACAGGCCACCCCAACCGACTTGGTGGCACAACAATGTCAGCCTTATCAGGATATGTCTCCTCAAACTGACCCACTCGCTGTAAACATTCTAAACTAACATAAGTCTCATTAGGTGTCTAGTTTAAGGGTATTACACAGAAACATACCAAGGGAACATGAATAAAATATGTACTTTTATTCATTTACAATAAACCCATAATCTACCTCATTATGATTGAAGCTAAGGGCATACAAAACTGTCTAACAAGCTCACCCTCATGTAGCCTGGCACCTCAAAACAACTAGGTGACACCCGAACGACAACTTGCCTTTGCTAAGTTGGTGGTGTCCCACCAAGCAGCCTGGCACAGGCGCGAGTTGGCAGCCTAGTCCTGGCGCGACCTGGCCTTGGCACGAGCTGGTAGCCTGGCCATGGCATGACTAGGCCCTAGCATGTGCTGGCAGCCTAACCCTGGTGCGACCTGGCCCTGGCACAAGCTGGCAGCCTGGCCCTGGCACAAGCTGGCAGCCTGGCCCAGGCACCGACCTGGCGGCCTGACACAGGCGCCCACTTGACAACCTTGAGGAGCTCACCACCGTACCCCGCATTTTACGGGATTGTGACTTGTAATGACTATATTAGGTCACCCACTCCCCGGTTCTGATGAGAAGGGACAATTTTACCGTTTGATGGCATTTCACCCACCTAACACGCAAGCCAGTCCCATCACAACTTGGATCCAGGAATTGCTCCACCTAACCCATGAAGACTCTAGTATATAAAGACCTCACCCCCTAGGGGCAAGAGTATGATGCGAAATGGGATGGGTAACCTCTGCTCTCTAGCTTTCTCATTCTCTTATCATCTTCAAGCTCTCTACTACTATACTACGCTAACTTAGCCATTGGAGTAACCTCACCGGGTAAACACCTCGGGTTCTCTGATTTAGTTCTCGCAGGTCCCTCAGCTCCTACCGCTTACAAAGATGAACAAATCATCGCCAACAAGGAATAGCCAGTTCAGTTCTCGTTGTTACTAGTAGCCAGATCACCTCCTGCCAGTAGCAGTCGGGTTGCACTACACTAGGGAGCTTGCCATCAAGGTAGCTCACCTCCAGGTGGCTCATCAAGGTAGCTCACCTCCAGGCGGCTCATTAAGGTAACTCACCTCTAGTCAACTCATCAAGGTAGCTCACGTCCAAGCAGCCCATCAAGGTAGTTCCCCACTAGGCAGTTCACCACTAGGGAGCTCCACTTTAACCTCTAAGTCACAAACCACTTGGGAGCAGACGTCACTGATGAGGTACTTAGCCAAAAAAAATGATACATCACGAAAAAATGATACGTGACCGGAACCGGTTACATCAATTGGCGTCGTCTGTAGGAAAACGCTACAAAAGCTAAGTTCTCATCCTACCAAACTTAAGTTCTTATCTTACAAAAAGACTAAGTCCTCTTCTCCCTGAAAGTTAAGTCCTCCCCTTTTTAGATACTGAAGCTCTCGTTTTATAGTTTCCATTTTTTATGAACTCAAAGACTGTGCAGGGAAATAATAGACTGAGTAGCTCTAAGGTGCCCCTCTAGTGGCCTGATGCGGCCTGGCAGCCTGGCCATGGCACTGCCTGGCATGGGCGCCGACCTAGCGGCCTGGCCCAGGCGCAAACTGACGAACTGAAAAGGAACCAGTCTTAGAAACAAGTAAGCAAGCTCTAGCTCTCAGATTATGATTTCTAGCTCGCAGTCTACTATGAGAGTACTGACTTAGCCATCGGAGCAACCTCACCGGGTTAGCCACCCCGAGTCCTTTGACATTTAGTTCCTTGCAGGTCTCTAAGGAGCAACGAAGTCCAGGAGTGGACTACAGGTCCCTCCCAAAGCCTAAGGGCCACAAGAAGACCCAGTCGCCTCTACGGCATGGGCAAAAGTTCAAGAGAAGACTACGGGTCCCTCCCAAAGCCTAAGGGCTACACTAATGCTGAAAGACCTAGTCACCTCTACAGCATGGGCAAAAGTTTAGGAGCAGACTACGAGTCCCTCCCAAAGCCTAAGGGCTACACTACTGTTGAAAGACCCAGTCGCCTCTACAGCATGGACAACACTACTGCACGAGACCCAGCCGCCTCGTCGGCATGGGCAAAGTCAAGGAGAGTGGATTATGAGTTGTTCCCAGAGCCTAAGGGCTAAAGTACCGGACTGGCAGAGACATCAACACCTTACGGGCAGCTCGCTTCCAAGCAGCTCCCAGAGCCTAAGAAACTGAATCAGTGCTTACGAGCTTGTTGACTTATGAACCAAAAGGAGAAATCTACTCCCTTCGCCGAGTTACTTTTAGCTCAGGAGTGGAGGGCAAATGATGAGGGCGGATTTGGCCCTCCAATGACCTTATGACACCTGACAACCTCTTGACAACTAGGTAGCTCGCCACAGGCAGCTCGCTAGAGGCAGCTCACCACAGGTAGCTCGCCACAGGCAGCTCACCCTCATGTAGCCTGGCACCTCAGAACAACTAGGTGACACCAGGACGACACCTTGCTTTTGCTAAGTTGGTAGTGTCCCACCAGGCAGCCTAACACAGGCACGACCTAGCATAGGCGCGAGCTAGCAGCCTGGCCCTAGCACGAGCTGGCAGCCTGGCCCTGGCACGAGCTAGCGGCTTGGCCCAGGCACCGACCTGGCAGCCTGACACAGGCGCCCACCTGACAACCTCGAGGAGCTCACCACCGTACCCTACATTTTATGGGATTGTGACTTGTAACGGCTATATTAGGTCACCCACTCCCCGGTTCTGACGAGAAGAGACAGTTTTATCGTTTGATGGCATTTCACCCACCTAACACACAAGCCAGTCCCATCACAGTTGGGATCCAGGAGCTGCTCCACAAAACCCATGAGGACTCCAGTATATAAAGACCTCACCCTCTAGGGGCAAGAGTATGATGCAAAAAGGGATGGGTAACCTCTGCTCTCTAGCTCTCTCATTCTCTTATCATCTTCAAGCTCTCTACTACTATACTGCTCCAACCTAGCCATCGAAGTAACCTCACTGGGTAAACACCCTCGAGTTCTCTAATTTAGTTCTCGCAGGTCCCTCAGCTCCCGTTGCTTACAAAGATGAGTAGATCATCGCCAGCAGGGAATAGCCAGTTCAGTTCTCGTCTTTGCTGGTAGCCAAATCACCTCCTGCCGGTAGCAGTCAGGTTGCACTACACTAGGGAGCTCGTAATCAAGGTAGCTCACTTCCAGGAGGCTCATCAAGGTAGCTCACCTCCAGGTGGCTCATCAAGGTAGCTCACCTCCAATCAGCTCATCAAGGTAGCTCACCTCCAAGCAGCCCAACAAGGTAGTTCCCCACTAGGCAGTTCACCACCAGGGAGCTCCACTTCAGCCTCTGAGTCATAGGCCACTTGAAAGCAGACATCACTAATGAGGTACTTAGCCAAAAAAATTGATACATCATGAAAAATTGATACGTGACCGGAACCCTTTACATCACCAAGCTTCTAAAAATCCGACAGCCCGCACAAAAAGACATGCCAAACATGGCTTAAGCTAATTAAGTAGAGAAGTTAGGTTGTGAAGGGATGAGAGATCCATTGTATGGATGCCCAAATCTTGCAGAATAAGGTGGGCGGATTTCAAAAATTTCTCTCCCTTCAACTGGGAACCGCATTCCCTATTTTAGAAAATCATATTTTCAAGGATCAATCTTGAACCATAAACTAAACCAGATCTGAATAAAAGTAGTAGAGGAGGATTATACCTGATACGGAGAAAATAATCTCCCAATGAAGGTGTTCACGCCCAAGGAAGGATCCAAAGATTGCTCCCACTAAAGATGGCGCAGTGTAGGATGGAGCAGAATCAACAGTGTTCTCTCCAAGAACCTAATCCTTTGCAAGAAATAGCAGGATGGCACGTGAGCACAGTTTCCTATCAGTCCCTTCACAAGGAACTGATATCAAGATCGAATCTTGATTTCTCCCACTGAACTGGAGATCGAACTAGCAAGTGAGGCGGCAACAGGAAGGAGGCAACAAAAAAGAATTTCACAGGGATGCTTAATTCTTCCTTCTGTGTTTTCAGGTCTGAAGATGATGTGAATATGTGTCTTCTAAAGGCTGCCGCCCCCTCCTTCTTTTGTAACCTTAAAGGGATTAGCTCTTAATCCCATTAGGAGTTGCTGATCCAAATCATATTTGGATTAGACATCCCTTTAGGTGATAAGGGCAAACCCTTATCTTATTTGCAGATTAGATCAACATTCTCCTAATCTCATTAGGAGGTTTCCAGATCTGAATCACATGGCGTGGGACCCAAACATTGATTTACACATCAACCACATGGATTCGGCCTAGCCTTTGTTACAAGGCCTAGCCAAATACACTGTTATGGACAGTGCACCCCCTGAAACCCATCATGGGATCTATGGGCCCAACACTTACCCTAAGTGGTCCCTGGGCCAAGCCACCTTATAACACCCAGGGACTATGGGCAGATGCAAGATTAGCCCATCAGGTATTACCCTCAATGGTATTACACTTAACCTCTCTGCCCATAACGATCAAACACTACCTGACAAGAGAGGACCTCTCCCTTGGTTGCAAGGAACAGTATTGCACTCTCTTCTTATATGGATCACGGGAATTAAAACCTTTTGCAAGAACATCTCCCACTGCTCCTGAGCTCTCTTCATCAAGAACTACTTCCTGACAATGGGTGTCCAGGATGTAATCGGTTTCCAAGAATTGTGCATTTTGGCTGCAGAACACCTTCTGATCACTTGGGTCATAAAATAGGTAACCCACAGAGCCTTTTGGGTAGCCTACAAATAGGCAACGACTGGTCTTGGATTCCAACTTGTCTGCACTTGTTCTTTTAACGTGTGTTGGACAACCCGAAATGTTCAAGTGTCTGACACTTGGTTTCTTTTCAATCCAAAGTTCATATGGAGTGTTCGGAACCGATTTGGTTGGAACCCGATTCAACACGTAAATCGCTGTCTCTAATGCATAACCCCAAAAGGATGTGGGTAGCTCTGAGTGTATGAGAAGTGACCAGACCATATCCAATAAGGTCCTATTCCTCCTCTCTAAAACACCGTTAAGTTGTGGTGTAGCAGGAAGAGCCAATTGTGATACTATCCCATTAGCCTTCAAATAGTCCATGAATTCGTCAGAGAGATACTCGCCACCTCGATCTGATCGAAGGGCTTTAATTTCTCTCCCTAACTGTTTCTCGAACTCTCGTCTGAACTCTTTGAACTTTTCAAAGGATTTAGACTTGTGTCTCATTAGGTACACGTAACCATATCGTGAGAAATCATCTATAAATATGATGAAATACACGTGTTGATTCCATGTCCTAACACTCAGGGGACCATATACATCAGTATGTATAAGGTCAAGTGTGCCTGTACATCTTTCAGGCTTACCGTTAAATGGTCGTTTCGTCATCTTACATTGTAGGCAAGGCTCACAAGTGGGAAGATTTTCTACAATTAAACAATCTGAAGGCTTTATAATGCTAGGACAAGAAAATAAAGTATGCAAATTAATTAAATCTTTGTATGATTTAAAATAAGCTCCCAAACAATAGTATGAAAAATTTGATAATGTGTTAGTAACTAATGGATATAATAGTAATGATTCTGATAGATGCATTTATAGTAAGTTTGTAAATGATAAAGGAGTCATGATCTATTTATATGTTGATGATATGCTAATAATGAGAACAAGTTTGGAGGTAGTAAAAAAAAACAAAACAATTTCTAATGTCCAAATTTGATACCAAGGACTTGGGTGAGGCTGATATAATCTTGGGGATTAAAATCTATAAACAACAAGGAAACTTTATTCTCTCCCAGTCACACTGTAGAGAGTATTTTTAAAAAATTTGGACACTATGATTGCGAACCTATTAAAACACCTCTTGACTATAGTATCCACTTAAGGAAATATATAGGAGAACCTGTTTCACGAAAGGAGTATGCAGGTATAATTGGATATGTGTCTTACTTAATGAACTACACAAGACCAAATATAGCTATAGTTGTTGGAAAATTAAGTCATAGGAGGAAAGCACCATAGAGATTCCCATGCATGTAAGGCCCTTATAGGCCCTCAACAATCAAAGTTTTTCTATACATTTTTTAAAGTTGAAATGTCTATTTTATGTGATGTGACAAGATGCATGTCTAAAAAATTTGCATTAATCAACCAAACTTGATGTGCAAATAGGGTTGGCAATTTTGACCCCGACCATGTGATCCACCCATTCCACTTGGTCGAGGGTACCCATTGGATCATTGTTTTAGATCTAGAGTTGAAAGCAACATTTTCTCCATCGCTTCCTTGAAGGCAATAGCCAAGAAAACTACCATTCAAAGCAGTTTTGTCCAGCCTATCGATAAACAAAACAACCATTGGAAGCGCCTATGTCCAGCCTACCGGTGAATAGAGAACAATTGGTCAACACTTCTGTTTACCTCATTGAATCATCTTCTTCCCCAATTGAACAAATCTCTCTCTCTCTCTCTCTCTCTCTCTCTCTCTCTCTCTCCTGTTACAGACCCAAATAGGGTCGTAACGTAAATTCCGTCTACTTCAAAGGAATCGAACACCTCCAAAGAGATAACTCTTAACTAACAAATGATAATTCTCATAATCTATACTATAAAAAGTACGAATGGCCTAAAAAATATTTCTAGAATTTTTTGAAGACAAAATTTACCCCATCTATATTTAAATTTAATGATAAAAATGAAGGCAAATAGGGTAATCGATTATTAATATTAAATGAGTTGAAAAGAGGTAATTTTAAGATATTCAATGCATTCAATTCCCTCATTAAATCCAACATCTAAGTTATTAACTTGCATTCATGTTGATTGAATCATATATTGAAGTCATTTTTGTTTCTTCTCAAGTTCTCATCATTAAGTTCTATTAATTAAATCCATACTTAATAAATTAATAATTCCAATAACATAAAAGATTATACTTTTAAAATCTACCTAGAAAAAATAGTATTTTCATTTAGGTGGTGGTAAGAAATTAAACCATTTTGGGTCAAATGGGTCAATCCATGTTGCCACGATTAAATAATAAAATTCAAAAATAGATAAAATAAAAAAAAATTAGGAGCATTTTTAACATACATATTAAATAATAATAAGTATGATAAATAAGAAATATTGTTATTATTGATGAAAATGAAATGTAAAATTTAATTGAAAATAAAAATATTTTGCTATTCTCTCATTAAATCCTACATTTAAAATATATTTTTCTCATCATTAAATTCTTGTAATGAAATCCACAATATTAATTTTAATAGTATAAAAATAAATATTTTGAAAAGTAATTTGAAAACAAAACCATTTTCTTCCCTCCCGGTGGTGGGAAAGTAATTCGGCCATTTGAGGGGATTAATAAATAATACCATAATTAATTAATAAAAAAGTATAAAATGTAAGAAGTATTTTATTAATGATGAAAATGGAATGCTAAATTTAAAATATACCTAAAACTGAAATGATGTCATTAGGGGTGAGCAAAAAAGCCCAAAAAAACAAACCGAAAATCTAGTTAACCAAACCGGTTGATTCAGTTTTGGTTCACTATTCTTAAAAAACCACAAGTTTCAGTTGACCTTTTAAAAAATCCGGCGGTTAATCGAACTGACCAGTATATATATACTGGTCAAGCACCAAACCACCAAAACCAAGCCCCAGCTACTCCCTCTCCGGCGACACCTATCATCTCTGCCACCTCTAATTTCAGGTTCAGGTGACAGCAACCAATCCAACATTGACAAATCAGCCACCACTTCAATGTTCATTGTCCAAGTTCGACTTCAGGCCTTCAACTTGTTTAAGGTATTTTTATTTTTATTTTTTGCATAGATATTATTTATAGTGTATTTTTATTTTTTTGTATAAGTATACAAGCCTTCTAGATTTAGCTTGTTCATTGTCCAAGGTTATTACACACACAAAAAAAAAAAAAAAAACTCAAAATACTTCAGTTTTGGTTCAAGTTATTAAGAAACCGACCAAGTTGGTTCAGTTCAAAAAAACCTCACAAACTGAACCGTGAGCACCCCTAGATGTCATAGCCAAATAATAAAATTAAAAAAAATAGAAAATTCAAAGAATCACAAAAAAAAAGGATAGAGAAAATTTTGGGCACATATCTAATGTTATATATTTATAAAAATAAAATAAAATATTGGAGAAGATTGGCAATGACAAAATGTCCATTTTACCCTTATAGATTAGATTTAAAGGGATAGGATTCTTTATAGATCAATTTTCTTCCAACTTTCTTTTCACCACCAAGAGTGAAATATATTGGAGAAGATAACCATTGCAAATCCCAACGATAATTTTTGCATTTAAATCTCGCACGAATGGGTAAGAATTCCTGAAGCTTAGAAATTATCGATGCATTGTGGGTTTTTCACGGAATCACCAACTCACTATTGGGCTCCTTTGTTCCTATAGATTGTACCAGATGTTTTGGACTCCGCTTTTGATGCAGACTTGTAGGTTTCACCAGATCACCATTGGACTACAAAACCCTTTTATTAATGAGTCTGGATCTCCTGCCCATGAGAACTCTGCATATGTTTATCAAAGCCACACATGGAGAACATCTCATCCTCTACATAGTATTATGTAGGGGGAGATGTTCCTAATTCACGGGGAGTAGTGTATTGTGGGTAGGCATGGGCTGAGTTCTCGTGGGCAGGTGATCTTGACTCCCACCAATTATGGATCTCCTACCCACGAGAACTTTGCCCACGCCTATCTACAATACACTACCCCCGTGAATTGGGAACATCTCCCCTACATAGTACTATGTAGAGGATGGGATGTTCTCCATGTGTGGTTGCGATTAATGGGGAACATCTTTATGACTTCTAAAGGCATGGCTGCTACTTTGTTGGGTTTGCACTCCTTATGTCGAGATCGCAGCCGTAACCCCATCGGAAACCACCAGCTCCTAATGTTCTTCAAGAACAAGGTGGATTATTGTCAAATCCACAGTTACGAGTCTTATGACATCTTTTACAACAATTTTCTACTCCACCCCAACCCCAAGACGAATTCATTCTAGGAGAAGATTTGTTGCCGATGAGGGAGATAGAGATAAAGATGTAGTGGACTTAGATAAAAGGGTATTTTAGGAATTTTTAAAAATATATATCAATTACATGATGGCATGTGCGACAAAACGTAACAGAAAGCTAACGGTAAGGGAGATTTTAAATAATTGTGAGAAAGCTTAGAAATACTCTAAATAATCCGTAAACAGTAAGAGGTGATCACTACATTTGTTATCTGCAACCGCAAGAATAAGAGTGTTGTTCATTATTTCATTGTTTAGCAAGTGGAGACAAACCTATTGTGTATCACATACAGTGAATGAACGTTGGCAATGGCTATGAACCAATCCTAACCAGTCTGTTTGTACATTGAGATTGTTACCTCGATGTTAATTTTCGAGTACAATCGTGGGCGAAACTCTGATGAACGGATGATGCCGCAATGTTGGCCTATAAACAGCTGCAACGGAAGTCCAATTTCTGCTACAAACAAGACTTGACCATGTTCTAAAGGTCAAAGGGTATTTTCATCCATAAAGTGTATATTTGGTATTTAGAAAAATTATATAAATTACATGGGCATCAATGTTTTTAACCTTCGTTGATCTGGATGGTTGGACTGTTCGGCTTGAAAATTGTTCAAGCAATCGGTTCTGTTTCACCCCTAACCTATTCTTGGGTAAAAAACCGTTGATTTCGTTAGAAAACCATTAACCCGAGCGGTCAAACCGTCAACTCATTTGACCCAGCCAGCAGTTTGCAATATAAAGTTGCAGAGGGGAGAACTCATATCTGAGATCCAACCTGAGACACGAACTCAGATCTGGGATCTAGCACAAGGAGAAGAAGAAGAAGAAGAAGACTACATGTGTTTTAGAGAAATTGATCTCAGATCTGAGATCCGAGAACTCAGAACTCAGATCTGCATCTGTTGCCAGTTGCCACCGCCTCGTCGTCGCCGTTGCCAGTGAGCATCGAATCCTCCTCTTCCTTCATCTTCCCTCCTTCTCTCCTTTCTTTTTTTCTTTCTCAGCCTCTACTTTCTCAGCCGACAACTCTTTTTTTCTTTCTCCTCTCTCAAATCTGAAATCTCATATAAATTTGCCCTAAAATGCAAACCGTCCAAACCGTTAGACCCGGACGGTTGAACCACTGACCCAGAAACTGGTAGCTAAAACAGTTCCGTTTCCATATCGATTTTTAAAACCTTGCATGGCATCACATGTGAGCAGATTGCAATGATGAATTAGGTCTGCTCATAACAAAAACTATCCCAACACGATTCCAACATGATCTGTGTCCGCACATCTCACCATGAAACTAAGACCCACCATGTCTAATGTGCAAACACAAATCATGGTGGAGTGTGTTAGAACACTTTTTTTTTTCTGTGAGCAGATCCGACCTCTGTATGGTAGGGGAGGATTTTGTAAATTATCAAAAAAAACTTAATACTTGAAAAGGGTTTTTTCAAATAATAGGGGCTTTAAATATTTGATTGGCAACATACTTTTTAGGAGAATTGAGGCTATCCTTAGGCCAAAACCATATCTGATTAGCAGCTGCAATTTTAATCTTTGAGATTTTATATAATGAGTATAGTCTAGACTTTGAGGAATATAGCTCCCGTTAGTCGGGATGCAAGTCTTTTTTCATCAAGGGGTATACACCGGTGTTAGCCGATGCCATGTACCCATAATCCTTTTAGTGCAAGTCAGGTTGAGTTTGGAAGGAGTACAAATACAAATATGTAAAAAAAAACCTTGTATTTTATATGTACTAGTAAATTTGCATATGGTTTGTACATGGCAATTTTAGATGACGAAGATAGTAATATACATCCAAATTATTCTAAACTTTGTATATATTTCTATGTATATAAAATAACTGGATATTAAAAAGGTCACAAATGTTTTCTACAAATATTATGCATTTTTTTGTGTTTTTGTCTTTAATTTTTATTATTTAATGATGACATCATGGCTTGACCCAAGGTTCAAAATATCGATATGCCCGATATGCCAATATGGGTGTATTGGGCGAATCGATATTGTTTTTTTTAGTTTTTTTTCTAAAACCGGTTTAGGTCTCCTCCACACTCTGAACCAGTCAGATCCCCAATACACCCACTATAGGGGCATATCGGAGGGGTCACGGAACAATACATTGTCAGCCAATATGTGTCGATACTTTGAACCTTGGCTTGACCCAAATGGTTGAATTGCTTATCCACTGCCTAGACTGAAGGACAATTTCATTTTTTGGTTCAACTTTGAAAAACAAATAAGATTTATTACTAAAAGTATTGATATTGATCTAATAACTGAATTTATTTGTGAGAAAATATCTTAAATGTATCATTTAATGAGATAGAATAGGCGTTGGCCCCTCAAATATATGAGTTAATAAGAGGGATTTTAATGAGGTGAAAAATAATAGTTCAAATTACACTTTTTTACATTTGTTATATTTCCATGTGCATAAAAATAATTCTTATTTATGACGCTTGTTTTTGTTAATATGATGAATATACAATATTAGAGATGCACCCAAATTTTTTTTAGCTTTTATTGTTTAATTATAACATCAAATATTGGCACATTTGAATTAAAAGTTGAACTATTAATCTGGACCAAATAGGAAATCAATTTCGTTTCTTGGTTGGTTTTAAAATTTGTGTTTTCTTACCACTATCAATATAAACAATTCTTGTTTATTATGATTAATATAAAATATCAAAAAAATGGCCCACATGGATTCACCCAATTGACCCTAGACGGTTGAATTGGCTTAGCCACCACTTGGATGGAAAAATGGTTTCATTTTCTTTTTTTTTTTTGTTAATTTTAGAAAATGATAAATTGTTGAAATCTACCTTGAAGTTTTTGAATGTTGCTAAAATCTCCCTAAAGTTTGGTAATTGCAATCGCTTCCCTTTCTCTCAGAATCCTCTAACAAGAGGCACGCAAATATCCAAAATACCCATGCAGTTACCATTGAGGCTAGTTTTTGCATAGCATAATGCAAACTTTATGAACAAAAAAAAAAAAAGTTTAAAATTGCAACTTTTTGAGGGATTCATATGAAGGGAAAATTTATAAAATAAATCAATTTTAGAAAAGAGGTTGGAAGGGTATGTGGTAGTGATTAACATGAAGGAAAAAAATGGAAAATAAACATTTTAGTCAAAGTAACAAAATGGTTATTTTGGATATTTTCATGCCTTTTGTTAGAGGATTATAAGAGAAGGGGTCTACTTGTAGCTGTTTTAAAAAGTTCAAGGGAGGTGATTGCAATTACCAAATTTCAGGAGAAGTTTCAGCAATAGTTAGAAACTTTAAGGGGGTTTTAGCATTTTTGTCATTTAAAAAACATGGGTTTCATATTGTTAAAAAGTAAAATGTATTTGATAAAGATCTAATTATTAGAATTTATTAAATAAAAAGACCTTAAATACAAAATTTAACGTGAGAGAATGTGAATTAGTTCCTTATATATAATGCTTAATGAGAAGGGAATTAAATAAGGTGAAAATTTGTAAGGGATATTACATTATTAGCCCTTGGAATTAAATTAAAAAATAAGAGTAGTTTAGTAAAAAAGAAAGTTCCACACCCTCATTGAGTTATAGTATAAATAAATATACTATACACAAAAGTATGTGTGTGTGTGTGATATAAAATAGGGTCATTTATTAAAACACCCCCTACAGTTTGTAATCATTTTACTAAATCAACCTTCCATTAGATGAAAGTGGAAAATAACGGTTTTAACCCTAAAATCCATTCAAATAAATTTAATGAAAAAAACTAAAAGCAAATTAGATGTGTGCCCAAAATTGTATATAGTTTTTTATTTTTGTGATTATTTTTATTTTCTATTTTAAAATTTTATTATTTGACTGTGACATCATTTCATTTATAGGTTGATTTTAGATTTAACATTCTATTTTCATCATTAATAAAAATACTTCTTATATTTCATTCTTATTTTTGTTTAGTATAATGAATATACATTATTAAAGATATGCTTAATTCTTTTTGTTTTTCTATATTTTACATTTTATTTATTTTAATTTTTTATTATTAAAGTATGCCATTGTTGATTAACCCATTTAACCCCAAATGGTTGAATTGCTTACCCACCACCAAGAGGGAAATAAAATAGTTTTGTTTTCAAATAATTTTTTAAAATATTTATTTTTATATTAATAAAGTTAATGTTGCGGATTTAATTAGTGGAATTTTATAGGAAAATAGTTTTATTTCAATATAGGATTTAAAGAGAAAATATAACTTAGATATGAGTTTTATAGGAAAATAGTTTTATTTCAAATTGGCTTTATATATATATGATGTTAAAAGTGTTCCAAATTTTTCTTTAATTTCTTTTTTTTTTTTGCACTTTATCTATTTTTGAATTTTATATTATTTAATTGAGGCAACATTATTGTTGTTATTTAATACAACATACTAACTTTTCAACAAGTGGATAATTGGGGCAACATGAGTTGGCCAATTTGACCCAAAATGGTTTAATTTCTTACCACCACCTAGATGAAGATACTTGTTTTTCCATGTAGATTGTAAAAGTATAATTTTTTTTTCTATTGAAATTATTAATTTATTATGTATGGATTTAATTAATAGAATTTAGTGATGAGAATAAAATAAATATGCTTTAAATATATGATTCAATGAGAGTGTATGGGAGTTAGTACCTTAATTGTATGATTTATGAGAGGGAATTGAGTGCATTGAATAATATAATCAAAACTACATTTTCTACCCTCACAATAGAGGGATCATACTTGGGGGCATTTTAGTCAAAAAAATATTCCAAAAAATTTAGAGATTGTTTGTATAGATATAGATTTGTACTAAACCTCGAAATATCCTTCAATGTCTATGACACAAGTTTCAAATTCAAAGGCTTTTGTAGACAGACCCGTAATCATTTAGTGCAAAGTCAGAAAAAGTATCAAAAGTATCCAGTAAACAAGTTCTAACCCTCGATGGACAAGCATTGCTGTCCATAAAGGAGAATGTCATGCCACCATGACCCTATTTGTTAACAGAAGATTATCTATTACATATATCCTTAACATGATAACATCAGTCAGATTATGTACTTATAAAGTTATAATTGAATTAGGAATTTATTACAAACTAGCACAGATCAAAAACGAATTTGCATGTAATCAAGCTTACCTCGAAGAAGAATAAGAAATTATATAACATTTATACAACATATTATAAGGAAAAAATGGTGGTCGAGATTAACTTACCTCGTTAACTGCCATTTTACACTTGTTTACAAAATAATTGAAAGGAAATGAAATGATCGCAATTTCTACAGTAGCTTTACATATCATATATATATATATAAAGAGAATGAAAATACAAACTCGAGTATCATATGAAGATGAAAGAAGTATAGAATTCATGTATCACCACTTGGGTTTGCACTTTCTTGCAGATTCATTTCACCTGCATAGGCATTAAAGAATTTAAATTTCCAACAATGGGTTTATTGTCATTTATGCTACTTTAGGTTATCAAGAAAACATTTTTATAACTTCTAAAGGAATAACGTAATAAAATTATAAACTATTAAAAGTCTCATTAAATTCTTTGAAGTGAACTTAAAATTACAAAATTTTGGAGGCAAATCCTTGTGAATGATAGAAATGCCCTTAACCACTTATATGGAGTTTACCACAATTATCCATGCCAACCTTCTTTTTTTATCAATAAGTCGTAAGTTTCATTAATAAAAAAATTAAATACAAGAGAAAGGGAGATAAAATCTCTTAAAACCCCCACCTTTAGACAAACAGACAAACAATAAAAACAAGACTGTAGTGAGCCCAAAAGATAGAGTCCCTAGACCCTAGTCACCCCTTGTTTGGCTAACCCATCATCAGCAAAGGAGTTAGCACTTCTTTTTACCCAGTTCAGTTTAATTTCGATATCCTTAGTCAAACGCTTAAATTTCCTCTTCCCATTGCTGTAGTTCCAAAAGCTAGCATTATCTTCTTTTAGCCAGCCCACTACCAATTTAGAATCTCCGCCTGTGACCAATTTAGTGATGTTCAGCTCATTAGCCCTTCGAATTTCTTCTAGGACAGATGAGATCTCAGCCCAGAGAGCATCACCCACTCCAATTGGCCCCAAAAACATAGTTATTATCCTACCCTCCTCGTTTCTTAGTAACACCCCCAATACGTGAAGGACCTAGATTTCCAATGCTACTTCCATCAAAATTTTAATTTGAAGAAACCACTGGGAGGAGTCCAAGTACATGCCAACCTTCTTTTGATGTTAGAAAAATTAAATGATACATTATGCCCTTCATTTTTTCAATTTAAGATCAATATTGTTCATTTATTTTTTATCAGCAGATCATATGCATTACGTAAATATAACAATCCTTTGTCAAAGCTATTTAACATTTAAAATTAAAAATAATAACTTCAGGAAAATTAAAATAGGCTAACCATACCAAACAAGGAAACAAGAGATGGTGCCTTTGAAGAACCATCTGATCTCATATCCATACCTGCAATCAACATAGAAGCTAGTGAATACATACACTTTATTGTTACAAGATATGGGGAAACCACTTTCATAATATATGCATACATCATAGGTCATTTCCATTTTGTGTGCAAAGAAATTTCATAGAGTAATTTTCCTTTCCAGAAAGCAGTGAGACATCAGTGGATAGTAATGTATGCCACATAATTTCCTTGGAATAGGAAAAAGAGAAAATCAGGACCATCCAGAAATACAGCCATGCATGTCAACGGCCACAAATTAAAAAATTACTAAAATTACTTTCTTCTGAAGTCCCTCCTTGTGAAAACAAATCGAAAATGCCTGCAGTAAATTTAAAGGAAAGCTAAGCATGCTCAAAAGGGTAGGAAGAGAGATCTACTCTCCATCTTTGCTTTACACCTGTCCATGAAGAAGGTTATGCAATCATTCTCCATATCACATAATATTGCCAGCTAAATTTATATCTTCATGATTTTCCTGATCACCTAAAGTTCTGCTACATTTTGTGGACATCTTAAAAAATCCAATAAGCACAATCCTCTAAGCACAGGTCACATGGTCAACATTCAAATGTGAAACCCAAAAACCAATGACATGCAAGGAAAGAAACCATATAGACATACAATGTTCCAAAAGGAATTTAACATTAGCAAGGGATAATCCGTTGTGACAAGATATGGATATTTATACTTGTTGCAGAAAGTAATTGAAATATAAAATCACAAACCTGAAGTTCCAATGGATTTTATGTCTGACTTCTTGAAAGTAAATCCTAGGAAATTGGCATCTTTTGATGTCAACATCTGCAATATCCAACATGGACAAACATAATTGAAGGTGTATTTCATGTCGCAAATAGCATATTCTTCAATAAGTGGTGTCTATTACAGAAGCCTATCCTTAACAAGAAAGTTGTGAAAGTGGTACGTGAATGCATGAGTTCACATATGCATGTAGAAAAGGGGTGTGGTGGGATAAAAGGGGTCTACCGGCTATACTTCTAAAACTTGTTACAAGCAGCTAATAACTCCTAATTTTTAAGACCATTGGTGCAAGAAACAAGAAAAAGCCATTTGTGTATCCATGACTATTAAGCATATAGCAGATCCAGTGAAAACTCAAACATGGGGATATGGAGAAATTTAAGATATAAGTTGATAAGGAATTTAACATGTTGCAGGTATAAACAATGATCTCAGAACTCAGACAATGAATTGTAGTCTGAGTTCTCTCATATGCATTACTCACAAATCTCCCTTGTATTTAATTTATTCCTCACTTCAAAACACAGATGCATTTTTCAAAGTAGAAAGATGCTGTAACGGAATAGAAAGTAAAGGTAAATTTTATTTGGAGAGAAGTTAAAGAACATAAAAATAAACTTCATTTGGCTACTACAACTAGCAGCAGTCCAACTGTACTGTCAATCAATGATTGGATACTTCATGCACTACAAAGTGAAAACCGTAACAAGTATAATCAAAGAACTACTTAGATTGTTTGGGGTAGGTAAGTCTACAAAGGAATATGGCAAAAGGCTGCTCGGCAAGTCTTTCTAGGTAGATGATTGTTTGGGGTCTTGTCTTTAAAGATCAAGACTGTTTGGTTCATGTTGTGATCTACCACCCAATCAATTACTGCCATGCACTCGTCTTCAGGTCTTTCAGTCTACGCGATAGAAAACGGGAAAAGTCCATTTTTTGGTCTTTTGAGCTTCCTGTAGACCAAAAGACATGCCAAAAAGATGTGCCAAACACCACCTTATGCTATAATGGTTGAGCTATTAGTCTTCTAGCAGAGGCTCAAAATATTGATACTTGATACACAAAATTGGATATTGAGAGTTCTGTTCCACATAAATTCCTTTTTTTTTTTTTTTTGGATGGCATTTTGTTAGTGGAGATGTCACATCACCTATTAACATGGTTAATAATTGAAATCACCTGACTCTATATTTAGTGTATCAATGACCCTGAAAACCGATACATATCAATACTTTGAACCTTGCTTTTAGCAAGGTCTAAAGTTAGCTTCATAGAGGGGTTGAATAGGGATGGTGATAGAAGGTGAGTGCATGGCAGTAATTGATTGGGTGGACTCTGCAGCAGCTGGACCTTGGACACATAAGAGAGGCTAGAGTACTAGTTGCTCACCTTAACACATCATTCAAGTTCGTTCCCAGATACATTAATGCTCTAGTAACTACAATTATTCACTTACCAGAGGAGAGGTAGGAAGGCCGACTCTATTATGGGCAACTCCAGGCCTGGGGTTATGATAACGTATCCAAATCTGATTCATCCCTGGTGTATTTTCTAGTCAGAATATGGGTGTTTTTTTATCTGTTTTTGTTCCCTGATATTAGCTTTTAGCATCAGAGTTTCTTCTTAAAATGAACAAAACCCCCTTAACTATGTTGCTGATGGGGAAAAAATCACTTGTGCTATAATAAAAATTCAGAAATTCAAGAAAAATGAGGACAAATCAAACAATTAAGCACCTTACGCCAGGGTCCCACTCTCGGCAATGCTGATGGTGAACATTCTACCTATAAGGAGCAAAGAATTAACACGAAGATCTTAAAGTGATAGAAAAGAAAAAGATAACACGAAGATCTCAAGTCAAAGAGGTACTCAAGGATCACAAAAGCCAATAACAATTTAATAACAATGACATACATCCACTAATAGGGAATGCCGCAGCATTTACCAGTATTTTGAGTACTTACTTCATCAAACTTCTCAAAATTTTGTGTATCTAATTCTCCATTGACTGTAGGTTTATAGGCAGCTTCCATCTCATACAGCATGTCCCACTGAATGCCTTTAAACCATGGATGTGCCTGAAAACACATTTCAAGAGTGAAGGTCAAAATTTCATTGCCTACTTGCATCAGAAGAAAATATACAAGCACATAGTGCATTTGGCACTTCAGGAGTAAATGTACAATAGAAATCTAGTGTAGTCTTGTTATGCAATTCTCAAGGTTGTTTTATTGTCAGTTCCTTGGTTTCCAAGAACATCAATTGTTAGTTGTGTTGATTTTTGTAAAGTTGATGGAGTACATTTTTAGTAAGTTGGTTATAGGTTGCTTTTCTTGGGTTGGTACTGGGTTTTCAGAATAGGTTACACCTATATAATATATTGGGATGAAAGTTAAGGGCCAATGGTGTGAGTTGTATTCAAAATTATGCTTGGTTTTCTTGAAAGAGTCTTCAATGGGTGAGAAAGAAAGGGAGAAAGGGTGTACAAGGGATTAAAGTTGGTTTTACGGTTAAAACCACAAGAAGTGCTGTATTTTGTTATCTATTAGCTTCCACAGTTAACTTAGTTCAATAGTTCATAACAAAGGAAAATTGAGGATGTCAACCATAGAATTAGAGCAAGATGGGCAAAATGGAGGGATGCATCTAGAGTCTAATGTAATAGGAAAATACCACTTTGGCTAAAAGGAAAATTCTATAAAACAAAGGCCAGCTATGTAATGGAGAAGAGTGTTGGACAGTTAAGAAACAGCACGTCCAAACAATGGGTGTGGCAGAAATATGAGTGCTCAGATGGATGAGTGGTAAAAGTGGAAATGATAGGGTTAGAAATGAAGTCATATGAAAGAACCTAGGATATGAAAGAACCTAGGAGACTCCAATAGGTGATCAAATGAGAGAAAGTAGGCTATGATGGTTTGGTCATGTGCATAGAAAACCATCTATAGCATCTCTTAGAAAAAGTTATCTACAAAAGCTAGGGGCCCAAAAGGACTTCGGTAGTAGTAATAAGAAATTATTTAAGCACCCATATTTTAACTATTTAACCATGAATATGGCACTGAACAGAATAGAATGGTGAAAAAGGATTCATGTAGTTGAACCCATCAATGTTTTCGAATTGTCGTTGACCCGGACGATCAGACTATTTGGCTTGGGAATTGTCTAGGAAACCGGTTCCGTTTTACAAAGACTAAACTGCCCCCACTTAAGTATGGGATAGGAAGTCTCTATTAAAACTGCCACATAAGCACATAACTTAACAGAAATAAAATGACTAATCTACCCTTATTCGGCTAGCTCTAACACTCCCCCTCAAGCTAGAGAATATATGTCATATAATCCCAGCTTGTTACATATATAGTTCACTCTCCCTAAGCTTAAGCCTTTTGTAAACAAATCTACCCATTGATCACCTGAGCCCACATGTTCTATGCTTATCTCTCCGGTAAGGACCTTCTCCCTCACAAAGTGGCAATCAATCTCTATGTGCTTTGTTCTCTCATGAAAAACAGGGTTGGATGAGATGTGGAGTGCAGCTTGATTGTCACAGTACAATTTCATAGGTCTATCCATGGAGAACCCGATTTCTTGTAGGAGATTCCTCAGCCATACTAGTTCACATGTAGTGTGTGTCATGGGTCTGTATTTGGCTTCAACACTGCTCCTTGCCACAACTGTCTGCTTCTTACTCTTCCATGTCACAAGATTTCCTCCAAGAAATGTACAGTAACCTGTAGTAGATCTTCTATCAGACACAGAGCCTGCCCAATCTGCATTTGTATACCCTATTACTTCAAGTTTTCCTCCTGGTTTGTACAATAACCCACAGTTTGGAGCTCCCTTCAAGTACCTTACAATTCTAAGAATTGCATCCTAGTGAGGTATTCGAGGGTTCTACATAAATTAGCTCACACACTGACTGCAAAGGAGATGTCTGGTCTCGTGACAGTCAAATAGTTCAGCTTCCCTACTAGTTGTCTATACCTTCTAGGATCATCAAATATTTCCCCTGTATCACTGCTCAACTTAGCATTTGGCTCCATGGGAGTTTCAACAAGTTTTGCACCTAACAGTCATGTTTCATCCAACAGATCAAAAACGTATTTTCTTTGGCACAGGTTTACACCTTGTCTTGATCTAGCAACTTCTATACCCAAGAAATACTTCAATGTCCCAAGGTCTTTTGTTTGAAAATGATTTTGCAGAAAGGCCTTTAGTTTATCGATTCCCAATTTGTCATTACCAGTTATGACAATATCATCCACATAGACCACTAATAAAATCTTTCCGGCTTCTGAATCATAGTTGAACACTGAGTGGTCAACCTGACATTGTTTCATTCCAAAATTCCTCACCACTTCACTAAACCTCCCAAACCAAGCATGAGGCGATTGTTTCAACCCATAAATTGCTTTTTACAGTTTGCACACCTTACCATCCTCCCCCTGAGCAACAAACTCAGGTGGTTGCTCCATATATACCTCCTCAATAAGGTCACCATAAAGGAAGGCATTTTTAATGTCAAGTTGAAACAAGGGCCAACCATACATAACTGCTGGGGAAATTAAGACACGGGCAAAGCCAATCTTAGCCACTGGAGAGAAGGTCTCCATATAGTCCACCCCATACAACTGTGAATAACCTTTACCAACAAGTCTGGCCTTCAGACGCTCCACAATACCATCTGGCAGGTATACACTTATTTACAACCCACAACATGCTTACAAAGTGGAAGAGTAGTGAACTCCCACGCGTGAATATGCTGAAGGGCAGAGAGTTCCTCCTTCATTGCCTGCCGCCACCCAAGTGAGCTAAGAGCCTCTCGAACATTCTTAGGTATAGAAATAGATGACAACTACGTTTACCTTTTCGTAAAGCAATGGGAAGATCAAGTCCTAAAGGTTTAGGGACAGGAGCAACAACAGGATCCGCAGACAAGGTAAAAGTTGGAGGAAGAGCCGATGTCTGTCGATGAGTATATACGTGCTAGATCGGTGGTTGTTCAGTAGGGATCTGCACTGGAGGAGGTGAATGGTCAACCCCAACTGGAACACCCGGAACGGGATAACTGGCTGGAAGAGGAAGAGGAAGCAAAGGTGGAGACACGGATACTTCAGGTCCCGAGAAGAAGGGGACAGACTCAAAAAAGGTGACATCAGGATAGACAACACTTTCGAGTAATGGGATTGTAACACATGTACCCTTTTTGAGTCCGAGAGTAGCCAAGAAAGACACACTTAATAGAGCGTGCATCTAGCTTGTCTATTCCAAGACTCAGATTGTGAACAAAGTGCACACAGCCAAAGATACGAGGTGTTAATGGAAAGGGAGACAAGGTGGGGAACAAAATAGAGAAGGGAGACCAACCATGAAGAATGAAGGAGGGCATCCGATTAATAAGGAAACACGCAGTAAGTACAGCATCACTCCAAAATCGTTTAGGAGCACTCATATGATGAAGAATAGACCGAGCAATTTCAAGGAGATGACGGTTCTTTCGTTCAGCCACCCCATTTTGTTGAGGAGTGGATGAACATGAAGTTTGATGAATGATGTCATGCTGTTCTAAATACTGTTGAAATGAAGTAAGAAAGTATTCACGACCGTTATCTGAACGAAGAACTTTGATTGGAACACCAAATTGTGTACATATTTCAGTATGGAATTTTTGAAAAATGGAAAATAATTCACTCCTTTCTTTCATTAAATAAATCCATGTCATCCTTGAACAATCATCAATAAAAGTGACAAAATACTTGTAACCATTATAAGACTATTTTAATCGAGCCCCAAACATCTGAATGAACCAAAGCAAAAGGACTCAACATATGACTTTCAACTCTAGGACTGAAGGGAACACGACTCACACTGTAAAGACAACAAATGACTCAAAGACGGAACCAGTATCTTAAGTTCCTTGAGAGATGGATGTCCTGGTTGACAATGCCACTGTAGAGGAGTGAGTGAAGTCTGAAATGCAACTGACGATCCACCACCGTCAAGGTAATACAATCTACCAGCCTCATGCCCCCCACCAATCTTCTTCCTTGTCTTAAAATCCTGAAAAACACAAAAGGAAGGGTAAAATGTAATAGAGCAATTAAGAGTCTTGGTTAATTTACTAACAGACATAAGATTGAATAGAAACTTAGGGACATATAGAACAGATGATAAAGAAAGAGAAATCGTGTCAACATTACCAACACCACAGATGGGAGAAGATGAACCGTTGGCAAAGGTAACAGTTTGAGATGTGGAAGTTTCAGAGAGGGAAGAGAACACACCTGGAGTCCCGGTCATGTGATCAGAGGCTCCAGAGTCAATAATCCAGGGAGAGGGTTTGGATGACAGACAAGTTATACCTGAGTGGGCAAGGGTGGCAGTAGTATGTTGTGAAGTAGTCTGAAGGAACCTCTCATACTCATCACGTAGTACACTCACCATCTCCTTCCCAGAAACAGATGTAGATATGGAATAAGTTAGATCTGTTTGTTGGTTATCACTGATATCAACCCCACCAGGTACTGCATGATTGGCCCATGTAGAAGGAGGGCCATGGAGATCATAACAGAAATTCACCAAATGTCCATCCCTGCCACAATGGGTACACTTCCTTGTAGAGTTACTTTTTCCTTTACCACGGCCTTCCCCTAAGTCACGACCACCACCACGGCCAAATACGAAACCACCACAACCTCCTCGGGAGGCATGTCCTCCCCCTTTAGTACCACGTCCACCTCCTCTGGCTATCACAAATGCTAATCTATCATACTGTGTGGGATTCTCTGTAGGTCCCAAAGAAATTCTACGAAGCCGTGCAAACACTTCCTCAAGTGTAGGAAGAGTAAAGCCCCATAATATTTGGGCCCTAACTGGTTCATATTCTGATTTCAACCCCACTAAGAACCTAGTGACATCTAGTTCCCTTTGTTGTTGCTGAAACTTAACATCTAGAGTGAGGGGATGATAGACATTGAGTTCATTTCTGAGGTTCTTCATACTGGCATAGTACTCTTCTAGGATTTTATTCCCTTGCTGCAGATCAAAATACTCCTAATAAAACTGATATACCCTTGTAGTATTATCCTGCCCAGAATAAAGCTTCTTAGCATGTTCCCGTATGTCCTAAGCTGCATCTAAGAACATAAAGTTGACACTTATTTTGGGTTACATACTATTCCATAACCATGTCATGATTTGAGCATCTTCCTGTTCCCGATCATCAAACCCTGAAGAGTCAACAAGTGGTTTATCTTCCTTCACATGCTTCACTTTCCTCTTTGCCTTGAGAAAAACTTCCACTGATTTGGCCCATGGTACATAGTTCTCACCATTAAGTTTAATTGAAGTCATCTGTGCACCCAGATAGTCAGAGGGAATTACCACACTAGGTTTCTAATCACTACGGCCATCTCCAGTTGCTGTCGTGATGCTCTTCCAATTCTACTTCTAATCTGAATTACCGGTTGCCAACTAAGTACTTCTGTCAGGAGTTTGATGTTCCAGACACTACAGCAGTCCCCAAACACAGTTGATAGGTACAAAAACTTTTGTTCTTGTTCACACCACTACTGATTTCACAAAATCATGGATCACACTAACATTAATTCAGCAACTCACTGACCGCATACAAGCCCTCTTGAAGCTGCTCAATAGAGATTGAGCATCACAAGCACCACCACACAACCATAGCTGTCACACATGGTACAGATCTGTCTGACCTTTCCAGAGGGCACTACAAGTCCATAGAAAACATCAACTACTGCCACTACAGTAACCTGTCAGTCAATTCAGGTCACTTGTGACCAACAAAGGCTTCAAAACAACTATAGACCAACATAAAGGGTCAAACATAGCCTTACACCATTCGGCCACTGTAAACACAACCTGTTCTTAGACCTTTTTCCAAGAACCAAGGCTACAAACAACCCAGTTCTCTAGGTTCTGATCAGTCCCCGCAGATTTTGAAGGCTTTCAACCCAGAAATACCAACAACACACAAAAAAAAAAAGAGGTAACCAACCTTCGATGGAGAGCTTTAGTCGACCATCCACTTCTGAAGTTGTTTTTTTTTTCTTGAAAGCAGTCAAGTTCTGCGCAGAGGAAGAAGGACTGAGGTGTTCTTAGACCTAGGTCGAATTTGTGTTTTTCATTTATTTTCAGCCCAGAAAGAAGAAAAAAAAATGAGGTTACAAACAGAAAGGAGCAGGTCACAAATCTATGAGGAGATTTAGAGAGTGATGTCCTGCTCTGATACTATGTTTGTTCTGTAGCTACAGTAGTTCGAACCAGGAGAAAAGAAGAAGAAGAAGATGAAGAGATCAATCGAACTTGATAGATTAAACCCTATCAGTCGAACCTTAATATGGATTAGCCTCTAATTAGTAGTACAAAGACTAAACTACCCCCACTTAAGTATGGGACAGGAAGTCTCTATTAAAACTGCCACATAAGCACATGACAGAAATAAAATGACTAATCTACCCTTATTCGGCTAGCTCTAACATACCCCAAACCTAGTCCCTGGCCAAAAACCGTTGAATTGGTCAACGGCCCATTGACTCAGGCGGCTGAACTGTCAACTTGTTCAACCCATTAGACGGTTTTGGTCATTTTTTATTTTAATTGTTTTAAATGTTTTGTCAAAGCAAGCTGTCTGTTCGAACCGAACAGTTGAACCATCGACCCGAAAACTGGTGGCTAGAATGGTTCTAGTTTCAAGTCAGTTTTTTTGAACCCATATATTTGGAACCAATATTTTAAATGTGCAGGCGTGATGCAAGGTGTTCCACTACCTAGAGGAGTGAAGCGTAGTTCAAAACATAGGAAGCATAAGCCTTCCTGAACACAAGGTGTAAGCCTCCTTAAGAGGAGGAGTATTAGGAGGAAGAAGAAAGAGGAGGGGGAGGAGGAAGATGAGGAAGGAGGAGCTCATTTTTATTTATTTTTAATAAAAATATTTTATATTAAAAAGAATGGGGGATTTGGTCTTTCCCCTTCTCTTTTCTTCCCTTTTCTTTTCTTTCTTTTCTTCTCTTTCTTTCTTTTTCTTTCCTTTCCCTTTCCTTTACTTTCCTTTCTTTTTTTTTCTTACTCTTTTCTGTCTTTTTATATGATGCGTGTGTGAGGCGCATGAGGCCTATGCCTCTAACACGACTCATGAAAAAGGCATATGAAGCATACACCTCAGAGGTGTCAACACCTCTAGCATACGCCTCAGGGTGTTTTGAGGGCACCTCCCCCCTTGAGGCATGCCTCCAAGCGTATGCCTCCCACACCTTTTAAAACACTGGTTAGAACAAGGCTTAGATGACGATGATATTGATGCTATCTATTATCTTCCATACTAAACAACAGGTTGATATCTCTGTGGACGTGGACACAGGACCAAACCATATAAAAATCTTGTTGTGAAATATGCAAGGTTTAGGTTGAAGCCAATAGGTTTTCAACAAAAGCAGTACATGAAAGGAGATATAGATCAAGTAGCATTTAATAAGTTAATAGATATTGCACAACTATTCATGCATCACGAAAAATGGGAAATCAAATATCATGTTAGCATGGAAAATTGTGAATCTTCTTTGATATAATTTGTTTGAAAAAGTTTAGGTTATTTTTTTGTTATTCTTGTAAAACTGTTCTGCAGTGATGACACCTATCACCTGGATCTCTTGTATCTCTTTTTTTCGCAATAAATTATCAGTTTTATTTATCTTCAAAAAAATCATGTAAAGACATCAAGAAGATGTTTACCTTTATTTCTTCCACTCCTCTGGTCCCCAGCCTTGTTTCAACATCACATAGCAAGTGACAAATCAGATCCTTGGCTTCATCTGAAATTTTTGGTTCCTCGGGGAACTTCAAGCATGTTTTCCAATTAATTATCTGATACGCAACAAAAAAAGTAAATATGTTTTGCATGACAGAGAAGAAAATAAGAAAGGCATAATCCTCGTGACGTACCTAAGAAGCAAAAATGACTTTACCTTCCGACAAGTGATCCTTGGATCTTCAGAACAAAAGGGAGGATAGCCGATAAGCATCTCATACATTATTGCACCCAAAGACCACCTAAAATACACAAAATTTGTAGAAGTTTAGGGAACTAATTATGCCAACGAAAAATCAATTTCATCCACAATGAAGCCTATCAAACAATAAGCTAAAAGCAAGGTTCAAAGTTTCGATACGCATCGGCCGATATGTATTATATTGGGGGCTTCCCGATACGCCCCTGCAGTGGCTGTTTCGGGTTAGACCATGGTTCAAGGGGTAGACAGGCCTTAAACCAACCCCTCTGAACCAGATTGAAAAAAAAAAACTAGAAAAAAAGAAAAGAAAAATGAGCCTCAATACAGACTGATATGCCC
Organism: Nelumbo lutea; assembly: GCF_056320005.1. Classification (NCBI taxonomy): domain Eukaryota; kingdom Viridiplantae; phylum Streptophyta; class Magnoliopsida; order Proteales; family Nelumbonaceae; genus Nelumbo; species Nelumbo lutea. The sequence goes on from NC_142684.1 coordinate 120,582,352, forward strand.
CTACCAGTGTATCGGCTGTATCGATATTTTAAACCTTGGCTAAAAGATCCTTTATAGAAACTAGAGCATATTCCATAGAAGTCAATGATGTGAAAAAACAAATTCAACTCACAAAACCTTATCCCAATTATTTGGGTCATCTGCACATTTTGTTTCACCAATACATTATCAAGGAACAATCAGGAAATAGTACATTGAAATGAATATATCAGGAATTTTGGTTGAGGTGAGACGATCACCCCATGCCTGTAGTCTCTGCTTGGGTTCTAGTGAAACAACCACACGCCTATTAATCTCCTGTCTTTTTGCTTTCTTTATTTGGTCTTGGTTCTCTTCTCTCTTTGGGTGCAGGTAGACCCCACCCCTGGGCTTGGTGAGCCTCTTTGATCCAAATTTTTCAGGCAACCAAAGATGTGTGGAAGGGTTACGTGGAGAGCTACAAGAGCAGCTGTGCCTTGGTCAGTTTGAGAGGAAAGAAACAATATGATCTTTAAAGGTGTGGTTAGATCCAAGAAGGAAATTGTAGGTACCGTTAAGGTTATTCATTGGTTGAAAACAATTGATTTGTTTAAAGACTTCTCAGCTGAAGATATATACAGGAATTGGAGTGTTGTGGCAGGTTCTTTCAGGCCTATTGTACAGGAACTTTGTTCCCTGCTAACACAAGAAAGGGTGAAGTTGAACTTTGATGGAAGCTCTATATGCCATACGGGCTCATGGGTATAGGGGGTATTTTCAGAGATGGAAAAGGCAGAATAATTGATATGTATTCAGGACCAATGGGAGTGGGAAATTCTTTGAGAGCGGAGGTCATGGCTTTGCTTCAATGTGTAAGATATGCCAAACAGTTGGGGCTACACCACATTGAGATAGAAGGGGATGCCAAATTGATAACTAGGTGGATGCAGTCAGGTTGTTTGGGAGCCTGGACACAGGGACTACTTAAGGGATATTTTTAGTTTAACAAGGGAGATTAGTGTTTACTTTAAGTGGACAAGAAGATCAGCTAATGGATTTGCTGATACCTTTGCAAAATAAAGGATGGTATGACTAAGTGGAATTATACCAGAAATGATTTTTTCCAAGGGAACTTAATGGTATCACATAAGCAATAAGATAAGATCAAGATGTTTTTTTATGATTTGCAAAGAAAACCAAGAATGTACTAGAGGACTGATTAAGTGCAAGTTAAAAGCTCTTAAAGGACAAAAGAAACCCAAAATGGACCTCTTCAAGTAGGGAGAAGGATTAGACAGCTCATTCTTTAACAGAAGATATGCCCCTACCTAGTGTTGAATGGATGACTGGAATTCATACAGCTCACCAACCTAGGTGCAAGAATATGGATGATGAAAATAATGGCAACTAGAGAAGATTTACCCATGATGAATTCTTCTAATCATTTGATATATGACCTTGTGTGGACCCACAAAAAAATATATCAAACCATTTTACTATCATTCAACACAATAAAGACTATGATATGTCCAAACAATAACACCAGCAGTTGTCACCAAATAAAATCAAGCAGGTATTGATTGGCAAATAATTTTCAGAAGTAGTTCCCACCAGTCACATTCTATTCCATAACCTTTCTTCATCAACACTTCAGGTGCCATATAATCCAGAGTTCCTACAGTAGAATAAGCCTGCAGAACAAAGATGCATAGTAATAAACTCAGTGTAGATAGGATATACATATAAACAACGTAGCTAACAAATCATCAACAGCAACATAGCTAATTATAGTTTCATCATTATTTTAGTAGCACTGAAAGCCACTGACTAAAACAAGAAAAAGAGAATGCCTGGATCATAGAGCAAAGATGTTACCAGTACACGTCGATTGCGTTTCCACTGTTGTAACTGTTCTTTTGGCATCAACCAAGGTGCTCTATCACACACAAAATGTCCTCCAGTTTCAGTTTTTGTGGATTCTTGTAAGCTGACTGCCTCATTTTCCAAAAAAAATGATGAATATTTAAAGTCTAGGGGTTTGCACAAGCCGAAATCTGAGAGTTTCACATGTCCATTTTTGTCCAGTAACAAATTGTCTGGCTTTATGTCTCTGCAGGCAGGAAAAAATGGGAGTTTAAATTCGAAGTCTATTAGAAATATTTGCTCAATTTCGAAAAGGCTAAAGATAAAGCTTTAGGTTTGAAGAAATATGATTAAAATAAAAGCAACATGAGAAATCACCAACAGTGTTGTGGATCAACATAACATCAATAACCATCAGACAATAATGTGGCAGCAAAGGAAAATCCAGGATCATATGAATATTATAGTTTATTGGCATACCTTTATAGGATCTATAATCCATATTCAAAACTGGGAAAATTGGATAATCTTCATTGTTCTGTAATTTTTTCCAGTGGAGGGTTGTGAGTGTGAGCTGAAGGAACCTTTTTTTTTTTTTTGAACTTTTAGTCTATTCATCTTATATGGAGGAAATATTTGCTCTTTCATAGGGATTTATATTTAAAACCTTGTTCACTTATTTTCTGAAGTATTGGATTTGTACTTCTCAAAAAGGCATAATTGTATCAAAATTATATCCAAATATTGTACAACTGTTACTAGGTCAACTCTCAACAAGGTTCAAAGTTTCGATATCGAAACATATCGTAGTGCGTCGTATGATGCGTTGGTTTTCACAGTCATCAATATGCTGAAAAATGAGAGTTAGGTAAATAAGTGTTTTAACTATTAATAATTGATTTGACATGCCTTCTGACATTGTCAGATCAAAAAGTTAAACAAAAAGTATCAACAGAGACAAACTCTCGATAAATCAATTTTGTGCATTGAGATGGCTAAAACATGTTTTGTGGATTTTGTGTGTTTTATTCAGATTTTTTTTTTTATGATTTTGGAGGAACATGAAGTTAACTTCTTTTATATGAATTTGTTTCATGTGTTTTATTTTCAGGTTTAACTTGTTTGGAAAAGGTGTTAGAAATAAGGAGATTCAAGCTTTAATTTTTATTTAAATATGTCTGCTTAATTCTTTTCTTTTCTTATTCACAAATCACAATAAAAATTTCTTTTGACTTTTGAATAAACATGTTTTTTTTTTTGTATAGAAACAACCAAACAACCAGGAACATATTAAACAACCTTAAAGGTTGTTGAAGAAACAAGAATATTTGACTTAAGAAGCTAAGATTGTTGCAGTTCTGCAGATGATGAACCAACTGAAAATAGGCTTATTGTTGGAGGGAGTGAATGTGATATGACATTGCCATGTAGAGAATTCAAATATTTCTATGCACTTGAGAGATGTGATTGTTGATTGAATTCGATATTATTTGTTCATTTCTAATTGTTTGTAAGAACAAATGGAATTAAAGTGGAATGTGAAACAGTTTCTTTGTAGGAATTAAAATGAATTATGTTCATTTGAGCAGTTTTTAAGATTTAAGAATGTGAAACGGTTTCTTTGTAGGTGGTGAACATGTGTTCTAAAACGTAAAAGAAAACCATAGTGAAATCTTTAATAAAAAAGAACAATAAAATAAATCATTTTGTTAGGTAGGGCTTTAGGCTTTTTATAAGGGTCGGGCTCGGGCTCGGGCTTGAAAAAATTCTGTTAATCAAGAGTGAAAGCCCAGCCCGGCCCAGCCCATGGACAAGTCTAATTGTGAGTCATGTGAATTGTCAAAGCATTGTAAAAACTCTTATTCTGCAAGTAATAAAAGATCTACAATTCCTTTCATATTGTTCACTCTGATGTGTGGAGGCCATACCATTTACCTTACATGGGTGGTTATAAATATTGTATTCTACTTATTGATGATTTTTCTCGTTACACATGGCTTTATCTTATGGGTTCCCATGATAAAGTACCCAAACTTGTAAAACAGTTTCATGAATTTGTGCTTACCCAATTTGGTACTCACATCAAGATATTTCAATTAGATAATGCTAAGGAATATTTTGAGAAGTATCTTGTTTCATACTTTGCAAAGTTTAGGGTTATACATCAAAGTTCTAATCCTCGTACTCTAGAACAAAGTGGGGTAGTAGAGGGAAAGAACTAACATATTGTTAAAGTAGCCAAGAGAATCCTTTTTGCTTCTCATGTTCTAAAGAGATTTTGGGGTGATGTAGTGATGACAACTACCTACCTTAATAACCGCATGCCTTCTCAAGTCTCGGCGTTCAAATCTCCCTTTGTTGTCTTGTTTCTTGATAGTGAATCGTTTCCTATTCCTTTGTGTGTCTTTGGGTGCATGTGTTATGTTCATGTCCCTAACTTTCAGAGACCTGAGTTTGAACCCCAAAGCCAGAAGTGTATTTTCTTAGGGTATGCCTCCACACAAAAGGGCTATTGTTGTTTTTATCCCACTAGTGGAACTCGTTTTGTCTCTATGGATTTTACCTTTGCAAAGTCGCTTCCATTTTATGCTTATTCTTCTGAGGGGGAGCATTATGTTGAACTATTTTCTTCACCAATTCCTCTACCTTCTCCTATTGATCTTGAGGTTAAGTCACTTGTGGTTCCTTTTGTTCTAGTGGCAGAGCCTTCTTTTCCCAGTTTTACCATTCCTGCTCCTCCTTCTCCTACTAGTCCTCCAATTTTCATTACTCATCCTATTGTTTAATGGTGGTGCCAGAGAAAAAGGCTACGGCATGATCAGGTTGTTCCCTCATCTACAGTTGAGCCTCAAACACTCTCAACCCCTAAAGGGATGACAGGTTCTTCACCGCCTACTCCAAAACCTCCCTTCCCAAACTTGGACTTACCTATTGTTGTAAAAAAATGTGAGGAAATGTATAGCAGATTGTATTTCCTGAGAGATGAAAGTATCATCTTTAGACCTAGCAACTTCAATTCCCAGGAAATATTTCAGTTCTCCTAAATCCTTAATTTCAAATTCTGAGTTAAGGAATGTCTTGAGTGCCTGAACTTCCTCTATATCACTCTCTATAACGACAGTATCATCAACATAAACAATGAGGAAGGTAACCTAAGGGCTTATCCTCTTCACAAACAGGGTATGGTCGAACTGTGTTCATGTATAGCCAAACTCAACATGTGCAGCTTTGAATCTATCAAACCAAGCTTGTGGGTATTGCTTGAGGCCATAAAGAGATTTCTTCAACTTGCATACCTTGTCCCACATTTCCTTACCATACATATCCGGTGGAAGTGACATATAAACCTTTTCAGTCAAATCTCCATTTAAGAAAGCAATCTTCACATCAAATTGATATAAGGGCCAGTCATAACTCACTGCGAAGGATAACAAAATCTTACTATGGTCATTTTTGCAACTGGTGAGAAAGCCTCCATATAATCAGCTCCATATACTTAAGTATAACCCTTGGCTACTAGTCGAGCGCTATACCTCTCAATGGAGCCATCAACGTGATACTTGATAATGAACACCCACTTACATCCCATTGGTTCCTTCTTATGAGGCAAATCTACAATATCCTAGGTATGGTTTTTATGAAGTGCTTCTGTTTTAGTTCTCATAGCCTCCCTCCATTTTGGCTTAGACAAGACTTTGTAACTGACTTGAGTATAGGTTGGGAAGAAATGGGGGCTAAGAAAGAATAAAAGATGGGGATAACAAATTGTAAGATAGGATGGTGAGCTTTTGGCAGAAAGGAAGTGTTCCAGAGACTTTTAGGGAAGTTGCTATACCTTTGCATGACACGACCAGATATCTCATATGCTATTAGTGTATGCAAGCCCCTAAAAACACACATATGGCTGCTGCAGAACAAGTTTTGTGTTACTCGAAGGGAACTCTAGGAAAGGGTATCCTCTTCTCTAAGCATGGACACATGAAGCTAGAGGCTTACATGGATGCCGATTGGGTTGGTAGTATTGATGATAGAAGATCTGCATTGAGTTATTGTGCCTTGGTTACAGGGAACATTGTCTCCTAGAGGAATAAGAAACAGACAATAGTAGCTACGTCTTCAGCTAAGGTAGAGTGCAAGACAAAACATATTGAAGTTAACTGGCATTTTATAAGAAAAAGGGTAGCTTCCAGAGAAGTTTGCCTTCCTTTTATTGCCTCGGAGCAGCAGTTAGCAGATGTTCTGACTAAGGGTGTCCCCAAGGCAAAGTTACAACATTGTATAAGCAAAACGGGCATGATTGATTTCTATGCTCAGATTGAGGGGGTGTGTAGAGATTATGAACCGAATGAACCTTATTTTCTTTGTTTTTCTTTAAGTTATGTCTATGACTTGTGTTAGCAGGTAGTGGCCCTTAGTTATGGGCTTGTTTTCTCTTCTTCTATTGTTTTTTATTGTTGTCTTTAGTGATGAATGCCCTACTAAGGGCACTCATGTAATTGTCCTTACTTTTTACAACAAAAGAATAAAGAAATCATTGGGGGCTGAAAAGAGGTTTTGAACTACTCTCTCTTCTTATTTTCTTCTATCTTCTTCCTCCATCACTTCTCTCTCTTCAATCTCCTTCTTTTCTCCTGTTTCTTTTCTTTTAATTCAAATAATTGCAAGTGTGATTTACAACTAACTATTGGCAAGCATAGACAAATCTATTTGCAATTAAAAACATCTAGAAACTAAATACCCAAAAAAAAAGAAATTAAAAACATCTAGAAACTATGATGTTAATACCTACACCTTGTGTAATATTAGATCATGTACAGATCAATCACAATACCTATGAACATAGTTATGCTGGTGAATTGAATGAATTGCTAGAATGCTCTCTGCTATGTAAAACCGTGAAACATCTTCAGAAAGAACATCCTTTCTCATCAGAAGAGTCATAAAGTCACCACCAGGTAAATATTCCATTATAAGGTACAAGAAATCTGAGTCCTGGAATGAATAAAAAAGTTTTACAATGCACCGGCTATCAACTTCAGCAAGCAAGTTCCTCTCAGATCTAACATGCTCAACCTGAAATATAGAAGGATATGAGTAAAATGATTGATTAAAATATTGTAACGTAGAAAAACAAATTAAAACTGACAATCTTTTAAGTATTCATTTATCATTTTGCACTTGTAACTAAGACTTGAAAAATGGCTATTCTCACATCTATGAAACCTATGACACTAATCTATTTTTTTTTCAGTAACAGCACAAAATTTAAAAGAAACTATTGCACTTACTAATCTTGGTTTACATACACAAAAAGATATAATACCTCTTTTTACTGGTAAGATACAACTGGGAACACAATATCATGTTTGTAATATAACATCTCAATGAACAGGGCTACAGCCTACAGATCAAGACATTAAGAGAAGACTTAATACTCTTTCAAGTTTGAACTATACATTAGTTGCTAAAATTACCAATATAATGTTATGAACTTACAAAATAAAAATAAATGTCATAAAACACTATTAGTTTTTGATGATATCCTGCAAATCCAACGATGTGCATGCATGGTATGCTAAAATTGCTTGTTAACAAATTATCACTCCTACAGTGCTTTTTCTGTTGTCATTCTGTAAAGTTTAGTGCTGATAATGTTTTTCATGCACAAAAATTATATAACTATAGCTTCAGAAACAAGCTTCTCACTTTCATCAAGTGAATTGATACCGATGCCAAGATAAGTAGGCCATGTGATTTCAAAATAGGATTCTCAAAGAGAAAGGAATGGCATGTACATTGCAACTTAATTCAACTCTATATTTTCTACACTGGGGACCAGTATGAAAATAAAAACTAAGATACAAGCATCAAAATGGATTCAAGTCTTAAAGCCGCAACTTTCTGCTAAGTGTCAGAGGATAGGTCCATATCCAGACCACCCCCCTCTACACAGAAAATAGCCTGGAGTCTCTGGACAACACACTATCAGATTCAACCAGGTTTAAACAAAAACAACCTCAGGGCAAGGTGACATCCATAACCAATTCTAAACAATGGTCTTTACTAAGTAGTCTTATTTATTACTTTCTATACAATAAGCAGTTCAGTCCAACCCAATAGGGTTGCCTGGCTACCAAAATCCTATCCTATAGACTGGGATGATCCAGTTCACATGTGTGAAGAACAGCAAAGGACATGTTCCCAGATTAAACAGTTCAACTAGCAGAGATGACAAAAACTGTTATAGAAAATTAATATTATATAAGTCATGCATTTCTGTAGAGAACACTGATGTGGACCCCACTGATGTGGTCCCCATAGCATTCGTTCGTATGGCGGCAATATTTCTGTTAGATATGTCAGTGTTAGTTGGTAGTTATTTCAGCTTTATTATTATTTATTTCTTATTCTATTTGCCATGTAAGCAATAAGGGCAATTCAGCCCTTTACAGTTATATAAATACTAAGAGTAGGTCGGCAGAAATCATAATCTTCCCTCTCTTTTTCTGAAACTCTCTTCGTATACTTCTTCTCTTCCTCTCTTCTCTTCTTCTTCTCTTCAATTTTTCATCCTTTTTTTCTTTTAAATTCAATATTGATTGTAGTCTGATTAGGCCGACTGCATGAGAACCTCCTAGGTTTGGAAGTTTTTCAACAAGGAAGGAGGATCTGCTGATTCTTGGAGGTTACTGTTAGTGTGCGGCTGCTACTAAAGAGATTGTAAAAGTCTGGGTTCCAGTAGTCGAGAAGAATCAGAAGAAGCTTCGGATCCTCAAGATTAGGGTTTTGCATCAACCAGAAGGTGGCGGCTAGAGATTTTTTCATAAAGTAAGCTTTTTTCTTGTGATTGACTTTAGAAAAGATCATCTTGGTTTAGTCTGAGAGGTGCGGCTGGAAAATCTGTGTTTTCTTTAGGATTTTGAGAGAAAACCCTAAAATTCAGAATTGTTATCTGTTTCAAATCAGAATTTGAACTGGTTTCATTCAGAACTCCGTTTTCTGTGTTCTTCGGAAGACCTAGGCCTGTTGTTATCAGTTGTTTGGGTGTTGTTTCTCCTATTACAATAATTAAAAAAGAGTTTTTTATTAATTCTTGATCAAGAATGGAGTTCAAGAGTCAAGGGGAAGGTGTTTTTGGGACTAGAAATTCTAGCAACATGTCTGAGAATACCTTTCAGATTACAATAGTTAAGTTTGATGGATCAAACTACCTAGAATGGGCTCAATCGGCCATGATGGCCATTGAGGGTAGGGGAAAATTGAGCTACTTGTTAGGAGATGTGAAAGAACCAACTAAGGAGAACCAAACCTATACCAAATGGGTTTAGGAGAACTATTTGGTTATGACATGGCTGTGCAACTCTATGCAGCCACATATCAGCCGGAACTATTTGTGGACAAAAACAGCTAAGGAAATCTGAGATGTCATGAAAGAGACCTACTCCCAACCCCTTAATGTTGCTAGGGCTTATGAACTGAAATGTGAGGTTAATAACCTTAAGCAAGGAGAGAAATCAGTCTCGGTTTACTTCTCTACACTAAAATCCTTGTGGCATGAAATTGACCACCTAGAAACACTTGAGTGGGAAAGCCAGAAGGATGCACAGACTCATAGAATGCAGGTTGAGACTAATAGGGTTTTTGAGTTCCTAACTGGTCTAAATCCTGAGTATGATATTATGAGACAACAACTACTGACAAGAGACAACGTGATCCTATCACAAGCCTACTCCTTAGTGCATAGTGAAGAGACTAGGAGAAAGGTTATGATGCAGCACTAGCCCTTCCCACCAGCCTTGGTAGCAGTCAAACCTAAGTCTAGGGGTGATACAAAGAGGGATATAAAGAAAGAAAACAAGCGGGATCTAGTTATGTGAACATTGCAAGAAACCCAAGCATACTAAAGACACCTGTTGGAAGTTGCACCCTCATTTAGACCCAACAAAACTCAAGAACAAAAGGGGTAATGCTAATATGGTTGTTAATACTGATTGTACCTCCTCATTGGGCACAAAAGGCACACCTCTAGACACCCTAGCTGCTTTCCGGGCTGCCCTGACTCAATTGAAAAAGGAAGGTGGCAATTCAGCTCAATCATCTCAGCCGTCATCAGCTTTTTCTCATTTAGGTACTCGGGCCTCAACTTATCATGCTTCAACTCCAGGTAACACTGAACATTGTTGGGTAATAGACTTGGGTGCATCTAACCATATGACTGGCTTGCCATCACTGTTCACTACCTATCACTTATCTTCTGATAGAGATAAAGTGTCCATTGTTGATGGTTCCCTTGTTCCAATTTTTGGCAAGGGAGACATCAGATTGTCTAATGCCATCTCCTTATCTTCAGTTCTGCATGTTCCTAAGCTTAATACTAATTTGCTTTCAATCAATAGCATTACAAAATATCAGAATTGTTCAGTAACTTTTTTCCCTAACCGATGTGTTTTTCAGGACTTGGAGACAAGGAAGGTGATTGGGACTGGTCGTGAGACGAATGGGATCTATCTACTTGGAGAGAGTTCATATTGGGAAGATAGTGAAGATAGGGAGTCTTTTGTTTCTCAGTCTGTTAGTCAGGTTATGTTTTGGCATAATCAGTTGGGTCATTTATCTTTTTGGTCTTTGAAGAGTTTGTTTCCTGATTTATTTAAGTCTGTTCAGATGTCCAGTTTGAAATGTGAGAGTTGTGAGCTTGCAAAGCATTGTAGAACATCTTATTCATTGAGTAATAAAAGAAGTAATAATCCTTTTGATATTATGCATACCGATTTGGGGTCCTTACCACATCACAGTTATGGAGGGGTACGGATATTTCTTGTTGTTTGTTGATGACTATACCCATTTTTCTTGGGTTTACCTTATGCATTCTCAATATGAGGTTCCTACTTTGACCTGGATCTTTCATCAGATGATTTTAACCCAATTTGGGATCAAAATCAAAATCTTCATATCTGATAATGTGAAAGAATACTTTGCCAACCAATTAGCCTCTTATTTGCTTGACCATGGGATTATTCATCAAAATACTTGTCCTCATTCACCACAGCAGAATGGGGTTGCTGAGAGGAAGAATAGGCACATATTGGAGGTGGCCAGAAGCATCATGTTTAACTCCAATGTGCCTATTCGTTTCTAGGGAGATGCTATTCTTACAGTAGTGTATCTCATTAACCAAGTTCCTTCACGGGTTCTTGACATGAAGCCTCCATTTACACTCATATACCCTGATAAAGACTTGTTTATTGTTCCCCTTAAAACCTTTGGTTGTACTTGCTTTGCTCAGATTCTTGGACCTTATCGTTCCAAATTTGATCCTAAGGCCTCCAAATGTATTTTTCTCGATTATGCACATACTCAAAAGGGATATTGCTGCTATGAACCCACTTCTAGGAGAAGATTTGTCTCTATGGATGTCACTTTCTTCGATGATGTACCCTATTATCCTAAGGTTTCTCCTCAGGGGGAGAGTAGTGAGTGTGGGGTTAACTCATCAGAAGTTCCTTTACCTATTCCATTGAGTGATGAGGGATGTAATAGGGAGGGGTGTCAGAGGTGTCAGGATTTGAGAGTCTATCACAGGCGGTGGAGGCAGGTTGATTTCAGTCATCAGTAGTCCAGGCCGGCCCCAGTTCCTTCTGTGGATCCAGATCCATATACTACAGTCCCTTTATCAAATCCAGGTTCCACTGAGATACCTTCCACTGTTGAGCCTTTACCTCCTTTGGATGACCTTGACCTTCCCATTGCGGTCCGTAAAGGCAAACGGCATTGCACCGCATCCACAACCCATTGCATTTCCTAGTTCTTGTCCTATGATCACCTGTCCCCCTCTTACAGGTCCTTCCTCACATCTATTGGTGATATTCCTATCTCCAGAACAGTGCAGGAGGCTTTATTAGTTCCTGAGTGGAAAGATGCAATGAAGGTTGAAATGGATGCTCTTCTGAGGAATAATACTTAAAAGCTAGTAGACAAACCTAAAGGGAAGAAACCGGTTGAATGTAGATGGGTATTTATTGTGGAACATAATGTCGATGGTTTCATTGAAAGCTATAAGGCTAGATTAGTTGCAAAGGGATTTACTCAGACTTATGGTATAGACTACTTGGAGATTTTTACTCCAATAGCAAAGACGACCACTATGAGGGTTTTGTCCCTTGCAGCCAGTTACTCTTGGCCCTTGTTCCAGATGGATATTAAAAATGCCTTCCTCAATGAAGATTTGCAAGAAGAAGTCTACATATAGTTGCCTCCTAGATTTTATGATGCAGAAACAAGAAAGAAGGTTTGCCGGTTGAATAAAGCCTTGTATGGACTCAAACAGTCCCCCAGAGCTTGGTTTGATAGATTCAAACAAGCCCTTGGCAAATTTGGCTATGTACAAGCCCAGTCAAACCATACATTGTTCATTAAGAGATGGATTCTTCCTTGACCTTGCTTGTTATATATGTGGATGATATTGTAGTGACAATAAATGATAACGGTGAGATTGAGTCTCTCAAACAACTCTTTCATCAAGAATTTGAAGTAAAAGATCTAGGAGAGCTACAATACTTCTTGGGTATTGAAGTAGCTAGATCTAAACATGGGATTTTTGTTTCTCAAAGAAAGTATGTTCTAGATTTGTTGGAAGAAACTGAAAAGTTAGGTGTTAAGCTTGCAGATACACCTATTGAACAGAATCACAAGATCAGTGTAGAGGGTGGAGAGCCACTTGAAGATAAAGCTATATTCTAACAGTTAATTGGAAAACTCCTCTATCTTTGTCTCACATGACTTGATAGCAGTTATGCGGTCAGTGTTGTCAGTCAGTATATGCACTCTCCTAGGACTACTCACTTACTTGCTATTGAGAGGATATTAGCATATTTGAAGAGGTGCCCAGGTAGAGGTATACTATTCAAGAATAATAATCACATGAAAATAGAGGTTTATACAGATGTTGATTGAGCTAGGAGTGTTGATGATAGAAGGTCTATCTCTGGATATTGTGCTTTTATAGGAGGTAACCTAGTCTCCTGGAGGAGTAAGAAGTAGAGTGTTGTTTCTCGTTCTAGTGCAAAAGCTGAATACAGGTCTAGGGCCTATGGTGTGGCTGAAATTCTATGGTTGAGATCACTATTTGAGGAGTTGGGTATTGCTTATGAGAAGCTCTTAATGCTATAATGTGATAATCAGGCTGCTATTAATATAGCTCATAATCCGGTATAACATGACAGAACTAAGCATATTGAAGTAGACCGACATTTTGTCAGAGAAAGGGTTTCATCTCAAGAAGTGTGTCTTCCGTATATCACCTTCAACATGCAGCTTGCAGATCATCTCACCAAGGCGGTTCCGAGGAAGAAGTTAGAGGCAGATCTATGCAAGTTGGGAATGACAAATATCTATTCCCAACTTGAGGGGGAGTGTAGAGAACACTGATGTGGTCCCCATAGTGTCCGTTCGTATGGCAGCAATATTTCTGTTAGATATGACAGTGTTAGTTGGTAGTTATTTCAGCTTTATTATTAGTTATTTCTTATTCTATTTGCCATGTAAGCAATAAGGGCATTTCAGCCATTTTACAGTTATATAAATACTAAGAGTGGGTCAGCAGAAATCATAACCTTCCCTCTCTTTTTCTGAAACCCTCTTCGTGTACTTCTTCTCTTCCTCTCTCCTCTTCTTCTTCTCTTCAATTTTTCATCCTTTTTTTCATTTAAATTCAAGACTGATTGTAGTCTAGATCGACTACTATTTCTATCTCCTAGTTCTGCCAATCAGAAATGGCATGCACAAACATAGTTGACTAGAGGTAATAAAAATTCTTTTAGAAATATCAGACAAGTGATATGCTTCATATTTTTTGTTGGGGACTTGATGCAAGAGAAGAACTAACCAACCAACAGGTCAAACTGATGCAGCCTCCATAATAGATATTAATTATTAAGAAACACTTTAATTATTCTGTAATTAAGGTATGTTTGTTTCCAGTGCAAACTTGATTCAGATACAAATTTTCAGCCAGTTCAGTTTTGCATCTATTTGTATGTAATCATGATTTGTAATCCTATCTGATACAAAATTTGTATTCCTTGTCTCATTTGCACTCACTGGCAATGAAAATTCTGCATATCAAAAACCGATGCAAAATTTGCACCACCATCCTCCCAATGTTTTTCAAAAGTGCAAGGCGAAAAAAAAAAAAAAGCACAATGGCCATTTTGTGCCTGAGGTGCAAGGCAAGGCGCGAGCCTTTTTGAAGCAAGGTGCAAAATTAAAAAAAAAATCAAAAAATGCATATTAATTAAAAAAATCAAATTTTAATTCTAAACTAAATGTTTTAAAAGACCAATTAACTCAAATTAAAATGCATAAGCATAACATAAACACATTCAATGTAAAAAATGCAAAAGTAAAATAAAAGACAGCATACAAAACATATTCAAGCATGTCAAACTTTGAATTTCTTTCTTTGTTTCCCAATTGCATTATTTCAAATAGCTAATGTGATGTTATACATCTTTCATTCCTAATCCTACAAGCCACCTTTGTACCAAGCCCCACGAGCCATGCCCAAACAAATACATGTTAAAGTGTTAAAGTCTTAAATTCTTAATCCCTAAAAAATGGCGTAATAATTTTAGTTTTCTTCTAAATAATTATTAATTCTAAAAATGATTTAATAATTCTACAAGCTACTCCGATTCGCTAGCACTCGCTCACCGAAGCTCTAAGAACCCCCTATTTGCTAATACTGTTTATTCATTTATCCTAATAAAAGATATTTTTAGAAGATAACTAAAATTATTTAATCATTTTTTGTAGGGATTAAGAGTTCAAGACTTTAACATGAACTTGCTTGAGTTTGCCTTGAGGGGCTTGGTTGAGGGCCTGGGGGCGGAGCCATCAGCCTGAGTGCTAGGCTTGAAAAATAGCAAAAAAGCATAATTTTCAAAAAGGCGCACACCTGGGCTGAAGCGCAAGGTGCACCAGGCACACGCCTAGGCATACTAGGTGTGCACATTTTGAAAGTTCTGAGTCTAGGGCCTAGGCGTGCCTTTTAAATCACTGCATCCTCCTACCCCAATGCTCTCTCATATAAAGTGGGGACTGCATCATCTTGCTTCCTACCTCGATCTCAAACAAATAAACCTCTCTTATCTCCATTACCTTTCATGTAAGGTGGGAACTACATCATTTTACTTCTCACACACAAGTAAGATAAAGTCAAATCTGATGCAAAAGCAAACCAGAATTTACACTCAGCCAATGCAAATAAAATTTGCACTACAAACAAACTGAACCTAAGGAGAAATAATACGGTTTATGTTGCGTATAAGAAAATTAAAAGTAAGAAGAACAATGAATCTTGCAGGACTTAGAACTAGAAAGAATTTTAGGTAATTCACTTATAACTCTTGAAGGCATTGCACCTCCAAAATGTTGGCATCTCGAAAACAAAGTATAAAGCTGAAAACATCAATTTTATTTTGTTAGTTCCTTTTGTAGAAAAATCATGAAAGTAAAGACCCCGACAATCTAAAACTTATACCCATAGATAAAAATACTTAGAACTGACTAAAACCTTTAAAAGAATTGTCAAAAATACACTTCTGACCTATTACAAATTTTACCCATGTTTCAAAAAAAATGAAACAATTTCCTATACCACAATCTGCCAAAACAAACCCTAAAGATTGTAAAACGTTTTCAAAAAAATAAATTCTAAATTTAATAAACTCTAAATAAAAAACTCGAACAACTCAAAGGTAGAGAATCTCAAACTTGTTTCCATAAATTGGTAACAATCTGTGTCCAATCATGAAGAAAACCAGCAATCTTAAACTTGTTGTATAAGTAATCAAATAACATTTATATGCTACAAAGTCCAGCTAAATAGGCATGTTTTGACACCTCAAATTTAGGTAACAAGTGCTGTGAATTCGACAGTTCTCTCTCTAGCTTCTGGGTGAGATCCAATAAATTGGCATATTACCTTGAATATTAGCACTAAAATCCCTGCATCAAGAATGTCCCTAAGAAAATTTTTACCCTGTGCATTTCCATGCGTTTTGATATTTTTCAGGAATCTAAATAAAACCAGGTAAAAAATGAATAGGTTACAACCACAGAATGCTAGCTACCAAGATGAGGTTTTGATATCTGCTCATGCGAGAGAGAGATTGTAGAAAGATATTAAAGCAAAGCACCAACCTGAACATCTTATACCTAGGATTCCATTAGGTAACTAGATATAATCGTCATGTTTCAAGTATTTTACAATTCCAAACTCTCAACCTGAGTTCAATGCTTATCTTTTCGTTTTCTGCTTTATTTATTTATATATTTATTTTTATCACTGGGGAGGGGGGAGATGGGGAGAGGCCAGTGGCATAATCACTCACAGTGACATAAATTGGCTAGGCCAAATGTGTATTGGAATGACATGGGAGATCTTAGAGTGGCAGGTTTCCTCAAAATCAGTGTTATTATACCATAAATGAGAAATTCAGATGTGCCTACCATTTTTCCAACTAAAGAAGTGCAGTTCTAAATATGAAATTTCAGGAGTTTAGAACAGAAAAGAGGAAATAGCTGCAATCAGCCAACCATATAGAGCTTCCAAATGAAAGTATTCTCCAACAGTAGTTTCCACATAGCAGATTCTGTTCTATACTATCACATCAATCGCTTTAATTGGGATATTAGCAATTTTCTTGAATGAATTTGGTCGAAGCTATTATGAGACAAGGAGATATAGTAAATGTATCTTCCTGTAAACGGCTTTCAAGGAATACTGCAGGAGTTGTAATAGTTAGAAGGTCATAATAATTTAGTTTGAGAATAATTTACCTGTCCACGACTGAGCATGTCTGATTTCTTCAACTTCTTCATGGCAAAAATTTCTCCAGTGCTTTTAGCACGACAAACCCTTACCTGCATTTTTCGACATTTGTCATCCTTGTGAATGAGAATGACTCAATCTGATCTTTCTATATTTGTGCTTTAAAGCTGTGTTCGATTTGAAACAAAAGTTAGGGAAAGGAAGGGAAAGGTAGGGAAACCTTTCCCTACCTTTTCTTTCAAACCAAATACAGCCTAAAGGGATCATCTAAGCCATGACACTGGAAACTCCTAAACAACCATGCAATTAAACTAGGAGAAACAGAATCTTAAAACTATAGATTCCTCTTCAGGTTTAGCAGTAAGTATAAATATGCACAAAAGAGTATGAGAATTTGAAAATGGCAATGGTAAGGATATGCAGGTAAGCTTCAGATATCAATAGGTGATGCCCCACTTGAAGGGGCAACATTTGCCCAACAAAAAACAGTTGAACAAAATACTTGGAATTTTATTAAAAAAAAAGCCAAAGTAAATTTTCATTTTACTATGTAAAATAGCTCTTTTGGTTGGGCAAGCCAGCTACTTAACCTCAGCTTTCACTAAACAAACAGAGAAGTGAATGAAATGAGAATCCAAAACCTATTTGAGTTAAATATACCATTCACCCAGGGAAAGATATACAGCCCAACTTTTTAATTATTTGTAGGCATTCAGCTTCAAATTGAAATCAAACATCTTGCTATACATCATTTATTGATTATTACAAATTGTCAAAATGGAGATGATTCATTTCAAGTTAATGATTTTTTTTCTTTTCAGAATAAATTCCAGGCCAGAACTTGACCCAAAGAGCTATTCATGCTCTTTTGTCATGCTTAACTCCATTATTTTTCTAGTTAAATGCATCATTCCATAAATTGCATCAAAAGAGAATGTTCAGAGGACCTACTATTATATCCAAAGGTGAAGCTAGAAGATAGTTCCAAATGTAGTTCTTTTTTTTACAAATACCTCACCAAATGCCCCTCTCCCAATTACTGTTAATTGCTCGAAGTCATCAATTCCCACTTTATGTCTTTGCAATCGCATATACTCAGTTTCTTTGCGTTCCAAATTCCTCAGCATCTCTTGTTGTTCTTCATTTGAAATTTGAGCTTCTTGTGCTCTCTTTTGAAGTGCCCAACGTCTGAAACAGATTTATATGAAATTATATTACCATTTATTCTGAGATAGGAAAGGTGAATGGTTGAGATCTTGAAAAGAATACAAGGACAAGTAAAATGGATGACATAGTCCAGGGTGTATAATTATGGCAAATAAAATCTTGTATAGTCCAGGATCTTATCTAGCTTCAGTTTTTCTATCCTAAATTATGAAAATAAAATGGTTAACAACTAATGTGCAAATAGAAGTTTGCTAGTAACATGTATAGTCCAGGATTTAAGCAAGTAGAAGTTTGCTAGTAACATGTATATAAATTCTCATCATCATCCAAGCCTTATCCCAACTATATGTGGTCGGCTACACCTGTTTCGCCAGATCATTCTGTTTAATGCCATATCCATTGTTAAATTATTGGTGCTTAAATCATTTCTTATACTTCTATTCATTTCCTTTTAGGCCTACCCCATACCCTTCTAGTCCATGGTTCAACTTGTAATAAACCAATTCTCCTCATGGGTGCTGCTGATGCGGTTGACTGTCTTCAATGCACATGACCAAACCATCTTAGTCTACTTTATCTCATTTTATCACATATTGGAGCTACTCCTAGGTTGCTTCGGATTACTTCATTAAAATCTTATCATGTCTAGTTTTTCCACTCATCCATCTCATTATATGCATTTCTGCCACACTCATGTCTATAAATTCTAATAAGCAAAAATAAAAGTCGCCAGACACAAGCCAAAACATGGACTTCAAGATATAAATTTTATTCAGAAAAAAAAATGCATATGAAACAAACGACTATATATACCAAACTCTATTCATAATCCATTAGTAACGGGTGCATTGAAATGCCACGTAAAAGTAAATCATCTCATTAAGTTTTTCAAT
This sequence comes from Nelumbo lutea, assembly GCF_056320005.1. NCBI lineage: Eukaryota > Viridiplantae > Streptophyta > Magnoliopsida > Proteales > Nelumbonaceae > Nelumbo > Nelumbo lutea. Next base: position 120,601,066 of record NC_142684.1, read on the forward strand.
AGAACTTGAGCCACAATGTTCTCATATAAATTGGAGCCATTTCTAGCTGTATCGAAAAACGAAAAGGAATTCATTTCTTGGAAGTTGAAATCCTGAAATGACCTCATTTACAGATTTTCTTAATAACTGGAAATGGCACCATTTTAGTGGTAAAATTGTTCTCTCAAATCAAATGAAATCAGAAACCATAACAAGATCATAAATTCGCCGTTTCAGATGGTGGTCTACAAAAGTGCAAACAACGAAAAAGATAAAAAGATAAATTCAGGTGAATTCAATTGTCACATTACTAAAACACTCTCTTACAGGTTTAAGCAGCTGGAAAGAATCGAACTGTACCTTTCTTTACGATCCTGAAGGCCTTGTAGATAATTCTTATAATGGTTCTCTATGAACTGCTTAGCAGCAGCAGCTTTCTGCCGAGTCACCGGCGAAGAAACAGAAATATCCGGAGAGGGGTCTGTTCTGAATTGTCCAACGCCACTACGATCGAGGCCCCGATCTTCCTTCAACTTCAAGGTCCCCAGCTTCATCCCGGTATCACCAGCCTCCATTTCAAACCAGAAGAAAAGAAACCTCCCTAAATCCAATCAGATCTATACTTCTGATAATAAAACGGTAACCCAATGAATCCAAGCTCGATAACTGCAAAGGAGTTCAAAGTACCTTCTCTATGTTCTGCTTTAGAAAAATCAAAGGTTTTTCAGGAATCCAATTGCGAAAACATGATGAGAATCTGACAGGTATTGAAACTTTCCAGGCTATCAGCACCTGTGATATATTATTTCCGATAACAGATCCAAATGGAACAGCACAGCAGAGAGAGAGGGGAGGGGTTATTTCTCACGAGTCTATTGAAGAAAACGATGGGGTTGAAGGAGAAAATGAACCGTCATTTATACGACTGTAACGCAAACTGTCTCTTTCGATTTATGTCTCGAATTCTTTTGTATTTTATTTCTTTTTTGGTTGGGAGAATGGAGTGAGACCGACGCCATTGTTTCCCTCGCGTTTACTGGATCCTCGGAAGGATCATTTTGTATTTATTTTGGAATTTAAAAATAAGAAAAGCGGGAACCAGATAGATAGACTGCTTTTATTTTCTTTTATACTATAGAATACGGATATAGAATTTAGAGATAGAGGACGGAAATGCTGCTGACTGTCGGCAGTATTCCAGACTCCCGGTCTAAAACCAAGAAAAGAGAAGAAACGAACGTTCGTAGAATGGATCGATTGATTTGAGACGTGGAGGTAGCAAAAAAAGGAAAAGTGAGCAACACCTGATCCAAGTGTAATGTTAGACGGCCGTAGGATTCGAAGAAGATATGTATTGATCTGAGCATTTGCAATTCGCTAGCTTTATTTGTGTTGGACTTCGGAGTTGGGCTTGGCCGCTTTTAGCCGGCCCTAAGGGCTGAGGCCGCTGAGGCTGTCGAGTTCCGAGTCTATACATTTGTTACAATTCACTTACTCTTGAGAGTTGAGATTCTATGATTATCTCACAAGAATAGAATAATAATAAATATTATCAATATTTCTATAGTTGATGGTTCTATCAGAAACTATTTTCTATGTTATATAAAAACGATTCTTAGCTGGACGTTAGCTATTTTCCAATCGCCATAAAAAAATATATACATATTGAAATTTTGTCTGGAAACTGCCATCTTGATAGTCCAAGCAAAAAAGTCATCGCCATCAATGTTGTCACGCTAACGCTCAGACCAGACTGGATAATCGGACCATCGAAACCGGGTATCACGATTTTGTAGTTGAATAGTTAAATGAATCTAATAAAATCTTTTTTTTTTCTGGTAGAGAATCTAACAAAATCAAATTCGATGATGGAACAGTTCATACGGTTGCAACTTGCAAATCGGATATGAAGGTTCTCCGGTCCACTGCACTGGAACTCGGCCCTTGGGCCCAGGCCAAGCCCATTCGAGTATACAAAAGCTAAAACGGTTCAACGTTCAGTCTGATTTCTGAATCGCTGTAGAAGATTCCCAACCAAAGAACATTCTCACAAAATGAGATTAAGTTGAGATAAATATACCGACGTTGATAATAAGCAAGATTATAATAAGGAATAAAACAGAAGTTGGTGATGTATGAATCGTCTTGATAATCTTTCTCATATTTTAAAACAAAAAAAAAAAGTCAACGATGTTTGATTAGAAGATTAGGGCTTAGAAAATAAAATGGTAGCACGGTAGCACCAGGGAAGCAAGATGAAGGGTTTGAGAAGAGCAGTGAAATGCTTAAAATAGGTGAGAGATATCCATAGAATATTGAGGATCCATCCAACCTCAGAGAGTGCCAAGTATCAATGCAAACTCAGCTTTCATAGAGGAGATGCTTATTAGCCAGCTATCCGATCCATTGAGTAGTCTTCTTCACAACTTTCTAATTCTAGGAGTTGTTAGAGGAGCATCTTTCCACCATCCAAACTATCATTCTTTTATTCTGATCATGGGCCCAACTACTGTCCTTAGATCGTGGGGCCCATTTGATCATTTGGGTATCGATCCTCTGAATTAAGCATTGCTTAACTGACAATTTATGGAGCTCCACTCCAGAGTCCATATAGGTTTTTGGGTATAATAGATAAGTTCATTCCATGATGTAAATTTATCATGATTCAGTTTTTCTAGTAGAATAATTTTGACATGATGCAAATTTACCTTAGACTAAATATTATTCTTTTGTTATATGTCATAAAAGGGAAAAAATATTTTAAGATGAAATACTTGAGCTATATTTTACGCTGTGTTTGGTTGCAGTATAATTTTATTTGTATTAGTACAATGTATTGAAATCCAAATGAAAAGAAAAATGCAAAGTTTGGTTTAATTTGTTTTGGGTTTTATTTTATTCTGCCTTGGGTCTCATTTGTACTGTAACCAAACAAAGTAAGATAAAATTTGAAACTAAAGTAAATCAAAAGTTGCACCCAAATCATTTATATTATCATAGTTTTGCATTTGTGCAAATAAATTTAGACTGCAACCAAACACATCTTATGAATTATATCAGAGCAAATTAAAAAATTTCCTGTGAAAAAGACAATAATGGCCCAAGCCCTAAGTATTCTATATAATATAGGAACAATAAACACAGCTGTAGAAAAAATTTGTCTCTACACTAAGTAAAAGATATTATGAAAAAATACATTACACCCCACTGCAGAATTTTAAATTTCACTATAGACTTTAAGACTACAATAATTCAAAATGTCAAACACCCCCACCCTAAACATCAATGCCTGCTAGTGCATTGGCATCAATTCTGACCTTGCACCTAACCCCAACTATATCATGGGGTTAAGAATTCTAACGATGGGCTGAACAGTCATTCTCTCTTTATTAAAAAGGTTGAGATCTGCATTCAGACACTTTGGTACAACTCTTTGCATGTAATTTTAATGCTTCTGAAATTTCAGTGTGACAAAAGAAAAAGAGAGATGAAGCATGGTGTGTACATGGATGCTGTGTCAAAAACCAAAATGTCGGGTGTACAAATTGAGACACCATACTTAACGAATTGTTCCCACATCCATAGTTACATACCCACAAGGCACCACCTACGTGTATTGGAATTTGGAAACGATTTGTGGATAGGACATCCAGAGTGAAATATAAAAGCGAAAATTCCATTTCAATACCCTGAACTTTGGGGTAATGTCTACTGTCTAGTACCCAAACTTTCAAACTGTCATTGCATTACCTAAACATTTAAATAGTGTCAAATTGGTCTCCACCGTTAACTAATCGTTAGTTATCTATTGAAAATATCAAAATTACCCTTCAAAAGAAGACATTGTTCATTGTCTTCTACCTTGAGAATCAATCGGTTGAGCCGTTGAGGTGTTTGAGATTCTAGACTAATGAAGTCATTGTCTTCTATCTTTAGATCTTAAATACATTCTTGTCTAGTTATTTCTTTGCTTTCAGTTATTGTTTCCATCTATCATATTTCATGTTTTTTGTTTTTTCTTTGAAGATAATCAATTTAGTCTCAAGGTAGAAGACAATGGACAGTGTCTTTTTTTGAAAGATAGTTTTGATATTTTCAACAAATAACTAATAGTCGGTTAACGACGGGGATCAACTTGACACTTTTTGAAAGCTTAGATACTGCAATGACATGTACAAAAATTCGGGTACTAACTTGACACTACCCCCAAAATTCAAGATACTAAAGTAGAATTTTCCCAATATAAAATGCCTCTACTTGTGCACATTATGGTTATGTGTTTCACTCAGCCAAGTTACCAATTCGATCTAACTCACAAGTCAAAGGAATCTAAATTAGAAATAACAGAGGGTGCAAAAGAATTATGGTGGCCAATTTGACGATTTATGGGTATTTTACAACATGAATGTTTTGTTTTAATTTGTTTTTTGAATTGCCACCTCAGCCAGAAAATAAAAACATGTTTTTGAATTCTATTTTTGTTTTCAAAGTGAAAAACAAGTTGGTTTTGTTTTTAAAGCAATACATATTTTTGGAATCAATAAAATATTAGATTTTTAAATAAAAACAAATATTCTAATATAAGACTTATATGATTTGTAGAACATAATGTTGAATAATTAGATAAAAATATGTTTTTGAAACCAAATTCAAGAATATAATTTTGGCTCTGGTTTTGAAAACAAAAAACATATACACAACCAAAAACATATTTCTTGTGCATTTGTTTTAAAAAACAATCTATTTTTCGAACAAGATCGTTCTGATTTATTTTTAAAACCAGCAACAAGAAAAAATTAGCAATTAACACCCCTTAATCGACGATCCCGTGATCCACAAGCACTGGCCAAATGGCCATGGACCACTACTCCTTCCAAACTGAGCCTAAAGTCCTCTACCAATTGTAAAGAGTTTATTTTTTTCTCCATTACAAGTTAATATGCAACATTTATGGCCATCTAATTTGTCCTCTACCAATTGTTCCATGTGTCTATCTCCATGAAACAATGAAATAAGTTGGTTGCACTTACTAAAGTAGTAGTGCTTGCCCCATATCAACTTTGTAGTTCAGATTGCAGGCTTGCAGTTGGAATTAAAATTACTGCTCATTACCACTTTCCCTGAATTGTTTTTCTTATTGTCAGTTCCAAAAACAAATGGAAACCACCTAATTTGAAAATAAGTTGTTAAAACAAATATACAAAAACATGTTTTTTGGCTGTGTATATGTTTTTTTGTTTATTTTCAAATATTTGTCTTTAAAAGAAAACGCAATTTTAATGATTTCAAAAACATGATTTGTTTCTAGAACAAGGCCATTCACCCTTTAAAGCAAAAGGCCAAAAACGTTTTTGTTTTCTGCTGTTGATATGCCACTTATGAAAACAAGTAAACACAAAAACAATCACACCATCAAACACCCCTTTAATTAAGCTGCTTGTCCTACCACTATTATAGTGAACTAAAATAATAAGATCAGATCATTTCGCTTATTTGAGTTTGAGCTTTTGGATTGGATCGATTCAAATTTTGACAAAAATCCCAATATAAGCCCGCCCAAATTGTACACCTAAATACCTAATTGATGCAATTTGAACCCTCATACATACTGATTATGCATTTGGACTGAAGTTCACCATTTCACTACATGAAAATTGGCTTTTAGTGACGAACGCAGAATGGTGTCTGTCACTATATATCATTTATAGTGATGAATTAAAATTTTTTCACTATAAATTTAATATTTAGTGACGGAAAATTGACGGAGGGATTATCCGTCGCTATAAATAACCTATAGCAACGGATAATTGAAATTCTGTCACAAAATCTCTATTTATAGTGACAGACAATTAAATATTTGTCACAAAATCATAAAAATTTGATGTATAGTGATGGATATATAATGTCCGTCACAAAAGTTTGTTTTGTAGTGACAGACAATTGAATTTTAGTAAAAAAAAATGACTTATAGTAACGGACAATTGAATGTCTGTCACAAAATCACAAAAGTGTGACATATAGTGATGGACACTTAAGGTCTGTCACAACAAACTTCATTTATAGTGATGAACAATTCAAACTTTGTCACAAAATACTGATTTATAGTGATGGACAATTGAATGTCTGCCACAAAATTAAAACTACAAGCTCTTCATTTAGGCTCAGTTTGGTAAGAGTAGTACAGTATAAATATATACCAAATAATACAAAATATAAGATTTTGCATTCTACATATTTATATTTATTTAAAGGTTATTTATGTTTAAAATAACCCAATAAACTAGTCTTTGAATTGTTGAATTGATAAGTCCAAATAATGGGCCATGTACTATACATTTTGAGATTTAAAAGTAATATTTTAGTAAATTCCATTTAAGACCTAGTAGGGGAAAATACTAGGTTGAGCTTTTATAGACTATTAATAGAATTTAGTACTACTTAGGCACAATGGGCCCACACCTTAGGCTGGATAATATATGTTTGGCCTTGCATTCTAGTTGGACCATATGAAAATAAACTATTTGTAAAAATCTCAAACATTAATTTAATTTGATGATAAAAAATATAGAAAAACATGTAAAAATTTTCTATATACATGCATACGCACATGTAGCCCAACAATAATTTTAGTTAATTAAATATTAATTATTCATTAATATTTAATTTATAAATATTATTTTTATTGTCTTATATTTTATATTTTATTATTATTTATCAATTAATTAATTAATTGGTTAATTTTTAATTAATATTTTAAATTTATTAGATAATATTTTATTTATAAATACTTATTATTAATTAGTTAATGGTTTTTTTAATATAACCAAGCCTGAAAACCCAACTCGACCTTTGCCAATCTTGGACCAACCCTTTTATAAATATTATTGTCAATTAATTTGCTTCTCATCTAGCTAATCACAACCCTTGATCCTCCTTGAACTTCTAAATTTTACAAATTAAGACTTCTTTTAGATTTTTAGTACTTGAAGGATTGTTTGTAGCTCTACAAGTGTCTTTGATAACTCATTAGATTTATGCATTATGCATCTTAATAGGGCATGGCACCTTGTTGCATGCCTCCACATTTAATAATACAATGATAATTTGACCAAAAACCATAAATTAGTTTACTTTATCACTTTGGTCATATTGATACCTTGTTAGAACTTAGCCTTCTCTCTCTCTCTCTCTCTCTCTCTCTCTCTCTCTCTCTCTCTCTCTCTCTCTCTCTCTCTATTATATATATATATATATATATATGCTACTACCAAGGATGGCCTGAGAGTAACAAGGTAAATTTGCTTTCTTAGTCGAGGGGCTAACGTGTCCGAGGGCTGATGTGTTTAACCTAAAGATAAGAGAACAAGCCAAAGGCCCCAAGAGTTATCCTAGGGGTGGAGACTCTGACAGTCAAATTAGCCAAATCTACGAGAGGGGTCAAACAAGGCCTGAGGAGAGGATTCAGGTGAGGTCACTCGAGAGCAAGAGAGCTAGAGAGCAATGAGGAGCAAAATGCCTTACCAAGAAAGGGGGACCCCTATTTATACTTGACCTTGCCTTGGAAGTGGTTGAAGGTGGTTGGTGATGGGCGGAAAGGATTGCATCTGACCGATGCCATGTGGCATCATTCTAGGCCTTGCCACATGCGCCTATATCATTTGCCACCCACTCTCAAGGCTTTAATGAACGAGGTCCGATGAGGACTGAGAGGAGACCTCTTCCGAAGAGAGTGCAATGATGCCACTGTAAGGCGTTGGATGGTGTGTTAGGCAAAGGCTTTGGCTTGGTCAAAGAGAGCATTGTTCAAAAGTGCGGAGGCATCAGCCTCGGCTGTAGAGAGCTCCCCTTAGTCGTCTAGTGGCAGCTACTTCGTTGCTAACTCCACCTCTTAGGAGAATCATGGAGAGCCGAGGGTGTAGAGCCATGTCCTATACGGGCATGAGGCATCTGCATTATCCGGTTGTGTTCCTCACAGGTGTCATCGTAGATCCATACACGAGATGGGTGTTGGATAGGTTGATCGTGTTCGTTACCATTTGTGTGCTTCTGCTCAAGTCTTTAGAGACCTCGACCACCTTCTAGATGAACCCTTAGCCTTTCTTCTTCGACTTAGACTACTAGGTAAAGGACTTCTCCCATAGACATGTCAAACTCTAATTTTGATCCTGAGTGGTATGAGCTCCCCAACTTTTCAAACACTAACGCATTGAGCCCTTGGTGGTGGAGGAAGCCTTGGTGTGGGCTGGTCTTAGCCCCGCCCACCTCGGTAGGGGAACTCCTACTGTCGGTTGTACACGTCGTCTTCACTTTTTTTTTATTGCGTACTAACATTCTTGTGGTGTTTTGTTGTACATGTAGTCTTAGCCCCACCCACCTCAGTAGGGGAACTCCTGTTGTCGGTTGTACATGTTGTCTTCACTTCTTCTTTTACTAATATTATCTTATTTATTATATACCAAATTTATCATTCCAAAGATAAAAATATGATAAAAAGTATAAGAAAATTAAGAAAATATTATATATTTCATAAAATAATCATTTTCAGTTTAAATTGCTTCATGACAGAAAAGAACTAGAACTGACACAATTATTAAATAAGACAAAATCATGAAACTAGAACCATTATAATCGATTTGGGTCTACCGTGTAGACTTGATCCATTGACAACCCTACTTGCATACTTCTTCCTACCCTCTTCCCAAATATACCTATTCATGGGTCGGGTACCCAGCCCAACCCTTTTCAAATAAGCCCATCCCGAGCCCGGTCCGATAATATTATATAATAATAAAATTAATAGTAAAAAAGTAATATATATTATAATATATAGAATATTATATAATATGTAATTAAAATATTATAAAATACCTATAAAAATTGAACTTATAGCTTTATATAGACCAAGTCGGGCTCAAAATTTAGACCCGATGGTTAGGCTACACCATTTTCTATTTATAAAGAGTCAAACTCCGACCCAGCCCGTGAATAGGTTTATTCCCAAATATCAAAAATCCAAAAAAATGAAAAAAAAAAAAGTCCCATGCGCGCCTTCCTACCCTCTCCCCAAATCCATTTGAACCTTGGCTTTTCAATAAATCCCTTTATCGTAGTTTTTTTCCCTCTTTTCCCTTTGTTTCTGGTTGTTTTTCCTTGTTTCTACTCGCCATGTCGTCGCTTGGTCTCCTGCTCTCCTCTCATGCTTGGGTTCTTTCTCAATTGGTCATTGCTTTGTCTCCGTCCCGTCTCCCTGATAAGCCCTATAAGTGTCCACTAAGCACATTTCCTCTCTACCTCCCTCCCCCTCCCCCTCGCCTCTCTCACTCTCTTCCTCATCTGTGAGTGAAACCATAGCTCTACGAGAAACTCCATCTACTATTGGCTCTATTTCTCCATTCCTCCCTCCCCATTTCTCACACACTCTCTATGAGAGACAGAAGTGCAGATCTTTGCTGGGTTTTTCGTCCCTCTTGCCCTCGCAGCTTCTCCTCCTAGAATGTCAGCCTCTCTTTTTGCTACATCCCTAATGCAGTCTCATGGCTTATGTATGCAACTCGGCTCAATCGATAGATTTGTTTTCTTTTATTTTTTTCTTGCAACTTAGAAATTTCTGCAATGTTTGGTACAATAGTTGTTCTATATTTCAAAGCTGATGATGCGCGATCTGTAAGCTCCTAACTAGAAGATGACCTGGACCTTAGTCGTGTAGCGAGTTGGACCACTGCTGCAAGACAGTCTATCAGAGAACCCAGGATGGCTAACCTGGCAAGGCCACTCCGATGCTTAAGTCAGTACTGGGTTGTGTGAACTAAAAGTTTGTATTCTAGTAAGCTAGTGAGCAAATAATCACGTGTACCCTGTGTCATTGGGGTTGGTGCCTTTATATAAGCATTGTTTGGTGTAGGCTTCACACACCGCATCTGAGATTTTCAAGAGGTCGTGCCTTACTGGTCGAAAATCCTCGGAGGTAACCGCTATGCACGTTGACCATCCTCTGGAATATTCGGTACACGGGCCAACTTCAGAGAATCTTGGGAGTGTCAGGGTATGCATGCCAAATTTGTCGGTGAGCACATCTCGCAGGTCACTTTTTGGTCCTCAGTTAGGTCGGCAAGCCCTCGAGAGAGGTCATGCCTCGCATCGAGATAACTTCAGCCGATGACGAGGTGCTACAGGTCGGCCCTGGACGAGGTGCTACAAGACGACCTAAGTTGTGGTCGAGGTCACCAAGTCAGCAATAAAGGCAGGTCACCAGGTCGGGGTGAAGACGAACTACGATCTGGGACTCCAAATCATCGCTTAGGTGGCATCTGGGTGTCATCCAAATCATCACTTATTGGAGGCCCAAATCCGCCCTCACCAATTGCCCCCCACTCCCGAGCTGAGGGCAACTTAGCGAAGGGAGTAGATTGTTCATTTGGCCCAGAATGATAGTTTGATGAGCTCATAGTCATTGGCTTCAATCCAATTTGCTCCTTAGGTCGAAAGAGTCCAAGTGTTTGTAGCCTTACGCAGGACCTCGCAGTCTTGATTATCGGGGCACAAGAGCAAATTCATCCACTCGATGAGAGGTGGAATAGGTACCCCGAGGACATCTACCTTATTAGGGATGCGACCATCAAGGGGTTCTGCAATCCGACTAAGTACCTCAAGAGCAAAGCTCATCATGCCGTCCTCAAGAAGGGGTTCTGTATGACTGTTTTATCAGGTTGCTCCACCTAGGTAGACTTCGACGCAGTGTCCCTCAAGCTGGTTCTCAAAAGAGTAACTAGCGAATTCGATGTGGAACCTGAAATCGAGGTGGAGGTCTACTATGAAGAGATCGCCCAAGTTTGCGTCTGTCATGGTCTAGTCTTTCCTTTGTTTCTCTTTCTTATGCTGAATTAGTCTTCCTTCCTTCACTTCCTTTTTTGTCTTTCTTCTTCTGCACACTAATGAGGCTGAGGTAGAATGTATGTACCCGACCTCTCTGCACACTGATGGGGCTGAATGAGAACTGTTTTTTTATTTCGCCCGTGCTGAAGAGGCAATTGGGTCTTAAGTTGTCCATGTCGAAGAGGTGATTGGGTCTTAAGTTGTCCTTTTTTGTCTGTTGGCTATCAACTCCTGTTGGAGCCACAAAGAGCTTGACTTGTAGAGGCGACCTCGCGAAACGGGGCTGATAAGGCCTTGTCCTTGCTGATTGCTATTGAGGATGAGTTGAGGTCGTTTTGCTACTATCTACACCGGGCTTCTCCCATGCTCAGATATGGAAATTCATGCTTCATCTCATAGAATTTCCATGCTTCAATCTTGACGGGAACTACTGGTAGCTCTACCGTGGGGAGAGTGGCGTTCACATGCAGTAGCGGTATATTTATCTAGGGCACTGGGAATGTTGGGTTCGACCTGAACTTGTTTGATTGTCACGGGGGAGTTCTCAAGGTTCATCACAGATGTTCTTGCCCCCCACTAACTGATATTCATTCTGGATGTTGGTGCTGCTCAAAAAGGCAAGATCTTAGCTTTTTGGAAGATGAGGACTTAGCTTTTTAGAAGGTGAGAACTTAGCTTCTTGTAGCGTTTCCCACAAACGACGTCAATTGACAATGCACGATTTGGAAGCTCTTAGCTAGAAGATGACCTGGACCTTAGTTGTGTAGCGATTTGGACCAAGCTGCAAGACAACCTATCAGAGAACCCGTGGTGGCTAACTCGGCAAGGTCGCTCCAATGCTTAAGTTAGTACTGGGTTGTGTGAGCTAAAAGTTTGTATGCTAGTAATCTAGTGAGCAAATAATCGCGCGTACCCTGTGTCATTGGGATTGGTGCCTTTATATAGGCATTGTTTGGCATAGGCTTCATGCCTGCATCTAAGATTTTCAAGAGGTCGTGCCTTATCGATCTGAAATCCTCGGAGGTAACCGCTATGCACGCTGACCATCCTCTGGAACATTTGGTACGCGGGCCAACTTCAGAGAATCTTGGGTGTGTCGGGGTATGCATGCCGAATTTGTCGGTGAGCACATCTCGCAGGTCACCTCCTGGTCCTCAGTTAGGTTGGTAATCCCTCGAGAGAGGTCGTGCCTCGCGTTGAGGTCACTTCGGCCGGCAACTATGTGCTACAGGTCGGCCCTGGACGAGGTGCTGCAAGCCAACCTAAGTTGTGATCGAGATCGCCAAGTCAGCAATAAAGCAAGTCGTCCGGTCGGGACGGAGATGAACTATGATCTGGGACTCCAAACCATCGCTTAAGTGGCATCTGGGTGTCATCTAGCTATTTCGGGATGACATATGTCATGAATTTATGCCAAGTCTGCCCTCATCAAAAGCAATTCCTATATTATACTTGAATTCTTTCTTTTTAACATCGTATTTGGAATGAGATTTCCATGTAATGTTGGACTTGTATGCAGATTTCTAATTAATTTAACTTGATATTTGATTGCAACTGTTAATATTTATAATTCTTTATTAATTTTAATTACTATATTAATTATTGTTAATGATAGGTGTTGGGTTTTATTCATCTCATAGTGAATATATGTTCAAATACCATTATGGGTAATTTTCTTTGTTGATTATGTGCTACCTGTTTTGATATTTGTGAAACCAAACTTGCAGACGCCAACAAAATGCCTCTCAAGTCTCACGGAAGTTTTGATGAGAATAAAAAAAAGCATATTTGTTTTGAATGTGGTAAACTATAATCTCTTTCCTTCTATTCGTTTGAATATCAAGGGTGGTTTCTCTTTTTTGATTTAGTATCCCCCTAAACAATGGAAAATTGGAAAGATTGGAATAATTGTTTTCCATTTACTTTTAACTATGCAAATGAATTTGAAGCTTTCCCTTATGTTCAAGGCAGGTTAAGTAATTCACCAAATCATTCTAGGTGTTCTCTCACTTTTTCTATCTTGTTTTTCTTCTTTCTTGTGTGTGCATCGGTGCATGTGTTCTCTTTGTTATGTTTGGTTCATGATTAGTTCTTGATTGTTAATTGAACCTCCAAATTTTTGACTTATTTCATCATCAATCGAGTAATCCTACTTTCTTTTACTTTAAGAACTTTTTTTACTGTCCAAATCACATAGAGTATTCATCAATCCCCCTTAGATGATTCCAGAAGTTGAAACATAAACCATCCTACCATAATTTCCATAGAGATTAATTAATAAATTAGCTAATTTTTACACCATGTGGATAATAAAATTTTAGTTCCACCATTTTTTACTGCTCTAAACGACATAGTAAATGGAGATTTTATTTATTAATAAAATGAGCCAAAGGCAAGGACATCTGTGAATACAAAGGACCAGAAACAAATATACATTACAAAATCAAGAGCTTAATAAGAAAAGACAATGGTTCCCCACCCATTACAGAAATTAGAGAATAGGAGCCCATTGAACTCCTTAAAGACGGTTCCCCACCCAATAGGAATGTCTAAACCAACACTGAAAACCTGCAATGAATAAGGAGATGTACTGATTCCAAGTCTGAGTTGGTTATGAGAGAGAGTTCTTTCCTCCACCCGAATGCTAAGTCTCATAATGTACTTTCTGAAGGCCATTTAATTTGATGAATGAAAACGGACATTGATGGCCCCTATGTAATGAAGTTTATGGAATTGTGACATATGTTATATTAATTAGGATAAGATGAATGAAGTAAGAAAATCACTAATGGAGCACAGGCTGCACCACCAAATTTATCGTAAGTTTTAGAGCCTGCTTTTGAAACCCAATTCCAGAGTAGGGGAGGTCATTAGAAACCTCATCTAGCATGAGGATTGAGGTAACATTGATATTGAAATTTGAGCTTCACTTATGAGATTATTAGAATTTACTATAGATAATTTCACAATTTTAATTGATTCAACTACTTTTATTTGTAAATGTGACCCATCTAGGTTATTTCAAGAAGTTGAAGGTGAAAGTGAGGAATGACCAAAAACCAACTGGGAGCATCAACAAAGTAGTCAGGAGCAAGATGTATGAAATTATCCTCTCTAATTTTGGATAGTTACTCTACCTTCTTTTAAATAGTCATTAATATCTATTTATCTATCTACACACATATATAGTGTATGTATATGTAGGTATATATGCATGTATATATATGTAGGGGTATCAATGGACCGATTTGGGGTTGGACTCCATCCAAATCGGAAGTGTTATGGATGGTCCTAAAATTGATATGGACTGTCACTAGAACCTAGCACAGAACAAATTAAGCTTCACTTGATTTCTTGTTTTTTTCATTGTTTTAACATAATTACTAAATAACCTGGCCAACAAAGTTTTTGGTCTGCAAAACATCTATTCTCTCATTATTAGCGGGGAAACACTTTTTAGCCATTTCTTTCCCATGAGCCATGAGTACTTAAGCTCCAACAATATTAAATTTGAAATTAATAGATTTTCAAAAGAAAGAAACCTATAAGTTATTGAAACTTTATTAATGGATATATTTAAAAAGAAAACACAAAAAATATATATATATATATATGTATTTATTTATTTATTTCAAACAGAAAATGTAAAGCATGCTCTTGACTCCTACTTGGCTACTTCTAAGAGATTCAAGTTCCTCTCATTGAAGACCAAAAACAATGTATCTCTTGGCTTCTGCTTCCTTTGATAATCAGTAGGCCACAATCCCAAACCCTGAAAATTAGAACCTAAGCAAGAGGAGGCAAAATAGTGCATTGAGCCCAAATATCAGCTCACCAATTTAAGGGAGACCCAAAGATCCCTACCTTAGCCAACCAACCTCTCAGTTTTAGTTAAGATTCCTTGGGTTCCATCTGAATAAGATGTCCACTCCATCTAATAAATTGATTTTTTTAGTAGAGATAAGGTATCATTTCTCTAATTAACTCTCTTAAAGGTGTTCTTTTTAATGGTTGAGTCAAAATTTGGATTTTAGATCCTTTGGAAAAATTTCTTGTTCTTTTCTAAAACCTTGGTGTAGCACATCCGTTTTTTTGAAAGGTATTGATGTAGCACACCCTTTCCTCTACATTTTCTGATTAAAACCCTTTGAAAATTGAGATGCGTTTTCACTCTTACGTATTGGCAATATGAAACTTTCTGATGCTTTTTCACTCTTTCTGATGCTTCTTAGTCTCGTCCTACAAATATTAACGATATATTCAAGTCTAACACTCCCCTCTCTCTACTAATGTAGGGAGGATTAGGTAGAGATGCATAAGAGTAACTGTTCTTTGGAGTGTATGAGATGAAAGGAGTTAAAGAATTTTCAGCAACAAACTCAAGAGAAGGAGATCATAATTGACTTAGGAGTCATTTGATAAAAGTTGGAGATGCTGAACTTTTGCATATTTCTTTGCCTTATAAGTTTTTTGAAGTTTAGGGCACCTCAATGGCTGAAACTGAAGTTGGGTAGATTATTATACCCTTGAGAATTTTATTATTAATTATTTTAACAACTAAAAGACAAAGCAATAAGTCTTTTAGCTCAGCAACTTCAGCCGTTATCATACCTCAAATGGACCCTAGGTCCCTAGTTATGGAAAGCCTTGTGCAGCATAAGAATCCTATTCATTTGCTTGGAGTGCTCTTTACGCAAACCAGGATACTAGGGGATAGGAGGTGTCTCCAGAAATCGTGAATGGTTTTTGCTGCTCAATTTCTTAGGTCTAGTGGGAGAAAGAAATTCTTTAAGAACTCAGCTTCTTGAACTTCTTCAAAACCTCAAATTAGCATTAATTTCCAGTTGTCCATGCTCAGATGTCCATCAGCCTTTTTGTAAAGATTCGCAGTATGGGATCATAGGGCTGTAGGGGGCCAGGAGCAACTTTGTTTTTTGTATATTCCCTGTTTACAACCTCTTGTTATGCATGGCATTTTCATAAGTTAATGAAAACTTTATTTTTCCTCAACAATATATATATATATATATATACATATAATGTCTTAGAGAAGTTTTCTTGTACATAAAATAGTTTTACTGAAAAGATAGTTTGGAAACTTCACATTTGCACTCAAATAAGTTGAAGATCCTCCCCCCATTGTCTGTTGACTAAGACCATGCTTATGATCTCCATCTGCAGTTCATGGTAGCTTGCTTGCAAAGATTCTATACTTCTGTAGTTCATGTGACACATGTAACAGCCAATGGGAAAGTATTTGATATAACAGTCAATGGGAAAGTATTTGATATAACTTTGATCTTTATGCTCAACTTCCTTTAAGACTAGCAAAACAGTTCCTTTATGATCATTCCGTTGACTTATTTCTATGGAAATTCTTAAAGGAGGTTTGTTTTATAGAGAATTAATTACTTTAATAGTATATTTTTTTAGACTATTAAAGCATTTTAGTAGGTATGAAGGGTGATTTGGCCCGACCTTGTAGTATGGGGACATGCGGACATGATCTGGCATAAGTGGCGACTCAGCATGATAGCCTGGCCATAACTCGATGTAACGAATTCATCGGAGTCCGGCCGAACAACTTGGTGGATGTGGCAACTCGTCGGGAAGTAACACCCAGCTTATCCCGAATTCCCTCTAAGGGAGGAATGCCCCGAGTTCCCTCCAAGCGAGGAGTCCCGAGCTCCTCTTAAGACCTGAGCTCCTCCTAATGAGCCCCGAACTCTTCTTTCCTGAGAAGGGAACACCCCGACCTGCGACTAAGTATCCCAAAGTGGAAACACTTCTGGTCAACACCATTAACACTCTTGTCCATACTTTCCTAAGGCTCGCCTCAAGCATAAGCACATCGGCGCACCCCTAGCACCTCAATGTAAGGTAGCTCGACAACCTGTAGGAAAGATCTATTTGACAATAGTACCTGCCGAATCTGGAGGTTGCGCCCACGTCCCTCGTCAGGCGGCGTCGTGCCTGCCATTTCTGAAAGATGTGGCACGCCTGACAGGTCCGTACCCTGCAATGGCTACCTGCACCCACCACCTCAGCTCTGGCAGTAACGGCTACGGCAGAGGCGGTTACGCCTGATTTGACAAAACTCCAATATAAAAGGATCTCGATCCCCAAGGAGCATAGGTACTGAACTTGTGCCATCTGCACTCTTAGTTCTCTCTCTTTGCATTCTCTACAGTTCTCTCAGAGTTCTAACTTAAGCATCGAAGTGTTCCTGCCGGGTGAGCTTTCCGGGAATTCTTCACTTTCCTCTTCTTCTCAGGTACCGTCCATCGCCAGCTAGGAGCCAGGTTTCCGCCAGGTAGGAGTGTTCAGATTGCGCTGCATCATTTGGCGTCGTCTGTGGGAACACTTCAAAAAACCTTCCTCCAATCTCTACAACTCTCAGAACTAAGCATCCATGGCTTCCTCCAGCAATGCCAAATGAGGTGCCAACCAAAACGCCTCTGAGGAGCAACCCCAGCTTCCCACTGTCTGCATTGGACAGTTCACCGTCCCCCTCTCTACGGACGGAGTTCCCAGCCTGAATGTGCCTTAGACAGTGGCACCTGTGAACGCTCCACTTCCTTCCACGATTGAAACAACCTTCACTGAACCCTCCATCGTTCCTCCGGTGACCAGCCAAAACCAGCTTGAAGACATGATGCAATGCATGCGAGCTATGCAAGCTCAAATGCAACAGTTTCAGCAGTTTCAACTCTATCGGTAGCAAGTGCTGCATCAAGTTTCCCAGTATCAGTATCAATAGCAGTTTCCTCCACTACCTCAGGCCCAACAGTCACTCCCTCCTTGGCATCCGGCCACGCGGCAAGCCAAGCCTCGCCTGGGAGAGTCCTCGGCATCGTCTCACAATAGGAAAGAGATACTAGCTACCCCTGCCTCGCAGCTTGCCGTCAGGCCGGGGGCCTCTCAGCCAGTTAGGCCCGCGTCGCCTCAACATTCGCAATCCGAGCTCCCGCTTGCCAAAAACCAGTTTGAGGTACTGGCCACAGATTTGAGGCAAGGCCCCTCAGTTCACAGCTACCAGCAGCAGTCCGAGCCCCTCCATGGGCCCATCGAGCTCGGTAATACAGACGCCAGTAGTACTAACGTCGAGCCAGCAAAGAAGCAGCGGAGGCATTGCCGAGCTCGCCGAACTGCCACTCACAACCTACCCGAGCTCAAGGGTAAGGAAGAGGTAAGCTCGGGTGAAGTAAAAGCTACTCCGCTTCTCTCAGTTCCATCCCCTATCTCTAGAACTCCTTGTTGTTCCTATGCCCAAGGACTTTAAAGTTCCCCCATTGGATAAGTATGATGGATCCTTCGATCCGAATGACCATGTTGATGCCTTCCAGTCCCAGATGCACTTGGCGAGGGCCAGCGAGTCTTACATGTGCGTGGCTTTCTCCACCACCTTCAAAGGGGTGGCCCGCACATGGTACCGAAACCTTGCACCCAGATCAATAAGAAGCTGGGCACAGTTCGTGCAAGTTTTCACTTCTCATTTTGTCACCAGCAAGCAGTGCCCCAGAACCCAAGAGAGCCTCCTTGGCATAGTCCAGAGGGAGGGAGAGTCCATCTGGAGTTATGTCAAGTGGTTCAGTGATGCTTGTCTGCAGATACCTGACCTGGACCCCGCAGTTCAGCTCACTACAGCCAAGAGAGGCATCACGCACAAGGAATTCAAGTGGCATGTGGTTGTTAATCAGTTCAAGACTGTGACCGAGTTCCTCAAGCTCGCGGATCAGTTTATAGGGATGGAGGAGGAGATCAACCAGAAAGGTAAACATGCCCTTGAGAAAAGAAAAAGGGAGACAGAGCCCTCAACCCAGGGTGATAGCAAGAAGAAGAAGGACCAAGCTCGGGGGCAAGGCCAGGTCAGCCTTTCCGAGTTCCAGCGGCAGAGAGGATGGACTATACGCCCCTGAAAACAAAGTGGGCCGAGATCCTTATGGCGATCAAGGACGCCCCGTATGTGAAGTGACCACATCGGATGAAGGCGGATCCTAGTGTAAGAAATAAAAATTTGTATTGATAATAATAATAATAATAATAATAAAGCAGATCAACAGGGGGAGCAGAGTAGAGATACTCCCAAATCCAACAGGCAAGCAAAGCAGCTGCAGAGGCAGCCCCCTGAACAAAGACCAGTTCGGGGAAATATTCATGTGATTGTCGGAGGTTCAATCATCATGGGCTCCACCTCGGTTGCAGCTTAGACATCAGCTCGCGAGGCTGCCAGGGAAGAGCAGAATCCCCCGAAGTGGCCAAGGACGAAAGACTCGATCTTCTTCACAGAGGATGATGCGTGCGGGATCCACTACCCCCACGATGACGCGCTCATCATAAAGATAAAGATTAATGACTTTGAAGTCAGACATGTCCACGTTGACTTTGGCAACTCGACAGATATCCTTTTCAAAGCAGCATTTTACAAACTTCAGCTTCGGGAGAGCGATCTCAAGCCTGCAAGCACTCCCTTAGTAGGTTTCAGCGGAGAGGAAGTGAGGCCCCTAGGAAGAGTCACCGTACCTGTGGAGGTCGGTACCTGGCCTAGCATGGTAAGGCTTGATGAGGGCATATTTGGCCCTCCAGTGAAATTGTGACACGTGGCACCTCGTGTCAACTAGGAAAACACCCAGCCAACAAACTTACGAAGTTGGTGACCCACCCGGGCACTAGTTTGGCCGGCCTGGCGCGACCTGCGCGCGGCCTGACGCGCGCCTGCGTGACCTACGTGCGGCACATGCGACCTGGTGAACTGCGCGCGGCCTGCGCAAACTACGCACGGCCTGCGCGAGCTGCGTGCGGCCTGCGCGACCTAGCCGACCTGGACCAGCCTAGCGCATGATCCGGCCAAGCCGCCCATAAGGCGCCCACCGATAGACCTGGCCTAGACACTGACCCGTCGACTGACGCAGGCGCCCCCCTGACAACTCGGCCCAGGCGCCAACTTGGCCGCCTGACACAAGCGCCAGCCTGACGACCTCGAGTAGTTCACCACCGTACCCCGGTTCTGACAGGATGCGACGAGTCTTACCATTTGGAGGCTTTTCTCCCACCTAACCCGCGAGGACTCCGGTATATGAAGACCTCACCCCCCAAAGGGGAGGGGGATGAAATAAGGGAAGTAACCCTGCTCTCTAGCTCTCTCATATTATCTTCAAAGCTCTCTATAATAAGAGTGCTAACTTAAGCGTTGAAGAGCCCCCACCAAGAAAATACCCCTGGGACCTCTGATTCAGTTCTCGCAGGTCCTTCAGCTCCCGCCGCCTACAAAGAGGAGGAAAAGATGGAGTTCTCGGAGGTCCTTCAGCTCCCACCACCTACAAAGAGGAGGAAAAGTTGGAGTTCTCGGAGGTCCCTCAACTCCCGCCACCTACAAAGAGGAGGAAAAGATGGAGTTCTCGCAGGTCCCTCAGCTCCCGCCACCTACAAAGAGGAGGAAAAAATGAAGTCCTCGCAGGTCCCTCAACTCCCACTACCTACAAAGGAAAGAAGACCACCTCATGCTGAGGGCAGTCGGATTGCGCCGCACCAGGGATCTCCAACATTCTCTAAGTCACCGGCCGCCTATTAGGCAGTTTGCCACCAAGCAGTTCGCCACCAGGCAGTTTGCCACCAAGCAGTTCGTTACCAGGCAGTTCGCCACCAGGCAGTTCGCCACCGAGCAGCTCGCCACCAAACAGTTCACCACCGGGCAGTTCGCCACCAGGCAGTTCTCCACCGAGCAGTTCGCCAGTAGCCAGTTCACCACCAAGTAGCTCATCACTAAGGCATGCTACCATCGGGTCAAATAACGAGGTACTTAGCCAAAAAATTTTACATCACAAAACATTGGTACGTGGCCGAAAATGGTTACATCAAGGCTCAACCATTATTTCTTAGTGGTCACGACTCCCTCTCCGTACAATGCCATAGTACGTTGGCCCATGACCCACGCCTTACGCACGGTGGTCTCCACCTACTATCTGGCGATGAAGTTCCCTACGGACTTCGGAATCGGGGTGGCACGAGGTGATCAGCTTGAGTCCTACAAGTGCTACGTCGTCACCCTTAAAGGAAAAGCCAAGGTGCTAGATGGGCTGGAGCGACCTGCGAAGCAGTGCGAGAAGCGAGCTGCACCCATCGAAGAGACTGTCTCCATCCCGGCATCGACAGAGGAACTAACTCGGACACTTCAGATCAGCGCTTCTATTGAGGAGCCTCTACGATCCCAACTGGTAAGTTTCTTACTTAAAAATTTAAATGTTTTTGCATGGTCCGCGGCATAGACCCTAGCATCATAACTCACAAGCTTAATACTAATCATGTAGTTAGGCCCATTAGACAAAAGAAACGCAACTTAGCCCCAGAACGATGGAGAGTAGTTGACGAGGAGGTCGGGAAGCTCCTCACAGGCGACTTTTATCAGATAGGTCCATTACTCGAGTTGGGTGGCTAACCCCGTTCTAGTAAAAGAGGCTAACGGTAAATGGTGCATGTGCGTTGATTATACTGCCCTGAACCGAGTTTGCCCAAACGACTACTTCCCTCTCCCCAGGATCGACCGTCTGGTGGATGTGACCGCAGGGCATGAGTTGTTGAATTTCTTAGACGCCTTTTCGGGCTACAACCAGATCAGGATGGACCAGATTGGCGAAGAAAAGACTGCCTTCATAACCGAGCTCGGTCTATACTGTTACAAGGTCATGCCCTTTGGGTTAAAAAATGCCAGAGCAACCTTTTAGAGATTTGTAAATAAATTATTTGAGCCATTAATTGGTAGAAAAATAGAATGTTATGTAGACGACATGGTCGTCAAAACCCAATTTTCACATGATTTAATACAAGATTTGCATTCAGTTTTTGAAATTCTGTGCAAGTTTAACATGAAATTGAACCCGAATAAGTGTGTATTCGGTGTCAAATCGGGTAAATTTTTAGGGTACATCGTTATCAGGTGTGGCATTGAGGCTAACCCGAACAAAATTAAGGCTATCATAGAAATGAGACCACCCCGAAAATTGAAGAAGGTTCAGAAATTAAACGGTCGTATAGCCGCTTTGAGTCGTTTCATGTCCAAATCGGCAGATCGCTGCCTGCCTTTCTTTAAGGCATTAAAAAGAAAAGGCTTTGAATGAACCAAAGAGTGCTAGCTCGCGTTCAACGAGCTCAAAAGGTACCTCGCCAACACCCCAGTCTTAACCCGACCCAAAGAGGATGATGTTTTAGAGATGTACCTCTCGGCAAGTGACAAGGTGGTCAGCTCGGTACTAATAAGAGAAGTAGATCGGGTCCAACGACTTGTCTACTATGTTAGTAAAGTATTGCAGGGAGCAGAGACGAGGTATCCAGAGATAGAAAATCTGGCCTACGCACTAGTCATTGCAGCCTGGAAGCTCTGTCCGTACTTCCAAGCTCACACTGTCATTGTCCTTACCAACAAACCTCTGAGGCAAGTCCTGCTCAAGCCCGAGGTCTCCGGTAGGTTGACGAAGTGGGCCGTCGAGCACAGCGAGTACGATCTCTAATACAAGCCGCGAACTGCTATCAAGGCCCAAGCCTTAGCATATTTTGTTGCAGAATACACCTTTAGCTTCGAAGTCCCCAGGCCGGTTGAACACGAGGCCCCCATCTTGGGCGAGCATGAGGTTCCCAGGTCGGTTGAGCTCGAGCACCGTGAAGTAGCAATCGGCATGACATCTCTCCTAGTGAGACCAAGCGCGAACTGGGATAAGGAGCCATGGATCCTTCACGTAGATGGCTCGACAAACCAGCAACGCAGTGGAGCTGGGGTCATTCTGTACGGGCCAAGCGGTGTGAAACTTGAGTATGCACTACGCTTCGAGTTCGCGACATCCAACAATGAAGCAGAGTACAAGGCGTTACTAGCCGGGTTGGCTCTAACAAACGAAGTGAAAGCCAAACACATTGTCATTTGCAGTGATTCTCAGCTCGTGGTCAACCAGGTTACAGGTGAGTACGAAGCTCACGAGCCAACCATGATCACTTACTTAGCCAAAGTAAGAGAGGCTCTCCTCAAATTCCAGTCACACTTCATCCAGCAAATCTCGATATCAGAGAACACTGAGGCCGATGCCTTATCCCAGTTAGCCAACACCAATGATAACACCATGAGAACCATATATATAGAGAACTTACCTCAGCCTAGCATTCTTAGGGGGAGCAAAAGGAGGTCGCTCTCGTCGTTCAAGCAGAGCCGAGCTAGATCGATTCGCTCGCGAGCTTTCTGCTACATGGGACCTTCCCTACAGATCGTAATGCTGCCAGAAGGGTAGAGCGTCAGACAGCCAAATACGTCATGATAGACAGATGGATGTACCAAAGATCCTACATGCTTCCCTATCTGCGCTGCTTGCGACCCTTTGAGGCCGAGCTCGTCCTCCACAATACTCATGAGGGCATGTGCGGTGGACACTTGGGGGGCAAGGCTCTCACCCAAAAAGTACTGCAACAGGGGTAATTACTGGCCAACGATGAAGGCAGACGCGATCGAGCTCGTAAAAAAATGCGACAAGTATCAGAAGCACGCCAACATCCACCACCAACCTGCCGCCGACCTAAAATATCTTACCAACCCGTGGCCATTCGCACAGTGGGGGATCAACATACTCGGCCCATTCCCACCAACAATAGGGAAAAGAAGGTTCCTAGTGGTGGCAGTCGATTATTTTACGGAGTGGGTTGACGCTGAACCCCTCACAGCGATCACAGCTCAGAATGTGCAAAACTTCTTTTGGAAGAGTATAGTATGTCACTTCGGACTACCTCGAGTACCGATCTCCGATAATGGTAAACTTTACCTCGGTAGCGCACCCTCAAGCAAACGACCAAGCGGAAGTCACAAACAAAGCCATTCTCCACGGACTAAAGGCACAACTGGACTGAGGTAAAGGACTATGGGCAGACGAGCTACCCAACGTTCTATGGGCTTATCGAACCACAGTGAAGACCACTACAGGAGAGACTTCCTTCAACCTCACCTATGGCACCGAAGTAGTTATCTCAGCAGAAATCGAGGTCCCCACACTACGTCTAGAAGCGCACGATGACAAAGCAAACGAAGACGAGCTACACACCAACCTCGACCTAGTTGACAAGGTATGGGACCTCGTGTACATTAGGACTGTGACCTACCAGTAGAGGGTATCTCGGTACTATAACGCTATGGTCAAAAAGTGGAACTTCTGCATCGAAGACCTGGTCCTTCGAAAAGTTATGGTGTCTGAGCCCGGTGTTGGTAAGCTTGGGCCAAATTGTGAAGGACTCTACCGAGTAAAGTGGGTGCTCAGGGAAGGTACGTACGAGCTCAAAACCCTAGAAGGGAAACAAGTACATTGGGCGTGGAATATTATCAATTTAAGGCAATATTACGTATAAATTACCGAACTGAGTAGACCGTAGTCACTCCCAGAGCCTAAGGGCCAAAACGTCGAGCTAACAATGACATCGGCACTATAAGACCCAATCGCCTCTTCGGCATGGGCAGACTCTAGGAGGGTGTGACTATAAGTCACTCCCCCAGCCTAAGGGCTAAAACGCCGAACTAACTAAAGGCCTCGACACTACATATGACCTAACTGCCTCATCAACGTAGGCTTCGTATGCCAAGGATGCAAGCAGCTCGGGTGTGAACCCTACGGTGCATAGCCCACCTTGGAATACAATAGGTTGGACCCACTAGGGACAACCATCAATTCAAGTAACCTAGGAGTAGACAGGTCAGGCATATGCCTTACTATGTCGCTCACCTCGGTGTACGTTATAAAAACCACCCCTACAAAGTACTGGGAGACGGTTCGAGGTGACGATAGTTGAGAAACCCTACTTCGTAAACTTAACTCTGATAGCTCAGATAAAACAATCATTTCGGCAAAAGAATAAAGTGACAACAATTGGCAAAAAACAAATTTCATTCATGGAAAGTTCTATACAATGAGCTCAATAAAAAAAGAAGAAGAAACTAAATATGAGCTCACAGGCTCATAGTACAAGGATAACTATTTTGGGGGCTTGTCGTTTCTACTCGAGACCTCCTCGAGAGCTTCAACCAAGTCGGTGACATCTACCTCTTTGTCGCCACCCTCCTCTTCAGAATTCGGATCCTCTGTAGCTTGTCGGGCTATGTCACTCGTGATTCGTGAAGTGGTGATGGCACTTGTGTCGAGCTCGGGGTATGTGTGCCTTATCAACCACCTGTTAAGCTTGAATCTCTTACGATAGGCCTCCCCTAACACGGTGTCGAACCTGTCTGACTTGACATAATCCATAACGGCCTTGACCTTTGTCTCCTCTATGGCCTGGGTGAATATCTCGGTTTTCTCCTCAATATCAGCCTTGAGGAACTCCACCTTGTGCTCCAGGGCTCCCTTATCCTCCTTAAGGCCTTTCACCTCGAGCTCTAAGGCCCCCTTGTCAGCCTTGAAGGCGTTCACCTCGCTCCTCAACTCGTCCCTCTCGTGTGCCAACTCTTCTTTCTCTGCCACCAGTGCTTCGTTGATGTTCTTCTGAGCTGAAGCATCACTCTTCAACCAATGGATTTGGTTGCGAGCTGCCCTCAGATTGGTATGGGCTGCGCGAGCCGAGTCCTCAGCAGCCAGACCCCGCTTCAAGTGCCTCTCAGGCTGAAGGGTCAAGGCGTGCACGACGGAGCCGAAGAGATAATGACAAAAAAAAAGAGAGAAAAAGGAGAGAAGGCTTTAGAACTTACCACCATAGAATGGGTGGTAGCCTGGGCCCCGAGCTGACCAGGAGTGAGGTCAGCCCATTCGAAAACCTCTTCGGTGTAGGCAGCCCCCTTACTCTTCCGAAGGTTGCACTGTGGGATCGCCGTCTCATTTGTGCAAATGGGCTCGGCGGAAGCTTCAGCTACTGCATCAGCGGCCTCAGTGGTGACCTCGGGCTCCACAATTGCCTTTGGAACAAGCTCTGCCGATGTCTTGGGCTCCTGAGGTGGTAAGATATCCTCCAAATCGATGATCAGAGGTACATCAGGGAGCTCGGGCTCAGAGGTAGGGGCCTGCGGAAGCTCAGGCTCAAAGGTGGGGGCCTGTGGGGACTCGATGCGAGCTCTCTTGGCAGCTCGCTTCTTCCTTCCCTTCATATGGCTGAAAAGCCTCTCCCCCTTGAGCTTCTCTTCCTCCATGGGTCCTACAACAAAGCTCAACATCAGCAACTCGAAGGTACAAGCTACTAAGGTAAAATGTTTAACTCTAAGTAAGATGACCTACCCGGGCTCAAACCGGCCTGTATGAACTTTGCTCTCGGCGATATAATCCTTGTAATTAAACCCGAGCTCAGCCCATGACCGGAGCGTCTCCCTTGTCTTCTTGTCCAGTATAACGCTGGGGTCCTGAATAGCCGCCCTCCAATGAGTAGGGAAGGGTCACCTCGTGGTGTTCCGGATTACAAAGTAGTCCTACTTCCAAGTCGGGACTTTGCGGGAAAGTTTGTGTAGTAACTTGAAACCCGGGAGAGGGAATAGGTAGTAGGTCCACCTGTGCTTGGGGAGAATGCTTGAAGTGCTCTTCTTTATTGAGAGAATTGAACAAAAAATATCTAAGTCTAAAGGGAAGACATACTAAGCAGAGGGAAATGGTCCCGACCACATTATGAATGGAGTTCGGGTGAAGCTGGTGTATTGTGACATTGAAGTGATTCAGAACCTCTATGATAAGGGGGTGGAAAGGAAGATGGAGCCTGGCTGTGAGCTGCTCCCGAAAGATCACGATCTCGTTAAGACTGTGTTCCCATGGGAAGTTACCCGCAGGCAGACTGTAGGTATACTCCCTAGGTAAGTTATATTGTCGAATAAGGTGTCAGAATCTCTCTAGGGTCATGGTGGAAGGACCAAACCTATCCGGCATCTAACCTCGATGAGAGGTGGACGCCAGATTACCCGAGGCCTCCCACACCTCGTGAGATTGGACTTCGGTAGGGTTACCCTGAGCCGAGGTACCCACCTCAGTCTCATCTAGTTGACTATCGAAACTAGACATAGTGAAAGATAGAAATGAATTGGAAGAAATAAGGAAATTGAAAGAAAAGCTAAGGGGACTCACCAAGGAAAGCAACCGAACTAGGGAAAATTGACCCAAACTGGAGACCTTAAACGCGAGCTCAAGACGAATGCTGAAAACTTATGAGGGAAAAATTACCAAGACCTCCACTATTTATAGCCACTATACTCGGGCATCAACGGTGAAGATCAAGACGATCTGACGGCTCTCAAGAAAACAGGCTATGCGACCCCCGAGGCGAAATCAGTTTAACGCATTTTTTGACGTCCACGAAGTCCATAGATCGCGTGACGTCCACACGTGAACTGTACACGATCCGGGTTGCTCTTGATTGAGTCAAACAATGAACTGGTCCGACCAATGAACTACTTGACAAGAAAGCCTGAGCTCTGAGCCAAATTCACCCGACACACCGCGAACTCCCCGAGCTGAGTCAGAACCCCTAGCACGGGGAGTGGGGCAATTGATGGGGGGTGATTTGGTCCGACCTCAGCATGGGGACACGCGGACATGACCTGGCATAAGTGACGACTCAGCATGACAGCCTAGCCATAACTCGACGTAACAAACTCGCTGGAGCCCGACCGAACTCGGTGGATGTAGCAACTCGCCAGGAAGTAACACCCACCTTACCCAGAATTCCCTCTAAGGGAGGAATGCCCCAAATTCCCTCCAAGCGAGGAGTCCCGAGCTCCTCCCAATGAGCCCCAAACTCTTCCTTCCTGAGAAGGGAACACTTTGACCTACGGCCAAGTATCCCAAAGTAGAAATACTTAGGGTCAACACCATTAACACTCTTGTCCATACTTGCCTAAGGCTCGCCTCAAGCATAAGCACCTCGATGCACCCCCCGTACCTCGGTGTAAGGTAGCTCGGCAACCTACAAGAAAGATCTATCTAACAACAGTACCTACCAAATTTGGAGGTTGTGCCCACGTCGCTCGTCAGGCAACATCATGCCTGTCATTTCTAAAAGATGTGGCACGCCTGACAAGTCCGTACCATGCTACGACTGCCTGCACCCGCCATGCATCAGTGAACTATTTCCCTCAACAGTTGACTAATGTGTATCCTATGTGGTGCTTATCAACACATAGATGAAAAACGATAACAAAAATCACCTAAACAAACAGCATAATATTACTCACTTTCTACATGACAGAAATGTTTTTTTTTTTTTAAACGGGTCTTGAATGCATATATATATATATATATATATATATATATATATATATATTTTTTTTTTTAAATCGGTACTAAAAGATACCCACGCTTCCAAACACCATATAAGTATCGAAAAGCTCATCCTTGGGACATACACTAGGAATCTCTACCCTTTTACAAGTCTTCCGAAGCAACATGGTTCAACCACTCACATTGATTCATCCTCTATGCCCCTCTTTATCTGTTGGTCAAATTTTGACATTAATAATATTAGAAAGGCATGATATTGGGAAGTCTTGTAACCAATGAATGGGGATCATAAAAAGTGGTAATCATTCAAGTGGCATTTTTCGCAAGGAGATTTTGATTGATCAAAAGCTCTTTCAGTATATTGTCTTCTCGCGGCATAGATTCTTTGTTATTTTCAAAACTCAACCCAAAACATGTTGAATTCTTGGTTTGAAGAACACGTTTTAATGTTTTAATATGAATATTTAATATCATGTTCAATAAATCATATAACTATTATATTGCAAAATTTATTTATTTTTCAAAAATATGTAATATTTTTCGAAACAAAATCACCCTATTTTTAATATTTTCAAATCAGAAAACACCACCACCATAACATCCTCATAACCTCATCTCAAAATTTAACATGATAACTTCTTACATGTAATCATGTAAACATGATAACTCAGCCTCTGCTATGCTGTAGATGTAATCATGTAAACCTTCTTCCAAGAAGGGCACAAGGGAATATACCTGAAAATAATTCTAAAATGAAATGTTCTCCATCACTCAAGCATAAGCAATATACATTGTAACTAGTGATTCTTAAGCGAGCATATTTGTCAGATATAGGGGCTGACCTGGGAATGGCATATACACACGTGGATTCCACCTTGCTAAACTAGGGGAAAAGAACAAGGAAATAATTTTTCAGACAGCAGGCTGCAGCCACAGAATGGGAGAAGAAAAAAAAAAAAAAACACAAACCAAATCTGTAAGACAAAGTCCGCTCGCATCAATACATGCAGATTCTTATTCTTGTCAGGAAACGATTGAATGCATTTCTTCCTGATTGTTATGATAAGGCTGCATTTGTTTGGAAAAAAAATGATTTCCTTCAATACTCTTATTCGCTAGAAATCCTGAATTCTATTCCTTCCAGATTCTTCCATTTACTTGTAATCAAACACCACAAGACAACAATTTTCAGAAAATTGTTTGCTTTTCTTCATTTTACGTGCAACCAAACGTAGCCTACACACATGGGCGCCCACAAAGAAAAAAGTTTTTGGAAAACAATTTATTCAGAAAAATAAGGAAAATTAAAAATAACCCCGTATTTTTTTAGTTTTCACAATTTTTATATTTATTTATTTATTTTGACAAAAACGCTACTTCGTCGTCCTTACGAGGCCAAAAAGGCAAAAACTAAAACATAAAGCAAATAAGGAATATAGACATAAAAAGAGAGAAGAAATTCATTACTTCATTTGCAGAGTTGGTCTAATGGCTCTTTTTTTTTTTTTTCTTTTTTTTGGGTTTTTCAATTAATAAACAAAGTCGGTGGGGAATTCCAACAAAGGATGGTAGACGGCGTTTCGTCTCGCTTGAAATCAGTAAGATTGCCGCACCGAACAAGCAACTACCTGAGCCCACTGCCTTAATCTCGTCTTCACCAGCTGAGGGTTGTCACCTTCACCATTTAAGAAAGAAAAGAAAAGAAAAACAAAGTTAGACCTGTTACGGAGGGATGTATTCTTCTGAAGCAAAGAATCACCCAGAGAAGCCGAGAGCACATCTAAAACCGAGAGCAAAGGCCCAGATAAGAAAATTCTACCACTGGATGGATCAATTGAGTAAAAACCGATGACAAAGTTATACCAAAAACCAAGGCAGCAGGCATGGAGAGAGAGAGAGAGAGAGAGAGAGAGAGAGAGAGAGAGAGAGAGAGAAAATAACCAACCAAACATGCAGACTGTTGGTAGGTTACCCTAGATCATGTGCTAGTTCTAACAGAACAGCAGTAGAAATATACAATACGAGGGCATACTATCAGAAAGGCGAAAGAAATGCAAACCAAAACCCACATCACCACCTCGCGATCCACTGACAACAGGCAGCTAAGATTAGATTATGGAACTCTAACGATAGGACAAAGCCCATCCATCTGACCCAGTTCGGGTCCGTCAAACACATGAACCTACAACGGTGCAATTCAGGATCTCAGTTCTCAGAGAGATGGGGGAGAAAGAGAGAGACAGAGAGAGATGACAATTACCTGGAATGAATATGGTGTGAGGGCTACCCAGGGGCGACGAGGCATCGCACTCAGAGGCGGCGGTGGACGAAGAAGATGACTTGGATACGCTATCGTTATACTGCTTGTTGACAGCATAAAAAAGGCCCAAAGCTGGCAAGGTATCGGAGAGCCTGCTGTCCAAATCGGGGGAATCGAACCCAAAACCTAACTCGATGCAGGCCTTGAGCTCATCGAGGTCCTCCTCCGTAACGCTCTTGCTCCGCCTTCTCCTGTTGTTTTTGCTGTTGCCTTTTCGTCTCAGCCAGGCCTCATCCCGATACGTATCGGAAGACCAGGAGCGCTGCTTGTAAAGCGACGACGGTGGCGACTTGAGTTGCGACATGGCCCCTCACCACCCACCCTCACCACCCCTTAGCGGGGGAAGTGCTGGGTCGCGGGAGGTCACCTGACCTTCTTCCTTTTCTCTCGCCGTTGGCTCTTTTTATTAGGCCTCCAGCGCAAAGGCGAGGGTTTTTATTTGGTGAAAGCCTGAAAGGTGACGTGTCATTATACTATTGTATTGATGTTGTGGGTTAGCTGTCGGTCATGGCAGATTGGTGGGAGTGTGATAGATGATGGGCCCATCGCTTCCAACCCTAAGCTTCGGTTGGTTTGCGTTATCATTATTTGTCCTGCTTTTCCAAAAGCTAACACCCAGTTCCTTCTGATTTTAACAAAAGCAAGGTAGAAGAAGCCCAGATGTCATGGGGACGTCCCACTGGGAGCAAGTCGAGGGACCGTTCAACTTCCCAAGATGCCCACGCGTCCCCAAATAGGGACATTTTGGTCACTGTAGATCTATAGTTCTAATAGACACCTACCTACCCACCCACCCACCCAGGCCAAGGGGGAGCGTGCCATTTCCAACTCATTATGGTGAGGTGACTAAGAGAAGTGAAGACGTTCCTTGGTTACACCCATTAACGTATCTACGGTCTACAACATCTATCAAACAATATCTACAGTCTACACCAGTCTACAACTAGGTGTGGTATCATGGTATGGTAGCCAACTTTACAGTTAAAATAGATCCCACTCCACTAGGGAGTGGTATCATGGTATTGTCAATTTGTCATGCGCTTACCCGTTCATGCCTGCTTGCGTTTGAAAAGAATTGCATCCAAACATACCCTCAATCCCTCATGGTCATGGGCTCGTGGATCTCGCCTATAATGGAGCGTGGTCAACAAGTCAACGGGTGAATGCGTGTTCTATACGTGTAGGGCTGGAACTGGTAGACATGGATCCGGTCCAACTAAGCACAAGGATCCCCACTAGACCTGACATGCGTCGACCCACTTAGTGTTGAGCCGGCGAAAGCTTGAACGAAGTAAAGAGTAAAGGCCTGTTTGGCATATTTTTTTGTACAGTCTTTTGGCTGTTCATAAGTCGACAAGACTAAGTTTTGGTCTATTCCCATTTAACTTGCAGAAGTTCTAGCCATCAAAAATGGTGCATCGAAAATACGCAAAAAGCTTATCTGGGGCTGATTTCAGGAAATTAAGCTGATTTCTCACATCTTTTGCATTTTAACCTTACACGAAAAGATAGGGCAGATGCATGAAAAGACACACACTTGTCAAGTTATTTTCAGGTTGCCTAAATCTTATATCAAAAGCTCAATGCATCATTTGACTATCAGAACTACAAAAAGATCTTTTCAGAAAAACACACCAAACAAGTATACTTTAGATCAAAGATAAATGAATAAGTATATAATCTTCTTCGAGATGAAATCGACCCTTGGGGAAGTATTGAAATGCTAGAAACTTGAAGGAAAAGAATAAGGCAAGAGGAAGAAGGCAGATGAATTTAATTTGACTTGTCAACTCTATTATTTTTGTTGGTATTTAAGCAAATTTATCTTAATATATAATTGCAAAGAGAAGACTTAGGTCTCCTACTCTCCTCTTTTATATTATTGTTAATTGTTAATCAATCACATGAGACAAATTAACGAGTATTTGTATATCTACGGGCTATGGCGAACTATTTTGGGAGAAAAAAAAAGTGTATTTGCATTGCTGATGTTATAATTTTGACAAGAACTCATTCCTTTACCGTTGAGTTGATATTCATTTGCGTGTAATTTTTTTAACTTTCTAAGGTCTTATTTGGTTGCAAGAATAGGGGGTTTGGAATCGGAATTGATATAGGTTATTTGGATTTTAACTGTTTGGTTGGACAAATTAGAATCCGATTTTCATTACTGCTAGAATGGTATATTTTCATTTGAAGAAATTGTAATTTCCTGCCCCTTTTTTTGGAAATAAAATCTCATTCCTACCACTTCCAATTTTTATTTTCATTCTTGTCTGAACCAAATAAGTTATGAGAACAATCCATTCTAATTGTGATTTTAAAAGATTTTGAGTCTAATTCTAATGATAAACCAAACGGACCCTAATTTTTTAGAGGGAAGGGTTAAGAGAAAATCTCACTGGATCATGTTTTCAATAGTTAATTTAAGGTGTATTTGATTTGTAGTTGCATTCGTGTTTCATTTGGTTTACAAACGCACTACAATGGGAGTTTTTTTTTTTTTTTTTTTCTTAAATACAACTTGTGTTATAACTTTCTCAACCTGGTAATACATTGGATAAACTCTACACACACTGTGCAAGTACAAGCATCCAGTAATACATTGGGAGATTTTCCCGATTGTGATTGGATAACAAGTGTGCAGAGCTTTTGTTTGAAGGATAATGGGATTCAAAAGACATGACATGGCAAATATATGGTCTATCTCATGCATTAATATGACATAGCAATTTCATATTTGTATTTCTTATTAACAATAGTTCTGGTTACCTTAAAAAAAAAAAAGAGCTACAGTGCTCCACAGCTTAGCCAGTGACGACCATGCATCTGCTTGGGGACCATGCAAATCTACCTAACCCATTTGAAAAGGTTGCTGGGTTAATGGGTGGGGTCCAGAATTGCCACCCTTGGTCGGCTCAAGCTTTTGTTTACCAGTATATATATAAAAACAAGTTAATTACTGAAATTACATATATAATACAGTTATCATAAACTGGTAATTAATCTCATGTTAAATAAGAAATAGAGGTGATAGCGCCTTTCAGCTACTATGCCAAGAGAAGAGATATTCTATTCCATGAAAAAAAAAAAAAAAGAAAGAAATCAATTGATAGCTGTCAAAAACAAATTCATTGACCTTGGATTAGGAACTTGGGTCACCACATCTCCTGAGTAGTCTCATCTGGCATTAAGTGATGATCAACCCATAGATCTCCCAATCCGACCTGTGAATTTAACCCGACCCAACTCGGAAAAGACTCGGATCCCCCATCTAGTGACTCAAACCAGAAGACAATCTGACCCATCATCAGATCACCTCTTTTTCAACCAATGCTTGCTTTCAAATTGATATTAACCATCCATCCAAAATTGCCTTGACCCAACCCAACCGAACTGCCAGGCATATCATCTGCACCCACGTATCTTCTTTGCTAATCGCCTCTGCTCCCTCACGACTCATCTTAAGTGACCCAATGACAAATTGGACTTTAATAATCCAATAAAACGATATAATACCCACTACGGCGTGGAGGTGCTAGGGTCACCGTATATATATATATATAATTAAAAAAAGTTCGTCTATTTCTAACTCTCAAAGATGCTTCAATCAGACATTTTATTTAATCTTAAGGGTCTCAAATCTTAATGGATATGTCATTTCTAACGCCATGGTATTGAATTATTTAAAATTCATATAATAATATTCGCCAAAGAACATATCTGTATTCTGTAATACAGTTATTATGACCTCTAAGCCATGTAGTCAACTATATATTAGGGATTATTGCAGATAAGATAAAAAAAAGAGGGTCCCAATTGAATAACGCATCCCATGTGCCATGTTGGATTTAATAGCGTCATGGGAGATTCATAGAAATGCAAGGTTGTGGGTGTGGTGGCAATTGAAACCTTTTTTTTTTTTTTTGTTTAATCCAGCAATTACTTGGCTCAATCGATCAGAATACTCCAAGCACTAACCAATATAGCAAAAAATCTTGTTGTCTGAAGGGATATTTTTTGAAGGCGTTGCCTGAAGGGATTTGGATTTTGGAGGAGGATTCCTCTTGTATCATATGCTTCTCGTCTTAATTAAAAATAGTATATATAGTCTGTTTTGGAGTAATTCAGGGTCTCGTTTCGTTATGATGCAAATATGTGTGAATACAAATATGTAGAGTATAAAATGATTCATATAAATTATAAAGTTGGGTTAATTTTGCATTGACAAATTTAACTTCTTACCAGATAGACTTTTAGCTGTAATAGATGCAAATACAAATTCCAATAAAGCATTTTTTTTTGTATCAAAAGCCCACTTGAATGCAAATTTACTTCTTTTTTATTTATGTACTTTTACATCTTTAAATATGTATTGATCTGTCATTTGTCAATGCAAAAATATAATATTACCAAACACAGGCAAAAGTGAACTAGAGTGCAAATTTATCCTGAACCGAGATTTACACTTCATTTGCATCATTTCCAAACACAGCCCAATGGAGGGGTAGGGAATTACCATTCTCTCAAATGGGGAATTCCATTCCAACAGGAATGAATGGGAATGGGATTCCTTCCACCCAATCAAATAGTTGGAATCGGAATAACCCATTCCTATTATGATTCCAGACCTCTATTCCCGTGAACCAAATGGGGCCTCACTTTATATTTGCATCACATTGGAACCATACCTTCATTAGTAGAGATTCCATTTAGGGCTCCAAAGGTACAATTTATCCAAACTCAAATTCAATCAAGTGAAATTAAAGCATTTTTTATTAATTTTATTAATAAATTAGTTTTAATTTATTTTAGTAAAATGAATCTTTATCAATTTTAATATTTTTATTTCTCCAAATGGATTTTAAAATAATAAAATTAATTTTGAAAATAATATATTTTCCTTAGTTTCTATTTATGTCTATTAATTATTACTATTGTAGAATTTTTGTTGTTAATTGTAATTCTAAATATGAATGTAATTATTTATATCAATTAAATTTATTAAAAATTAATTTTGAAATTGTAAAACTTTTAGTAGTTAATTATGAAGTTTTTAATATAATTAATTTTTAAATGGATTGAAATTATACTTTTATTTATAATAATTTATAATTATGATATGATTATTAAGTCTTAATATTATATTATTATATACTTTTAGTGTATTTATTCGTTTTAATGAAATTTAATAGGATTTCAAATTAATGGTAATAGAGAGGGTTCAAAATAACCCACTTTGCCCATTTTACTTTGGTATTTTTGCTTTGAAAACCATTTGAGTAAAAAATTTTGAAAAGCATGCTTTCTGAAATACAAGTACCATTTTTTGTTTGGCAAAAGCACCATATCAGTCATGTAATTCATTTGATCTTATACGTGACAAAGGCTACATTACTCATGATTAGCCACCTATATACACTAAAGGTACACACATGCCACATGTACACATGGCAACCACTTAGAATGGGCACTTGGTTTAGGAAACAAAGTGGTTTATATATATATATATATATATATACAAATGTAATAAATATTTAAAATAACAAATTTAAAAATAAT
The DNA here is from genome assembly GCF_056320005.1 of Nelumbo lutea. Lineage (NCBI taxonomy): Eukaryota > Viridiplantae > Streptophyta > Magnoliopsida > Proteales > Nelumbonaceae > Nelumbo > Nelumbo lutea. The sequence continues at coordinate 120,637,006 of NC_142684.1, forward strand.
TTCCATAATTACACAAATGTAATAAAATTTTAAAACAATTTCATAAAACTACATTTTCTTAAAATAACATTTTGGAAACTAAAAGAAATAATAATGTACATTTGGAAAATATTTGAAAGTTTATTTGAAGTGTATTAAATAGTTATTAAAATTTATTGGAATATTTTGCAAATTTTAGGAAAATTTATTACATTTGATAGATTTTGGAAAACTATTTAAAATTTATGTAATTTTCATTGTAAAATATTAAAGAAAATGACTATGGGAAAGGGAAAACTATAATTTGAACTAATAATTACACAAGTTATTAAGATAAATTAGTATAATATTGGCAAAAGGAAATTATTGATTAGTTTATATTAGAAAATATAAGATAAATTAGTGTAATTCTGTAAGTAAACCATTTAAAAGTAAAATAAATTATTTAATAAGAATTTAAAAATAAATTTGAATAAATTTTCAAAATTAAAAAGATGTAATAAATTTTCCAAAATTTTCATAAAATTACATTTTTGAAAATTAAAGACAATTTAGTGTATTTTTAGAAATTTACCATGTTGTTGATACTTGGTATATCCTTTTAATCATTTTTGTCATCAAATTAAATACTAGGTTGATGGGGAGTGGGTGCCTTGCCTTGAACTCGCACGACACTAGGGACAGGAGGGAAAATTCAAGGATTCCCCATCCTTGATGAGGAGTGGGTACCTTGCCCTAAACTCACCTGACACTAAGGCAAGGCAAAGAAATTTGAGGATTCCCCATCCCAAATAGAGAGTGGTTGCCTTGCCTTTTTTTTTTTTTTTTTTGAAGAATAGGAAAAGAAAATTTTATTCAAGGAAAAAAAAAGCGGGCACACAAAGAAGCCACCCTTCTGACTTAAGATGCATTCAAAAACACTAAAAGGAAAGTCTCCAAAAAAACCTTTAAACAAAACAAAGTGGTTTCCTTGCCTTGAACCCGCCTGACACTGGGGAATGGGCGGGGATGGGGTAGAGTGTCTTGACTAGAAGGCGGGGACAAGGATGGTTGCCCCACCCCATTGCCATTCCTATATAATTTTTATTTATTAGTGAAATTAATAAAAATGTTAGCTTTTGTAATAATTTTTATTTATTTAAAGTCAATGAACATTTCATTTAAAAATAATGAAAATAAAAATAGTTATTAAAATTACTACAAATGATTAGTAAAATTAAATTCATTAAAAATATTTGTTCATATTAAATTAACAATAATCATTTTCTATAAATCAACATTAAATGAAAAATACAATTATTAAAATTTTAAATATTAACAATAACTTTGAATACTTTTAGTGAATTAACAATTAATTTTGATTATTAATCTTTCAGTTTTTCTTGTGCATCGCACGGGTCCCCACTAGTATATCATTATAGTAAACAAGCTATAAAAACATACCATTAAGCTTCAAGAATAGTTTAGGAAACAAAGAAATCCACAACAGTGATTCCAATGGTGGTAAACATGCAATAAACATACGCTTAAGCTTGAAGATATTGCATGGAATGGAGAAAAACATTACAAGAAAGGGGGAAATATGAAACTAGGATTCATACCTGTGATTTCGGTGAGGATTGTGCTTCCGTTAGTGATTCAGTGATTTCTAGTGGCAATGGTAGTCGGAGATGGGCGATGACAAAGCAAGAACCCGTGGCGGCAAAGAGGTTAGGGTTTAAAGACGACAAGTGAATGAGGGAGTCTTGATCGAGGGGTTTTACTTGAAGGGTGGTCGATTTCGTATTTTTGGGGGGTTTTGTGCTTTTAAAAAGTGTGAAAGCCAAAATAGGAAGTATGCCATCCAAACACGATGTGGTGTTTTTTGTACTTTCGTACTATCAAAAGTACAAAAAGTACTTTTAAAGCCTATGCAAACAGGGCCTAAAATTCTATGACTGTATAATTTGAAATCTAAAACTTAATTATTAAAGAATGGAAATAATGTTATAATTTATACTTGCCAATTTCATACATGTTCTGATAATTCAAGATGATAAACTTCTGCATTCTTTCACTACTATAGCTCTTGTAGAACTTTTGTAGCTTGTCCATTCTATCCTCGTCCAAGAACTTCTCATCAATCTTCTATCATCTTGGGAGATTCATCTTCATATAAGATGATTAGAATATCAGTGATTTTCAGTACCCTTCTTAGCTCCATCCTAATCTATTCTATCAATTCCTAATGTTCTCATATAATTTTCTATTTGTTTGCATTGTCCTTTTCTAACACCGATGAATTTTGTTTATTGAGTACTTGAGCAGTTGTATAGATATTCTAAACCATATGGTGCTTTAATCTTTTAGTTGTCACTTAAAACATTTGGTCCAAGGATGTCTAGCTTCGTCCTCTTCAAGACCATTGTTGGAGAAATCTTTTGTATCCATCCAAGTGCTTGAGTTCATCATCAATAATGTGTATTTTGTGTTTGAAAGGTTTCCAAACAGAGGAATGGTTGTCACTCATCTCAATGGTTTCAGGTCGAAGAGGTTTGTATGTTGTAGATGGGTTGATTCATTTTATTTTTTATATTAATTTTCCCCTCAATTCTTTCTTCTCTCCATAAATTAAGTGCAATAAAAATAATTCATTTCTAATGTCTAATTCTCCTCCAATTTCTCCGATAAAAAATATCATTATTGGAATTAAATATAGGATTTTTAACAGAAAATGCATCGCTTAAACTAATATATTCTAATTTTGAATTTTAAGCTTAGACATCTTTACTAATGAACTTCATAGACATCATCCTTATGGAGCAAAAAGTTTTTGAATCTCCTCTTTCAATCCTCCTCAATAAGCTAATCATCGCTAAATGACCCAACTTCTCAACAAAGATGGAATTGGACCCACTAACGACTGACATTTTGAATTCAGTAGTAGAACTAACAAGGATTTTTTTGGGGGGTGGGGGGAACTTGTAAACATGGATAGCTCGGATTACCTAAAGGGTAAGCCTAGGCCCAGTTGAAGGACCAAAAATCCAAGCCCAGCCCCATGTAAAATTTCAGGTTTGGGATGGTTTGGGATTAGGTTGGGCCTGTCTAAATTGCACCCCTAATATTAGGTCAAGGTGAATCCTAATTTACCATACTCAATTTAGGTTTGGTTTGCCATAATTTTTTCACTTTTTTGTTTTAAAAAATATTTTTATAAGCCATAGAATGATACACATCTATATATTAAAACAAGGTTGTCCACGCTACCTTGGTTTTAAGTTTTTAATTAAAATATGATTAATATTTTTATTTGTAGTGATTAAAGCTAAATGTTAGTATTTGATTCATTTATAATTAGATCAAATATGGATTCGTGCCTCTTCAACTTGATACAATCCAATTGGATTCTGTTTAACTTTTTTGATAAGATATATGTTTTTACACAATGAAAATTTATATTTTATATGTTTGTGAAGTTGATTTTAATGTTGCAAGTTTCATATAAGTAATTTTCAATTCATTTTGTTCATGAAATATAATATTAAAGTCATCTTTATTTATTTTATTAATAATACATAATATTTTAATCATTTAAAATTTAACTTCTCTATACTATTCATTATCCATTTGCAAAATAATATTGAATTTTATATTTATCCATCAATCGAAAGTCTACCTATGCAATGAAGTTTCATCCATTAGCATCCTCACCTCAAATAATAGTCTTCTTCATGTTTCCATCAATACCTTATACACATAAGAGATGCAACATATCAAATTAAATCACACCTGGTGTGCCCATATAAAAAAAAATTGCGCATCCAAAATCATGTTGCGTCAAAAGTCAAATCATTTATATGATGTTTTGCGTGGAGCCATAGCATCATAACGGGAATTAAAATCAATGAGCAAAATAATGCCACCAAAGGAACAATAAAACAAGGCTCTAATTAGCAAAAGTTATTTTTGATAGTAATCAAAGAGAATTTATTAATGTTAATAATTACTATTTATTATCATAATTAATAATTATTGTAATAAAAATTATTATAACATCATGTATATTGTCCGATAAATGAATCATTCAATTTTTGGTGGATCTCTACTTTACCAAACATTAGAAGCCTTGGAATTTATGCTAATAGAGTATATTAGGGTGGGGAGTAGTACTATAAATATCTTGCTTATTATGGTCAGTCTGCAAGATTGTTTGTGCTCTTTGACTCTAACATTAAAACTCAAGAAAGATTGCTCTTCATTTCAATCTCAACCAGCCTCTCACAGTTTCTTGTTTAACCATATTTGTTAGAATTATTTTCGTAATACTTCAATAAGAAATTGCCAATAAAATAGCAACTTGGGTAAAACTTGTATAGATTACAGGTTTGTTAGAAATCACAAAGGCTAATAAAGCTTCTTTTCAATTGATGAACACCCAAGATTGCAACATATTAATAAATTTCATTTCATGAGGACATGTAAGGGTAGTACATTGAATGTTAGTAATTAAGAAGCATTTGCTATCTCTAATATTTGTGAATTTATAGCATTTGGAAAAAAGAAATTAAAAAAAAACAATGTTGGACAACCTTGTTTTAATATATAGGTATAGATTTGGGATTTAATGGAACAAGCGAAGATATTACAAACATTGACTATTGGAGAGAGAGAGATCTTATTGACAAGAGTAATGATGGATCTTATTAGAAACAATTAGCATCTAATATAATCGTATTAGCATTGACTAATATGATATGCTTTCCAAAACCAATAAATACAAGAGAACATTTTTTTGGGGGTTTTGCCTCTGAAATAACAACGAGGTCAAAATCCAAATGATTAAGACGCTAACCCCTTTCTTCTGGTTTTCAGAGAGGAGCTAATTCCCGTTGTTCTATTGATAGATCATACATAACAGAAGCCACGAAACAACCAAGCATGTTCCAACAAATGGAGGGTGATTATTCTTTTATATACTTACAATTAGATTGATAACTAACTAACAAGAGAGAGAGATTGAGATCCACACATGACACATTAGGTGTTTCAGAAATCAGAATAGAGCAGATACTAGGAGAGCAGCTTACCGGGAGAGACCACTGATGCCTAAAGGGATCGAACAAAAACATACTAAACATAGGGGGGTCCTTGAAAAACCGAAAAACCCAAAAATAGAACCGAACTGAGAAAATCGAATCACAAAATGCGGTTAACCGAACCAGTTGGTTCGGAATTTTTGAAAAACTGAAGAACCGGTTCGACTTTTGGTTAACCTATAAAAAAACCGACGGTTAGCCGAACCAACTGGTATATGTTTATATGTATATTTTATAAATATTTTTAATATATGTCACATATTTTCTATGTATTTTATATAAATATATATTCATTATATATAAATATATACTTATAATCTATTTACAAATATATTATATATCATTTATTATTTATAATACAATATTATACATATATTTATATAATATATATTACAAATATAAAAAACTAAAATCGGTGGACTGGTTAACCGGTGGTACCGGTTCGGTTTTGGTTTGGCAAAATGAAAAAACCGGTACTATCAGTTCGATTTACAAAAAAGAGCCATGGTTTGGTTAACCGAACCGTGGACACCCACTGCAAATGCGCGAATACCATCTTGTCCCTACCTAATAATCCACGTGGTTATTAATCCAAAATGATTGAAGGGGCTTCGAATGGGTCCGAAGGATCTGATACCCATGCTCTACCTACAAGATGCTACAGCCACACATTTAGAATCAGTCACCATCAATGACATTATATGTACGAACTGTGCGATTGTTGCGGAGATCATATCTATACACACATGCACATTTTAGCGTTTATTGGGATCATCTTCCAAAATTGTCAGCGAGAGATGCTCTCAATACACGGTTGGGATACCCTGTAGGGTGTTTGTAGGGCACAGATGTGAATTTATTATTGTGCATTGTGAGGGCAGATCTGGTCACGCTCTGGATTGCTAGGAGCACAAGACGTGTACTGGGTTAAAAACACTAATCAATAATCAGAATAAACATGTCAAGTTCCAAACGGGGCCCTTCACAGTGCTTGAGATTTGGGAAGACTCCTCCGGTAAGACAACCCATAGGTCAGGGCACTTGTAAATTCATTTCAATCCCCAAAGCATAAAAATGAAAAAGAAAAGTCGAGGATAGTCTTCGGTACTAATGTAGCAAAACTGGAAAGGTGAGGCCTGAGAACTTGTTTAAGTTTTAACCACGACTTACCAGTTTACTTTGAACTACAATGCCCTCTAAGCAACATCGCCAAATAAAACTTTTTATTTTTGAGGATATTATGTTGAGGTGGTATCAGTCTCCCTGATTAATCCATCGAATGCATCGTTTTGTATTTTATCTATAAGCTGGCCCACTGAAAATAGCTTAAGTAGTGAAAATTATTTATCGTTGCCTAAATTTATAAAACCAACTAATACTGTGTTGTGAATACAATAGACTAAAATATAAATTTAATCCTAACTCTTCATTTGGGCGGCTAATTGTAAGGTATAAAATTATTTCAAAATACCCATTATACCCCTCCTTGTTATTATAAATAGGGGTGACCCTTAGCCTTGTAAAAATCATTCCATTCATTTCAACTCATTCTCTTGTATGATTGTTGGGTGTTAGGTATCGGGTATGGATTCCCTATAATGGGTGTAAGGGTGTGTGCCGAGTGTTGATTGTAGTGAGGTTCCATCTTAATTTCTATTGGTTTATAATGAAGAAGAAAGTTTCGAGCTATTGTTCATGGACGTAGGCAGTTTTGCCAAACCATGTTAAGTTCGATGCTCTCTCTCTCTTTCTCTTTGCCTCTTTACTATTTCCATTTGTGTATATATGGATTATACTGTCCATTGAGCTACTCCCAACAATTGGTATAAGAGCGTCATATTTCTGACCTAGGGTGCTACTAAAATCTGTATTTACTGTTTCGGTGTTGCACATGTTGAAAATGGTAAATTCGAGCTCTACTCGATTTGACATTCCAAAATTTAATGAGTCCAACTATGCAATTTGGAAGTTGATGATACATGTTGTGATGGTGAAAGAAGATTATACAATTGCCTTTAAAGGAAAAGAGGAGAAGTCTGAGAACATGAAGAACAAAGAGTTTGAAAAGAAAAACTAGATAACCTTGGTAGATATTCTTCTTGCCTTGGAAGATTTTGTATTATTCAACATATTATCCGATAAAACCACTACGAAGAGTTGAAAAATATCTATGAAGGGAAATTGATGCTTGACTAATAGAATATTCCTTTAACTACAACTTTATAACCTAAGAATGAAGGATGGATCCTCTCTAGGAACATATGAATGATTTCAACACTTATGTAAACAAATTAGAAATTGTTGAGGTACGTATTGACGACAAAGAAAATGTTGCTCTTTTGTTTTGTTCCATGCCTAATTCTTAATTGGGATAGTTTGATAACAAATTTGAGCAATACAAAAGATTTATCTTTGAAATCTATTGTTTCTTTGTTGCTTACAAAAGAACTTCATAGAAAAGTTGGTGAAAGTTCTTCTAGCGATGCAATTGAAAAGCAACTATAGGTGAAATCAAACAATATCCAAGTCAAGAGGCAAAAAGAAGGGACTCAAGCTTTGGAACTATGACAATAAGAGTTACTTTGAAAAGATTGTAGACAATTCAAAGCAAATCAAAGTTGACCCAACTTTGATCGAGAACTTGATTCAAAGATTTTCCAAGGAAACAATCCAAAAGAAAACAACTCATCAGGAGATGATGATGTGTTGTTTAGCGATCCTTGTAAAAGACCAAAGTATAAGTAGATATTGGATTTAGGTGCCTTTTTTCCATATGATGCCATGTAGAGATTGGTTCTACACATGCTAATCTTGTGGTTGTGTGATTATTTACATGAGCGGCAACAACACATGTAAAATAGTGGGAGTTGGATACATTAAAATTACTATATTTGATAATGTCATTCATACAATCTTTATAATACGACATGTTCTTGAACTATAAAAGTTGTCATTGGGAAAACTTGATGAAGATGACTATAAATTTTCTGGAGAGAAAGGCTAGTTAAAGATTAGTAAAGGAGCTATGTTGATTGCAAAAAGAAAATTATAAAGAAAGTTATACCACTTGATTGAAGATATTGTGATCATAATTCACAAGATGTCATTGTTGCAAACAAGGTTTAAAATATCAATTCAATACACCACCAATACAAAATACGCTACAACTAGCATGGTACATAGGAGTATCGGTGTGCATCGCACTATATTAGCCAATACAGACTAATAGATGGTGATACACATTGATACGTGTACATATACAATGGAAAAACGCGAATAGCGTGATTTGAACTCATGTCCCAACAACTAAGCCATTTTTTGGCCTTATATCTTAAACCATTAAGCCACATTTAAATTGTGAGAGTAAATTAAATAAAATAAATTTTATTAGCTTCGTTGTTAACATGCAATCTAAACCAATACCATATGTTTGACAATTCTAACTTAAAATTAAAAGGAATAATATTAAAAGTTAGTATTTTATAAACATTAATTAAATAAATAATCTATCAAAAATACATTTTTATAAAATTTGATCTTTACTCTCAATAAATCTATGCAAATAAAAATATTAATAATATTATAATTATTTTAGTACTTAAAATTCATAAATTTGTACATGATATGTATCTTAAATTTTTAATATATTTTTTTATAAATTATTTATTGATATTTTATTTTACATTAACAAACAACATATTTATTATTTACAAAAAAATTATTTATAAAATATTTAAGAATATAATATTAAATTGAATCTATCAAATCTATAATTCACATTCATATAAAATTAGTAATAGAAATAAAAATATTAATAATGGATACTTATTTTAGTAATTAAAAATTATGAATTTTCACATGATATGTTTCTTACAAATTTTTATAGTTATGATTTATTTTATGTTAAGATTATATATTTTTATAAATTATCAATTGATATTTTAATTTACATTTTATAATAACAGATTTATTATTTACAAAAACAAATATATTATTTATCCAACACTTCAAAATTTAATATTTAATTGACTTTTTTTGTTAATGTTAAAAAGTAAGAGTAGTAAAATAGAAAATAATTGATATAGTAATTAAAGCATAATAATTACATATGCTTGTATCTTAGACCTAAATAAAATACAACATAATAATAACTTTATGCATGTGTTAATTTGTAAAAATCTATATAAGTTTTGGATTCTCGACTGATGGATTATCAACAAAATTGTATAATGTTTATGCATTATGTTATACTAATTGTAATATATTTCTTCATATATACATTAAAATATACATTTTTATGTATTCATATGTTATTTGTGGCTATTTTGACCTTGGAGCTAGTGTAATTGATGTATTTACGGAATTTGTATGTATTTTCCTAGCATATCCATGTGTTTCTATATGTTTTATTCATATCCATGTGTTTTCAAAGCATGTTTGTATCTATATTCATATCCAAGCTATCCAATAGATACACGATACTAATATTTTAATCTTTGGTTGCAAATGTTGTGATTGATTCAATTATGGCTTGGCACAATTTGGGTTATGTGAGCAAGCAATGAATAAATGTACTTCTTACTTGAAATGTGCTTCTTGATTTAAAATCCACTGATTTAAATTTTTGTGAAGATTGCCCATTTGAAAAACACCATAGAGCTAATTTTCCAAAGTCTAAGGCAACAAGTGGAGAAGTATTAGATCTAACACACTCTAATACTTGGGAAGCTACTAAAAGTAGAGTAATACATTTTTTCTTTTTTTTTTTTTATTTCAAAAAGTCCAAAGCTCTAGTTGAAAACCAAAAGGGAACATAATTAAGTGTTTGAGAACTAATAATGGGAAGGAGTATACCTTGAAAAATTTTGAAGATTTTTGCAATGGGCATCGTATTGTGAGACAATACACAATTCCTCGAACCCCACAACAAAATAAAGTTGTTGAATGAATGAATTATACACTTTTTTTAAGGCATTAAACTATAGACTTATTAATCAAACAAGAAGCATGTTGAGTGCAATTGGGATAGAGTGGTGCTTTTGGAGAGAAAGAGTCTATATGGCATGTAGACCTATTCATAAGTCAGTATTGAGCTTGGCTTTTTCTAAAATTTGAATGAGCTCGGCCTAAAGCTCGAGTTCAACACAATGTAAATTTAGGTCCAAAGCTCAACCTGTGAATGGGTCTAATTGCATGTTACTTAGTAAACCACTCTCCCATTACAATACTTGATTGCAAATTTTCAAAAGAGGTATGATTAGAAAACCTATTGATTACTCTTTTCTACATTTGGCTGTGATGCTCATGTTTGGATTCCTAATGAGTAGAAGACCAAGGTAGACACAAGGTCTAAAAAAATGTATTTTTCTTAGTTATGTAGAAGAAACAAAGGGGTATAGATTGTAGGATCCTATTGCTTACAAGATGCTTATTAGCTGAGATGTTGTCTTTAATGACAATTCAATGCATAAAGAAAGTACATAGTCAAAGTCAGAAACAACAAAGAAGGTTGTAGTGGGGATGCAATTGTTAATGAAATTAATGAAGAGCATCTTGAAACTTTTGAGAGTGAGACTTACAAAAATATATAAGATTTCCCATTTGGCTCCAAGATTATATAACAACCTATGCTTGCATTATAGAAAAACATGAGCCTTGTTCATATCTAGAGGCTTATGAAAGTCCAAAAGCTTGTTATTGGCAAACAACTATAAAGAAAGAAATGAAAATTCTAAAGAAAAACAAAACTTAAGAGTTAGTTAAACTTCTCGAGGAACAGAAGGCCATTGATTGCAAATGGGTGTACAAACTCAAAAAGGACAGTGGCAAGAATATCGAAAGATAAAAAACTTGAGTAGTTGTAAAAGGATATTCCCAAAAATCAGGTTTCAACTTCAATGAAATATTCTGTCATATTGTTCAATTAAGTACTATTCATATTATATTAAGTGTGATTGTAATACTTGACTCGGAGTTTGAGCATTTAGATGTCAAAATTGCCTTTTTGCATGGTAATCTTAAAGAAGAGAATTATATGACTCAAACTAAATGCTTTGTCAAAGAAGATAAAAGGGTCTAGTTTGTTAGTTGACTAAATTGCTTTACGATTTAAAGCAGACGCCAAGGTATTGGTATAACCTATTTGGTTCCTTTATTATGTGCTTGGGTTTTAGCAAATGTGAACCATACCATTGTGCCTACACATTCAATGGTGATGGTCACTTCATCATTTTACTATCATATGTTGATGGCACACTAGTTGCATGTACCGACAAATAGAGTATTACAACACTAAAAACTCATATATTTAAGGAGTTTGACATGAAGGATATGAGGGGAACCAATTAGATTCTTGGGATGATAGTATATAAGGACAACTGTGTTATTTACAAATTCATTATAAATTATTTATAAAAAATAATTTTCATAAGAAATCATAATTGTAATTATTATTTTTTATTCCACAATATAAAATATTTATATAATTATTTAGCTACTTTTAACATTTTTTATTTAACATACTTAGTTATTAGAACACTTAAATAATATAATAATAATAATAATAAATATTTATAAATTCATTATAAATTTATAAATAATAATTATTTGTAGTATAAGTTATTTATAAATTTATTGGAATTTTTAAATAGTATTATAAATATAAATATTTATAAGTTTATAAATAATAAATATGTGATAAAATAAGTTTAATCATTTGTAATTAAAATAATCAGATTACTGTTAATTGTAGTTTATAATAAAATAAAATAAATATAATATAATTTAAGTTTATAATACTTTACATATATTTTAAGTAATTTAGTAGTAATATATTTTAACAAGAATATAATCATTTAAGAGTAATATTTTATAATAATTATAACATTGTTACACATGTAATACTGTTAAACAAGTTTGATAATGTTATATAGGTATATATAACAAATCAGGTAAAAAACTCGACGTGTAACCCACCTAAAATTCGAAAATGGGTTAAATCTGACTCGCTTTCTTCCATCTACTGCTCAAAATTTCATGCAAAAACTCGATGCATCTTTTACATGTAAGAGCTACCAGAAGATCTTTCCAAAAAGATGTGCCAAACAGGCTATTAGCCCATACTCTCTTTTTTTTACAAAATCTTAAGACTAGCTTAGCCGAGAGAGCTTGGTTACACATAAGGAGATCTCTAAGCCCAATTTATTTCCACAAATGTTTTTCCAACCTACCCACCCGATTTGTTTTTTGCTATTTAAATCCCACTCTTTCGATCATAGCTGATCAGACCACCTCTTCTGATAAAAAAAATTTTAGGGAATAAAAATTTACAGGATCTCCTTTCAGTGCAGGGATGTTTATGTAATTTACAAATAGTGTAAGGTTTGCCAAGTATAAACACAGACACACCATTATCCGTTATTGCTGCCTTTGATAATCATACATACGGAGTGGGTAGAGAGACAGTAAATCAAATTCTCCATCAAAATCTGAATCTGAAGGAACGAAAGAAAAGAATGGTATGAGATGATGCAGCATATATAGAAGACAACCTGAAATCAGCACTCGGCCATGGCTGTTTCTATGTCTAACGCACCGCCCATTCACCCTCACAGAAACCTTATTTCCCTCCATTTCCCGCCTTCTGTTCTGTACCCTCCACCCCGTCGAAGTCCGTTGTTTCACCCACGTCTCCATGCCCTAAAAACTGAATCCGATAGTGGGAGTGTCAGGAGCCAGGACGCCTATAATCCAGATTTGCTAAGAAAGCCTACTATATCACCAATAGACGACGGCGATGTATTGTCGAAGAAGGGAGGCATGTCTGGCCTCTCGGACGACGACGAGGGATTGGAGGACGAAGGGAAGAAAATTTACAGGCAGCGGGAGGACGAGGAATGGGTTGACTGGGAGGACCAGATTTTGGAGGACACTGTGCCGCTTGTTGGCTTTGTCAGGATGATTCTTCACTCTGGAAAGTGAGGTCTTTTCTTCATCTCACAGAGATTGATTGTATGCTAAACTGATTTCTTTGTAAAAATTTGTCATTGACATGTAGGCCTTTTGTTTCTTCTTCTTTTGCTAATATTATGCTGAATGGTTCTCACCAAGATTGTCAACTGGGAGTCTGGGTGATCAATTGAGTTATATCAAATACCCTTTTAATTTTGAAAGTGGGACTTTAGATTTGATAACCAACTGCAATATCACAAGTATTCACAAGTATTCAAAGAATCCACTGGATTAGCTTAGGCAGTGTGTTTTCATTATGCTCCTTCAGTCCTCTTAAGATTTGGCTAATCTACTTTGGTTTTTCCTTTTTGAACATTCAAGGTTAATCCGTCCTGCTTGTAGGACTCTCATTGGGCCATACTGCTGGTCTGATTTTTTACGCCAAGAACTTTGCCATGGGGGGGGGTATCTTAATTCTTAACCAGTTTTGCATTGAGTTTTCCACCCAAGCATTGTGTCTCAAATAATGTTGAGTGATTTGCTAACAATATGAGAGATACAACTTCGTTATATGTCTCTTTATGATCACAGTCGACCAAGGAAAGTACTTTTGTAGTTGGAATTGCTTTGAATACCCATTGTCTCTGATTTGGTAGTAGAGGGATTTCTTGTGAACCCATTCTTTCGGAAATACCTCTTCCAGGCAAGATGACATTAGCTTACATTAAATGATTAAATGCTGACTATAGTACTGTAGTATTTTTTTTTAAGTGACCTTGATTCAAAATAATAAAGAAAAAGAGACCCTAATTTTAATTGCTACATACAATTGCCACAATTAAAAATAGGTAGTACACACTAATCAATATACATAAGGAGAAATAATTACTTGTTTGATCCCACTATATTGTACATCTCTGTAGTGCATAGTTGGAACTTGAACTACATTCTGTGTCTGATATATTCTATGTTTTACAGTCCTAACCTTATTAATACATTATTCAGCCTTCTCCTGAGTCCATGTTTTACTGAGAACTGATATTACTTGTTTCCCTTGTTGTATAATTATTGTATTTTTTATCCTTATCTCCTTTATCTTTGCACTTGGATTAAATGTGCTAAATAGTAGTATTTTTTCTTTAAGGTTACTCAGAAAATCAATGATGTCATTGTTCTTTTTCTCCAAATTATATGGATATAATAATGCCAATCCATTTACATGTGTAGTTGCTGTCTTTGGTTCTTAATTATGGTCGTGTTTATGTAATAAATACTTCTGGTGGGAGGCTTTCTCATCCTTCTTTTTACCTAGAATTTATCACTGTTCCCCAAATCAGCATGCTATGGTTTCCAATTTCTTCTGGAGTAGGGGATCACATGATTTATTAGAATCTTTATCTTAAATTGAAAATACATTTTGCTTCTCTTGTTGGGGCTCTTAGAGGAGTTTTTGTTTCCCCTTTTGAATTGATTATTGAATTTGGCAACTAACTTCTGTTTTCTTTTTCCTAATAAATCATTTCATCACATCTAGCCCTGTAGCTTTCCTTTCCCTGACAGGATTTGGTTCTCCATTCTGCTGTCAGGACCTTTTTCCTTGTTTACTGGGGAAGTTTATTGGGCAGAATTAACACTTGTGATACTTAGGAAAAACAATTGGAAAATCATTTGCTTCTTCTCAGATGTGCATCATGTGCCTCAAGGGATGGAGAATCTGTGATCCACCTTCTGTTGACTGCTTGATCACAAGGCAACTTTGCCACACGTTTAATCTGGTTGGTCTCAAATTGGTAGTGCCCAGCTACCTTATTAGCATGTTCCTACAATGAAGGGTCATGGCTATTTTGCAAGAAAGTAACAAATACGTATTTGGTAACAAGTTTCTTTTGAATCTTTGAGAGGAAGACCTCCCGTCCCTTTAATATAGGTCAGCCTTCTACAGCTATAGAGGATACAAGAAATCAATTTCTGAAGGCTGATAAAAAAATAAATAAATCAATTTCTGGAGAGATTTGAGCAACCCCTAAGTTACCAAAACATTGAAAGAACAAGGAGGAATCAATAGCTGCATTGAGATATGGATGCTAACAATTTCTAAATTGATAATTTCTATTTTATGAGTTAAATCTAACTGTTATTTTTCTTTAGTGAGTTCCCAGATTTTTTACAAACACATGCTTAAATACATGATATCATATTCATGCAAACACATATATTGCATATGCAAATGATAAATAAACACCATATTTTGGTAATATTGTACAATAAGCTGTCTTTCATCATCATCCTCTCTCCTTTTTATGTAAACATACTTAAATGCATAAACCAATACATGTATGATGCATAATGTACAAAAATATATAATTATTACTGTAATACTTTGCATTTGGGTTGGGTTGGGTTGCCAAAGGCATCAACCCTAACCTAACCCAACTTTATATCATATTGGATTTTTCCAATCATAACCCTAATCCTTCAACCAACCCAACCTAAGTTGCACTTGCACCCTAGTTCAAGGGGTAGTTCTCTTGAGACTTTAATCTCCTTACTGGAGTCAGGACAACTAAGGAGAAACATTTGAGATGCTTGATCGTTGAAGGAAATTCAACAAATGCAATTAATTAGAGGCAAAGTAGGCAGGCCTTGGAAGTTAGTGCACTACCTCAATGAGATAAGATAGGGCACTTCTATTCTTTTGGCTCAAATCAGAGGGATACCAGGAGAGAAAAATTTGGTTGCAGATGGGCTTGGTAAAGTTGGTGTACATAGGGCGTTTTTCTATAGTGATAGATCCCCCTTTTTGCATATATTTACTACAATCATGGTTCTCTTCTTTGACAAAAATGAACTTAAGTTTGTTACTGATAGAAAATGGCAATCCTACATTTTTTTTTTCAACAATTTCTGCTTCCAAACTGTGTATTGTGATTAAAGGTCAATGGGCTACCATTCAGGATTACTTTTGAGTTCTAAAATCATGTGCTTCCAAACCGTTCATATATTATGGATGTATTGCTAACCGAGAAGGTTCCAAATAAACTCTTTCTATCCAATATATCCAAAAAAAAGGTCTCAGAAGTCAGAACTGGTTAATTTTGTAACAGATCGTGGGGATTTGTCTTCTTGCAACTTGCATCATTTTCAAACCAATCAAAAAAGGAAAATAACTTGCATCGTTCATCTTTTAACTGAACTACTATGCTTGGGGTTGGTAACTGGGGCTGAAAACAGTATCCATTTGACTGAATTCAAATATGGTTCCACCCCAATCCAATTCGACATATCCAACTATATCAGCTACATTATTTCTGTTTTGCCATTCGTTCTGTTCAACATCATCTCTCTCTCTCTCTCTCTGTGCTTTTCTCTACCAATATACATTAACAAAAAGTTGTAGGTTCAGTTCAAACCATTTTATTCGTGCTATAAAATATCAAAGTTATTTTTATTTTTAGTTCAGTTTATTAATATTATAAAGTATTCTGACTCTTTTAATTTGTTTTATTAATTGTATGAAATATCTGAATCTGATCTGAGTCTCATCTGAATCAGGTTGATAACATGTGAATTTGAATTTGAATGTTAATTGGTCAAAGTATAACCAGTCAATCCTTTTGCAGCCATATTGACAACTAACTTGATAGCCCTCGGAGATGCATGGAATTGGAATTCCTGCATAATTTTCCCCAGTTTAGGAGTTGATGTCCCCTTCTACTGGAGTTCACCCATGTTCTTCTGTCTTAAATGTTTTTAGCTATCATTTCATCTCTCCCTGGTCATCTGGCAGAAAATATACCAATGACCAATTGGAGAAAGAATGGAAGAAAGAAGAGAAGATATGCAATACGATAATTTTATTCATTGATTAAAAAATGATAGTTTTATTCAGTCATTAACTAAGAGAGCCTTAGGAGTATAATTGAGGAATCACAAACCTCCAGATATTTCTAACTTTAAAATGGATCAGGGGAATTACTTCATTCCAGCATCTGAGATCATCATAGTTAATTTGTTACATCTGGATCCATTTTCCAATGGAAAAAATCTGGCTGACATGTTTGTCCACGCTATAATATTTGCAGGAAGAGGTGAATTTTGTTTGGAGTGAAACTTTTTACATTATTATTCCTTCTATGTTTCAGTACACTGAAAGGAATCATTGCTGTCTTCTAGTACTCATGTTCCAGAACCTGTGAATGCAGTCGTCTTTTTTTTTTTTGTTTTTTTTTTTGTGTGTGTGTGTGTGTTTGTTTTCTTTTAACATGTGCAAATGTGATTGTTTATTGCAGATATGGAAGTGGTGACAGACTGAGCCCTGAGCATGAAAAAACAATTCTGGACAGATTACTTCCATATCATCCACAGTGTGAAAAAAAGATTGGATGTGGAATCAACTACATCACAGTATGTTTCTGTTAATTTTAGTTCTCTTTCTATATAATAAGTCTAATTTCCAATAACAAAAAGCTAAAATTTATTTTGGAAGATATATTTTTACTATTAAGTCACAATTTTGGGCCACCCCACAGAATGAAGAGGTCACCACTCACCATACTATACTGACTAAAAGCAAAGGAAAAAACATTTAAGAGAAAATGATATAACAGTTAATAAAACTAAAATAAGCAAATTGAATAAATCAAATGTAGTTAACATAGATCCTAATAAAATGTTTCAAATATTTTCATTTTAATGCACTCCTGACAATCATTGCTGCTTAGTATGGTTGTTTTAGTGCTAACATATACATGTTAAACATAGTTTTCAAGGTGCTAAGGGGGGGTGCCTTGTCGCCTAGTCGCCTAGGTGATGGATTTTTTTTTTAAAGTAAAAATCACATATCCTAGGGTAGTTTCCTAGGTTCCATAACCAACTTTCTTTAATAACTATCCATAATTTTTGAAGGAAAATTATAAAGTTCATGTTTAAGTTCAGAAAATCAACATATCTATGAGAAGAAAAAGAAGAAAGGAAAGAAAATTCAAAAAATATAGGGGCTGAACCCCTATTTTTGTTATAGGAAAAGAAGAAAAGAAAAGGTGGAAGAAGAAGAAGAAATGTGTTGATTAGACAAAATTTAAAGAAATTAGTTTATAAACACAAAAAATGAATATTTTTATTTAATAATGTCTATTTTATAATTATAATCTAAAAAAAAATAACAATAAAAAAGTATTTTATTACACAGTATGCAAAACTGCTTGGTGGGCAAGGCGAGCCTCCAAGGGCGCCTTGTTGCCTAGATATCACCTTGACAACTATGATGTTAAACAAGTTTTTTCAGCCCAAGTTCTGTCACTCGACAGTACAGGCCATTTTATCTCTTGAACAAATGTTGTTTAACTTGTATAGCCATGCTGCAGTACAAAGTCTTGATTCCATGGCTGAAAGTGATGTTAATAAATTACAACCATGATGCAGTGGATTTCATCCTTGCCTACTTTCCAAAATGGCAAGCTATACAAAACATATGAAGTATAGAGGACCTTAAATAAACATTTTAACTTGGAAACCAATATACATACATGTGTGTTGCTGCATTTATTTCTATTCTTTAAACTCTACATTTTATTGGACCGAAGGCTTTATAATAATGCCAACTTTGATCAGATTTGGTTAGGTTTATGTTCTGATTTGCTTTGGGTGTGTTGATAATGCAATATTTGGTTTGTCTTGGACAGGTTGGTTATCATCCTGATTTTGAAGGTTCACGTTGTTTGTTCATAGTACGGAAGGATGGGGAATTGGTAGATTTCTCATACTGGAAATGCATAAAGGGACTCATCAAGAAGAACTATCCTCTCTATGCAGACAGCTTCATTCTGAGGCATTTTCGACAGCGTAGACGCCGTGAATGAAGTTGACAAATAAACAAATATGATGCTTGCTACCATGTATAAAAAAGAGAACAGAGAGTTGGGAGTTGGGTTTGGATTACATTTGTTTTAAACTATTTGAATCATCGTGGTACAAATAACTTTGTAACATTTAGGGGCAGGAAAGAGATTGTTGAATGCACAAATTGGTGTCACCTAATGCCATTCATTTCATCTGTATTAACCATGGGATGCTGTGAAACGGCTCGACCTTTTGTGATTCTAAATTTTTTTATGGTTTGCACTTTGCACTTTGTGTTACTTTGTTGACAAGGGGGATAGGTCTTCCATTTATTGATCTGAAGTAAAGGGGACAGATATTGAAAGGAGAGGGCTCCGAATTCTCTACTGGCCCGACGGTAGTTGAGGTGGTATTCAACTATTCATCAAGATTCAAGAGGGGGGGTGGGGTGATCGGTGAATCCCTTTGGTATTCAACTATCGCTGCAGACCTTGGGAAAGTTCACTCACAAACTTCTGAAGACCCAAAGCTGGGAGCTGTGACTTCTTTCTGGCTGTGATCAAACTTAGAAGTTATCGAAATATTACATCCTGGTTCTCTGAGGAAACTGTGAATCACATCTTACAGATTTCCAGATCCTCCACACAAAATTCAGATATCCTATTATGGAGGGGATCAAGAAATGCTAAATATTCTGTGGCTTCAGGGTACAGATTTTTCACAAAACACACTCCCAAACAAATGGAATGTCATTTGAAAGGCAAAAACGCCTTTTAAGTTCCACGTATTCATGTGAAAGGCTTGGTGGGAGGGGTATCACGAGGGATAAACTCCATTTTCTTCACGAAGAAGAAAGACTGTGTTCTATCTGTGCACCGTTAAGGAGTCTTGGGAACCCATTTTTTTTCTTGCCACTTTGCAAAGGTCTGCTGGTTTACATCCCAGATGAGTTCACAGGTCAACAGTTAGGGGTGGCAAATGGGTGGGTTGGGGTGGGTTGGGTAAGGGTTGAAAACCAACTCACCCATCCTGACCACCAACCTACCATGACCCACCATCAATGCTTGGTAAAGGGTCATAACCCACCTTAACCCTGACCCACCCATATTGACCCACTTGACCCACTTGACCCATTCATATTGATCCTTACCCACCCTCACCTATACTGTCTTCCTACCCTCACCTATAAATACAAAAGTGGGTTGGGTCAATCTGTATGCCGGAAACAACAATGCTAAGAAAATATTCTCTATCAAGAATACCATGTGGTAGAAACGGGTCAGGTTGACCCGTAACAGGTGGCGAAGCCCAACATTGACCAAAGGAAAGGTTGTTCTGGAGCATCTTAATTGTTTCATGAATCCATATTGCGGGGTTGTATATGTCCTAAGAAAAAGTGGACCAAATTTTGCATTGTTGTCATTTGCACTCTCATGCATTTACTAGTGTAAATGCAAATTGCACTACAAACAGATGGAGTCTAATTTTCTTTTAAAATCAACAAAAAGGAAAAAGTTGATTATATTTTTTAATGTTAGTATGTCATTACACAATTTTTGTAACAAATTAAGATGGATATAAATTACATGACAATACATACATACATACATGAGAGAGATATTTGGAATTTGTTGCATGATGTTTGTTTCTAGGTGAAACATCTTGAGTGGATCAATAGAAATCGGTAGAGATATTAATTGCCACATCACATGTGAGAGTCATTTTGTTAAAGAATAAAAGCATATTCAGGGACTTGATCACCTAACAGCTTAAGCTTTTAGGTTGAACAGTTCTTTGGGATGGTATCAAAACTTGTTTGACCAAGTGCTTTAGTGCTTGTTTGACAGTGGTTTAGTGTTTGATCCTTGTTGCCCCCGTTATAGTTAACTAATTTCAGCACAAGGTATATGAGTGATTGGATTTTGGTTTAGTGTTTGATCCTTGTTGCCCCCATTATTATAGTTAACTAAATTTCAGCACAAGGTATATGAGTGATTGGGTTTTGCATGAGCGGGCATGTTAGAGACTGACATTTCTACAAACAGCCTTCTACACATGCATTTTTAAAGTGTTGCTTGTTCAACTATAAACACCCTCAGCTAACAGTTGTATGCTAATTTCTATTATTGTATTGATCACCCAAATGGGTAGAAACAGCAATGTGGACTACAAAAATTCGTTTCATGACTCTTAGTTGTGCTTTTCTTTTGAATTCCAGGCGCTAGACTTCTTTGGCTTAAGTTTCTTATATTATGTCTATAAAAGAAGTTGCAAAAAAAGGAAAAAAGAATTAATTGAATGAAATTAAAAGTATTAGTTCAAATTATGTTTTCTACCCTCATAATTAGAGAGAAAAAGAGAGAATGAGAGTTAATACATTAAGTATAAGAGTTAATGAGATGGAATAAAGTAAACTTAAAAAAAGTAATTTAAGTTACATTCTTTGCCATGCAGCAAACACACAAAAAAAAAAGTTATGTTCTTTGCCCTCACAATAGAGAGTAGGGTACAAGTCAGGCCGGATTAGGACAGATTGAAGTCAACCCTTGGGTTAGGATTGGGTTTGGGTTGGCCCAATTTCTCTACTTCCTTTTACCAAATGCATTTAGTTTTTTAGAATCTAAGACTTCATTTGGAAAGAGTGCAAATATAAATATGATCAGTACAAATGCAAATATGTCTAGTTCATGAAAATGCAAAGTTGGCTTGGTTTTGTAGTGATAATTTTGTACTCTTGCCAAATGATTTTTAGTATTGAAAGGTACAAACATAAGTCTCAAGATTGAAATATACCTTTTAGCATTTATCAACTTTGAGTGCAAAGTTTGCATCCATTTTTTAGATTCAAACTTTTCCCTCATTTTGAATCCAAGTATATGTCTTCAAATATGTGTTTGCTGTCACTCTCAAGACATAAATGTAGGGCAGAGCCAAGGGGGACCCAAGGGAGCCATGGTCCCCCTTATGGCCCCAAAATCTCCACTATTCCATATAAATTTCCCTTTCCCCCACTCCCTACCCCAATGGGTTGGCCCCCTATGACTATCCATATTTATTCTCCCCCCTCCCCCCAATCCATCTTAGGTTTTGGCCCTCATGAAAATTTCCTAGCTCCGCCCCTGCATAAATGCACTCTTAACAAACACTAGCAAAACTGAACCAGATTGCAAATATCCATTGAATTGGCATTTGCATTCTTCCCAAATAAAGGCTAAGGGTTCGTGCTAATTCAATATTAGCATTATTATGTGAAGTACACAGTTAGGGGTGGATTCGAGCCAAGCCGAATAGTACCAGGCTCAAGCTCGAGCTCGAGTTCAGCTCGAATCAAAAGTTCATAAGCTCGAGTTCGGCTCGTTTTATATTTTATAAAAATATTTTATCATAAAAATATTTAGAAAAAATATTTTATAAAAATAAAAATCGTGTATATATATTTTTTTATTTTATATTTTAAAAATTAAGAATTATAATATTTTTATTATATATATATATTATTTTCTATAGTTTATTATATATATTATTATAAGCCAGCTTGCGAGCCTCACTAGCCAAGCTCTATTAAGCTCGAGCTCGGCTAAAATTGAACTGAGCCGAGCTCAACTAGCTCGTGAAAAGTTTGGCTCGTTGCCACCCCTATAAACAGTTATCATATTTTAGAAAAAAAATGCCTTTGAATAAAAAAAATCTTGACATACAATATACATGTATAGATAGATAACTAAGTAGATAATAAATACACATATCATAAATACTCGCATACAAAAAAGACATAAATATATAGACATATATATTTATGGATGTATAGTTGCATGAATAATGAATTTGCATATACACAAATATTTAGATGCATAAATGCATATTTATATAATATTTATACATAAAAAATATGAAGTTAAGTTGAGTTTGGATGGGGTTGGGTTGGTCAGGGCCTCAACCCTAATCCAAGCTCAAAGTTAATTTGGTTCATACTTTCCAACCATCAGATTGGATGATGATCTGATCTGAATTCAAATGCAATTCGATTTTACTGATTTCGGGTACCCGTTGGATTTTTTAATAAGACTGGATCACAAAATAGAATCTGTTACGAAATAATTAAGATTGAATTCAAAAAGTATCTTGCCATGCCAAATTGCCAACAAACCAAGTAAAGCTGAGTTTTGGGCCAATCATTATGGACTTAAAAATCCTGCTCAATGTGAAAATTCATAAAGCAACACTTTTTGTGGATGCCAAAGGAGTAATTAATCAACAACATCATGCAAAATACCGATACGCTACAGCTACTTCTACATAACAAATGTAGCCAGTGTGCAGCAATCTTTGTTTGTTTTTTTTTTTTAGTTCTTAGTTAAATGAGGAAATTATCAAAACTATGTAATTAACCTTTAGTTGCTTTTATTTTGCAAATAATGTCCATTTGTGTTTTTTGAAATGTGATTATGATTATGGAATGATATGATACCAGAAAAACTTATAATCAATCGGTAGACATCAAAAAGTGGTAATTAATCAGGTAGGTTTTGATTGGTCAAAGTCTTTTTAGTGGCATCATGGAATTTTCTATATTTTTATCCATTAAGTCTCATTGACAAACTAACAGAAAATTATTAGTACAAATTGACAATCAACAATAAACAATTATCAATATTTTTTTTCTCAAGGAAATGATATAATATTTATATTTTCTTTTAATCCCTTCTATCATCATATTAGATATTGGGTTTTCCCATGCAAGACTGATTAGGCGTAATTATATATATATATATATATATATATATATATATATATATATATATATATATATATATATATATAATTGAATTCAGATCATATGGGTTTTCTAAAGATTGGACTTCAATATAACCCGGTTTAAATCCGATACAACCTGTTTGTTTCCCTAAACCCAAACCAGCCTTAGTTTTTTTTGGGTTGGATTCCAACTAACCCAGCCCAAGTTGCAGCCCTAATAGAAAGGGACCAAATTCAAATAACAGGGGTATTTTACAAGCAAACTTACGGGAATTGGCATAGTGTATAACGATTGGCCCAGTATTACAAAGTAATACTATAGAAGATTGAAATTTGATCTTCCATCTGGATCACAAGTTGTAAGTGTGACATCTGAGGCTGCAAATTAGATTCAAATTTCCCCCTTCATCAGGCCCAGATCTTCAAGCCACTCTCTTTCAAAATTTAACAAATTCTTGACCAGGCCCACGTAAAACTGCACCCTAGTGCCGTGCCGTCCATAAATAAACCATGGACTACGGTTGCCTGAAGAGATGGAAAGAATTTAAGAAGAAAATACCAGAAAGCACAGAGAATAATTGCAAAGTAAATAAAAAAAACGTGCCAAACACCACCATATTCTAATAACAACTATTCAGTAAATTAAGGAGTGCTATGGTAGGGTGAAGACACTCTCAAGGCAAGAACACCTGGACCCATCATTGAAAGGGTCCCACCTAAGAGATTATCTGTATCAAAAATCAGCAATATCAAATGATTTTGGACCATTAGATTGTGTATTAGATCTGGAGTCCAATGCAATTCTTCTCACCATGGAAATAAATTGATGTAGAACCATATACCAATTGATCTCGATTCTTCTTCTTGGTTAATATGGGAAGCGTTTTTCTATCCCTAGTTGGTCATTAATGTGAAAATACGTAATCTGCACTTAACCACTTTTCTATATTTAATGCATTTATCGAATTTAATTCACAACTAATAAGAACATGAATAAATTAATACATAGTGACATACCAAAGTCTTATATAAGAGGTGAAGCCGAGGGTACTGTATCCAGATTCCAGAGAAGGAGCTGAGAATGGGAAAAGAAATGGAGGTCTACATATGGAATGTGTTTGTGCTCACTCTTTTAGTTCTATCCTCTTCTTATCAAGGTGCTTATGGAGCCATAATTAATCAACCCCCACATCATTCTATGGTTTTAGATTCGCCTCCATCAACTTCTCAGGCTTTTGGGTTTAAGAGGCTTGTTCCAATTACTCCAGAGTCTCCAGAGCCTTCCGTGGCATTAGAATCTCATCCAATGATCACAAGAGATTTTGCATCTAAGAGGCTTGTTCCAACTGGCCCAAATCCAGCAGAGTCTCCAGACCCTAACATAGGATCAAACTCTCTTCCAATGCTTACAAGAGATTTTGTGTTTAAGAGGCTTGTTCCGACTGGCCTAGATCCAGCACAGTCTCCAGACCCTCCCATTGCATCTAAGAGGCAGGTTCCAACTGGCCCAAATCCCATACACCACCTCAAGACTCCAATGGCGTCAGACTCCAGAGATTTTGCATCCAAAAGGCAGGTTCCAACTGGCCCAAATCCCATACACCACCTCAAGACTCCAATGGCGTCAGACTCCAGAGATTTTGCATCCAAAAGGCAGGTTCCAACTGGCCCAAATCCCATACAACACCTCAAGACTCCAATGGCGTCAGACTCCAGATATTTAGCATCCAAAATGCAGGTTCCAACTGGCCCAAATCCCATACACCACCTCAAGACTCCATTAGCGTCAGACTCCAGAGATTTTGCATCCAAAATGCAGGTTCCAACTGGCCCAAATCCCATACACCACCTCAAGACTGCAATGGCGTCAGACTCCAGAGGTTTTGCATCCAAAAGGCAGGTTCCAACTGGCCCAAATCCCATACACCACCACAAGACTCCAATGGCGTCAGACTCCAGAGGTTTTGCATCTAAGAGGTTTGTTCCAACTGGCCCAAATCTCTTGCACCACCGTGCCATGGAATCGGATTATGGTTCAATGCTCACAAGAGATTTTGGATTTAAGAGACTTGTTCCAACTGGCCCAGATCCGGAACAGCCTCCCATGGCCCAAATCTCTTCCAGTTCAAAACTTCAAACTTAATTAGCCTATAATCTTTCTCTAGGCCATGCATGCTGGATCTTGATCTCAGGCTTAAATACCTGTGCTTTGAATCATTATATATGTATTATGCAATAAGTACAATAATGTTTTACTTTTAAATGCCTATTGTCTACCTTATTTCAGTAAGGAATTATATCAAAATGTAGAGCAAACAATCCCAGCTCTATTTGTGGTAGAATATATTTCGAGCCAAAAATCTTCTTTTGTTTTGTTTCGCTACATGCATCAACGTCTATTTATATCTATATAAGAAAGGGGAGTGTGTGAGGTTAAGAAATCCTCTCACCACAAGCTTCACACGTATTCCTCTAGCTTATCATTTATTACACGTTTGAGAAAAGAAAATAATAAAATGATAACTAATTAAATTTTCACTCTCCCATGATAATTTTACTTGATGCTCTCTTTGGTTCTCCTTATTTTCTAATGGCATGATGGCCTATGAATTAATCCCCTACTTTTCTAAAATCGCTCTATTTAATCCTCTACTTTGGTTCTCCTTATTTTCTCTTTGGTTCTCTTCATCTCTCTCTCTCTCTCCTTATTTTCTTAGGCTAGGGTTTTGTCTTGTTTGGTTTTCTACGTTTTCTTGCAACTCAAGGTCAATCATTTAAGCTAGCACCAGCATGTATAGCTAATAGACCTGTCCCAACCTTGAGGCATTTCTTGAAGAGTAAATTGATCCTCATATTTCTTTTTTTTTTCCCTATTTTACAACAACTCATTTTATTCTTATTTTTCTGATTATTTGTCATTTTTGGTCTATTTCGTTTATAATTTCATTGTTTTTTCATATTTCCCTCATTCTCCTTTCTCTGTTTGTTGTTAGTAATGCCATTAGGCCAATTACAATGATTTTTTTTTTTTTGCTTTGGTTGTGGCTACCAAATTTGCATTTTAGTTTTAAAAATCAGACCGGATATGGAACCATTCTAGTCACCAGTTTTTGGGCCGAATGATCTGATCATCTAATTTGAATGGATGGCCCATTTTCATTGAAAAAAAGATAAAAATTATTGTCCGAGTTGATGAATTAACGGTTCGATTGCCTAGGTCAGGGGGTTGCTAACCAAATCAACAGTTTTTGACTAAGGAACAGTCTTAGGGTGAAACAAAACTGGTTACCTAATCTATTCCCAAGTCAACCAACCTAACCATTCGGTCTAGTCCAGTTTTCGAAAGGATGACTAAGGTGGCATTTTGTAGCGCGTAAATATCATGGACGTGACCGTTTTGGTCTTGTCAATGGTAAGATATGGTATTCTGCTATGTGTGGACTGTCATCGTCTACAAAATAGCATGGATAGGGATGGGCCACACCCCAATTTATCGTCCATAGTATTTTCTCGTGGATGGTCCATACTATGGTGTGGACAGTTTGTGGGAAGGTTTCAGTGTAACGCACCTGTGTTACACTGGTCCAATTACACTCATTTTATTTAATCTTTTAATAATTTTTAAATTTTTAAATTTTAAATGTTTAATATTTTATCAATAAAATAATAATTTTTAATGTTAATTCTAGCATAAGTCCAATGGTTCTCCTTCTCAACTATTTTTTCATTATTTAAAAAATAGGATTTTAATATTTTTATCAATAAAATAATATTTAAAATATTAATTTTTTATTTTTTAATATTTAAAATAATATTTTTTAATTATTTAAAAAATAAAATTGTTATCTACATATTGATGCATTTTTTTAAATTTATTTACCATATAAAATGCAAAAATTAGACATTTAATATCGACTATGTAGATCTCCCATATAGCATTTATGCTGAATTGGGCTAAAGCAGTTTTAACAGATTAAAATTGGGTTTTATAGATGTGGGCCGAATTGCATCTTGCAATTAACCATCAATCCCTTGGCCCATGTAGGGAATTATAGGGCTGAGAAAATCCCCCGATCGAACCACATATTCAGTCCAACCAGTTTGGTCCAATCTGGTTCGAATGGGTCTAGGGTTTGATGTTTAATTCAAGATTCAGTTCAAGAAGATGATCTGAAATTAAAAAACTGATATATGACATTCAAGAATCAGTAATCAATCAAAAAGGGGGTTGTTCGCAAGGCTGCTACCTTTCAAAACAAAGATCAGTTCGCAATATGCAGTTTCTAAAACTACAAATCGTAGATCGCTGAACCCGAATATGCAAAATTTTCTCCTTTGCGCTTTCAGCTTTATTTTTGAATGAAATAAAAATAGAAAAACTAATTTTTCTATTAATATTACATCAGATTCAAGTACCTATACATTCCATCTAAAATTAAAAAAAATAAGATTAATTATAGACCAAGAATGAATAGAATAAATCAGTAGGTGCGTAGATTTCTTACGCCAAAAAGAATTCGATCTCCACCATACGAACAACCCAAAATCCCAGACAAATATATAGAACAATTCTAAATATAAATCAAATTAATAAAGATTTAATTTCAGATCATTTGCCCAAAAATTGGGAACTGATTTTCCAGAAAAACTTTAACTGCGCAAATCGGGTAAAACGCCTTCTGTCCATTTGCACAGATCCAGATATGGTTTAATTCGGTTCAAGATTTGAACCTGGCTCTGATATCACTGAAGGGATGAGAGATGCTTCATATGGATGGACAAACCCAGTAGGAAGGTTGGGCGAAATTTTAAAAATTTCTCTCTCCCATATGGGAATCACATTCCCTATTTTAAAAAACAATATTTTCAAGGATCAATCTTGAACAAATCGGACCATATCTGAAACCAAAAGGGAGGAGAGAGATATACCTGATACGAAGTAGTAGTAACTCCCATGAAGGTGTTCACACCCAAGGAGATAACTAAAACCCACTTCCACTGAAGATGACACAGTGTGTGGTGAAGTAGGATCAACAGGATGACTCTTCAACAAGAACCGAATTCTTCAGCAATAATGGAGTAGAGGGCTGGTGAACACGACTTCATATTGCTTCTTCTACCAAGAAGCAATATCAAGAACAATTCTTGAGCACTCCCACAAGTGGAGATCGAACTAGGTAGGGGCGGTAAGAACAGGGAAGAACTCTACAGATTGTTGTGATATGTCTGGTGTATTTTTTCATGTCTGCCTTGCTCTGATTAGGAGTTTCCTTATCTAAGTCACTATGATCACCCACTTAGGTGAATTCTCAAATTGTCCAAACATATCCAAGTTTTGACCCCCTCTAAGGATCTCATTGATTGGCATATCAAAGACAACACAATCTAACACCTAGTGCAGTGCCATAATCGAGTATAGGAGTCAGGCGTAACATTCTAGTTTTGCCCATTTATCTCCAAGGTTCAGGGCAATATTGGAATTTTGGTCCAGTTTAGGGTTTCAAGAAAACCCACACTACATGTACCTCATGTCTCACCCTGCCAACTGAGACAAGCCACCCCAACCAACTTGGCAGTACATTAGTGTCAGCCTTGGTAGGATAAATCTCCCTAGATCTATCCAATGACTGTGAAGATTCTAAACTAACACGAGTCTCATAAGTGTCTAGTTTAAGGGTATTACATAGAAACCCACCACAATGACATGAATCAATTATGTACTTTATTCATTTACAATAAATGTTGAAAGGTACATCAATCTGATTGGAGCTAAGGTCATAACTGTCTAGCAAGGTCGTGTGGGGCTGCGGGTGGCACGATTCGGTTTACACCTCTAGATGTGCGCCGGTTCAATAAATTGGTGCAATATGTCCGCGGGATGAGGACATGGGACGAGCAATTTTTTGCCTTGGCAAGGATGCAATATCAACAACAACAACAGTAACAAAACTAAAATGTTAGACTAAACCAAAATCAATAGCCCGACAACCAAAACCAGAACCTGGTGCATGATCAACCTCGTTGCTCCGACGATCAGAATCAAGTCCCAATGGAGGAATTGAGTAGGGTCATTGCACCAATTGAGATTGAGGCCACTAGCTAAACTGAAGGGCCCCGAAGGAGGCATTGCAGATGCACACGTCGCGCCTAGACCTGTTCATGGGCGGGGCAGAGCCAAGCTTTTACTCTTCATCAATAGAAATTTGTTAGGCCCAAGCTCGAGCTTGACCCGACTAACGGGCCTATGACTTGGGCCTGAGCTTGGCCCTGATAAAAAGCCTGAAGCCTGAACCCGAGCTTTTACTCACCGCCGATGACTGTGTTCGCTGGAGCTGAGTTCGTGGTGTGCTGCAATTTTAATAGTGAAAAGTGTGTCAGTTCGTGTCTCAAGAGAGAGAGAGAGAGAGAGAGAGAGAACACCGCCGCCACCAGTGCCTATATTTTCCGTCTTGCCAGTGCTTGAGATTTGAAAGAGAAGTAAGAAGAGGAGAGAGAGAGAGAGAGAGAGAGAGAGAGAGAGAGAGAGAGAGAGAGAGAGAGAGAGAGAGAGAGAGAGAGAGAGAGAGAGAGAGTGAGAAGGAGAGGACTCACTGCCGGAGTTGTTGCGCTGGTGAATGTTCGCCGCCTCGTCAGTTGTGTGGCTGCCTGAGAGTGTGAGGACTGGGGAGGATGTGAAGAGAAGAGAGGTTCGGTGGCTAAGGGGAAAGAGGTGAAAGAGAAGAGAGGTTCAGATTAGGTTTTTTTTTTTAAGTTTTGTCTATGGGTTGGGCTAGGCTGGGCTCGGGCCAGGCTATTTTGGCAAATCACGAGCCCGGCTCAAATTTATTGCCAGCCGGGCTTTTTGGCCCAAGGTTAAGCCCGCGGGCTCATTTGCATGTTCAAGCCCGTCCGGGGGCCAGGCCACCAAGCCCATGAATAGTTTTAATCACGCCACAGGAAGGATTCACCTTGCTCCAAATGCTAAGGAGGTGGGGAAGAAATAGGAAGAGAAAAAGGAGGCGGGCCACATTGGCACAGTTGTGTCCCACATGTCACCAATGGCAGTCGGGATCCTCATAGCCCCGCGACCTAAATATTTTAAAGCATCTTGTTTGGAATCTTACAAGCAAGAGGTGCTCGAAGTCCATGACCTATTTGCTAAATGTTGTCTAGTGGCCAGATGAAAAGCTCAGGGACTACATAAAAAGATTCAACCTGGAACGATTACAAATTCCAAACCTTGACCCAGTCGTACAACTCACTACAATGGTCAATAGCGTCTAGAATTTGGACTTGTGCTAGGAGGCTGAGTTGAACCCTCTAGCCTCGATGGAGGAGTTCCTCAATCAAGTGGCCATGTTTACAAAGGTCGAAGAGGCGCTCGGATCTCGATTAGAGCTAGGTGGCAAGCAAAAGGGGTTGGAGGAAGAAGAAGCAAGCAACAAGCAACATGTAGTGCCAGAAAAGAAAGTTAATCGGCACATTAGGTTGCCGTGGAGAAGGAGCAGGTCCCCACATAGAAGCAATTGATCTTCTGGATGGCATTCACACACTCCCCCCCCCCCCCCCCCCCCCCCCCCCCCCTTGTCCAGAACATAAACTACACAACATTAAATGCAAAGAGGGGAGAGATATTGATGCGGATTAAGATGGCCGAGTACGTCAGATGGCCACATGGATGAGAGGAGATCTTGTAAATAAGAACCCCAATAAGTACTACCACTTCCATCAGGACATCAGCCATGGTACAGAGAACTACCGCAACCTCAAGGACAAGATCAAGGAGCTGATCCATTGAGGGTACCTAAAGTAGTTCATCAAGAGGGATGACCAAAGCTGACCTGCTGAACAGCCAAGAGATGTGCCACAGTTGAATGGGGATCAAGACAGAGACCAGCCTCCTCGAGATCCACCAAAAACAGAGCGGCCCATCCCTAGTGTCATTAACATGATCACGGTTTGGTTGATAGTAGCAAGATGCATGACCTCAACGGGGAAAAATTTAGTCTGGGGGCTCGAGCTTGAGGATGAGAACCCGTCGAAGCATCCTTTTGTGGAGGAGGTGATCTACTTCACCAAGGATGATGCCCGTGGGATCCAGTATCTGCATGATGACGCCAACATGGTCAAGTTGGTAATAAATGACTTTGAGGTAAAGCAAATTCTGGTAAACTCCAGAAGCTTGGCCAAAATCATTTTTCTAAAGGTGTTCGAGTGGATGGAACTTGAGAGGAAGGATCTGCAATTGGCCAACATCCCCTTGGTTGGCTTTAGTGGAGAGGTGGTCCGGCCCCTAGGCCGTGTGAGGGTGCCAATAATGGTGGGCTTGGCATCGAACTCATAACAATTTGATTACTGCTTCTTAGTGGTTGCGACGCCCTCACCTTACAATGCCATTTTGGGCCGACCTATCTTGTATGCCCTCCAAGCAGTGGTGTCGACCTATTATCTGGCGATGAAGTTCCTGACATCGTACAAAGTAGGAGTGGTGTGAGGCGACCAGCTCGAGTCTCGTAAGTGCTATGTGGTCAAGCTAAAGTGCAAGGGAAAGTAGGTCGTTAACATCGACCTAGAGCCGCCCCTAGAGAATGGCAATGAAAGAGCTCGCCCCATGAAGGGCACTGTCCTGGTTCCAGTCTCAGATATCGACCCCGAGAAGATAGTGCAAATCAAAGCTCACCTCATTGAACCATTGCGCTTTGACTTGGTAAGTTTTTTAATTAAAAGTTTAGATGTATTTTCTTAGTCGACAATAGAAATGCCTAGCATAGACCCCTCTATCATAATTCATAAATTAAATGTTGACCCTTTAGTCAGACCAATCCGGTAGAGGAAAGGGAACCTTGCCTAGGAACAATGGAAGATAATAGATGAGGAGGTCGGGAAGCTCCTCGCAATACACTTTGTTAGAGGTCCAATATTTGAGTTGGATAGCCAACCAGAGCTAGTGAGGAAAGCCAATGCCAAGTGACACATATGCGTCGACTACACTGATCTCAATAAAGCCTACACAAAGGACAACTTCTCACTTCCTAAAATTGACCATTTGGCAGATGTGACCTAAGAGTTTGAGTTGTTGAGTTTCCTGGTTGCGTATTCCGACTACAACCAAATCCAGATGGATCCAACTGATGAGGAGAAAACTACCTTTGCAACTGAGATGATCTTGTACTGTTACAAAGTTATGCCCTTTGGTTTAAAAAACACTAGAGCAACTTTCCAGTGCCATGTAAATTTTGTTTTTACCAATTTGATTAGAAATACAACTGAAGCTTATATTGATGATATGGTATTAAAAAATCAAATTTTGAACTCTTTGATTTCCAACCTAAATTGTGTTTTTAATATTTTGAGAAAGTATAACATGAAACTCAACCCGAACAAGTGTGTCTTTGGGGTCACGTTGGACAAGTTCCTTGGGTACATAGAGAACCAATGTGGCATTGAAGCTAACTTGGACAAAATCCAAGCCATCTTAGATATGCAACCACCAAAAACAATAAAATAAGTGCAAAGACTAACAGGTCAGATAGCCGCTCTGAACTAGCTTATGTCTAAATCGACTGAGAAGTGCCTTCTAGTTTTCAAAGCCATAAAGAAAA
This sequence comes from Nelumbo lutea, assembly GCF_056320005.1. Taxonomy (NCBI): domain Eukaryota; kingdom Viridiplantae; phylum Streptophyta; class Magnoliopsida; order Proteales; family Nelumbonaceae; genus Nelumbo; species Nelumbo lutea. The sequence continues at coordinate 120,670,187 of NC_142684.1, forward strand.
ACCAAGACTTTGAGTGGACTGAAGAGTTCCAACTCACGTTTAACGAGCTCAAGAGGTATCTCAATTCTCCACTTATGTTAACTAGGCTGGAACCCGAAGACAAGCTCAAACTCTACCTCTTTGCAAGTGACAAGGTAGTCAGCTCAGTCCTTATTCGAGAAGTAGGCAAGGTGCAATGACCTGTCTACTATGTGATTAAAGTCCTACACACTACAAAGATCAGGTACTCGAACATTGTGAAGCTAGCCTTCTTGTTGGTGCATGCAAGTTGCGACCTTATTTTGAGGACCACATAGTTGTGGTCTTGATGATCGACCCCTTGGGAAAGTCCTTCAGAATTCCAAGGTCTCGGGTAGACTGGTAAAATGGAAAGTCATGCTTAGTGAGTACGATATCCAGTTCAAGCTACACCCAATGATTAAGGCTTGGGTCATGGATGACTTCATTTTCGAGTGTACATTCATCATGCCAACCCTTGAAGTTGTTGAGCTTGTGACCACCTTAGAGGCATCGATGAGTATCGCCTTCGATCCGACTTGGGACGAGGAGCCCTGGATCTTCCATGTGGATGGCTCGTCCAACTAGCAAGGAAGCGGAGCTGGGATGATCCTCTATGGACCTAGCGAGGTGAAGTTGGAGTATGCCCTCTGGTTTGTGTTTCGAGCTTCAAACAATGAAGTTAAATGCAAGGTGCTTATATTCGGGTTGTTCCTAACAAAGGAGGTCAGTGCAAAACACCTAGTCTTCTGCAACGACTCACAACTGTTTTTCAACCAAGTGAATGGGCAATATGAGGCTCGGGAGCCCGCTATATTGGCCTACCTGGATCTGCCAACTTTCATTCTTGGTACATTCAGCAAGTGCCAAGGTTTGAAAACACAGAGGTCGATGCGCTCTCAAAGTTGGTCGATGCAATAGACACTACTAGGAGAATGGTCTACATTGAAGACCTGCTATGATCTAGTATAGAAAGGATGGCGGAAGAGGTCACTCTCATTTTGGCTGTAGAGTCGAGCTGGATGGATCCGCTCGTTGACTATCTGCACCACGAGACCCTACCTACAGAGCATAATGTAGCTCGGAGGGTAGAATGACAATCGGCTCACTATGTAATCATAGGTGTGCAACTATACCAGAGGTCATTCACGCTCCCCTACCTGTGCTGATTGCATTCGACTAAAGCAATCCAGTTGCTGCGTGAGATCCATGAAGGACTCTGTGGAAGTCACCTGGGGGGTAGAGTGCTCACCCAGAAGCGCTTCGGCAAAGCAATTATTGGCCCATGATGAAGGTGGACACAATAGAATTGGTTCGGAAGTGTGACAAGTGCCAGCAGCATGCTAACATACTACACCATCCAACTACCAACCATTCGCATAGTTGGGGATAGATATTCTTGGTCCCTTTCCACCTACAACTAGGCAAAGGTAGTTCTTGGTCATCATGGTTGATTATTTCATGAAATTGGTGGAAGCCGAGCCGTTGGTGTCCATCACAACTCAAAATGTATAGAATTTCTTCTTGAAAAGCATCATATGTAGATTCAGATTGTAAAATGTGTTAATTTAGGAGAGTGAGAAGCAGTTCAAAGACATCAAGTTTCAATATTGGTGCATCAAGATGGGAATCCAATAGAAGTTCACCTCGGTGGCTCACCCCAAGTAAACGGTTAGGCCGAAGTGACAAATAGGGTGATACTCTACAGACTTAAAGCTCAGCTCTCCTGAACTAAAGTTTTGTGGGGGGATGAGCTGCCTTGTGTCTTATGGGCCTACTGAACTACTATCAAGACAATGACCGAGGAAACTCCTTTCAACCTTACATACGGGACTGAGGATGCCATTCCAACTGAGGTTGAGGTGCCAACCTTGTAGCCAAGACGTATGATGAGGAGGCTAACGAGGACAAGCAATAGACTAACTTCGACCTGGTAGAAGAAGCCTGTGACTTGGCCTATATTCGGACCGTAGCATACCAACAACAGGTAGCTCGAGACTATAACGCCCAAGTGACTTGGTACTCAAGAAAGTTATGGTACATGAGCCCAGTGTAAGAAAGCTAGGTCTGAATTGGGAAGGCCCCTATGGAGTTCTCAAAGTGATTGATGAAGGTACATACGAGCTCGAAACGTTCGAATGGAGGCAAGAATCCCGTGCGTGGAACATTGACAACCTAAGGAGGTATTACTTTTAAAGAGTTCAGAAGTTTCGAGTTGCATCTGCCAAAATTACAAAAATCCACTAAGTGTGAAAGTAAGACCACTTGCCCTAGTGACTTGGTCTAGCTGATCGATGAGCACTTTGGCTAAAATGTACACAAGGGGAAACTAAACTGTTCTTAGCTCTAAGGCCCCTATGCCGACCTCAAGACATGTTGGCAATTTGATACCATGACAACATTTTGAATTAGCCAAAATTACGAGTCTAGTCACTTTGGCACCAAGGCGATTCGTGCACCTCAGCAACTTCGGATGCTTTCGAGACATGGCCTATTTTCTAGCAATTAAAAATACACGGCAAGAAGAGGGGCACAATATATATAGAAACTTGATTTCATTTGAAAGAGGCAAAAAAGTCAGACGTCTTGGGGCTCATCTGCATCATCATCCTCCACGGTGACATATGCTCCACCGTCTGCAACGTCACTGACGTCCGCACCGTCACCAATGACATTGACTCGTCGTCCTCCTCCTCGGAATCAGGCTCCTAATTGATCCAATACATCATTTCATTGGTGCATGATGAGGACTTCAATTTACTAAGGTCGAACTCTAGGCATACCGAGGCAATGAGCATCCAATACATCTTGAAGCCCTGACAAAAAGCGTCAGACCCAAACTCCTCCATCTCTTTCAAGAAGTTGGGTGAAGTCTTAAACTCTTCCACTACATGGACCTCAACAACACAAATGTTGTTGAGGAACTTGCATTGCTACTCAGAGAGCTCGGTCTCCTTGTTCCCGAGCTTCTTGGTAATCTTCTCAACCTCCCAAGCCAGGTCCACCTTATGCTCCTGCTCAACCGCAATCTGGCCCTTCAGTTCACCTATGAAATAAACGACCCGCTCAACTCGAGATCTGTACTCTACCACTTCCTCCTCCACAGCCTGTGCCAGAGCCAGGTTACCTTCAGCTTGCCCCAACAAAGAGTGTGTCAAGGGGTTCAACTACAAATATTTAAGGGAAATGAGTCCAAAATGAGGGTCAGAATGAACACGATGGGAAGGTGTTGGTGATCGAACCCTTAGTTGCCTCGACATCGAATGGTGGAAGGTGCTCCTTGGAAACATGAGCGACCTCAGGCTTTGGTGATGTCCTTTCTAGCCGGTCTCCCTCATCCACGATCTCTTGAGCAGCTACCTGAGGTGCCTCTTGGTGAGCCACCTTCCTCTTCTTTCTCTTCATGGCATAAAATAGCTCGGAAGTTGGCACACTTGACATATATTTTGCATAAGAAATTCGAGGGTTAGCCAAACTATAAGAAGAAAAGAAAAGAAAATACCCAAGCTTGAGGTGATGACCTATTCGGAGGACTCTGCCTGGCCTGGATCATCTTCTCCTCTGTTAAGTACCCACTTAGCATTGACGTCCGGTCCACTAGGACCTGCACCCTCGCTTGCAGCCGCTCACTTAGAGTGTCCTCCCCGGAGTCCCTCACTCCCTCTCTCCAGGTCGTCAAGAATAACCACCCACTAGGGTTGTTTACGGGTTGGGTTGGGTTAGTGATAACTTTGCATTTTGATGCCTTAAGGGCCTCAATTCAGGGGTATTTTCGGCCTTAGAATAGTCAAGATGTGCCATTTTCCCAATTAAATGCAATGTTGTGGCCTCTAAGGGTCTCTGTGCAAATTCTGGGGAAAAATAGAAAGTTTTCATGGCTGAAATGCAAATTTTGGGAAGCTGGTGTGAGGTCCAGCTAAGAGAGGGGGTGTTTTTGGGAAAAACTAAAAGCAGGAGGGCACCTCCTAGCTGCTAAACCCAGTTTGGCGCCCATCCTACTGTATTAGCATGCTCCCCGCGCCTTAGCAAACCCTAGGGCACATTTTAACCCATTCTTTTCACTCTTAACAAACCCTAGCCACCCCTAACTGCTAAATCATCACAGTCCATCCCTTCTACTCTCTACCATCCATTCTAGGGCACTATCTTTTCAACATTCTAACCCTAGAAAACACCTAACTTCTAATCTTCACCATTAAGCCTTTAACCATTAAATCTTAGCCTTACATAATATTGGGTGCCTTCTTCTTTTCTTCTCAGCCTTAGGATCACCTTAGAACCATCCTAACCCTTCATTCTAAACCCTAGGGCACCCATATTTTTGATAGAACCCAACTTCCACCCCCTTTTCTCTCTAATTCTAGTTATATCCACCATTCTCTATGAAAAGGACCCTAGGGGCCCTAGAGAAGGGGTCGGTCAATTCACCCAGTTAGCAAGGCTAAGGTTTCTTAAGGAGTTCAAGGGTTGTAGAAGGGGAGGATGCCCAAATCTTGTCAGGAGGGGTTCCTGCAAGCTATTCAACTATTTTGCAACTACTGCCACTGGATCTGAACAACCATTCTTTTCTTTTTTATTATTTTTATTTCTGCAATCTTTTAGATTTAATTCTTGTTTGTTTCTCTGTTTTGCAAATCTGAATTCATTTGTTTCAAGGCTAAGGTGTCTCGAAGGGTTCGAGGGTTGTAGAAAGGATGGATGCCCGGTTCTTGTCAGGAGGGGTTTCTGCAAGCTGTTTGGCCGACCTGCAGCTACCGCTACCGCTACCGCTACCGTTACCGGATCCGGATTCAGGATCATTTTTTTATTTCTTTTATTTCCCTTTTTGATTCCCATACTTTATTAAATTCTGATTTTTAATTATTGTCTTATTTTCTGCCATTCCTGATTGCATTCTCATGTCCATATCTAAGTATATATTAATTTTTCAATTTCTTCCCTGTGGATACGACCCGTTCTCACCCATTTACTACACTAGTTGTTGTTTGGGAAAAGAAAAAAAATTACAAATAATTGAACTGGTGTTCTGAAGTGGTTAACAACACACTTTCGGACACACCAAAGTTTTGGCGCCGTTGCCGGGGAAGCACGAAGAAAATTTTTTATTTTCTTTATCCGGATCTATTTCATTATTTTTTCTTTTTCTTTATTACTTGATCCGTTATCTTAGTTTAATTCTTGTTTTTCTTTGATTCCGCAGTATGGAATAGCGAAAGGTGGGGTATTAGAGCATTGCGGGATGGAAGAGAAGAGAAGAAAAATTGGATTGCGTTTCAGGTGTAGTCGTTCCATTTTACTTTTGATTAAATTTTTAATTAATTTTTTTAGATCCGATTTATTTACTTTTTTTAGTATTATTTTTCTTCCATTTTGTTTCTAGATCTATTCTTCTTTCTTTATATTAATTTCTTGTTCGATTTTTTTGCATTATTAGGTTTGTGTTTTTCTTTTATTCAGATTCAAAAAAAATCGTTTATTTTATTTTTTGCAGCATAATTTTATTTTGTTTATTTTATTTTATGTTATTTTATTTTTGATTTAAATTTTAGATTTATTTATTTTTCTTTTATTTCAGATAAAAAAAATAAAAAACAAAAAATATAAATAAATAAATTCGTTTATTTTATTTTATTTATTTTTGTAGCATATTTTTCTTTTATTAATTTCTAGATTTGTGTTTTTCTTTCATTAAAAAAAATGAAAAAAATATAAATAAAAAATTTCAGCATATTTTTTCTTTTTTATATTTTATTTTTGGTTTAATTTTTTTATATTTGTATTTTTTTCTTTTATATTATCTATTTATTGCATAATTTTCTTTTTGATCATTTTACTTTTAGTTTAATTTTTAGATTATCAGTTAGTTTGTTAGAATTTATTTTTGGTAGTTAATTCTATTTAGCACAATTAATTGTTTTTTTATTTTCTATTTGTAATTATTATTTGTTGCTTTATTTAATTTCTTTTCTTTTAGTTATTTAAGTGAATAGTTAATCGTTAAATAAGAAATTGTTTAAATTTTTGAATTTGAGTTTAAATTTTGAATTTGAGTTTAGATTTAAATTTTAATTTTAATTCAAATCTGATTTTGAATTTAAATTTGAATTTGAATTTCAAATTTCGAAATTTAAATTTAAAATTTTGAATTTATAAAAAAATTAAAAAAATAAAAAAAGTGAAAAGAATGTTAAAAAGTAATTAATATTTTAAAAGTTTTGCATTTGCATTCCATCATCTAGGATTTGATATGTTCTAGAGCATGCATGATATAGGATTATTTAATTGTTGAAATTATTTTGTTAGTTATGAATGTGCTAGGTTTCTTTTTATTTTAATTGCTTCTTGTGCTTAGTTTATTTTATTCTTTTTTGTTGTATTGTTGAATTGTATTTAGAGATAATTGTGCATGCATAGCAATTAGTTGCATTTTTTTGTTTATTTTGTTTCTTTCCGTTAATCCATTCTAATGGCATCCAACTTAAATAAGATAAGGTGGGGATTTCATCACCCTTCCTTGGCCCAAAAGAATCAACACCCTTCACGTGCGGTTCACCCTTACCCTAATTTAAAATTTGGATAGCAAGATCCTTTAGGGAAGCTTCACACTTGGTTCAAAGTTGTGCTGAATTTTAGGAAAGCTTGTAATTACTTTCCATAATCGGCGGTTGGTGTCTAAGGAAAGAGGTTAAACAGCTACGCCTAAGCGGGTTTGTAGTTACTTAATTAGGTCCTTGTGAAATCAAGGGGAGCCTCCCGCATCCCCACCTCTTACCTAGCTAACCAAAGGAAGTGGTGTAATTCCAAGTGAACCTAAGAGGATTCACATTGGTTGAACCATTAGTTTAGGAAACCCTAGGTCAGCCCCTAGGTCATGTGGTTGATTTGCTTGCATTTTTTTTTTTAAATTTAAAACTTCAAATTTGAATTTAAATTTCAAAATCTAAATTTGAATTTAAATTAAAAAAAAATTAAATTTCAAATTAAAAAAATTAAATTTTAAATTAAAAAAAATAAATTTCAAATTAAAAAAAATAATTTGAATTTAAATTTCAGGAATTTAAATTTCAAAATCTAAATTTGAATTTAAATTTTAAATTTCAAATAAAAAAACATCAAAGTAAAAAAAAAAGAACTAAAAGTAAAAAAAATTAAATTTGAGTTTAAATTACAGAATTTAAATTTCAAAATATAAATTTGAAATTTAAATTCAAAATTTAAATTTAAATTTCAAATTTCAAAAAAAAAAAGAAGAAGAGAAAGGGGGTTAAAACAAAATAAAAGAAAATGAATTCAATGGCTGGAATTTGTGGAATGAGAAACTACTTCCAACCTGAGCCACAGATTGATTGGAACAACGTATCTCGACAATTACACAAGATTAATGGTATGGCCCAAAGACTTGACGAAGTCCTTGCACGTCGTCAACAAAGTGGCCCATACCCAACCTTGTCATCCTATCCATCATGTTCCATCTTTCTAAGCCCGACCCATCGTGTTAGCTAGTGCCCTATGGCGGGCCCATGTCAACCAGTCAATCCAAATCAAGTATATATGGCAATTTCAGAGGCCATAAGTACAGAACCAATTCTAGCAGATGTACCCTAGGAATCAACTGCTCAAGTTTATCAAGCTTACCCACAACCTCCTCAAACCCATACAGCCAAATAGGATAGCTGGCGAAAGCCAAGGCGAGGAGAGAAGTAGGGTAACCATCGAGTCAACCGGTTGCGAACCCTAAAAATTAGTCATCGGGTTTTCCTCCACAGCAGATTCAACCACCTTCTAGAACCCTGAGCTTGAAAATACCAAGGCCATTATAACCTTAAGGAGTGGGAGGATTTTAGAGGACCCGTGTGAGGAAAAGAGAATTAATGAAGAAGAAAAGGAGCAAGAAAATCATAAGTTAGGGGAAAAAGAAAAAGGAAAGAAAATCTAGAGCCTATAGTAAACCAACTCATAGTTCCCTTTCCAACTATACTCACAGTCGGGCCGGTGCGAAAGAACAAAAAGACTCGCAACGAGGAGAGCAAGGAAGTCCATATTAACTTCCCTCTCCTCGATGCGATCTAACATACCCTGACCTATGCCAAGTTCTCGAAAGAGCTATGTACTCAAATGATGGAGCCATGACCGGCCCCACAAAAAAGTGATGCTCTGGGCAAATGTTAGTGTGGCTCTTATAAACCAACTTCCCCAGAAACTGAAAGAACCGGATGCTCCTCTCATGAACTGTGTCATCTCTAGAATCACCTTCGAGTAGGCCCTATTGGATCTTGGGGCCAGTATAAATTTGCTTTCATCTATTTATAATAGGTTTAGGATCAACGAGTTAAAACCTACTTCGATAATTCTACAATTCACTTTTTGGTCGGTCAAGACTCCTCGAAGTGCTATCGAGGACATCATTGTTTGGGTAGAGGGTTGTCATTTTCCATTGGATTTTATCATCCTAGACATGCCCCCAACCGAGGAACTGAACCATATCTTGATAATCTTAAGATGTCCGTTTTTAGTAGCGGCCAACACAAACACCAATTGTAAATCGGGAGAAATAGACATTTCATTTGGAAAGCAGAAAGCCCCATTAAATACTTTTAGTGCCTCTAAGCATCCAAACCTAGGGGAGGCAACCCAACGTAATTTTTAGTTATTCTTCTTTTAGGATTTGAGCTTTTTCTTTTCTTGATTTGAGACCAGGTGGCAGACCTTGAACCCCTCAGGAAAACCTATTAATTGTTCCCTTTGGCCCAAGCCCTTTTTACATCAGTCTAGTTATGCCAATGGGGACAATGACATTTAAGTTGGGGGTGAGGAAAGAGAGAGAAATTTATATATATATATATATATATATATATATATATATATATATATATTGAAAAAAAAATTGAAAAGCTAAACCTTTAAATATGTAGAATTAAAATTTCATTGAAAATTTAAAAATTTTTTCCATTAAAAGAGATTCCCAAATAGAAAAAGTTGAGGAAACTGATAAATGAATATTGAATTCTATAGAAATTGGTAACAAGTGATAGAAGTCAAAAATTGGTCTTATTTGAATATTGTCGAAACCGTTTAGAAATTTGAATATACTCCCAAGTTTGCCCCTACCAAGATAAGAAGATAGAGATTGAAAAATTAGACAAAAATTCTTCAAAATTGTTAGAGACAGTGGACTACCCTGAATTGTGCTTCTGCAAAAAAAAAAAAAAAAAAACAAAAAAGCAAAAAAAAAAACAGAGAGAGAGAGAGAGAGAGAGAGAGAATAAAAGGTCAATGAACACCCTAGACTTAGTAACCAGGTCTCTTCACCTATGTCAAGTGTCAAGATTTGCATCAAACAGAAAAGGGAATGCCAAAGACACTCACCTAACACTTAGTAACTGAGTCTCTTCACCTAAGGCAAGTGTTAAGATTCACGTCAAACGGTGGAAGATGGTAATAAAAAAAAGTGTGCAAAACAAGTTTAGGGGTAAAAATCCACTGTAAAAAATGATAAGAACAATACATGTCTGATTTTAAGAATCAATCTCAACTTATCAAGACAGTTTACAAATGGAATGGTAAATAAGATTTTTAGGCCAAGTTTTTGTAATATTCAAAACATAGCGGATTTACCCCTAAAACCCAATACCAATCTATATAGAGTTTGAGAATGCTGTAATCAGGATGTTTGACTAATTCTGTTAGGGAGGATCTTGAGATGGGAAAGATCTCTATGATCAGTATAATTTTAAGGCTGCATTGCTAAGGGACAAGCAATGTTTAAGTTGGGGGGTGTGATAACTTTGCATTTTGATGCCTTAAGGGCCTCAATTCAGGGGTATTTTTAGCATTTGAATAGTCAAGATGTGCCATTTTCCTAGTTAAATGCAATGTTGTGGCCTCTAAGGGTCTCTGTGCAAATTTTGGGAAAAACTAGGAAGTTTTCATGGTTGAAATGCAGATTTTGGAAAGTTGGTGTGAAGTCCAACTGAGAGAGAGGGTGTTTTTGTGAATAAAATGAAAGCAGGAGGGTGCCTCTTAGCTGCTAAACCCAGTTTGGCACCCCTAACTGCCAAATCCTCATCTTCCATCATTTTTAATCTCCACTATCCATTGTAGGGCACTCTCTTTTTAGCATTCTAACCCTAGGAGCCACCTAACTTCTAATTTTCACCATTCAGCCTTTAGCCATTGAATCTCAACCTTACATAATATTGGGTGTCTTCTCCTTTTCTTCCCAACCTTAGGATCATCCTAGAACCATCCTAATCCTTTATTCTAAACCATAGGGCACCCATATTTTTGCTAAAACCCAACTTCTACTCCCCTCTTTCTCTCTAATTCTAATTATATCTACCATTCTCTATAAAAATGACCTCAACTGGAGAAGGGGTTGGCCAATTCACTCAGTTAACAAAGCTAAGGTTTCTTGAGGAGTTCAAGGGTTGTAGAAGGGGAGGACGCCCAGACCTTGTCAGGAGGGGTTCCTGCAAGCTGTTCAACCATTCTGCAACTACCGCCATTGGATCTAATCAACTATTCTTTTCTTTTCTATTATTTTTATTTCGACAATCTTTTAGATTTAATTCTTATCCGTTTCTCTATTTTGCAGATTTGAATTCATTCGGTTCAAGGCTAAGGTGTCTCGAGGGGTTCGATGATTGTAAAAAGGACGGACGCTCGGTTCTTGTCAGGAGGGGTTTCTGCAAGTTGTCTGGCCGATTTGTAGTTACCGCTACCGGATCTAGATTCTGGATCATTTTTTTATTTCTTTTATTTCTCTTGTTGATTCCCATACTTTATTTAATTCTGAATTTTATTTATTGTCTTATTTAAATTTGAAACATTTAATTTCAGCAGTAATAGATTTTATTTTCATATTTTCTGCCATTCCCGATTGCATTCTCTTGTCCAGATCTAAGTATATATTAATTTTTCACTTGCTTCCCTATGGATACGACTCGTTCTTACCCATTTACTATGTTAGTAGTTGTTTGAGAAACGAAAAAATTTACAAATAATTAAACTGGTGCTCCGAAGTGGTTAACGACGAGCTTTCGGACACACCAATCAGTTTAATAGTTTCTTTTTTCAACTGAACAGACCTGGTCAGGTTACTTAAAGAACAAACTGAAACCAACCTGCCATTAAGAAAAACTGATCCAAACATGAAGGGTCGGCTTGGCTGCTAAAACAACTCTCCCAATTTGGCTGATGATTCAGCTACAACCTACAATAAAATTAGCAATCTAGCAAAATCTCTCCCAATTTGGCTACTAAAAAAGCTTAAGCCTATAACTGAAGTTACTAAACATCATTTCATCCATAAATTGAACTGAACATCACTAATAAAGCTTAGACTGAACATCACTAATAAAGCCATCTTAGCTTCTAATAAAGCTTAAACTTATAACAGAACATCATTTCAGCCATAAACTTAACTAAAATCACTAATAATAAAGCTTAAACTTGTAACTGAACATCACTAATAAACCCTTCTTGGCTTCTAAAAAAAATTATAGTTACAATAAAACTTAAACTTGTAACTGAACATCACTAACTTTTGGACTTAATAACAATTATAGTGTAAAAATGTCATAAATTGAACATCGTTTCAACCATCGAATGATAAAATTTAAATAAAAAATTAATGACAAAAGTTGTTCATTAATCACTAATCCAAAATTTATGGCAGCCATTCAAAAACTAGGTGGCCTAATGAACTTTGGAACTTCATGTTTAAAGAAGAAATGCTGCCCTGCCAATTACTTAATTGTTAAGAAACAAACAAGAAAATTTTGTTTTAGATCGTCACATTATTTGGAAAATGAAAATTTAAATTGTACAAAAAATAATTACACTTGTAAAGATTATTAAGACTTACCAAAACATCATTTGTCATCACTTAATTACACATGTTTCGTTGTTCCTGAGAATTCTAAAACAAAGAAACAAATATTAGTATATAATCTAAAAAATTATATAAGTTATAAATAATATCATGAAATAAGGTTTATTCATAAGATCACAAATATTACCTAATGCAATATCTTCATATTTTTCCACTTCATTCATAGCTTCTCGAACATCAAATGGGATTGGTTTGCATTGTAACCAATTTTGGCCACATATAAGAGCTTCTACCATTGAATGCCAACCAATGGTAATTCAGCCCACTTGTGTTGAATGCCAATTCAGAAACAACTATAGAAATTGGCATGGCCAAGACATCTCTTGCTATTTGAGAAAGTATATGATACTTTTGAGAATTCATTTTCCACTAAATCAAAATGTCAAATGAATCACTTGGCTTTTCATAATTCTTTAAAAATACCTTGCGACCTTAGATTTACTTTCTAAACTTTCTTTACTCTCTAGGTGTTTTGCAAATTTAGATGCTACGAATCTCCATGTATCTTCTTCATTATCATCAAAATCCATCTCATTAGAAACTTTACTTGAACTTGATGTTTCTTATCCAGCATCAAAATTTGAATTCCATTCATGGTCATGATAATGGTAATATAATCAATTAAGAATTGCCTCTACTCTCTCGGTCATCTCTCTTTGACCTAAACAAAACTTCACATATTTTAATTTGTAACAAGGATAAAAAACAATGGCAACATATAACAAGAAATTCAGATTTTCAAGGTTCTTTCAATATTTATCAAACTTTCATTTCATATGCTCTGCCATAGAACTCAAGAGACTGTCTCAACTTCTAAACAAACGAACCTAGTTTGCAATGCCACGAGTTCATGAAAAAATGCATTCGATGTGACATAAGGAGATCCCCAAAACCACAATGTTGTATTATAGAAAAGCTTTAGGAACTTCACAAAACATTTAGCGTTGTCCCAATCATCATAATTAGGAAGCTCAATATGCTTATTCCCTCTCCTTTTTCCTCTCTTATTCCCACCTCCACTCTCCTAATTTTCACCATCATTACCACCTTCAAAGTATAAGAGATATCTTGGGTCATCCTCACCTAATCAGTCAAAAGCTCTTTCAAATCTTTCAATAACTTCCAACATCAAATATGTAGAATTCCACCTAGTCTCAACATCAGGGCATACAATATTCTTATTTTCTATTTTCTCATTCTCTACACACCTGAAACCTAGATGGAGATGATCTCACATAACTTACTGTATTTTGGATTTTGAGAATAGACTTACTGCATTTTGGATTTTGAGAATAGACTCATGTAAGTCTTCCGATCCTTCTTTCACTATCAAACTCACAATATAAGCATAACATCATTAATGCATGAATTCATGTTCTAAGACGGTGCCTTTCCAATCCCTAGTTCTTTTTAAATATCTAATTACATCATCATTAGAACTTGCATTATCAATAGTAATTATAAAAATTCCATCAATGCCCCACTCTAGCAAATACTCTTCAATAGTCTTACCAATTATTTCTCCCTTGTGATTAGGAACTTGACAAAAGTTTAAGATGTTTTTTGTTCAAGTTTCATTCACTATCAACCCAATGTGCAGTCAAGCACATATATTTTAAAATTTGGATTGATGACCAAGTATCAGTGGTAAGACATATACGTTGATTTTCCATCACTTTTTGTAGTTTCATCTTTTCCTCAAGAAAAATTTTCATGCAATCTTTAGAAAGTGTGATATGGGATGGGACTATAAATTTAGGTTGCGAAGCCCAAGAGTAGTTCTTAGATCCTTTCCCTCCACAATCCTAAAATGTAATTCATCAATTATAACCATTTTAGCAAGTTCCTTTCTATCTTCCTCAACACTAAAGGTCATTGCTTTGAACTTACCAGTAGTGAGACCATCTTCTCCTCCCTCATTTTTAGGCTCAAAAGATAATGTATTTTGTCTTTTGTCAACCCTATAAGGATATTTCATGCACTATTGCTGCAAATGACTCTACATGTTACTAGTGCCATGATTTTTTGTGTCACTTGTGTAGTCTTTTGCATGATAGTTACATGCAACCCTAGGTTCATCCTTATCCTCAATTTTAGTAACATGATTCCAAATTTCCAATTTTAATCTAGAACCATGCCTTTTGTTTTTCTTAGTGGGCTATGTCTTAGTAATTTTACGAGGAGTAAGGGGATTTTTTACCAGATTTGCAGCTTTAGAATCTTGTTGCTTTGAGTTCACTGCTACTGGATCTTCAACTTCATCAACTCCATACACATTTTCTTTTAGCAACCATCTGAAAATAAAATACCATTATAAACTTATAATGATTTTGAGTTTCTCAAGATGAACATCCCTAATGAAACAATTTAAGAAAAAAGCAACTAATTGGTTTTAATCAGAAAACTATATATGTTATTTTTTATCTAACATTAATAAAACTGAAAATATGTCTTAGAATATGAAAATTTTGGAAATATATTTAAAACTGATATATATATATATATATATATATATATATATATATTGGTTTTTAAATATATGCATTTCTGAAATATATATTTCTGCTTTAAATATATATAATATATACTTCTGATTTATTTTAGTGAGAATATATTTTTTTGGAAATACATTTAAAACTGAAATGTACATTTCAGAAATATATATATATATATATATATATATATATATATATATATATATATATGTGATATATTTCAGATTCTGATATTTAGAATATATATTTTGGAAATACACTTAAAACTAAAATATATAAAAATATATAGTTTTTGTGCAAATTATGAAATTAATATAAATATCTACTATGAAAGTATATTTAAAACTGATATATATATATTCTGATATGTTTGTATATATATTTTGGCTTAAATATATACATTTCCAAAATATATATTTCGGAAATATACATATTATATGTCATATTTAAGAATATATTTTTTCATATATATATTTATCATTTAAAACTGAAATATCTATATCTAAATAATTAAATATCTATCTATCTATCTATCTATCTATATATCTATCTATATATATATATATATATATTTAAGTTTACTTCTTTTTAGTTTTTATGCAAAACCAAAATATCTTAAATATAAAATATATATTTAAATTAAAACTTAAAAATATATTTATATAGGTTAGGTTTTTCATACAAAACTTGCATTTTTTGTGCAAATATATCATAAATAACCGGATTTTTTCAAAGCTTAAACAAAACACAAATAAAATATATTAACTTTTAATGTGCATTAAATTTTTAAAAGTATTAAATAAAAAATACTATTCTATGAATGTGATGCTTGAGTCTGGAGAAGTTGAGACTTGGGAGTTGAGAAGATGGGAGACTTGTAGTTGTAATGGTGGTGAAAAGCCAAATGATGTAGAAAATCTTGAGTTCTTGAGGATGAGGAGGTGAATCGGGAAAGGATGAAGATTGAAATTTGGAAGAAGAGAAAAATCAGGATTCAAAACTCTAGTCTAGGACTCCTCTTTGCCTATTTGGTGTAAAGCATACCTTAAATAGTAGAACCTCTCTTTTACTCTTTCCAAAAATGTAAGAAGCCAACTAGCCAAGACTCTCCAACTCTCCAACGTGCCCACTCTCCAAGACTCCTATCAAATGGAAAATTTTCTAAGTTTGGCAAGTTTAAAGGTGTAGGGATCTTTCTTGCAATGCTTGCCAATCCCAAAATGGTTTTTGAAATTGACAAAAATTGTGCCTTTTCCTTCCATGTAACTAATGCTTTATTTTATTGTTCTCTAATGTTAAAAATAAGTAACTAACTAGAAAGAAGAAACTAGGATAGGGATCACCTAGTAACTAAATAACTCGGTTTGGTTCGGTTCAATTTTGATTTTCACACATGAACATTGAAACCGAACCAAACTATCGATTTATCCCTCTTCACAGCTTGAAACCAACCGGTGGTGAAGGAAAACTGACTAAATTGGGTTGGGTTGGGCCAGGTCAGTCGGTTTGGTCAATTTGGCATTATTTGTGAACAACCCTACCACCCACCATTTAGGTCAAGAAACAAATGCTTCCTCTTCTAGGCTAGCACCTTGGAGGGGAAGTCGTTCAATAGTTTGCACCTAGGTTGGTAGGACAGGTAATAACTATAAATCCTAGGAGTGCTCGAAGGATTTTTTTTTTTTATGTGGCACAGGCCAATGAAGGTCTTAACATCTAAGGGGAAGCCGTCGTGGTGACAAAATGAAATAGTGCCTACAAAAGTCCTAATGGATTTAGGGTGGATCTTATCTAAACTAATGTTGTAATAGTTTAGCACCTCGAGGATCATCCGAAGAAGGGGAAACCAAAGACCTGCTTTTAGGAACTCCTCGAAGACAACTGTATCATCATCCCTGTGCTCCCACGGGTACCCCTCAAGAGGAAGAAAGTAGCCGAACTCATTTGGAATCCTATACTGGGCAGTGAGCTTGTACGCTTTATTAGCAGAAAGCTCAGAGGAACCGAACTGGTTAGGTGCCCTAACCCTACGTGAAGATGAGGCCCTCTTGTGTAAACAATGTAGGTCCTGAGCCGAGGTTCCCTCCTCGGCTTGGAAGGATTGATGTCCCTCTTCTTTGGACTCACTACTAGAAGACATTATGAATGAAAATGAAGGTAAGGGAAATGACTCACCTAAGAAGAGTGGGCTGACCTCGCCGACAAGACCGAGCACCCCAATAACGCTGAGCTCCGCGATCTCACCATAAAACTCCAAAGACAGGGATGAGGAAAATGGGACCCCGAGGATCCTACTTATAGGCAAGTGACTAAACTATGAATGGTTGAGATTAGATGGATCCAACAGTTTGTTGGGATACAATAGTTCGTATTCCGAGGAGAAATCAGTTTAGCGTGTTTTTGACATCCATATGATCTAATAGTTATGTGGCATCCGCATGCCCCTGGTATGCTACCTTGGTTAGACCAAATCATCCCGGATTATGACTACTCCCTAGTCAGGCCGACCAGCCCGGACTTGGGAGTGGGGGGCAATTGATGAGGGGCAATTTGGTCCTCCAAATAGTATTATGACACCTGGACACCTGGCATCTCAGGACAGCTAGACAACACCTCAACACCACACAAGTAGGCCACTTCGGGCATATTGCAACCTTGGAACTACCCTGGTAGGCCGAACTGCGAACAGCTAGTCGGAACCTCAAGTCGGTGTAAGAGGTGAGCTTCTTCCACTTAACCTTCTTGGCCCTGACAAGACATCACATCGGCATACGAGGCAACTCACTTCTGCCGATCTAACCTGAAGTTCAGCTAGCGACCTACCAGTCAACCTCCTTATTATCTCCCACACCCCTGAGATCACAATGCCACGTCAGAAGGGTCGGTTCTCACCATGCTCATCTCGGGCGAGACTAGATAAGCATCATACTTTTACATGGATTCCATCTTCAGACGTGAAACTGACTTTGACCCACATGGGCCAATGATCTCGAACACGGTTCGTGAGGCTCACGGAATCTAGCCTATATAAAGGCCTCACCTCCATCCTTTGAAGGTACATGCGCAACTAAGCTCACAAGCTCCCTAGCTCTCTCAATTCTCCAATTCACTAACTTAAGCATTAGAGTGCCCACCCTGGATAAAGCAACCCAAATACTCTGATACTGTCTTTTGCAGCTAAAACAGGCAACCTCATCAACTTGACCACTGAGTTGTCCGCCAGTAAGGAGCTATCAGATTGCGCATCATCACACAACTTCAAATCAAGGACTCATCTATTTTTTGTGATGCGACTAATATAGTAAATAGTTTAAATAGCTAGGAGGATGTTCATTGGCATGTCAAGGATATGCAAGAAATAGTTCTGAAACTTATCTCCTTTTTTGATCATATATGTATTAAGTCTTGATGGTGCACGACTTGGAAGCTCCTAGCTAGAAGATTACCTAGACACTACTCCTGTAGCAAGATGGACCAAGTTGCAAGACAAAGGATCAGAGAACCCAGGGTGGCTAACTCGATGAGGTCACTCCAATGCTGAAGTTAGTATTGTACTCCGGTTGCAAAATAAAAGCTTGAATTCAAGCAATCGTGCGTACCTGAGTCTTGGGGGTTGATGCCCTTGTATAGCTAGGCTGTCGTGGGTTTCACGAAATGCTTCCAGAATCCTCGGCCCATGAGGTAAGGATTTGTTCCTCTTTGGAAGGAGGGTAACGTACTAGTTAATGAGGTGTATCATTTCCCTTTGATTGAGGTGGGGCGAGGATAAGGCCTATAGTTGCGCGGTGTGATCTCGAGAAGTTCAGAGACAATTGGCAAGCTTCTAGGTTCGGTTATGTGGCACCTTGACGTATGTGGGTACCGAGGTGCTCCAGCTCCAAAGTAACCGAGCACCTGAGGTCCCACAATTTGCTGATGTGGCACCACATGATTTGTCGTATGGTTGGTAGGCAACGTCCATGTGTCCTTTACTTATTAGGTTGGGCCAAATCACCCCTCATCAATTGCCCCCCCCCCCCACTCCTTGTGCCAGAGGTCCTAATTTGGCACGGGGAGTTCATGGCCAGCCTAGATGGATTTAGCACGACTTCCAAGCGGTTCGGAGGGTGGATCTTCGGTCGGACCTTCATGACCTGTTTGGCTTGACTAGGGAATACCCCAGATTGCATACTGGGTACGACGGATGCCACACCATCTATAAACTCTGCAGACGTCAAATCGCGCGCTCAACCAATTCCGATCTTGGATGGTGTGCAGCCAGTTTTCATAGGGGTCGTCGAATCGTATAGATCTGAACCGTTGAGTCCCGGTCATGGTGGCTATAAATAAGGGCGAGAAGGGCCCATTTTTCTCACCATATATTGTGTGCTCGAGTTTGTTGAGGTCGCACTTCAGTCTTCCAGATCGGTGTTAGTTGCCTTTGCATATAAGGTCGTTTTGCTTCCTTTGGTCTTCTTGATGAGTTTGTCTTTCTTTGTTTCCATTTCCTATTGTCTTTTTCCTCTACTTCGATATGTCTAGTATTAGCTTAGGTAGTCTTTTTGACGGGAGTGAAGAGTCCGCTAGGGCCGAGGTGGGCACCTTGACGCAGGTTGTAGAGTCTCACCCTACCAAGGTGAATGCCTCAGTGTGGGGTTTGGACTCCAACCTGTCCAAGGTAGACTCACCTCAATGGGAGCGCGAGGCTTCAGGCAAGAGGGCCTCCACTTCATGTTAGGGCCGGGGACCAGATAGCTTCGGTCCTTCCATAATGATGGCTAACAGACTCCTATCTTTGGTAGCTTAGTACAACCTGCCTGAGAACCTTGTATACAATATCCCCTTAGGAAGGTTTCCTTGGGACCATGGTCACGATGAGATCGTGGTGTTCGAGGAACAGCTCATATCTAGGAAGAGAAGCTCCTACAAGCTGGGTTAAGTCCTCTTGGTAGGTCGCCATTTTGGTGCACGCACTTGTTTTCTTTTTTGCAGCTTGTCTTAATCTTGTGACCAATCTGTTCTTACCTTTTGTAGGAGCCATGGCCGATATCCCTGCTACCGAGCTCTTCGAAAGCACGGAGAGTGGGAAGAAGAGGAAGGTCTCAAAGAAGGCCCATCCCCATAAAGCCTCCACCACATCCAACGTCGACATCGCCGCCACCGAGCATCCTCTCGTTATTGACTTGGTTGAGGAAGTCCAAGGTAGGGCTTCTCCACCTCACCTACCCGAGGAGGCTTCAGTGTCTGAGCCCCATCCCACTTAGGCGGCCACCCCTTTGGGGGATGTCCCTCCCGAACTCGAAGCATTTTGACCCTGAAGCTTGGTCTCCTCAAGAGTAAGGATACGGTCTTCACTGAGGAGGTTGTGCAATGGGCCAATCTACCGGCGGCTCAGCTCGAGGCCAAAGTAGCTACTCACTATATGGTGGTACGTATCTGATCCTTGGATGGGCTCCCTACCACTCTTTCTTGGTACTTAGATTTTGTTTCTTCCTTGGTAGGTGAACTCTACAATTCACGTTCTAGCTTGCCAATCCGAGGTGCATCTGAAGCGGGCCCTACAGGCTGAAGAATCCTCCAGGAGCATTCAACGCGAACTATACCTAGCTCGTGGTGAAATTTATAAGTTGGAGAAGGATGCGTGAGCTCAAAAGGAGCTGTTCATGCTATTAATGAAGGATAAGAAGAAGCTCAAGGAGGAAAGATAGGCTTTCTAGAGGGAGAAGGAGAACCTCGAAGAGCTTATGAAGGAGCGCACAGAGATCTTCGACGATGCGATCAAGGATGCCAAGGTTCAAGCTGTCGAGTAGTATAAGTCTTCGGAGGACTGGTGCAGTGGCCTATCACAAGGGCTTCAAGCTCAGCAGGTGGCTGACACGGCATGAGTTCCCCAAGCTCGACCTCAGCGCTATCACCACGTCTAGAGTCACCAAGGAGATGGCCGGGGAGGATGCCAAGGACCCGGACTCCGAGGAGGAGAGTGATGACGACCTCCTCGATGAAGAGACAACGGAGGAGGGAGATGGAGACGATGTTGCCAACAATTATATGGAGACCAACTAGCCTGTCGAAGTTACTATTGGGGACGAGGAGCCCCATATCAACTGATGTTTATTTGCCTCTTTTCTTGGACCCTCCGTACATATATGATGTCTCGAGCCTCCAAGCTCGGTTGAGTAGATGTAGCTCTTCTTCTTCTTTTTTTTTGCATGTACTTCGAAATCTCTTTCATTAATACAATGTAGTAGTTTCGAAATTCCTTGTTGTGCAAAATTTTTCTAAGTGTGGATCACTCCCAAAGTGCCAAGTTGACGAGCTAGGTCCGAGTAGGGATAACCCGATTTGAATGTACACCGAAGTGAACAGACACTATAGGATATATACCTGACCTGTATGCACACGAGCTACTTGTTTTTCCATGCCGAAACGACTGGGTTCTTGGTTACCTATGTCGAAGCGACTATGTCTTAGGTTGCCTATGCCGAAGCGACTACATCTTAGGTTGCCCATGTCGAATAGGCGACTGGGTCTTAGCACGCCTATGCTGAGGAGGTGACTAGGACTTATCTACCCATGCCGAAGAGGTGAATAGGACTTATATTGTGCTGAGATTAAATTGACACCATAGCCCTTAGGCTCTGGGAATGATTCACCGTCCTCTCTCCATCTCGACGTCCTTTTGACCAACTCAGTGATCTTGTGGACTTAGAAAATTTTTTAGTCGAACTGGAGTCGCGAGCTCATAGATAGTACCTCCTCAAGTTGTCAATGTTCCAAGCTCGAGGTACATGTTTCCCTTCCATAGTCTCGAGCTCGTATGTGCCCTTCTTGAACACTCGTCTCACCCAGTTTGGACCCTCCCAGTTCAGTCCGAGCTTACCCACATCGGGCTCAGGTATCATTACCTTGCAGAGCACCAAATCACCAACTTGAAACTATCCCCTTCTAACACGGGCATTGTAGTACCGAGCTACCCGCTGTTAGTAGGCCGTGGTCCAAATTTAGGCTAGGTCGCGTACTTCTTCGATCAGCTCTAAGTTGGTCTAGAGCTCATTGTTGTTTTCCTCTTTGTCATATGCTTCGAGCTACAACGTTGGTATTTTGATTTCTGTCAAAATCACTGTCTCCATTTCATATGTCAGGTTGAAGGGGGTTTCACCAGTTGCAGTCTTGATGGTTGTCCTATAGGCCCAAAGGACACTGGGCAGCTCATCCACCCATAACCCTTTAGCTTGCGCTAAGCGAGCTTTTAGTCTACGAAGTATAGCCCTGTTCGTCACTTCAGTCTGTCCATTCACCTGTGGGTGTGCCATCGAAGTGAAGTTTTGCTAAATCCCCATCTCGACATACCAGTTTTGGAATTTGATGTCTTCAAACTGCTTTTCGTTGTTCGAGATCAGTACTTTGGGTAGTCTGAAAAGACACACAATGTTCTTCTAGAAGAAGTTTTACACGTTCTGAGCTGTAATATTCACCAACGGCTCAACCTCCACCCACTTTGTGAAGTAGCCTACCGCTACGACCAAGAATTATCTATGCCCGATTGCCGGTGGAAATGGTCCGAGGATGTCAATCCTCCAATCCACGAAGGGCCATGGGCTGGTCAGGTACTTTAGATCGGTAGCAGGTTGATGGAGGATGTTGGCGTGCCTTTGACATTTGTCACATTTCTTAACGATCTAGAGTGCATCTGCCTTCATGGTGGGTCAGTATTAGCTCTGTCTAAGTGCTTGTTGGGCAACCGCTCTGCCCCCCAAGTGTCCTCTGCATAGTCCTTCATGGATGTCGTGAAGTACTAATTCAACTTCTGAAGGTCGCAAACAACATAGGTAGGGGAGTGTAAAGGATCCCTATACAGTCATCCATTGATAAGGACATACCAAGTTGACTGACGCTCTACCCTCCGAGTTGCATTGCGTTCTCCTGGTAGGGTACCGTGGAGCAAATAATCAACGAACGGGTCAATCCAGCTTAGTTTTGCTTGCAACAGAGGAGCACCTCTTCTGCCCCCCTGAGGATCCTGGGCTGAGGTAGGTCTTCTATGTATACAATCCACATTGTGTTGTTGCTAGTGCTTGCTAAATGTGATAGGGAATCAGCCTCAACATATTCGGACCTCAGAATCTGCCTGATGAGTAGGATTTCCCTAACCTCAGTGAGGTAAGCTGCCATGGTTGAATCACGAGCTTCATAGTCATCATTGACATGGTTAACTACTAGTTGAGAGTCACTGCATGTGACGAGGTGTTTTATAGCCATTTATTTTGCTAGACTTATCCCGACAATCAATGCCTCATACTTCGCTTCATTGTATGATGCCTTGGATCCGAACCAGAGGGAATATTCCAGTCTCACCTTGCTCGGGCTATATAGTATCAATGCAACACCACTTCCTCGCTGGTTAGATGAGTCATTTACGTGGAGGATCTAGGACTCCTCGTCCCAAGTTGATCTTACCCTGATTGGGACCGGTGCCGCGTGGGTTGATGCCTCCGACTCGTTAGCGAGTTCAATCAGCCCAGGGGCCAGCGTGTTGAATGTACATTTTTCTATGAAGTCTGCCAAGACTTGGGCTTTGATCACTGGACGTGGCTCAAACCGGATATCATATTCACTTAACTCAATGGACCACTTCAGCAACCTACCCGACAACTTAGGCTTAAGCAAAATGTGCCTTAGAGGTCTGTTGGCGAGGATGACAATTGTATAGGCTTGGAAGTACGGACATAGTGTCCGAGCTGCTACAACTAGCGCGTATGATAACTTTTCGATGTCGGGATACCTGGTCTTTGCGTCCTGCAAAACTTTGCTTACGTAGTAGACAGGCTGTTGGACCCGGTCTACTTATCTAATTAATACTAAGCTGACCACCTCATCACTCACAGAGAGGTGCAACTTCAATTCGCCACCTTCCTCAGGTCGGGTCAAAACAGGTGCAGTAATTAGGTACTTTTTCAGCTCATCAAACATGAGCTGGCACTCCTTGGTCCATACAAAGTCTTCATTCTTTTTTATTGCTTTAAAGAAGGGTAGGCACCGACCCACCGACTTAAACATAAACCGGTTTAGGGCGGCTATCCGGCCTATTAGTCTTCGACCTCCTTTATCTTCGGTGGCGGTCTCATATCTAATATGGCCTTAATTTTATCAAGGTTGGCTTCGATTCCACATTGGTTCACTATGTAACCGAGGAATTTGCCTGATGTGACCCCGAAGACACACTTGTTCGGGTTGAGTTTCATGTTGAATTTTCTTAGAATTTGAAAAATAGAATTTAAATCGTCAACTAAAGAGTTTGAGTACTAGGTCTTTATGACCATGTCGTCAACATAACATTCAATTTTATTGCCAATCAACGGTTCAAAAATTTTGTTTACAAGTCGCTGGAAAGTTGCTCCAGCGTTTTTTAAGCCAAAGAGCATGACTTTGTAATAGTATAGCCCTAGTTCAGTTACAAAAGTGGTCTTGTCCTGGTTGGCTATGTCCATCCTAATCTAGTTGTAGCCGGAGTAGGCATCCATAAAGCTCAGCAACTTGTGCCCCAAGATCGCGTCTACCAGGTGGTTTATTCTAGAATGGGAGAAGCTGTCATTCAAGCAAGCTCTATTCTGGTTGTGTAATCGACGCACATGCACCACTTTCCATTGGCCTTCTTCACCAGCATGGGGTTGGCCACCCAGCTTAGGTAACGGACCTCCCTGACCAAGTTTGCGGTGAGGAGTTTCCCAATTTCCTTATCAACTACCCTCCACCACTTCGGGGTGAGGTTGCATTTTCTTTGTCTAACTGGCCTGACTAAAGGGCCCATTGCTTGATGTAGCTCCGAATTGACTCATTTTTCCTTTGCACCACATTCAGAAGGCTCTCTTGTGAATTAGGGCACTTCTTACTAGTGATGAAGTGGGTCGTGAACATATCTACGAACTGTGCCCAACTTTTGATCGAGCTTGGCGCAATGTTCCTGTACCAAGTCCGAGCTAGTCCTTTGAAAGTGGTGGAGAAAGCCACGCACATGCGCACTTCGTCTACTCCAATGAGATGCATCTGAGATTGAAACACATCTACATGGTCCTTGGGGTCGAAACTTCTATCATACTTTTCCAACGAGGGTACCTTGAAATCCTTCGGCATTGGGGTTTCTAGTAGCTTAGGTGACAGAGGGGAGGGCCGACTCAACAAGGCAGGAGCCAGCTGTGCAGCTACCGAGCTCACTTCCTCCCTTTCCCTGCTTCGTTCTAGCAGGCGGCTACTCCTTGCTAGTAGGTTGTTCCTGGCGAAAGACCGGCAAGTCTTATGACGTTGCCACTACTGCTTCTTTGCTGGCTCCACATTGGTGCTATTGACTTCTGTGTTATCGGGTACTTCGATTTTGGTCTGCTCTCACTCCCACTGTTTCGAGGTGGATCGGGGTTCTTTCCTTCTACTTCTTCTTGGTCAAGAGACCGATGCTGGCTGTTACAGGGCACCGAGGGGTATCTTCTCAAGCCCACACCTTGTGCCCCAAGTTGGCGATCGTCGAGCCGTGACTCGCGACTCCTAGGACGTGAGTGTTGTTGCTGATTGTTCCTTTCATGTTGGCTTACCTAGGGCCTATCTTTCAGGTTCCCCCTTTGAGAAACTGTGGGGGTATGTTGGCCATGAGTTTCTCTCACCCAGATGGGAAGATTGGTGAACACTTTAATGAGGCTACTGGTTTTGGATCTGATTCTGGTACTGACCTAGTTGCTGGTTTGGATGTAGTGGTAGAAATTGCTATTGGTACTGCTGATGGAAGTAGTACTGTTGAAACTGATGCATCTACTGCATCTGAATCTGCATGGATCTAACACTCTGAACTAAATCATCAAACTAGTGATGACCGACCTTAGGAGGAATCATCGAGGGTTCCGAGAAAGTGGTGTTTACCTGGGGTAGCGGGACGTTTATTTGCTGACTCGTCTGCTGCATCGACACGATAGGGACTCCTGAGGTACTGAGGGGGATGGTGAACTGCCCAATAGTCACTGAAGGGCCTTGAGGGAGTGATGTTGGGTGGTCCTGCCCCCTAGTGACGCTCATGTTGATGCCCTTGTCAGTATTGCTTGAAGATGCCATTGAGAGAAAGTAAGGTGATGGATGAGGTGTAAGGTTGACCTTTTGATCAGTTTCCCATAGATGGCGCCAATTGATGGTGTGTGACCTGGAAGCTCCTAGGTGGAAGATTACTTGGACACTAGTCGTGTAGCGAGCTGGACCAAGCTGCAAGACAAAGGATCAAAGAACCTGGGGTGGCTAACCTGGTGAGGTCGCTCCGATGCTTAAGTTAGTATTGTACTCTGGTTGTGAGCTCAAAGCTTTAATGCAAGTAAGCTAGTGAGCAAGTAATCATGTGTACCTGAGTCTTGGGGGTTGATGCCCTTATATAGCTGGGCTGCTGTGGGTCTTGTGAAATGCTCCCAGAATCCTCGGCCCATGATGTAGGGATCCATTCTACTTTGGAAGGAGGGTAACGTATTAGTTAACGAGGCTTACTATTTCCCTCCGATTCGAACGGGGCAAGGATAAGGCCTACAGTTACATGGCATGATCTCGAGAAGTTTACGGATGACTAGTGAGCTTCTAGGTTCGGTTATGTGGCACCTCGACGTATGTGGGTACCGAGGTGCTGCGGCTCCGAAGTGACCGAGCACCTGAGGTCCTAGGATCTGCTAGCGTGGCACCACATGCTGATTTGTCGTCTAGCTGGCAATCCACGTCCACGCATCCTTTACCTATTAGGTCGGACCAAATCACCCCTCATCAAGTCTATAGACAAATCTTTGAATAATGTTTCCCGTAGTCTGGCATACATGGCTTGTAAATATAACATGATCATTTGTGACTCTGACAACTCAGAATCTTCCTGTAATTCCTATTCATGTGCCAATTTTCAGCATAATAGATTTTTTTCCTTAAGTTAAAGGCAGAAAAGTGCAATCTTTATTTCTCTGTATAATAAGGTGGCATTTGATAATACTTTTCAGACCTCTTTAGTTTCAAAACGTTGTTTTTCAGACGCTAGAGGTGCTTGAAAATGTATCTAAATTTGGGTCTGAAATGAATTTAAAGATATGAACTAATAAGACATAGGCTAGGCATTGAACGTGGTCAGACGCGTTTCAGACCTGGCCAAAAGTCCAAAATACCCTTAACATCTGAACTAAAGTCACACGTTTCTCCCTCCCACTGTTCGTCTTCTCCACTTAATGCAGTGGCGAACCAGTGGTGGCAAGTGACTCCTCTGGCCTTCTCTCTCTTTCTCTCTCTCTTCTTTCTTTCTTTCTTTCTTCTTTGGTCATGTAGCTTCCACCTTCCTCTATTTTTTGTTTTCAATCACCACTGCAAGTATCGGCATCAGCAATCTATTTCCCCATTTTCTTTTTATCCCTTGTTCTCTCTCTTTCTCCCTCCTTTATTACAGTGATGGTTACTGGTGCTTCTTCAGGCCTTGGCTGCAATTTCTGCTTGGATCTCGCCAAGACCACTTGCAAGATTATGGTCATTGTGCGACGAAAGATTGATTAAAGGGCCTGTGTCAGAGTTGCCGGAAAGATTGACGGAAAGATCTTCATCAGAGAATGATTCAAATCCTCCCACTCTTAAAACTATTATCGTGGACCTGGATTTGAACGCTAAAGGGCTTGTTATTGCAGATCATTTTGCTAGATTTATATTTGAAAGTGGAGGACTGATTTCCCAGAATATGTTATTTGCATTAATTATTAAATATTTTATTACTTTTTCATTAGAATTTATTTGTATTTTTTAATATTATTTTTATAATTTTTACTAAATAGTCTGTTCTAAAGATAAAATAGTAAAATCAAGAAATTTCAGATGCTAAAAGTTTGATCCAAAACAAATAAACTTTTCTATTTAAAGCCTCTAAAAAGTCCAAAAACATATATATTCTTTTTAATTTTTCAAATTAAGGATTTATCAAACGCAAGTAAAATTTTTACAACAGAACGTTATATCAACTAATTTGAATGATTGTACGTCTGAGCAATATCCATAGATGGGGAAGTTAAAGACGGTTGATTGAATCATTGAATACTCTTTGCTGCTTTTGCAAAATTACTTTCTTGGATACAGTATATCAGACTACCAAATGAGCTGCTGTCTACTTAATTTTGTAAGTTATGCTTCGGCAATCTATTTCTTTTTTGATAAAACGAGAGGGGCAAAGGGCAATTTATTTCATGCATAGGGGGACTTATTTGATGGTTCAGTTAAATATCGAAAATGGATAAATTCATAAAAGGGAAAATTTATGATGCAGAAAAGAAAGTATAGAAAGACTTTTGATCAATTAAAACCCACTCATGAATTTTGATAAATAACATCATGGTTTCTATAACGTTTATGATTCTGATTTATTGATCAATTGCTTTTCGGATATTATATCTTTTCCATATTATGCATTATAAAGTAATTTAACTTTTAGTTACCAAAAAAAATTAATTTATGTTTTACTTTTCTACACACCAGACCTTTCACCTCAGTATTAAAAGGGTGATAGATGATGCAGAAGTATTAACTATTAACAGGCCCTTTAGGATTTGATGATCTGCGTTTGTTTTGGTGTAAAACTTCATCAATCGAATTTAAGATCATCGGTGTAATATTTACATCAATTATTGATATAGTATTTACATGGATTATCAATGTAAAATTCTACTATAAGATTTAGTTTGGATGCGGTGTAAATACAAAATTACACTGATGTATTTGAAAAACAGCCCACCACACAAGTGTAAAAGATGAACTGGTTACGTAAAAGTTTTACATTCATGTTCGTTTGGAAGATCACCAGTTCATCTTTTGCACTCACCTGGTGTAACGGTTAAAGTGTATGAAGACGATGACGAAGAAGAAGAAGGGGGAGAGAACAGACAAGCCAATAAGCTGCTTAGCAGAAAGTGACAGAGAAAAAGAAGAAAGAGAGGGGAAGAGGGAGAGAGGGAGTGGGAACAATAGTTGTGAATAGAGCTGTGAATGAAACGATGATGAACACAAGGAAACCGAGGTAAAAGTCCACTACACCGAAAGATTGCAGTCCTTGCCGGTCAGCCAAGAAACAGAGAATCGTGAGCGGTGTATCAGACCCATAAACTGGTGACGGGGTGTTGCAACAGGTACGTGAGCCTCTCTGCTCTTGTTCTCATTGGGTGTTGCAGTCCTTACCGGGTGTTGCAACCGGCATATTAGACCCAGAAATAAGCGATGGAAAAGCTACCAGAAATCGCCGCCTCTCTGTTCTCGTCGGAGGAAGAGAGAAGGAGAGGAGAGAGAGAGAGCGAGCGAGTTAGCGAAAGCTGCCAGAGATCGCTGTCTCTCTGTTCTCGTCAGAGGAAGAGAGAAGGAGAAGAGAGAGAGAAGGAGAAGAAGAAGAAAGAAGGAGAAAGAGAGAGAACGTGCGTGATCGATGTAATTAAAAGGTAAAATGTAATTTTAAACCGATTTCTGTAAAATGTAATTTTGGTGTATAATTATATGTTTACCAAATGTTTGTAAAATCGAACTGGGTGCAAAGTTTGCCCCAATTCGATTTTACACCTTTACCAAACGCAGCCTAAGTGAAGATTTCTACTGATTTATGATGTAAAATTATACTGCATTCGAATGTCAATAAATACAACCGAAAATGTAATTTTACACCAAACTTTATTTACACTGTAAACAAACACCCACAAGTATAATTATATAAATCAAAAGTAGAATTTTACATCAGTCCGCATTTATACTGCAAAGAAACCGAACACAAGGTATTTCGTAAAAATATAAAAATCTGCAACGAAATAAATTGGAGTTGGGACTTGGGGTGTTAAAGCTTCTGGTTTTGGTTGAATGTATCCCAATTTTCAAGTTTTCGACCTGAATTATCGACGGGTCACATGCATAGAATCAAAGGCAAATGTTAGGACCTTAATCAAGAAGAAACCCGTAGCTTTTCTAATTTTCTAACCTGCCTGCTTCCAAGGGACTTTCAAGGATTAGGGAATCATCACTTTATAACTCATATCAATTACAATCAAGGTCACATATTACGTAGGTATTTGGTATCAGTGCTAGGAACATCATATCATTTTCTGAGAAAAATGGTGTTGGGTATGTAGAGTTATAAGCACCATTTTGTTTGGAATCCGTATTGTCACATAGGTTGTTTCTTGAGAAAACAACATTGGTTTTGTTTGATACTAGTACTGGCAGCAACATTCTCAAATGGTTTATATTATCTAACATCTAAGATGATGCCACATCATTTATTTGATCAAACATTATATCAATACAACAAGCTTGATTCTATAATGACATCTATGCCTAGAAAAGTTGAGATTGATCAGGCATTGGGCTAACATCAAACTTAATTTTAATGGGCAGTCATTTGGAGACCTTCGACCTCCAGGCTCCAACATTCAGCCTGAGCACTCCATCTTTAAATCCTGCAAAGATTGATTAGACAATGTTTACTAACAATGTATTTGGTATAGCTTCCATTTATTAAAAAAATATTTATATTTGATTTGTCAAAGTGTTTGATAAACCATTTATTGACAACTACATGTTATTAGGCGTCACATCAACCATTGAGTGAATAAACCATCAACCATTGAGTAAAGAATTAAAATAAAACTTTTCTAAATTATTAATGTACACATACATCAAAATCCACTTTTATAAATATAAAAAGATATTGATAAATATAATGAAATGTAATAATTTTTAAGGAAATAAACACACGCTAAGTGAGTGGGCTAGGGAACACATCTCTCTTCGATCCCAAAGCCTGAACTAGGTTCACTTCATTCATCCAGCTAGACAACGAAAATGATGCATTTGGTATTTGGATTCGGACACTTGTTTGTAAAGACTAAAGACCACATAAATCGATACAAGACTTACTAAATAAGAACTAAGTTAGAGCATGGAGGGCAGAGCTTTCCGTCAAAGTTCAATAGCCATCGTGTCAGGTTGTTCTCTGTAAGTTCTGGGCACTGGGTCAGTTATCATATTAAAGCTGCTTCCTGATGAAAAGACAATGGACATCAGAATTCTTGCTCTCTGCTTCCCTGAAAGTAGTAATGGGGGATATACATACGAAACAGAGAGAAGGGAGCAACCAGTGTGATTCTCTGTTGTTATACGACGTCGACCGGGCCAGGCCTGCCCTGCACTTCAACTTTTATGGTAATAGGTATACATATGTTGTATAAAAAGCCGTCTATGGTTCGTTTTCAATAATAGAAAGTACCATCAATTAAAAGTTAAAACAAAACCCCTGGTCTCAACTCAGCCCGCCTTCCTCTGAAAAAATATGGGAATAATTTTGTGCAGATGTCAGTGTGGCAACTGGCAAGACTGGGACCGGATCAGATGGTTGACCGGTGACCCGGTGACGGTTTTCACAATTTTCATGGGTTTATCGCCCAATTAATCGATAAAACCGTGACCCAATTAGTATTCCATTCTGCACAATTATGATGAAAACTTGCCACATGGCAAAAGGTTAAATAAATTAGAAACAGATGGTTCCCCCCAACTCAGATGCGGCATGCCAAACTTGGGTGTAAGCAAAAGCCCAAAGCCCCAAATCCAAAACCTTTCTTCCCAAGTCCCAACAATGTGGGATTTCTAATATTGTCCTCAAATTAATAATTTTCTTTTCAAATATGCCCCCTCCTGATCCTGATGATACTAACAGGATGAGATATTTCACTTACATGCATTCGATTCAAATTCATGTAGGCGATGGAACCCAATACCAGGGCTATGGCCTGACTGATCCATGAAAAGAGCCCATCAAAAGAAAAAGGATCCATTAAAAGCAACACCCCCAATCAGGGTACAACTTGCCCCAACATTGTTCCCTAACCTTTTTTTGTGACTTTTTTTCCTTCACTATATTATCCCGTGCACCACACGGGATTTCCGCTGCCTTTGATATTGATGTTCTAATGAGAAAGAATCAAAGAAGCAAGTAAATTGCACATCTATAACCCTTTATTCCACCACTCACTATCACACCCACGCCTAAACAAAAGAAAGAGATGCCCATCTACATGTGTAGTTGAGTTGTGTGTACCGCCACCTTTAGGCTTTACCTCCATCATCTATCTTTACTTGAAAGACACAAGTAATCATCAAATCAGAAAAAAAAAAGCTATGGCCACCACACGGGAGTCACTCGAAAATTATTGTTACTTTACACAACTATTATAAGTTATTGAAAAGCATACACCAGAAACACTAATCAACTTGATTACACAAGTGAGGTGACAACAAATGCCCATCGTTTAGTTACAATTTTTAAGCAAAAGAAAGTAGAGAATGAGAAGGACATGACTACAAACAACGTTATGATTCACAGTAGTTAAATGAATCTATTGCAACAAGTTGAGTCTAGTGGGGCTGAATTTTTAGTTGGCTTGGCAAATTTGAAGTGAAGGGATACGTTTCAACTACTAAGCAGAGGCTAGCTACTACCTTGGTAGAGGAACCTTCTCTCTCTCTCTCAAATTATCAAACAAGGCAACAAACTCTTCTTTATTAATTATTTTATTCCTATAATGGTTTAACTTGTGAATATTAGGCTTAAATAATTAAGCAATAATACCTCTCCCTTACGAAAACCACTTTAATTTATAGGCTTTAACGACTTATTATTCCCTACTACCTATGAATCTAAAGCCTAACAACCCATAAAGAGAAGCAGCAGAAGAAGAAAGCTCATACTTTAAAATGTTTTTTTGTTTCCATAGGAGTGAAGAGGCACATGGGGTGTAACCTTCTTGGATTAATTTTATCTACACTTAATCCCTGCCTTAACCCACCACTACGAGTGTTTAAAATAAATTATATGACTTTTACCCTACAAAACGGTTCAATTCCTGTTAATCATGCATTCCCACTTTGTATTGAACATGACTTGAATTGTCTTCTTTAGAGACAAAATAATATGTGGGAAGAAGAGGAATATCTAATTAATTAGGTGAAGACAATTGGATAACCAAGTAATGGTACCCACATTAGAAATTTCCTGGATCTTAACTTGTTAAGCTGGTTTAATCAAATTATTGTAAACAATCCTCTCTGTCTGGTATTTTTTTGATATGGGTTGGTTTTGGGCCCAATGAATTGGATTTTGCTTGGCAGCTGTCTGATTACAATTACAAAGTTGGTTAAATGAGACTATTTATTTCCAGACTGGCCCTATAATGACCTTGATCAAGATAGAAAAAAAAATAGTGGATCAGGATTTTGTTTTCTTTTACAAAAGGATGGAGTTGAATCATCCACTCTTCTTTCGCAGTCTAGTGCAGAAAGCTGAAGCTAATTCTCATTTCTGAAAGGTGTTCCAATTCCGGCCGGGCCAGTTGGGATTGGGTATTTGACAATCTAACTGCACTACAAGAAGGCTCCCACTTTCTTTTGAAAGCAGTATGACTTCTTTATACCACAAAAGTTGGATTACAGGGGATCAAATCAAAACTAGGGATGCTTAAATGATTCTCTCTCTCTCTCTCTCTCTCTCTCTCTCACCAACACCCACACACAGACAGAGACAGATATGGTCGGATCAGGACCAGTGTGATAAGAGCAAGATAGAGAAGATTGACTAATGCATGTCTTTTGAAATTAAAACAAATTTGTAGGGGTTTGAACTTTGAAGTGCCGAAACAAGACAAGGAAACAAAGGGTTTGCCCAGCACTACCACTTGGACCTTTATCCCCATCGGGTGATCTCCTTGTTCTCTAAAGTAGGTCTCTCTCCCCACCTTGCCCACTACTGTTTGACCAATGGTGTCGACCCTCATCCCTTCACAAGGGTCCCCAGACCTCTACCTTTTGGTGACCCCTTTAATCACCTTTCCAAGACATTTGTTAACACAGAAGCACTCCCCAAAGGCCAAAGCCATACAAATCAAAACTCTACTCTCGCTAATGTGTAGCCTCTAGTTAACTTCTCTTAACAATCGCTTCTTCCCAAACCCAAAGCTGTTCTCCGTTGAAAATTAGGGACACTGGTCCTCCTGCCTTCACAAACAAAGCTAGTTAGGCCCAAATTCTCACTGTTACAAGCTACGTATTTTATTATTAAAATCCATCGCAACCATGCATTGAATTAATGAAACAGACAAATGGTTGACCCCAAAATGATACCGACCAAATGATTGTAAGCTTAATAGGTTATAATCGGTGCTACGACCCACTTATAAAAATCATAATTTGTTGAATGAGGAACGAAATTCAAGAGCAGTCCACATGTTAGCTTCACCCCCTAAACCCTAAAGTCAAATCAAGATCCCTTCCTTAGTCCCCTTGAGTTTTTCAAATTTTCTGTCCTTGGGGCAAGTGGGGAATCATGCCCATGTTCATTTGCACTCTCTTCTATATCATCTGCGTTGAAAAATTTTCACCCATTTTACATTAGAAACAAATACCAAATGGAGACCTTATCTGCTCTAACGCAGGCACAAATGAAGAGAAAATAATGGATCTAATATGTATTGCTACTTGCTAGTTTTATTTTTTATTTTGGTAAATAACACAGAACAGATTACAGACAACAAAACAGAGTAGAAAACAAAGGAGAAAGGAAATAAAACTGACCAAGAAAAGAGAAAAACAAACTATAACTATTACAAAATAAAACATCACGGGGGGCGGTTTAACGGATGAGATGGGAGGGGAATCCCAGCACTCTTCAAGAAGAAACTACTAGCTAGTTAGTACATTGAAAGAGCTGAAAATTAAACATACTGTTTTCCTAAGTGAGTGTACTGCCGTCGTAAATGAGAGAGCATTCAACTTGATCAGGTAGGGCACCTCTATTTGGTATTAATTAGCTATTATTTTTATTTCCTTTTGACTGTTATTTCAAACAGTTAGAAGCAGCAGCAGTTCGTTTTACTAATCTTATCAAAGAATTTTGTAAAAGGAAAGGAGGAACGGAAAGGTTCTCCTTGGATTTAACAATTTGTTTTCTTGTAAGAAGTCGGGATCCCAGGAAACGCTCCTCCCTATAATGCACCGACGTGTGCATACGCCTCCCTCCCGTTTAATCCATGAATCCAACAAGGTAAAAAAACAAAGAAGAGGTTGAAAAATAAATGCCGGCCATTCGTTCACAGTTCACAGTTCAGACTTGTTTGCCACCTTCACCTCCCCGCTTTTCTTTCTATTTTTTTGAGTTTGTACACACTACACAATACACGGACACGCGCGGTATACCCACCGACTTTGACTTTATTGCCACTCAAATCCCTCAGGAATTACTCCACCCTTCCTATCATTCAAACATTCAACCTCTCATCCCTCTCTCTTTCTCTCTGTGTGTGTTATTGATCCCTGAGAAGTTGCTTTCACATTTAACGTTATCGATCTCTCTCTTGAGTCTAACCCAACTAAACAAGCTGTCAACTTCGTTCGTATAAACCGAACGATCTCATCATCATTCATCAACCGTGTAATGTTTATGGGATTTGGGGAGCTTACTGTAGTCTGTGTAGATCGAAAGGACGATTGGTCAGGTCATTCACAGAGGGACCCACCCTTTCCTGCCAATTTGCCATTGCCAAATGCTTCTCTTTTCCATCATCACTGCATCGCAACACACGCTTCCCACTAAAACTAAAAGCGTCGACAGGATTATATTATTAAATCCTAGTATCTCACCATCTGTTCTTCTCATCTCCACACAGGCACATACAATGAAAATGAACTGGTTCGGCCGAAAGGTGGAGGGGGGTGGGGGTTTCTCTATTCTATTATCGTAGGCTGTAGAGCTTGGGTCCCACCGGATGGTGACGTTGACGTAGTTGCCATTAATTTGGAACTCCGGGTTTTTTTTTTTTTCCTTTGAAATTAAGAATCAAAATCACACTTCAAAGTCCTAACTCCCAAGTAAGCTACTTGCAACTAAGCATGCCAAATCTCAAGTAGGTCCCACTTCCGCAGCTATAAAACGAAACACCCCTCCCAACACACTTTGTTCTTCTACAAAACTGAAGAAAAACAGAGAAAAACTTAGACAGTCGCGCACGCACTCGAATACTCGAACCGTCGCATTTTGATTTTCTCTGACGTTTCCGGTACCGCCTAAGTTTTCCTGGCACAACCGTCGTAGTTTCTCCGACCACCATGGTCGACGTGGACCGTAGGATGACCGGATTGAACCCGGCCCATGTAGCCGGCTTACGTCGTCTCTCCGCTCGAGCGGCTGCAGCCCCGACTGCCACCACCTCAACTATCCCAGTACGGCATGGGCTGCTTTCTTTCTCTTCCCTTGCCGATACGGTCATTTCTCACCTTCGCAACTCCGGCATACCAGTGGAAGAAGGCCTCTCTGATGTCGAGTTCGCCCGCGCCGAGGCCGAGTTCGGCTTCGCCTTCCCTCCCGACCTCCAAGCCGTTCTCTCCGCCGGCCTTCCCGTCGGGCCTGGTTTCCCCGACTGGCGTGCTGGAGCTGGTTCTCGCCTCCATCTCCGCGCTTTGCTCGACCTACCCATTGCCGCGATTTCCTTCCAGATTGCACGTAATGCTCTCTGGCCGAAATCTTGGGGTCCACGACCGTCCGACCCTGAAAAGGCGCTGCGTATCGCTCGAAACGCTCTAAAGAGGGCGCCCCTTTTGATCCCTCTCTTCAATCACTGCTACATCCCCTGTAATCCTCCTCTGGCTGGAAACCCTATTTTCTTCGTGGACGAGAACCGAATCTTTTGTTGCGGATCGGATCTATCGGATTTCTTCGAACGCGAGTCGGTGTTCCGATGTGATGGCTCTTGCATCCTTAAGAAGCAGCGATCCGTTAGCGAGAAGACCACCGGATCGTCGTCGAATTACTCAAGAAGAAGCTTAGATACCGGTGGTGGCACCGGAAGCGGAGGGAGAACACCCAGGTGGGTCGAATTCTGGAGTGACGCGGCCATTGATCGACGACGAAGGAATTCTACATTGTCGTCGTCTCCATCATCACCGGAGAAGTATATCGAGATTTCCCGCCCGATATTTCGGACGAAATTGCCGAAATGGGTAGAACGGTACTTGGAGCGGATCGGGACGGTTTTGAGAGAAGGCGGGTGGGGCGAACCGGACGTGGAGGAAATGATACAGGTATCGGCATCCGGTTTTTTCGAAGGAGATATTGCATTATTGGACAGCCAAACACTCCTTGACGCGCTACTGTTGAAAGCAGACCGGTTTTCGGACTCGCTCAGAAAAGCGGGCTGGAGTTGGGAGGAGATCACGGACGCACTGGGTTTTGACTTCCGGCCAGAGAAGGAAAGAAAATCAGTGAAGAAATTGTCACCGAAGCTCGTTGAGAAGATGGGGAAACTGGTAGAGTCGGTGTCGCGGCCATGAATAGCGGTTTCCCGATAAACAGTAAACCGGAAACTGCCGTGGGAGGAGATTCCCTTTTTTTGTTATTTCATATTTCGAAGCCTCCTCATGGTTGGCTGGTTGCTTTGCTCTTTGGGGTAAAAAAAATGAAGAAAAAGAATCGGGAAACGCGTTGTACTAGGAAAAGAAGAAAATTATAAACATTTAAAAAAAAAGGTATAAATTATTTAATTATATATGGAATAATTGAAACGTAAATATATAAATCAATTAGTTTTTTTAAATATACACGACATGTATGCATACAACTCATATTTTGTTATTTTCAGATTTTGTTCCTCTGGTTTCTAACCTGCATGCACGTGTTGCTAGATTTTGAAAAAGAGACGTTATAGGGGTGTGGGTCCCACGTGAAGTAAGACGCTAACTAATAATGTTGCTAAGATGCGCCTCCCTGTTTTTCCTATGTTATAACTTATAACCAATTTCTAGTCGATGAAAAAAGATTTCTGTATATTTTTAGTTCTTTGTAAGCGTGGGGTTGGTTATCTTGGACTTGGACTTGGATGGATGCACGGTAAGTTGATGCTGGCAAGTTGATTTAAATAAAAAATTCATGTTTTGAGAGAAAGCCAGAAACGAATAGGAATTGGGAAGAGATTGAGTAGAGAGACTCAGATCGAGGAGAAATGCAGAAAATGCAGGGTGTAGCGTGCGTGTTGTCCATTGGAGTTTGGGAAAAAGCCGATGGGGTTAAAGAAAGAGACAGACTGCCTGACATGGAAACCTTCGCCGTTCTAACTTTTGAGAGACAGAACAACGAGGTACTGTGAGACTAGGGTCGATTTCATTTCCAGCATCGATAATCTGTGATCAGTTGGGACGGGTTCTACTTCTAACTTCTATGGTTCTATCTATCTATATCTATGTGGATTCTGGACTCAGGAATCAGGAGGGGGGGTTCAGGGTAGCACGGTAAAAGTCTCCCCCGAGTAAAACTGAAAGAGAAGAGGGCGATTTCCCAAGTACTGTAAAAGTGAAGGAGCGGCGTGGGTTATGGGGAGGGCAGGGCCTAATTGATGAGGAGAGTTCAATAGCTGATGATTCTGATAGGAGGGAGGCTGGCGGAGGGAACTTGGTAGTTCGTACCAAGGGAATGGACGGTGACCGGTGACCGGTGTTCCTGTTTCTACTCTCGTCGCTTGTTGTTTTGTGGGAGAGGGCCTAGTGTACCCGTGTACGTACTGGTGTTGTGCACTCACTCTCCATCAATTGTCCAACCGTGGTTGGGTTGGGTAATATTTGTTTACAGGATTTCCGGACTCTACTTTTTCCTTTGTCCTTTGTTCCTCTCAGTCTTCACTCTTCATAGTTTCAAAATATTTGTTCATAAATCCATCCCATTGGGATTTGGGAGTGGGAGATTTCTTTTTATATGTTTCAAAAACCCTATCCTTCTGTGTTCACAGTTTTGTCTAGATTTATTTGTGATTTTTTTGAACATTATAGGACAATGACCACTATTCTATGTTAGTCGTTCATTAATCCCAGTTCACATTTGACATTTAGAAATTTTGGAAAAGAAAAAATAAAAAATAAAAGTTCCCTTATTTGATCACATCTCATTTCAAGTGGACAAGTGCCCAAATCCCTGTATCTTTAATTTCACGATGGATATGAAATGAAACAAGTGGAATTCACACAGGTGGCTGATTTTGGGAGTATGGTAGATACTAGTTCAATCATAATAGACCACATCATCCCGAAACACGGGAATGTATGGATTTGATACGAGTTTGAAGTAAAACCATTCACGTTTCACATTTAATTAAGAGGTGAAAGTGAATTTAAGATCGCGTTTGATAAATTTAAAATCTAAAAAGTTAAAAAAATATTAAAATTTTCTTGAAATCCGAAAAGAGGCATAAATGTTTTTCTAATTTGTAGAAGCTTTGAATAAATAAGGTTGATTGTATTGGATCAAATCATGGGCATCTGAAATTTCTTGATTTTGTTATTTTATCCTAAAACAAATTATTTGATAATTTTGAATTTATTCAATTTGCACTATTTTCATAAAAAATAAATTATTAAATTAAAAAATAATATTAAAAATATAAATAAATTTATAAAAGCTAAAAAATATATTAAAATAAGAATAAAGTTTAAAAATACATATAAACTTATAAATTAAAAATAAATAATTAAAATTCAAAATAATAATGAAAATAGTAATAAAGTCCATGAAGCAATGAAAAAAGATTAATAATTAGCAAATTAATATCTTAAAACTATTAAAATATTAATAATTAATACAAATAAAATTATAAAAATAAAAAATATTAAAATAAGAATAAAACTGGAAAGTACATATAAATTTATAAATTAAAGATAAATTATTAAGAATTAAAATAATAATAAAAATAGTAATAAAGTCTATGAAGCAATTAAAAATATTTAATAATTAGAAAATTATTATATTAAAACTATTAAAATATTTAATAATTAATAAAAGTTAAAATAATTAATAATTAATTATATATATATATAGAGAGAGAGAGAGAGAAAGAGAGAGAGAAAAAGAGAGAGAGAGAGGTGTTAACCGCCGCTGCTACTCTAGCTGCAGCAGTGGTGGGAAGACAAAGGAGAGAGAACATGGCTTTGCAGATGTCGAGATTATGCTTAATGGCTTCGTAGGGAAAGAGACCATGGCTTCATTGCTAAGAGTAACAAGATGATGGCATAAATACCGTGGAAATAGCTGAGATTATGCTTGATTTGAACCATGGCTTCGTAGAGCTCAAAGTCGAAGTTGTTGGAAGGGTTAGTGCTGTAGCTAGTTTGTGGTGACTTCACCATCACGAAGAAACCCTACCAGTAGTTTTCCTTGGTTTTGAATCTAGATAGAATTACAAAACAATGAGTTGATGAACCTTAGTCCCCAAACGGCAAAACCTTACACCCAACCCTAGCTCCAAAGCTTTCCAGTGGTTGATCTTAGAGAGAGAGAGAGAGAGAGAGAGGAAGAGTGGGAATTGAGAGATGATTTTCTTTTCGACGAGTTCTCCATTGTTGTCTCCCTTCTCATTCAATGGCAACAAACTGAATGAGCATCTATCGAGTTTAAATGGGGGTATAATACGTTTTTATTAAAAATATTGAGGATATTTTAAACTTTCGGCCATGTCTGCAATGCATCCAACCGTGTTCAGTGCCTGGCCTAGGTCTTAAGGTTTTAGATTTGAAAATGCATTTCAAATCATTTTTTCTTATTCAACCCAAACATAAGTGGCATCTGAAAAACAACATTTTCAGACTTAAGAGGTATGAAAAGTGTTATCAAACACCACTTAACTTAAGAGACCACAACCATTTTTGCTTTGTTTCAATAAAGCAAAACTATAATATACTGCGACAAAGATTTTGGTTCTCGTAGATTTTTAGATTTATGTAAGGTTTATGAAAATTTTATTTTTCCATCCATCTCTTAGATAGGTAATTAAAATTTTCATCAGAGAAAATTACCAACACTTTAATGGGATATAATTACCTCTTTTAATAATAAAATTTTATATCTAAAATGATCATTATCTTATTTAAGTGAAAAATAAAAGAAAATAAATAAATATTCGGATCATTATTTCCCAACAAACAAATAACTTTTCAAAAAGAGAATAGGGTCTAAAAACAAATTACTAACCCCAACTGTCAGAATATACAAAGGGTGTGCCTACTTCGAATGGGCTTTGCACTGGGAATATCTCCCATGAAATAAATTACATAGGAACGGAAATATGCCGAAGATTGTAAGCCGTTGAACAGTGCTGGAACTGGTCATGCACCGACTGAAGCCAATCTTGATCCGGACTCCATTCATGAGTGATGGAATGTAAGGGATAGGATTTTCCCTCTAAGCTCTAACCAGCATGCCCTAATGCGAGCAGTCCAAGATCTATGATGGTGCAGAAAAAAAATCATTATTAGGATGAATTTACGTATGGTTACAATGGACATGGCTCCGTGAACAACAAGCCATGTGGACAGCTACACAATGTACAAGACTTGTCATGCACCATCACACCAGGCGA